>NC_134365.1:65586543-66224952 GCF_035582795.1 Mycteria americana
CAAGCCTAACGTATTTAGCTCTGCTTCTTCAGGAAGTGTTCTGGGTAGCGACTCTTTCCAGAGTCACAGTTTCCTCCCTTGTTATCCTTATGCTTTGGTGGGTCAAGGGAGATGCAATTTACTTTATCCCGTTGACATGCTGTTTGTTCCCTCAGCTCTCCAGCACTGTTCATTTACAGGACTACACACCCCCCCCTCCCCCCCCCACCCCCCCGAACACTTTCCTTTTCCTACTCCCTTGGTGGCTTGAGAAGGGTGAGGATAGAGAGAGCCTTGGATATGCAGTCAGTGATTTACTTCTACAATCAAAATTGCACTCTAATCAACTTCAGGCTCTATTCTCTGTTGCAGTCCTCCCTCCCTACCCATGCTTATCTGCTACATCAGAGGTAGGAACAGTTCCGTATGTTGAAGGTCCCTGACCTCAGAAAGGCTCCTTTTCTGATTAGCCAGTTCCAAACTGAGGCTTTGGTTCTGGTCAGTATTTGTTGTAAGATCCATGTAAGAGCCCGTGCCCTGGTGGCTGCTGCCCGGAGCCATCGGGAATAACCACATCAGCGAATGTGCAGCATGGGCACTGAGCCTTCAGGAGCTTCCCACTTCTTAGCATGGGATGTTGAGACTTTCTGTAAAGAGCTGTGAGCTCAGTAAGTGAGACGAGATTTACTTACGCAGTTAAATTAATTGTTTTAAGAAGAGGTGGCCCTGACTGCCTTCCAGGCTCACCCACAACACAATAAATGGATGATAACAGCAGCTGGGCAAACAATCAAACAAGAAATGCAGAGTAAGTAGCTCATTCTTACAAAATGGAGCTTTATATTGTGAGATGCAGTGTCTTCAAAGAGAACTAGAAACATTGTTTAAAGTGGTCATTTGAGAAGTAGTAATTTGGAAGTGCTCACACCAGTGCGATGCTTTAGCCAGAAGGAATATCTTGATATTTGGATGTTCTCACTAGAGAATTACTGAGCAAGGATAGGTGGTTGTTATTACCACTGAATACAGTGTCAGAAGGGCTGCTTCTGAAGTCTCTGGATGCCACAGGCTAGGAAAGCAGTTCACCGGGAGGCATGAGAATGACCTGTATTCTGGGAAGCATGCCTTCTACTGGGAGATTAAAGGAGCTCCATTTAGCCTATCAGAAAGAAGGTTACGAGGTGATTTAATCACAGCCTATAAGTATTTACTCAAGGAGAAGATACCTGATAGCTGGGGGCTCTTTAATCTGACAGAGAACTATAATAAGATTTAGCAGTTGGCAGTTGAAGTCTGAAAAGTTCAAGACAGGGAAAAAAACCCCATATTTATTTTAACATTGAGAATAATTAACCATTAGATGTGCATTACTACTGGACTATTAAAATTCTCCGTCACTTAGAGTCTAATCAAAATGAAACAGCTCTCTAAATAGGTTTTAGAGTAACCACTTTTTTTTTTCCTGCAGGAATATTTGGGTAGAGATGTCTGTTCCTCAGTACCTCTTTGTAACACATCAGAATTTAAGTGTCTGTTTCATCTTATAATTGACTAGTGCTTTACTCCTGCTTCAAAGCATGGGTTAGTGTTTCATGGATTTCTAATAATTCTTGGAGGTCTGTTCTGCGTTGGTAGAAATAGAAGTCTCACAAGTGGTACTGAGAGATCATAAGATGAATAGTCTGAGAGGTGCTAAATTAACTGATTGTATTCTTGTTGCCTCTTTGCTCATGTCTCCATCTATTTTCACTCTACAGGAAAGGGGAAGAATTCAATACCAATGTTTGAAATCTGATAGCAGATAATGGCACAGATGAGGGACTCTCACACAGGAAAACTATATTTATATTAATATTTTCACTGAGTGATGTGTGCTAAAAGCACTATAGTACTAGCAGGGAATGTGAAGGTACAATGGAGTCTACTTGTTTTGTTAGGGTATTCATATTTTTCCTTTTTATTCTTTCACAGAAGCAAATCCAGAGAAATTCAACAGCCGATTTAGAAATAAAATGTTTTATGCAGGGGTGAGTTGTGATTCATCTTACAGAATGACGCTACCATAGTTGTTTTAATATTTTCTTAAGTACCTTCCCCCTCACTTTCTCACATCAGGAGCTCACGCCAGTTCATTTTGCCTGTTGCAATTTAAAGTGCACGTGTACTGTTTCTGGCAATGCCACGTGTGTCTGTTGGAAAGTGCCTGAAGCATTGTTGTTTTACAGTGCTTAGCAGGTGAGAGAACTGCTACTCCTTTGGACATAGTACTGGTCATGTCTTGCTCCCCCTGCTTCTGGCTCATAAGCTTCTCAATAAACTGCTCTGCTTCTTTCAGGGTCTGGGCAGCATATTGATATTGACTTTACTAGAGAAATTCCCCATCTGTTAGCCTGTATCTTTGTAGCTTTGAGGAGTAGTTTTGGATGTAGGGTCATGGGGAGTGGAGGGCAGAGATCAGCTATTTGGAGTGATTCATTTTCATATGTAAATATGCACATAAAATTGCCCACTTCTGCATTCAGGAGGTACATGGACAACGCTTTATTCTAAAATGCAGTTATTGAGAGAAACACTCATTTGATAATGCATGACATATAATGTCTTTCTGGATGATGACTCCTGCTGTACCCACGTGCCTTAAACATGGAAACAAATATATGAGCAAGAATTTGCATTTAAATCCTTGGATGCTCAAGGACCTTCTTTGGTTAACCTCTCAAAAAGAGAAGTATCTTGATTTAAAAAAAAAAAAAAATTATGTCTCCTGACAGCAAGAAAGAATAGGTTTGGCAAAAGGATGGCATTTTGTTAATTAGCTCTGTGGTGGGATAAGAAATGATGAAAGAGAAGACAGGAAGTGCTGATGACAGTTCTTGCACTTATTTCTGTTGCAGGCAGCCTTTACAGACTTTCTGCAAAGAAGCTCAAGAGATTTATCCAAGCATGTTAAAGTTGTGGTAAGTATAAGAAATTGTGTCATAGTGTTGTGGGAAGAGGGGGGAATGGGGAGAGAGCGAGGTGAGAGTTTAATGGCTCTGTTACTTTTCAGTTTTGAGCATGACATTTGCAACACATTCCAAGGAAAGTCTTGGGAAAGTTGTTACAAAGCAGCAACACTTCTCTTGTCTGTGGCTCCATTCAGCAATTTCTCTGTGCTCTGTCACTTTGGCTTTGTAGTGTGATGGTACAGACCTGACTCCAAAGATCCAGGAGCTGAAGTTCCAGTGTATAGTGTTTTTAAACATACCCAGGTAAGCTCAAGACAGATGCTGGGAGTTATAAAAGGGGGGGGGGGGGGGGGGAAGATACCTACAAGCTGTCCTAGACTGGGTGGATGTGCAGGAAGAGTATTGCCACTGTGCTGCCTTCCTGAGAGCTAGGTGCTTATAATACTGTTAATTAGCGATACGGAATGGGATCCGAGTTTAGAGTGCAGCTAAACCATCTTTTAAAATGTTGAATATCCCGATACAGAGATAGTAGAAATGATTAACAAACACGCTCTCAAAAGTTGTGCACCTAACCTGCAAACAAGATAGTAAAGACACAGATGCCTGGTCTTCCACTAAATTAGAAGCAGAGTGTGAAAAAAGGGCGCAGCGGGAAAGCAGAGGGCGGGGGGAAGGATGAATATTTTTTTGGTAAAGGAACACCAAACTGTTGAAAGAAGTGCTGTGTTTTTAACATGTTAAAAGGTGTCCCAAATAGAAATATAGCTGTATTCTTAAAAGGTGTCTATCTCCTGCTCTCTAGAGCAGTAGTCTCCAAACTTTTTTTTGATTGTGCATCCCTATCAGTAAAAACTTTTGAGCACCACCCCAATATATGTATATTTATTTATAAATTATATACATGTACTGGTATACTTATATATTACATTAGAAAACATACACAAAAACAGAAATTAAGAAAGGATGTGATAAAGATGAAACAAACACTATTTTAATGGTTTTTTTCTTATTTATTAAAAGTACAAACAATATTTTCTTCACACACCCTAGTTGTCTTGTTGTGGATTTTTCTTGCACACTCCCTGTGGTGCATGCACCCCACTTTGGAGACCACTGCTTTAGACAACCTACCACTTTGCTCCACATGCAGTCCCAAGCACTTGATCTTTTGAGTCCTGCACAGCCCTCGCTGCAAGCTTCTGCCTGGTGTCACCACTCCAAAGATCCCTCTTCTATCACTTTTACATCCATTCTTTAGTAGTAGGAAAGACAGATGCCACAGCTGTATCTGTTCCTGCTTCTTATTTCTCCCGGCCTCCTCAAGCTATGAAAAGTTTTGCATTCCTTATGCTATTATAACTTCTGAGCCAGCAGGGAGAGAGGAAATGGAGCTTCAAGGCTGGAGTTGCTGCTGCATCCCCATGCCTGCCTAGAAGAGGGGCTAAGCAGCTTTCTGGCTCAACAGCTCATCTGCAGAAAGCAAAGCAAGTGGGGAGAACAAAGTGCTGCTGCTCTGTTATCTGTTTCCTGGTGTTTCCCTGTTTTCCTCTCACAAAGGAACCTGCTAAAGATTATGATGGATACATTTATGGATGGTGTACCAGCTTGGAAACAAATGACAGATTTTCCCTTTTGTCCAGTCCTTGCCAGCATAACTTTTAATTGTCCCTGAATTGAATCCTGGAATGGATATCTGGATACTTCTGGAGGACAGCAGAACAGGCTAATAGTCAGGCTACTAGTCAGGACCAATCAGGGCAAACTGCTTTCTCAAAGCTTGCTTTCCAAACCTCTTTCTGTAGGTATTGTGCTGGCACAATGCCCTGGGGAAACCCTGGAGATCACAGAGACTTTGAGCCTCAGCGCCATGACGATGGCTACATTGAAGTCATTGGGTTCACCATGGCCTCACTGGTGAGTATATTGCAGGTGCTACCAGACTTGGTGAATTCTGTGGGCGGTGTTACAGAGTGCAAAGTTGTCCTCATTACTGAAGAACTACCATGATTCCACATATTCAGTCAGCTAAGGCCAAAACATGCTCTGCTGTTAGGTTTTAAATGAGGGGGACAAGTTGTAGTTTTCTAATAAGAGAAGTGTTATTTAATAATAAAAATGTACCTTTGCAAATATGGCTAATTTGCATGTGCAGTGCTCCTAAGTTAAACAGCAAGATTATTACAGTAAAAACAGCGTGCATGCACGTTTTTACTGTGGGAATGTCCTATGGTCAAATAATTACTGCTATTTCTTTTTAGCTTTTATATATATTTCAATCTATGCCATAAAAGTTCAATTTTTTTTTAAAACTGGGTACTGGAAACAAATATGAAATATTATATAAAATTATATGCCCATACAGTTTCCATATGCCCACTAAAAATGTTGTGAAAATGTAGTAACAGCTGTGGAAAATCTAGTAGTATTTCTAGCACAAATGTTATCTCTCTTTTTCTTCTGCTAGGGGAAGAAAATTCAACCAACAATTTTAATTTGGCAGTGCACTTTCTGTCAATGCTGTTGTTAAAGTGAACTAAAGCTGAGTTACTATAAAAGCAATCTCACTGTAAATACCGTAGTGTCCTGCTATCACAGTGGTTAAACACAGTGACGGTCTCTTCAGAGCATGATTAAATGCAGTCAGAGAGTTGGTAGTTATCCCTGTGCTAATGTTAATCTACCTAAGGCACTGCAGCTTGAACTTAGTGTGGCCAACAGCAGACACATATCAGGGCTTCCTGGCAGGTTTGTTTAGGCCATGCTTAAGTCCATACTCTTAGGCCTTTGTTGCTGCTATGTCTTGTGTGGACTAGGTTAAAGCTAACATGGATAAGTCTGTTTTCACTGAACTCACACATTTATTTGCTGTGTGACCTGCCCTCAGTGCATATCACATTCAGTGAATACGCATGATAGTGCTGTTTGCTTCCTCAAAGAGAAATTTGGACAAATCTAATCCTCAGAGCAAGCAAAAGTAAAAGGTTGCCTTGTTCAGAAATCATTTCTTTAGAAGTCTGGGTTAAGTATTCTTTTTTGGTCTCTTTTTTTTGATGGATCTAGTGGATTAGGGAAATAACCTACAAGTAAGCAGAATTCTGTTTGTTAGCCTAGTAGGTCTTGTGGAATGAACATTTGTTACTTCACTTGTGAAGATTTTAGGGTGTGTTTCTGAAAACGCTGTCAAAAGTCTATTTAGCATGTACCAACTGGCAATTTGCAGCTGGAGTCTTTTTTGGGTTTACCACTAATGTGTCTCTAGCTACTGCCAGTAGCTAGAGTGATCTCAAAGCTACCAACAATTTCAGCTGGGACTGAATTTAAGTAGTAGGGGCCTTTCAGCTGTTTTCTCTCTTTAAAGGAAGCCTAGTTCAGAACTGAGGGTCTACAACATTGGTTGTGATGCTGAGGAACTGTTGTAACCCTAGGCTGTATTGATATAATCCTTACTTGCTCTGTATGTCTCCCAGATGTGCTTGGTCATACCCAAGAAAGTCTGTGAGACCAAGGAAGAGAAGTACTTTGTAAGAAGTGTTATTATGAATATTATTGACCATATTATCAGTTGATCCATAATATTAAGGTCGCAGAGCAGGCTTAAGATCTTGACTTGTGTTTAGGCTGCTTTCTGTTAGTAGTGCATTAATACAGGATTTTTTTCTGCACCTGATAGATGAGAGTTAATATTCACAATACAAATTTAAAAAAATACATTTCTGCCCAAACATATCTGCTTAGAACTCGAAGGATCTGCTCATTGCCCTGCTTGTTTCATTTCTTTGAAATTAATTCTTGATCATGATATTTAATTATTTTTCACAGGGTCCTTCTGCTTGCCCTTTTCAGCCTGTCTAGTCTCGAGGTTGAGTTGCTGTGTAAACTTTCATAATAAGGATTTTAGATTTATCTAATTCACATTAAGGACTGTATTCTGTTCAGGAAGGGGAAATCGTTTTTCTGTCTCGCAGATGTACCCAATTAAGGTTGTTGTTTTAAAGAGCAAATAATTAGTAGCATTACTGTTAATGGAAAAACAGACCAACCAAAGCAAATTAAAAACTTTAAGAATAAACACAGGTATTTATTTGTGCATGCACATGCGTGTGTATATATTTGTGTGTATAAAACATGCTTGACATATACCAAGGTGATTAGAAGTGCAATGCACATGGTTAGATATCTGCTTTTTGCCCACCACTTTTCCTTGTGAAATTTTAAGTCCTGCTTTGCAATTTTGGAGTGAAAATACATCCATTGTGACTCGTTAGAATGCCTTACCTGTGGAATGCTGTGTAATGGATGCTGCCTGCAAAACTGCATTTTGGATTTAACTGCCTCAACTATCTGTTCTGAGGTGTCTTTTCTTTGTCTTTTCTGTTTGTTTGGGGTTTTTTTTGCTTGTATGTGTGTGTGTTTGTTTTTTTTTCCCAGGCTGCTCTCCAGGTGGGTGGTCATGGAGAGAGGTTGCATCAATGCCGTGAGGTGACACTTTTAACATACAAGTCTATTCCCATGCAAGTGGACGGCGAACCGTGTCGATTGGCTCCCTCACTCATTCGAATCTCCTTAAGGAACCAAGCCAACATGGTGCAGAAGAGCAAGAGGAGAACATCCATGCCTTTGCTGAATGAGTGAGTTGGATATGTGCATGTCCTAATGGCAGGAGGCCCGTTTGGGCAGCATATTCAGTCATGGATTTTGCATGTACTGGACTTGCAGTGCATTTACAAAAAAAACAACAACAAAAGAATTCACACCTTCTGAACTCCCTTTCCACCGTATTGTAAATACTTACCTGATTTTCTTTTATTCTTTTATCTTCTGGGTTACTCTCTGTCTTGCTTTTAGAAAGGTGTTGTATCTTTCCGTTATTTAGAGACATTTGTGCAGGCTCAGCAGTGTGCCTCTTGGCTTCTGACAGTTCTGCATATGTATGCCATTTGCCTTTGAGGTTCTTTTGATTCATTTTCTCAACTTTATTGTTCTGCTTTTTAAGCTCCATTGGAGGTCCTGTAACAATTTGCCATAATCAAGAATTACTTAGGATATCTTGTAGTATCTGTTGTGGGAGCATGCTGCCTGGGACTGTTTGTGGAGAAGGACCTGGAGGTCCAGAAAGGGCTGTTTGCACTTCGCAGGGAATCCTGCTCCAGTATAAAAACCCAAATGAGAAATGAGTAGTCTAAAGATGAATAGAGAAAAGCTAAGAACTAAGATAATTGGAAACCAGGAACACGCGAAGAAGAAGACAGGACTAACATTCCTTTTCATAATTAAACCTTATGTGTAAGCACTGCAGATATATTTTAACACCAAAAACATTTTCAAATTTTGACCTGTGAAAATGCTTGTCCAATAAAATAGTTTAGATTATTTTATAGAGGCGATTATTGTACTTCACACATAGAAGGCCTTCATCGCTGCTAAAATGAGTGACGTAGTAAGTGCCTTTGCTGTTTTTCATCAAGTATTCTTAAAGTGAAGCAAAACAGTCTGCCCCTTCTATAAAGACACTGAGCTAAAGGCTTAAAGTTATCAAGGATCCACATTTCATTCAAACATCCATGCACTGAGGATTTCATTTTTCTGTGGAGGTGGGTGGGGGATTTTGCTGTTGCAGCTGTAATGGTGAGGCAAAGTTTATGAAGAGATGTAATATCTTTCATTAGACTAACTCATATAACTGTAAAAAACAGACAAGGTCTCAGGCACGCCTTTTCTCTTCAGGTATCTTAAAGGTTTTCTGTGTCTTTCAACTGTATCATCTAGTGGAAGATATTGCTTCACTTCAAACTTTGACTCCAGCCCTTTAGAGCTTCTTGTCATCTGCTGGTTGTCAATTTGTTCATGTAATCAAAGCCTCCCTGGTTACTTTCAACATCTCCCTGTTCAATTTAGCACTCTGTATTCTCTTACTGAGACTAATGCTTTAAGCTTCAGTAGAAGACTATATCTGGAACGTGCAGTTCCTATTTGCTTGGAAAATATGTAAGGTTTACTCATCTCTCTTGAGCAGTGAAGAATAGCAGACTCTTGCCTGTGGGCAGTGATGCCTGATTTCATCCAACCACAACTCAATTGTTTGCGAAAGCTAGAATCGAGCAGACAGCAATCCTGGGGCATCTTTTTCTACACTGAGGGAGGCTAATGCAAATGCAAAATGAAAATTCCTGGTATTTCGATCTGATAATTAGCATGGTTAGGCTCGGATTTTAAGATCTGAGTTTAAACTGTGGTAGGGAAATACAGATTCATAATATATGCCAGTTGTCAAGAGGATCTTATTTGTGGCTTAGCTTGATTTCAGTGTGCTCTGGTAGACTACATTGCTGTCAGTCCTTTGATTTGGCTGAGATATTTCCCTGCAGACCTATGTCTTGGGAAAATACAAATGATCTGTCAGGGACTCTAGTCTCAGCCTCACGTATCAGAAATGGTGTGTATATATATTTATATCTACATCTATACCTATATATCTCTCTGTGTATGTACTTTGCTCTCAAGTGTTGAAGGGGAGTGAGAGAGAGGAGTTGAATCTCCTGGAGTGATAAAAAGTAAATGGCATGTCAAAGGTTAAATTCCAGGAAGCATTTAGTATTGTAAAGAAGTTCATTCAATATGATGCTGACTTGCAGTATTTCACAAGAGAGAAAATTTTCAATAAAATATGTTTATCTACATTTCTTAACTTGATATCTGGAATATATCTCCCTATTACATTGAAATCTCCCAGAGAGCCTTATATTTGATTGAAGACAATAGATTGTTCTCTTATGACTGTCATCTGAATATTAGATGTGTGAGATAAGTAAGTGGGTCTGGAGCTATCCCACTAATTGTTAGACAGCTGTTCTTGAGCTCCTTCTTCCCAGGAAAGTGATTAAAAAGTTATCTCGCATCACAGTAATGCAGAGTTGCTATTATTGTTGGCTTTGATTTTATTGCTAGATAAGGAGAGGAGTAGGAATGCTCTTTGGAGTTTTAGCTAGTCCAGTGTCATAAGTAGAAAAAGACTTAATTTGAAGAAGTCTTACACTGTGTTTCTGTTTTCTTACTCTGTTCTCCTTTGTTCTGGAGGTTTTAAGGAGAGCGGGTTTAGAGAGGATAGTGAGTTTGTTGTTTGCCTTGTGGATGCACTTGAATTTCCAGGGAATAATAGTATTTTAAAATTGAAAAGCCCATATGTAATGTAGCTGAGTGAGAAGAACAGAGATTTCATGCTTCTCTCACTTGGGAGCGGGAGGGCTTTAGAACCATGATTCTCTTCTGACTGTCACAGTTGCCATCTTCCTGATTGCAGCTGTTCTCCTTCAAAACCTGTGGACGCTCCGAGAGGATACTTGTATATACGAAAAAGGGATCTGACCTTCTTTGACCTGTTTTTCCCTCCATTTGCCCACTATTGTGCTTCCAGCACCTTCTAATTGCACAGAAACTGCCTCATGTGGTTCTACACAGACGTTCAAGGCTGGAACTCCTATATGTTGAGAGTCCTTGTTTTATTTGTCACTGAATAATTTGCCTTTTTCAAGGTGTGGAGAAAAACTTCAGCAGCACTTTTGACAGTGTAAAGGTTCCTAGTCTCTAAAAAAAAAAAAAAAAAAAAAAAAGTTGGCCATGGAATCAGATTAAGGAATAAAAATCTACTGTTTCTGTGGGGCTACTTAAACTGAAGGAGCCTCCCTTCCCTGTTGATAGCAGCAGCGTGAAAAGCTGCATTGAAGCTATTAGGGAACGAGTAAATATAACATGCTGTGTTGTGTCATAGCTGGGTGAATTACTGGCAATTAATATTTTATTCAGTTATTTCATCTTTCACTGCTGACTTGTCTACAAACAAATTTCTCAGTATATCAATTGTCCCGAACCATTCATGGACTAGTTGCTGCAACTAGTGATCTGTCTTTTTAGCATTCATCAACATTCATTTTTTTAATATTTCCTTTTGGAAAGTTAAGCTGTTTTGATGTGATTATATGAGTACTCTTCAGTAGGTGAGGATGACCTGTTTATGGTTTGTACTCTTCTGATAACTTTAAAATTTTGAGTTGAAGCATAGTGGAGGGAAGTCGTTACTTGGTGAATACAGTTACAGTGCTTCTAATTTGTTTCTAATGGAGGCTGTCCAAACATAAAAGGCAGGCATAATCTCTTCCTTGTCCTACAATGCGTTGCTCTACAGTGGAGATAAGTAACAATCCAATAAAGTGTTTCAAGCCAGAAGCAACTTTTTAGGTGCAAGGAATATACAGGGTAAGATGATGCTGTTCACACTTGGTTATGGATTGGTTGAAACAAGGCAGATAGTGGGGTTGTGGGGAAAAAAAGGTGGGTTTCTTTTCTTCTCATGTCTTTTCTGTTTGTACCAGCAAAAGCAAATTTTTGGTACAGCCAGATCAGCAGACTCAGCTTTTCTGGAAAAGAGTGAATTATGTTCTTATTCTCCTTCCCTTAAAAGACTTGCTGGCTAAGTTCTCATTCCTATTCTCCACTACTGATCATGGTAACATGTGAAAGAGACAACATATAGCTTGGTTTTCTGTGATCAAGCCAAGAATGTGGTTCTTGTGAGCTATAAGCAAAATGTGTGTGGAATAACAGCAGCAGCTGTGGTTCAGTTTTCCAGGAGTCATTTTCTGATTAGAAACTACAGTTTAGTGTGCTGCTCAGTAAGTTTCAGTTAATGATTGCTTTCTGAACCTCAAAAGACGGTATTTTGCTTTCACTGGCTTTTAGTTTGGATTGAGGAAGAATGTCTTGCATGACGGAAGAGAAAGAAGAGGGAAGAGCTTATAGGTAAAACATATTCCATACACTTTACAGAAACAAAGGGACCATCTGAGTTATAAACACTAAAAGAGAGTCAGTCTTGGGAGTCACTATATATAAAATGCATGTTTCCCTAAGGTACATGAAAGAAGAATGGAGACAGCAATTTGTCATTGTGGATACAAAATCTCCAGTAAGGGTATTTTTTTATTCTTAAACGTTAACTAAAGTTGGCCAACCTTTGGAGACAATTCCATCCATTCAGATCTTGGCTTTGATGTTTGTTTGCATTTCTGGACCTGCTTCCAAAGTCTGCTGTGTTGAAATTTTTCAGTGCCTGTGGAACATATCCTGGGGCTCTTTGTCTTCCTTGTATAGCCGTGTGCCTAGCTTGTCATTGGTCCTCCTCACTCATGTCTTTAGAAAGCTCCTGTGTGCCATGTAGCAGTGATTTTCTCCATTTGCATGTCTTCTGTTGCTCTTGGCTTCCTAGTGTGAACTTGGAGCTCTGCATGTCTCTTCATTCAACTTTTATGTGACACATTCCTTTTGGTTCTGTTTAAATGTTGTATGTCTTTCTTTCTTCTCTTCCACTCTCTCTCTCTCTCTCTCCCCCCCCCCCCGCCTTTTTCCTTGTCTGTCCACACTGTGTGTTGCCTTTCTCCTGGCCACTCATTTCCTGCTGCCTATAGTATCCATAAAGTGCAGTCTGCTGACCTGAGGAGAGTCTCAGCTCCCCCTGATTCCTTCACTGTGTGAGTATCGGTCTTTTTTCTACTTTCAAAGTTCCATACTTTTTTGCTGTTACCCTGTGTGTCATTCAACCAGGAGGTGAGGCAGTAAAATCCAGTGACAAATGGGAAGTGGGAGCTCAGGTAACAGCATGGTAGGCATAGGGCAGTGGCCTCACCAGCAAAGGCATGGTTCCACAGTACCCGAGTCAGGGGAGCAGGGCATGTCTGGTGACAGTGACCAGGTTCAGCCAAGAGTCCAGCTCACCAGACAAATCCATAGCAACAGTCAGCTCTGAAGTTAAGCGCCAGGCATCATTCCTGGAAACAGTTGAGATGAGAGCTTTCCATCCTTTGGTTGTAATCAAAAACATACGGGGAACAAACTGAGCTATAAACCGTATCTCCAGATACAGCTGATCAAAATAGGAAACAAGTCCCCCAGAGCAGTGGTGTGACATTGGCTGCAGCTGCATTGAAGACGGAGACCTCCCCGCTGTCACCTTGGCAATATCTTGATTGTCAGCAACTCCACTGTACTAACTTGCTAGATAGTAGCTAAATTATTCAAGAGCCTAACGTCTTTTTAAAAATGTGGTGAATTGGCACTTAAAAACACTTGTACCATTGTATGTTGGTATCTTCTAATTCACCCCATTTATGGAAACATACCATATTATGAAAACCTGTGTGTGTCCACAATTAAAAAAAAAACAAACCAGAAAACCCAACCCCTACCCCCACCCCCACCCCCAAACCCAAACAAAAAACCAAAGCCCAGCTTAATATAATATGTCAGCTCAGGCAGTGTAGTTTGCTTCAGAAACGCTTTTTTACTTTCAGTCAAAAAAGACATGTTTTGCTTTGTGTTGACATCCCTTTCATCATCTTGCTTTGCCAGTCTTATGATGAACATCTTTTTAAACAGGTTAGGACTATCAAAGAAAGGATTTGAAATACATGTTGAAAAATAACAGATTTCAGAGCTATAAACCCAGGTATTCAGAGCAGAAACTTGATTCCAAGAATGATTATTATTCTATCATAGAAGAAAGTCAATGGTATATGCTAAAAGAAAACCCACCAACACTTCTCTGTTCTAAAGACTGAGCATGTGCAATAGATGGCGTATAAAATGTTCAACAAACCAAGAGTTATTTGGGAAAACTGACTGAATAATTTTAAGAGCAAATTTCAGCTTTATAGAAAAGGACCTGGGGGTCCTGGTGGACACCCAGTTGACCATGAGCCAGCAACGTGCACTTGTGGCAAAGGCTAATGGTATCCTGGGCTGCATTAGGAGTGTTGCCAGCAGGTCAAGGGAGGTGATCTTTGCTCTCTACTAAGCACTAGTGAGGCCACACCTGGAGTGCTGTGTGCAGTTCTGGGCTCCCCAGTACAAGAGCGATATGGAGCTAGTGGAGAGAGTCCAGTGAAGGGCGATGAAGATTACTAAGGAGCATTCCTCCTGTGAGGAAAGGCTGAGAGAGCTGGGTCTGTTTAGCCTGGGGAAGAGAAGGCTCAGGTGTGAATTCATCAATGTCAAGGAAGGGTCTAAAGAAGACTGAGCCAGGCCCTTTTTAGCGGTACCCAGTGACAGGACAAGAGGCAATGGGCACAAACTGTCCTGGGCAGCCTGCTCTGCGTGGCCCCTGCTTGAGCAGCGGGTTGGACCAGATGACCTCCACAGGTCTCTTCCGTCCTCAACCATTCTGTGATTCTGTGAAACTTCAGAAAGCTGCCAGTTCCTCGTTGTTTTGCGAACAAGGAAGGATTTCCAGTTCAGTGTGCCTTATCCCTGGATCATCTTTGCTGTACTTTGCTGAGGCAGAGAAAGTAATACAAATAACCTGTCTCACTGATTCAGTGTCTAAGCAAGCCTCTAGAAAAAAGTTGAGATAAGCCTTATTGCTTACACAGAACATTTAAGTAAGCTGTGGGTCTGGGAGAATGGGTATTGTTTCCAAGTTGAGGGATATCCCTTGGAAAATGACCTCCAAGTTTTGATACCGTTCATTTGAATGTCTCATTTGATATCAGCTGTGAGGATAAGGCAGGGAGAGAGAGAGACTTGTGAGCCCCAAACTAATTTGTAAGTCAAAGATGTTCTGTATCTTAAAATCTGTAAAAATAGATTAAACGTGCTGTTGCACTGTGGCTGCCAATTAATGCGTCTGGCAAATTAAAAATAAGAACCCATGAGGTATTAGGGAAATTTGATTTGGATTGTGATGGCTTTGAGATTCAAATGTTCCTTTTTTTTTTTTGTTGAACAACATAGGAAGAGCCAGACTTCCAGTTAGCACTGAACAGCAGGGCAAATTCTGCTGAGACCTGGTGATGGATACAGGCTGTCTTAGATAAATTTCAGGTTCTCTGCAGCAGGATATGCATGGGAATTTGGGGCAGCCAAAATTATTAGGCACATATGGTCTTTGTTGCAGAGACAGTAGAACTGTAGTGTGATCCATTTCAAATGTTTATACAGAGTGCATAAGTAAATGCAAGTGTTGTATTTTTAATTGAGGCTTTTTAAAAGGAAGGTAAAGACTTGCATTTTCCAGCTGGGTCTTCAGTTGAGATGAGAAGGATGCACATGTGACAGTACATTTGCATTGTGTGGTTGATGCAAAGGAGTTCTGAAAAAAAATTACCATTTGAAAAATAAAACATAATTGACTCACGTAGGTTTTACTGTTCTTTTACAAGTGAAATAAGCACTGTGGATATCCTGTGATGATTTTTTTTTTTTTAATCTGCATAAATGAAAATAAAACTATCACCTTATTGGTAAATAGTTTATACTCTTTTATAGAGTTTAGAGTAATGATTGCAGCAAGGTATGCATATAAAACCTGTATGAATAGCAAAGGAGTAATATGAAATAATTTTTTGCTTTTAGAGATCCAAATGCCAAACAGAATCAGCTTTGCGGGTTAGGTTGAATATGGGTGTTGTCTCTAGGCGGAGAGTCTAATAAAGAATAGCAGGAGACAAGGCATAAGGGAGAAAGTGTTAGAGTTAACTGTTCTCCAAATGCATAGTTAAGGATGAAAATGCTCATATATATCTTCTCCCTGTTCTCCATTACATGAATTATAGGGAATTGAGTCTCATCTTTTCTTTGTCAGTTTTTTCTGTTTAGCGTGTGGGCTTCTGTTTAGTGGCATCATTACTATCGGAGAATCCACTGTGCTTGGAAGTGTAAAGTGCGAGAGAACTACAGCTAGTGTGGTGAAGGAGAAAGAAAACAAAGACCAGGATTCTTCCTGGCACTTTGGCACGTGATTAAGTGTATGTGTGGGTCTAGCCCTTATACAGCAAAACGCTCGAGCACTTGCTGAAGCAAGCGTGAGGTAAGAAAGTGCAAAAGGGTTTAGTACAGTTGGGTTAACCTGGCTTATCTGCAATAACACTCATCAAATGGAAAGAAAAAAAAAATATGTGTTGGAGTTTATATTTTTAGGGGGGGTTTTTTAGGTAAAGAGCTTAGCAAGAGCTTTGCCTTAAAATAGCAGTAGACTTTTGTGAAGCACTGAAATTTGCCCATCAAAAGAGGCTGGATGATTCTGCTGTATTGTGGCAGTTCTTATATTTTAAGTAGATAAATGCTGTGAAAAACACACTTATTTTTAATGTATCATTTCCAAGCTCTGCCAATAAGATCTCAAAAGTAAAGTTAATTTCTTTTTCTCCTCTGGTTGCTGCTTTCCTTTTTCCAATTGTTCTAAACAATGGAACACTTAATTAATTTTGCATGTTTATTTCTTCTCTAGGAGATAGGTAATTCATTAATCTGTCACTGCAAACATGCCCCAGAGGAGTGTGATTTTTTTTTTTTTTCCTAAAGTTTATTTTTTGCAAGGGAGGGGCACTAGAAGATTCCTGTTCTGTTTACTGAATCATTAAAATCTGTATGTGTGTAGGCTGGTGTGGGCTGTATTCTGGAAGATCTACGAGAGATTTTTCTCTGGATTCTGTAGAGTTATTGGACTGTTCATTATTATTTCCTTCCTCTATGCAGACACAAAGCATAAGAAACAGTTCACAGCGTTCATAAATAATTGATGTAGGGATTAGGGCATATATAATTTAAAAGTCTACCTTCCCAGTTGAATCAACCTGGTGGCATGGCAGAAGTGTTATCAGGGTGCTGTGCAGGAGTGCCAAGGGCAGGACCCAAGCTCACTCTGTTTTCTTTCCTGGGTGACTGGAGGCAGGAGCATGTTTCTTAGGAAAACCAGCTGTGCTCCAAGTGAGTTGGCTGGCATCCTCTTGCCTGTTGCTGGATGATTAATAGGGGTGAGAGGAGGAAGTCACAGCTTCATCAAAAGCTTGAGTGTGTTTTCTTGGTGAATGGAAGTAGATCAGGTTCTGCTGGTAGTCTCAGAATAGGTACATGTGGCTTTGCTTCTGTGGGTTTGAACAAGTGGTGGAATGAAAGGGATTTAAAAAAAAGCCCTTCTCATTCTTTCTTGTCAAAGCTCTGTGTTTTTAGGTTGGGGTTTGTTTTTTTTGGTGGGGCGGGAGGTGGTGGTGGTGATGGTAACACTTCTACAATCCCAAAAATGTGATAGTTCTGGCATAGGAGGGAAACATGCATACCTTTTTTCTTTGGTAAGCAACTTCCAGCAGTGGGGTGAGTGGTGTTAAAAATGACTTCACATTACAAACAGTTTATCTAGCATGATGTTGACTTTCTAAGTCAACATCCCTGTAAAAAGAGTGGTTCTGATTCTGATGTGTAACTTGGTATACAGTGGGATGGATATCTTCTCACAGAAGGGTAGACTTAAAAACCATAAAACTTAAATTAACTGTTTATGTTAATGAATGTCTACAAGTTTTAAGAATTCCCAGAATGCATGCCCTTTTCCTTGTAATAGGAATTATTCAATATCTAGCTGATCTTCTGTATTCTTGTGGAAAAGTCAAATGCTGTTTTTCTGATAGTAATACAATTTCCTTGTACTGTTCAGCCATTTTGCAGCTAAAAAAGGAAAGAAAATAATTCGCTGTTACTGAAATTACGTATCTTTTTGATGCGAGTGGAATAATTTTGAGAGGACCTCATAACATCTCTGTAGAATCTTTCATAGTTTGTTCCAACTAAATAATGTGCATAGCTTTTCTACAAGGCTCATTTCGATTGTTACTTAATAATGCCCTGAATGTGCACTTCTGGTCCAAGCTAATCAAAAGTCCATCAGATAAAATTCAATATGGTAAACTAGCCTATCTATGCTCCTGATTTGAGAAGACTGATATCTAGGTTTGTGTTTAAATGGAACCATTATATCTAATCCACATGAATGAACAGAATGTTTCAGTTGACCTGAATCTGTATTTATGATCCCACGGGGCATATGACCTTTAGGATGTAGTTCTGTGGATTGGTGTGCTTGGGGAATAAGGTTCTTAATTAGATTCTTTAGGAGGTAATGGAATTAATTCATCTGTACTTTAAATTACTTTTAATTGACCATGTAATACACCATTTTGAAGAATAATAGGTGTAAGAAATTTAAATATTTTAGGTTGAATTGCAGTGCAGCAATCCCTTCAAGTTTAATTTTAAATTGTCTACTGCTCTGTTGAGAAAGCTTTTCTTCCTCTCCTTACAGTTGAGCAAGTTGTTTTCTACAGTGTTTAGAAACATCCATTTCTATTAACATCGTACTAATGTTGCTTTCAGTGACATTCATCACCTTATTAGCTTTTACATGGACGTGCTTATGTGCTTAAGCTTTGCAGTTTCTGAATACGCTGAATTTGTCTGAACAAGATAAATTGTGCGATTCATATAATAATATGGATTATTATCAGTATCTGTAAAGACTACAGAAGTATTGATGGTGGAAGTGTTTTCCTCGGCTGCATTAAATAGACCTCTGTATGGAACTCATGAGTTCTGTGAGTGAACAAGTTAATTAGTTGGATGATGAGGACAATATTCCCTGGTGTCAATTGCCAGTCAGCACAAAGAATGAATATTCACATAGTGAATTTTAGAGCCAAAGCTATATTGAATAGGTAATAAAATTTAGTGAGACATTAATATTATGTCATTCAACAACTGTATTCTGACAGAGCAAAGAGTATTTGCAAATAAATCATGAACAAAACCATTGGATTTCAGTCACTGAATAAATGTTTTTTTGTATTTATAGCTGTATGTATGCACATACATATACATATAAATGTGAGTTATGAATGTATTACCTGTGACTGGATTTAGCTAAGTATATAAAATCTCTACCCTGTAGAAAGGACCTCTTAGCATTCCTATTTCTGATAATAATTTATTTTCTATAGAAAGCTGCTGTTTCCAAGGTTACATTTTTATGACTAAGATAGCTAAACTTTTCAAATGGGCAAAATGGCAAGTCTTGTTTCTCTGCAGTTGTATGTTTTAGCACACACAGCTTGCTTATGTAGTAGTAGTTCCATGTCTTTATAAAAAGGGGGTGAACAGGAGAAGAAACAGGAGAACAGGAAACTCTAACACTTGCCAGCTGATTACCCTCCCACCCCTCCCAGTTCCCTCCCTGGAAAGGAACTATTTCTCCTCAGGTAATACATTACATTTAAGATGGTGTGCCTGTTTTTTCCATAGAAGCAAATTCAGAGATATACAGTGCACTGATGTACCAAAAAATAATATTTTTTACAAAAGCATGGGAAGTACCTCCTGGGTATTTTCTAGTTAAAAGGTGCTTTTGGAGAGTGCATGTGGCTCCTGGAGCAACAAAAATGTTTTAGATTTGCTGTTGATTTTAGACCTTTTTCCTCCTCCAGTTCCAAGCAAATAAAAAGGCCTTGCTCACTTCTCCTTTTCAGATGAAAGGACTAATTTGACTCAGGAAGGTGATGTTGGAGATGCAATAGGTTGCCACCGGCTTCAAGCCAGGCAATAACATTTGTAAAGAGAAGGTGCACGCTTTCCTTTCTTATGTGGCATTAGGAAGTGAGTCAGCATAGCTACAGAGGTCAGTGTTGTCTTTCTCTCCCCTTGGCATCCAAACACTCTCCTGTCCTCCCAGGGAGGCTGCAGGGAGACAGATGGTAATTAACTAAGGACTGGCCAGATGTTGGCATGAGGCTTAACATCCCCCCCTCCCCTTTTTGCAGGTGGTCTTGAGCATTGAATATAGGGTCAACAAGACCATCCCCTCACCTTGACATAAAGGCTCCAAACATACACTTGGAGAAGCTGTTCTGTTTCCCTGTCTTCTTTTCCTCTCCCCCTTTCATGTGATATTCAGATTACCTGTTGCAATATGTTTGAAATGAGGCCAGTTGTGTGGTAGGACATAAGTCTACCACTAATTCATTGATAATGGTTTCCAAGAAAGTTCTTGTTTGAACTAGTGCTTAGACACTGAGAAGCAAAGCACTACTATAACTGCTTTTACACAGCTTTCCTAGTATTTTTATGCCAAATGAGTTGTTACAAGCAAAGCACTATAAAAGGAAGATAGTTCTGCTGATTTTTCTTACATTATCTTCCCAGAGAACTAAAAAATCTTGGGTCTGGATGATAATTTTAAAAAAATCTTAGTGGAGAATACAGAATTAGAATACTGAATTAGAATTGTTTGTAATAATAACTATTCAGACAATAATCCAAATATTTTCAGGCATTCCATTTTCATCTACAAGTAAAAAAATCTTGGTGAGACTGTAGGGAAAAAAGCAACACAAAGAAATCACTGTACTGTTATTGAAAACCTAACTTTTACCCTAATGAAGGTAGCCTTGGGGAAGAATGGGTATATGGCCTTGGGAATAAGGGATTGAATTTTGGGCTGAAGAGTTCTGTTGAATTCTTGCTTCTGTCAAAGATTAGGTGTGTGAACTTAGCAACATCAATCCTTCTTTTTTTTTCCTTCCTCTTTCTTATCTAAACCAGGGACCATAAGAAAAATTATCATTTCTGAAAACTCAAACATGATAGTTACATATAAGTACCAAATAAAAATATTGAAAAAGCAACTTTTAAAATCACTTCTGATTCAATGATGATTGCTCTGGCTCAGACAAAAAAATTAACAGGTTTTTTTTTTTAGTGACCTCAGGCTTGCTTGAATTGTTTCACCTCAACATCTGGAAATGGAAACAACTGCATGACTGAGACAAGCTCACAGGGAGACATGGGAGCTGGGGAGAGGATCACCTGCCCTGTCCCCAGTATTTCCCACAGTAGAGCATGGCTTGTCTCCAGTTGCCTGTATCAGGCACACTCCTGTCCTGCCATGCACTAAGGAACATGAGAAAGGCCAGTGTGTGGAAGGAGAGGAAGTGAAATGTGAGTGGGAAGTATTAAAGATCTCGTAGCTGTAGTAAATTCTGCACAGACAGTGCAGAGGTACAAAAATACATAAACAAACTCATCTCTTAACAGTGAAGGACACCAGTAGGTTGCTGGGGAAGCCAGACTGATGGGATGCAATGGATGGTTGAAAGACAAGTATCACTCAGATATCTGCTATGGAAGATCTAAAAGGACAAATCAGGAGAGAAAGGAGTTGGTGATCTTCTATTAGGAGTTAAAGTTACAGTTTACCTTGGGAAGATGCAAAGTTCCTGTACTAAACTCTCGTCCAGTGCTGCTCTCCATTCTAGAGGAAATCACAGCACGGGGTCACAGAGTGGAAGGGAGGGTCTGGGCATCATACACAGATGAGCTCTGTAGCAAGGAAGAAATGGAAAAGAGCAAGTAGGGGGTGGTTATAGTGTGGTTCTGGTTTGGAGGGCAAATGTACCTTCTGCTGGGCTGAGTAATTCCTGCGCAGGAGTATCAGCTTTTGGTCGAGTGGCTATTTTGAACTGGGGATTGGAAAGCATTTTTTTATAGAGTTCCAGCTTGGTTTGCTCAAACATTTCAACACAACAGTACAGATTTAGTTCTAGTTTCAGGAGGAACGACAGTTTGAGACAGTTTTTTGGGTTGGGTTTACACTTGGCTTAATTCAGCGCATAGCAAGGATGGCTATGCCATCCTTGAATAATGCCATTTGTAGCATCGTCGAGTGTTACAACAGAAATAAGTTGCTGAATTCTCCTGTCTCCCCGCCCCTTTTCCTCCCAGCTGAGTTCAAAGAAGCAGAGGTAATTCACAAGCAGTCCCTTCCCCACACCTACCAACAACCCCCAGGTTGTGAACCTGTCGGCTGGAAGACTGAGCTACCTTCATCATAATGCACGGTGGCAGAACATTATGGGAAAAGCAACGTAGCTTCTTCCCGTATTGTACCAGTGCATAAAAGACTTCACTTTTCAGAGCTGTCAGTCTGTCATTTGCATGAACCCTACTACATGCAGTGAATTATTTCTTTTTTCCTCTTAGACAAAGACTATGCAGTTAAATTCCTATGTTTTCTGACTTAAACATTTTCTTATCTTTTCTTGGCTAAAAATAAAATCTATGATTTTCATTTTTGAACTTGCATTTTATAGAAATTAGAAGGGAACATAGTTCCTCAGACTATGTTCATTTCTCAGCCAGCGAGGTGACATTTAAACTTGTCTTAAAAAGAAAAAGAAAGAAAGAAATGTCAGGCTCAGTGCAATTATGTTGTTCTTCCATCTATGCACCTTTCCCCTCCATTTGCATGCACTCATCTTCTCCAGGTTGCTGAGCCAGCTGTAGAGCCTGCAGGTGGAGAGTGCTGTTCTGTAGGATGACATAAGGGCACCTGAGTTAGAAAGCTGCCCCCTGAGGCTGTGCTGAAAGTTACCATCCCAGGTGTCTGTTATCAAACTGCAAAAACTTTTCTTAAATATGGGCAGTTTGCTGATATCTTGGGGCACTTTGATGCAATAGTCCCTGTCAATCAGCACAGGAAAAACATTGGGCAGCCTATATGTTTCTGAGCGTGTCAGTGTTGCTGCCACTGTTAAGCATTTATGATTTCTTCTAAGCTATTCTTCATGTGTCTTAGGTTTATTTTTATCATTAATACAGAAATTCCTGTTCAGAACGTGAATTTCTTCCGCACAGATCCTTCTACGGTGTAATCTTACACTCCAGTTTTGGAGGCACCCTCAATTTATAATCCTTTATCACTTTTTAGGCAAAGAGTACTTGTGCCAGTAGAGCTTTTTTTTTTAACTAGGACTTGATTTTCAATCTTTATTTTCATTTGTCCAGATGTGACAGAGCTGTTTATACCTACAGAGAGAAAGCATGCAATAAGCTAATGCTGAAATAATTGCTATTTGCTGTCCCGGTGGCTCTACCAAGAGATGGCCACAAACCATGTGTTTTGTCAGGTCTGTAGTATTTTCAGGTCAAAAAGAAAATTGCTCGCTTGATTAAAAAGAAAGAAAAACTTTACATTTTTGAGATGTCGCTTGTCCTGATTGGCATTTATACTAGCAGTGCAAATGCTGTGGGCCAAATATCTTAAAATTGAGACAAAGAAGAAAGTAAGGCTGTATATTTGACAGTGCACAGTATTTCAACTTTTAAAAGGCAGCATGTGTATTTGTTGGTCATACCACTGGCAGACTTCTGTTACTAACGAGATTAAAACAGAGAAAATAGATGGCCTTTTGGTGGAAGCACAGGATGAAGAGTCTACGTTGAGCCAGGGGCCAGTTCTTACAGGACAGACAGTTGATATATGCATTGTAATACCCAGATAATCTATCTTTCTTTAAAAGTGGAAAATGCAAATGTGGCCAAGTTAATTTACATAGCATTCAGCTAAACTTGCAAAATCAAATAATAGGTTACAGTAAGGTGGAAGCCAGCATGAAATCAAAACAAAGCTTTTCAGGACAACTTTCTAGAAATATATGGACACTTTAACTTGTAGATAGGGACCCGCTGAGTGTGTCAAAATTATATAGACAGTTGAGGCAACTAAATCTGGCTGAAATCACAGAAATGAGGTTCCTGTGCTGTTACTTGCTTTTGAAAGTCCTCCTGGATTCTGTGCATTGGACTGACTACTGTGGAAATCTGTTTCTTAGCCACATTTCTGTTGCCTGTTTCCCAGAACAGAGATGCTGAATGAGGATCCTCCAGGGATATGAGGGTGGATGGTCTCATGGGCAGAGGAATGGTTGTCCTGAGAGACTTCCCAAGAAAGCATCTGTGTCCTGAAACACAGCTTGGCAGATCTACTGACTGTGGTAGGGCCCTAGGGATGTACAAAAAGGCAAACTGCAGAGGGGAGGGGTAGCTATATAGAGATTAGAGAACTCAGAAAAACCTCTGTAATTCCAGACCAAACAGCCAGCAAATGGGCTTCTTGATCTTGCTTGTCATTTATGGTCTAACGTCTATGTTGTTGTGCCGTGGGTAGTCATAATTATAAAGGCAATGATGGGCTTGTGAGGAGTTGGCCCAGGTTTGAAGAGGCTTGCTCTTTTTCTTCTTTCAGAGAAGATTAAAATCACTTCATATCCTATTTTCATTTTGCTCTTCCATGGAACACTTCACCTAAGAAGCTGTCTTCTTTTTTTGCAGTCCTCATTCCATCCCAGATCGCCTGCGGATCAGAGTGAACAGGATTAATTTACAAGAATATGAGGGGCTACATTACGACAAGGAAAAACTCCGGGAAGCTTGTAAGTTTGAAGAAGCCAGGTTGTAGCTGCTTTTGGTAGAACCTGCTGTATAAATCTTACATTAACAAAAACCTCCCAAAACAACAAAAACAAAAAACCCCAAACACAGGGTGAAGCATACATTTTTGGATGAGTCGCGTAGAGTGTATATTTGTCTGTCTGTATATATGCACATAAATATTCTCTCTATAGAAATACTCTCTCTATAAAAAGCATATATAGAGAATTCACCTGTTTTCTTACTTAATTATGCCTTCTGCAAGTAGATTTTATTTACTGTAAAATAAGTAGGTTTCACACCTGTTTTTTTTAATTCATGTCTTTCTGTTGGTTCTGCTGGATTTCTACTAGTGTATGAAACTATTCAAGATTTTATGACTAGCATCAAATTTGAAACTGAGTGGGGGGACCATAATTAATTTCGTATTGAGAATGTGCTCTGACCTTGAACGTAGTTCTTGCACAGGTGCATTTATCATGGGAAACACATCCGGCTTCCCCAGTCCCTTATTCTTTAACAACCTTCAGTTTTCCACATAAGAGAATAATCACTGTTTTGTTTCCTCATGTAATGGTTTAATTGCCACATTCAGGGGTAAGTCAAAAGCAGACAGCCGGTTGCTTTGGAAACATTGATGATGACGATCCATACTTAAAAATGGAGTTCCTTTCCTTGGTGACACACGGAGTCATTAATCAATGAGGGACATGGCTGCTTGTGATAACAATTTAAGTTTTGTTCATGCATCTGGCTCATTATTCATATTGAATTACAAGCATGACTGTTTGTTGTGCAACAAAGCTTGAGCTCCCTCTAATACAGAGCTCTGGTAATTACAGGATGACAATCCTTTTAATTGGTTTGCTTATCTTACTGTTGGAAGATAGTTAAACTGTTTCACTCTCACTCTTCTAATCTCACCCCTCCTTATTCTTCCAGTTCACCAGCTCTCCTTCCAACAAAAGAACTGAAATGGCTTAAATTTTACTATAGGTCCTGACAGCCTTTTCTGAAGTTTCTGTTAGTGGATTTTGGTCATAATTAAAGCAGTCAAAGCCTTCATCACTGGACTGAGAAGAATTTTAACAGGATGAGGATTAAGGCTCACTGGAGAGGAATTTCCTTCAAGTTTAAATTGAGTTTGACCTTGAGTAGACTTCAGGCCATATTGAACCCCCATCTACCCAACCCTGTCAGAAGCAATCTGCTTCATTTGATGGTTCATCCTATGGTTTCCCATCTGAGGAGAACTATCTCATCCATCATCACTATGGATGTAAATTTTGTCTGTGTGTCTATTTAGTATATATTATGTAGTCCTTAAGAGCCATTTACAAGTTCTGACACAAAATATACAACTTTTTACACTGTTGTCACTGCAGTTGCAAATGAGTGTTTATATTGTTTGTCACCTGCAAAAAAACATAATGATAGCATTACAAAAACTGCCAGAGAATGATCTGGAACCTCTGAGATTTGGCTTTAGATTACATACGCATTTGATCACTTGCTGGATGTGTGCTTAAGAGGTTTTCATTCAAAAAGTAGATGTTTGTCCATCATGAGTTAAAATGATTGCTTTCAGGCATTGGCAGGCCATTTGCAATAAGACCCTTCTGTCTCTCTTTCAAGTTGCTGCATGGCCAGCTTGATAATATAACATAGCTGGACTGAAGTATTCTCCCAGTTGTTTTTCATGAAGTTGTTTTGCCTATCTGTCCTCCTTTAGCTGTCTCAGTAATGCCTGTGCACTACTGTTTTTACATTAAGATATGAGAAAGCAAATAATATCCCTATCAACCTAAAATAAATCAGAAAAGATACCTCACCTTACCCTTTGCAGTTATTAGGAATGTCCTGTGTAAGAACATATAACTTACAGCATACAGTGATGGTCATCAGCCTCCTTCTCTGGACATATAGCTTAAGTGTCTCCTATCAGAATTGTCCAAACTTTAGTTTTCAGGAGGCTGATCTTGATTTGAGGACTTCTGGGTGATGCTAATTACAACTGAAGGGAATTATTTGTGGGAAGAGAAGTGCTCTCTAAACAGTCAGAAACCAAACTGTTTAAATATTCTAGCCAGCTCCTGGAATTCCATGAAGTAAAAAATGAAAAATCCTGTGGTTCACTGAGCACAGACCTAATGTCCCAGTTTTCTTGTGACTTATTGCAAGATGCTTGCATCTTTTCTGGAAACTGAGGCATAGCCAGTCATCAAGCTGCATGTTACACTAGAGACTACATAACTTAAGTTTTTATGAGGAAGGAAGCTGGAAAAATCACTGAAATGTTCCTCTTAAGAAGAGCAGATAGCCATTTTAATTGCATTTCTGACATAGCTAATTGGATACATTTTAAATGGTTTTCTGGGGGCAGGTCTATGGATTGCTGCCTGCCTGGCTCTATCATATGCTAAATACTTATATGAAATAAGCATGTTGACTACATCCTCATCAGCAAATCATTTCATGGAGCATTGCCACTAAAAGTTACTTGGCTAAAGGGGGAGGAGGGGAGTGCTGAGGGAGAAGAAGCAACTCTCCTTCCTTTACCAAAGAAAGTTATTATGGGAGGAGGGGGGTGGAAATAAATAAATTTCCATGGCAGGTGAATAACTGAAATTTTGCCAGTCTGACTTAAAAATTTAAATGCAGATGATACTTGTGCACTAGCAAAATACAAGAGCGCTTGTATTGGGCCCTGTTTCTACAATAGTGTTTCTACAAGGCATGTTACCCTCAGTGGGGTTAGCTTCCTTCAGCATGACCATAGCTCGCAGGTGCATGTACGTCTCACTAGATGCTTGCAAGACACTCACTTTACATATCTGTCCAGGCTTTGGCAGAATACCTACAATTTAATTCCAGCATACTATACTTACTATCCATTCCCTGCCCACAAGGATTAAAAGCAGTTTTACCTCCCTAAATCATTTGAAAACCAAACCAGAATTTCACAGCAATCTGAACAGGAAAAGGAATCCAGTTAATAACAAGTCCTGCTGTTATCCCTGAAGGAAAAATAGCAAAGAAGCTATTATGGCTTTTTGCCTGTTACATGTCCCCATAATAGAGTTTTGAAAGCTCTGATATCAGGTTAATAATCTGGATCATTTTAACTCACAGTAAATACATTTCGCTCCCCTTGTTTGCTTGAAATACTGATTTGATTCTATCAACTACTTCACCTAAAATTGCACTTCCCGACATATAACAACTCGTCATACAAACTGTTCCATGAAGATTAATCTTCACTCTGCTGGAGGTAGACACCTCATTTTGAAAACCTCCTGAGCAATTAAAGAATGTCATTTTGTCCTCTGAAGGGCACGACCATTCTTAGCCCATTCTCCTTCTGTTGCTTTCTACTTTTCTTGCCACTGCAGCTGGCATTTAATCAAGAGGCTGTTTCTGAATTGTCCCTTCCTTCCTTCCCCATGCTCCTTTTCTCCTTCATTCTTTCTTCTGTCATCATCTCAGTATTGTCTGTGGGATGATTGATGATGGTACAGAGGATGCTTATTGATCCTTCAGCAAGGAGGGGCGAATGCTTCCATGCACTCTTTTAAGAAAGGGATATATGTTGGCATTTTAGTTGTATTGTAATGTTTTTCATTGCAAATGTAGTTGTCTTCTCTAACACCTCCCTATACGTGCCCCAAGCACTTGTCACTCTAGTCACCAGCTTCACTACCTTCTGGCCAATATGATAGTTGTACATTACATGACCATAACCAAGACTATCATATTCAAAAAGTGAGTTGGATTGATGTTTCTAGATGGACAGAACTTATTTCTGTCTCGCTTGCTTGCATATCTTCTGTGCACTCTCTCTGATTTCCTGTTATTGCAGGAAAGTGTATTCTGAAACAGCATTGTGGGGAAACAATTGAGTTATTTTTAAAATAGCAAAATCTTTCTGTTTATGACACTCCATTTTCCCCTTTCCAATGTTACTAAGAAACTCCTGATAATGGAGGTATATGCAGAAATTAATTATATTAAAAAATCAACCACAAACAAACCAACCATAAACTAGTTAGTGACCAAGTCGTCTTCAACCCTTCTTAGTCCTTCCTGCCAACACTATTGTAGATTTGCTCCATGAAGATGGAGCCGTGAAATAGCTCACCATCAGCACTAGCTGCACAGGTTTTTTTTTTTAAATCGAATATGTCAGTTCTTACTGCTCTTAATTTGTTGTTTTGTATGCTCTAGCCATGGACAACCAATTTCAGTTTGCTCAATACCACTAAGATTAAGGAGGAATCATACCTGACAGCAATGGTGGCAGTATCAGAAATAACTCTCAGCTCTGTAACAGCTCCAGGTCTCCCACACTGTCTTTTACACACACAGCTGTTCCTTATCTCCTCTTGAATAAAATGGCACACTAGATTAAGGAGCAATTTTTGAAGAAAATTTAGTTCCATGTGTATAACAACTGAACTGTCTGCAATCTAACAATCCTTTTCTCTGTAGCCTCCGTGCTTTGTGTGTGTGTGTGAGTGAGGGTGGTGTAACATGATGCGATGTTAACCTCGACTTCTTGTCTCTCTCTGATTATATCTAGCCAGATGTCTGTATTCAATATGTTCCTGCCTTAAATTTATGTGAGTTATCTGAGGGCTTGGGGGGGTCATCCTACGAGTTCTTATCCTAGGTACGCAGAGGTACATGGAGTGACAAGCTTGTGAGTCATTTGGGATGTGTACATGTACAGAGATACTGTAGCTTCCTCGTACCAGCAATATACTTACCACAGTTTGAGAATCACTGATCTATGAAATGCATTCTGATATGGCAGGTGAAGTTAATTTGGAGACTATTCCATGTGATTTTGAGCAACTAGCTAAATAAGAAAAGGTCAACACTGAGGACTTTGTATTTACATCCTGAATATCCATAATGTAAAGGGCATAGGGGAGTAAAGGACCTCCTGCTAGGTGACTACTATGATAAGGGAAACCTGAATTAGCGCATGGAGTCAGGACAGGAGAGATTAGCCACTGAAGGAAATATGGTCATGTTGGGAAGCAACTTTGACCTGGATGGATTTAGGTGAGATGGGTTGTGTAGCTACAAACCTTCTCTTCCATCCTGTAAAGGAAGCACCAATGGTGACATATTTGTCAGGAGATCTCTTAGGGGACATGGTAGCTTATCTGTAGAAGCTCTGTAAAAGGCAGCATTACCTACAGACTGTCTACAAAATTTCCCTCTGCTTAAAAGTCACCGCCTTGCTCTAACAGCTTTGTTTTCTCAACATGTGTTGTGTAGACATTAGCTAATTCATGCATTTCTCTGTCACAGTGATTTAATAAGATCTGAAACTGAGAGGGTTGGATGGATTCCTTAATGTCACCCAGCAAGATGAAACCAAGAGGGTTAGAAGTCAGCAGTGAGTTAAATATTGGCAACTCTGCTGCCACTGAGCTCAAAGATTCTCATCCTGGTGTATACAGATGCAAACCACCGATAAATGTTTGTAACTGAAACAGAAATTACAAAAACAAAGAGGAAGTTGCCAAAGGCATTGCTGGTGTCAAAGGAAATATCTCTTTTTGCCTTTTGATGGATGAAACCTTGTGGGCTTTGCCCAGAAAGTACAGTGAATTAAATTTCTTGCTTTGACTGACCAGCATACGCACACACACACATTCAAAGATTAGAAAGACACAGGAGTACAACAGAAGAAAAAGTAGGGTGTGATCAGATAATTAAAGGGAGTAGCATAATGAATATACACACAGGTGCTGAAATAGGCAACTTCAATCTTGGCTTTTTCTAACTTTGAGCTCTTGATCTTGTAGTCATAGTAACATTTATTTAACACAGTATGTCATTGCCTGGGTTGGGAGGAAGGAGTAAATCCAAAACACTGAAATCTCACCTCGTATCATTGAGTTATAGAATCATAGAATGGTTTGGTTTGGAAAGGACCTTTAAAGATCATCTAGTTCCAACCCCCCTGCCATGGGCAGGGACATCTTCAACTAGATCAGGTTGCTCAAAGCCCCTGACCTTGAATGCTTGCAGGGATGGGGCATCCACAACTTCTCTGGGCAACCTGTTCCAGTGTCTCACCACCCTCATTGTAAAGAATTTCTTCCTTTATATCTAATCTAAATCTACTCTCTCTTGACTCCACATGGGGCATATCTACATTAAACACAGTTCTCTGCCTTTTGAGCTAGTGGGGAAACTGTCACCTGTAAGTTTGCCATCTCGTTTAAACTAGAAGAGATGGACAGTATTCCAAATAGATGTAAATATATATTTAACCTAGAGGAGTGGGGAGACACAAGAATATTAAGTTCCATTTCAGACTTTCCAGGCTATAGTTTGTCTTTCTGGTATAGACTTTTCTGTGAGATTTTTCTGTGCATATTCTACTTCTCCCATTTCCTTTCCTATTGCTTTTCTGATTTGATTTCCTCTTACCTTTTCAGTCCCGGCTGCCTCCTTTGGCTATCCCATCCCATCCCACACACATCCTTCCTGCCTGTCTTAGTCTGTTTCTGCAGATCTCCTAGCTCGGGTTCCCGTTCCTTTTTTTAATCCTAAACCCTTACTCATTGTTCAGCCAGACCTCTTCTTTCAGCTCTTAGTCCTGATATCCATTCCCTGCCAGTTTCAATTCCCAGCTCTTCACAGTTTTCTTTCTATAACCTGTTTCCTTTTGTGTGGTGTTTGGGACAAGTTCTCTCTTCATTTGACTTGGGCAGCTTCTTCCTTTTTGTGGCAGGGTATTGGAGAAGTCACTGAGAGCCTGGAGGGGATGACCGCCTTCTCAAATGTGGTCTGGTTTAGGTCTGATAACCTCCATTGTGTTTTACCTCCTGATGTGAAGATTTTAAAATTGGATCACTAGTGCCAAGAAAACTAGCAACCAATGAACCTAAGGAGGCTTATTTTTTGTCAGTATAATAAACAAAAGTGATCTGAAGAGACACATGGCTTAGATTTGTGTGGTAAGAAAATCCTTTTGTACAAACTCAGTTGTATTAAAACCATACTGGGAAAGCCAAACCTCTTAATATAAATGTCTGAATATTTTAGAATTTTCTCCCAAGAATTTACTTGGTCCTTCACATTTCTAATATCAGCAGAAACCCCTCAGGAAAATGACATTCTTAGAACATCTTCAGTAGTAAGGATCCTTTATTTGCTATATTAAACATTTACAACCCAATGTCTAATTTCCCCAGTCCCCTGAGGTATGTCAGACTCGGAATGAGTTTTCCTGGCATTCACATCTACCTTAATGATGTGTCTTGAGGCTGTTTTGTTTGGGATTTGAGTGAGTTAATCATGGTGTTTAGATCACAGATTGAATCCTTTCATAACAATAAATGGGGAAGTTAATTGAATTTTATTTTTTCTTCATGGTGTCATATGCAGTATATTCAGGCTTCTTCCATTTGCGTTCTCAGTACTATTAAAGAGTTCACTAGCTTTAGGTATTCAGCATAATGGGCAGTTAATAGGTGGAAGATTTCTTCTTTGTTTATAAATTCCATAGCTAATTTCATGAGGACTTAGGAAATCACTACTAATCTTGCAGTCAATTAGAGCATGATGCTAGCCATACTGCTGCACCTACCCCACCCTCCTCCTGCTGATACTTGATTTTGGTTAGTGTTGTTGGGAACAAAAAGCTTTCCACAGTACTAGTTCAGGATATGAAGCAACTGTCTGCCTGTCTCATCTCCTGGGGTTCTTGCACTGCTGCTCATCACTGCAGCGTTAGAGTCTGTACCCACAGCTCCCTGGACAAAGCCCTTTTCACCATTCAGGGAGCACAAAGAAACTTGGAGCTGGATGCAAGGGGCCAGAAGAGCAGGCGCCTCGGGAGAAAAATATCTGACACTTGAATGCTGCGGCTTGGCTCATGATCTGATACTGTTCCTTATTTTTGGCATATTCCCATGTCTGGATATATCCATATATTCACACGAATGGACAGCGTATGGGTGTACGGGAAAGTTGCTCTGCAGTGCCTGTGCTCTTAATGTAAGACTTTGTCCTCCCATCTCTCACCTGGCATATCTAGTAATCACTGTGTCCCACAGCACTGTCCACATCCTCATCCACACAGGGCTATTTAGAAAAGGTAGAAGTTCATTTATTCCTCAATGGAAGCGGCCACAATGACATTGAATGCCATGCACGTTAACTTTTTATGCCTTTAACTGATTCATCGTAACTTACCTCATTTTGCCCCTGTTGCACAGCATTGCCCTATATTTAGCATGAGCAACAATCCCATACTTTCAATCCCATTATCAATCATTAAGGATTTCCTTTTGTTTTCAAACAGCAGCTATTGTGAAACACTTTGAAAATCTTGGCTGCATTGTGCATACTTACTGTGGTTTATGATCAAAATGAGGGCTGGGAACATTTTCCTTGCTGAAAGCCAAATGTGTCTTGCAAAAAAACAAACCAACAACAACAAAAAAACCCACCAAAACCCCTTTCGCAAGCAACATTTTAGCATATACTGTAGTGTTATCCAGTAATGACTTTAAAAGTTTTTCGAATGAGCATGAACCATAGGGAATGGAACCATTTGAGACCCACCTCATGCACCTTATCCCTTAGCTAGCCATTGACCCATAAAGCCATAGGTCGTGCTAGTTCAGGATTTCCAGGCAGCAAAAGTCGCACATCTCTTTTTACGAACAAAGTCACCCAGCCTAGAATTCCAGAATCGTTCTGTGACCACCAAGAATAGATGGGACATAATTTAATTAAACCTGTGAATCATGACTTTCTTCTTCACTTGTGTAGATGAGGCCCATAAATGTCACTGCTAAACTATCTATTGCGTATTAGTGTTTTCTTTTCAGACATTTCGGTGGATTTCTTTAGAATTCCAAATCTTCATAAGGTCCTTCTCCTTTGGGCTGTCAGGAGTGGTGATAGTTACGGATTTCAGTTCTGTGTTAGCTGCGTTGTTTCAGCAGGTTAAAACTCTGGTCCCCATTAAGTGCATATAGTCCTCTACGAAGGAATGAATTCAATAGAAAAGAGACAAAATCAGTGGTGACAGTTTATGAGCCAGTGGTGTAGCTCCCTAGTGCTCTGTAGCTATTGGAGATGTAGTTGTGTCTGCGGCAATTCACTTTTTAGTGGTATAAATGAATTTAACAAACACTTCTTTCAGTAAGGGCTACAGAGGGATCTGCTGAACTGAAACTCGATAGCCATGAAGTACTCCCTACGAAGAGCTTAAGGGTCTTCAGTCAGAGCAGGTTAAGCAATAATAAACACTAAGCAAAGAGAATCAGTCTGTAACCCGGAGCGTTGCAGCGCGTAAAGCAAGCCTCACAACTGACCCTCGTTCCACTCACTTGTGTCTCAGTCTCTGTTCTGTAATGAAAAAATCTGGGAGGTTGCAATGAGTACTGTTCCCTTTTGGCCTTTCTGAAAATGGGCAGGTGGATTGGCATCACGTCGGATGTCAGTGTTGCTTCAGGAGAAGTGCGAGCTCTTCCCTTCTTCCCTTCTTCCCTGGTCTTCCTGCCTATCCCTTCTTTATTTTCTTGTTTCTCCCTCCGGCTTTTTTTCCCCGCTTCTGGTTTTCCCGGGTTCATAGCTGTTCTGCTGTTCAAATTGCTTTCCAAACACCATGCTGGCAGCGTTGTTGGTGTGTCCCCAGAGCCCTGCGCTGGCCTCTGAGGCTTCTAATGATCTTGACTGCCATAGGCGCTGCCCTCCTCTCCTCCCTGAGACCACTGAGCTTCTCTTTATGTTTCTAGCCTAGGTGGGCCACAAAAATATAAGCCACATTCCCCATTGTCTTTTAGCACTGTCTTATTTTCCTATCAGAACGAAGAGCTTCTCAGTAGATAAATATCTCTCCCTCTTAATCAACTTCTTTTGATCAGCAGGAGGGGCTGCGGCACAGTTGTTTTTTCTATTTATCTCACAAATGTCAGTGAGTTTATGTTGCTGCTTGTTATCCAGTTACTAAAATTGTTTATGAGTCGATATTCTGCTCTCCTTCTGGAATACTTCATGTGAGGATATAAATCTCTTTCCTGCTGCTCCACTACTTTTTTGGGCCATTGTTTGATTAAATACCCTCTAAGGAGAAAAAAGAATTTCAGTCAGTGATTCAGTTTTAGAAAACCAGGGACTCAAGAGTTTTCACTTGTTTCCTCTTTATTGAAAAAGATCTTAGTAGGTAGCTCTCTGGGTACCTTCCTTGTGGACTCACATATGCTTTTTTCTCTTTTGTTCTTTTTGTGGGTTTGTTTTGGAGTTTTTTGGCTGCAAGAAGAGAATGGTTGTGGAAACCTAAATCCCCCGTTATTAAAAATGCTGCCCTCAGCTGAGGGGAATTATTTGCAGTATTTTTACAAGTTCTCTTTTTTTTTTTTTCTGAGAAAATATGGAGATGTTGTGTCAATTTTGCATGTAGATGGAATAATGCCTGTTTTGATTTGAGAGCAGCCTTCCATCAAAATAACATGGTGCTGGACAGTTTTCTCTGAAATCAGGCTGTGACTTTCATTACTTTAAATCATTTTTGTAGACTTTTAAGAGTTCTGAAAACGAAATATCACTCTCTTATTTCAAAATATAAGAGCACCTCCCTAAACTCTTGTTCTGGGGTATGTTCCTTTCTTTGCAGTTAATAATTGATGTTGACATCAGACGATGAAGCACGCAATTTAACTGAATTTGTTTTAGCTTCTTCAGTATGAAAGATAGTTGAAAACCAGAATCTTTGATAATTATAAACGGGTGAAATTACTGATGAATAATATGTTCCTGCTTTTAAATGACTGTTAAGATTTAGATAGCAGAAAATTTTTGTGAGGACATTATTAAAAAAAAAAAAAAAAGCAGCATATTGCAAATCTTTTAAGTTCAAGAGACTTCAGTTAAAGAGGTGTTTTTTGTTTTTGATTTTCCAGCCATTCCCCTAGGAATTATAGTGGTACGAGGAGATTGTGACTTGGAGACCTGTCGTATGTACATTGACCGTCTACAAGAGGTGAGGTTTTTGTGAATTCAGGTATCATATATTAATTTATGTTATGCTTCTTTCAGTTCTGAGTGCAGAGGTCTAAGAGTTGCAACAACCATATGTAAAGAGTATTGCAGTTTGCCTGCCACAGAAAACAAAACTTTAGAGTTATGATATGATATAATAAAAGCAGGAGAAGCACTGAAAAGTATTTTCTAAATAGGAAATGAAAAGTCATACTGAGTCCTTTTAAATGATAAGAGAATTGATGTGGATGGGTGTGTTTACTTCTCCTTGAATTGGAACGGAATACCAGCACTCTCCACATACCTTGCTGAAATTATACAACTTATTGATTAGAAAGTGTGTTATGTAAGGATAAACATTGTGGTATTTAAGTGCGTCTAATTTTGCAAATGTCATTCTCTAATACTGTCATGGAGTAATCTGAGACAACAGCAAACACTACAAATACCAACAAGATATTTCCAAATACACAGAAATATATGCTCATGCAGCTAATAATAATGATGTTGCTCTTACTGTCTTGAACACCTTGCCTCACGAGAGTTCATTCTACAATACAGTCTGGGAAATGGAGACTCCAAATGTCCCATTACCTGAATAATATTAAGTGTGTATGCATTTAGTAATAAAACCAATGGATTTTCATTAATATACTGTCTCTGTTTTTAATCTCTTACTGATATCTTCCAACAACATTTACAAGTGAGAGGACACTATGTAGGTTTCTAAATAGGTGGTCCAATTTACACAGGGGCTATGAACCTCATCCCTCCCACTGAACTCTCTGGGAGCCGCTGACTTCCCTGTAGTTTTGAAACTCTGCGCTTGCAGCGTGAATATGGGCCTTAGTATCTGACTACAGGCTTTCACTTTTTTGCATTTCAGCCAGGATTCCCTTCATCAAATGCATTTCTGAACATTCAGACCTGAGGTGTGGCTATTATTGTCAGACATAAAACCATATTGTAAGGTGATGCGCATTTGAGGTATCCAGTGGTGGAAAATTACATTGAAATAGCAGGGATGACGTTCTCAGAAGATTACTAATGTGAGCTCAGACTGAGCTCAGGCAACTTAATATGGCCAGTATTGGGTGGAGAGTAGTTGTACAGCCCTGGAGGAAGCACAGCTAGAAGTTCTGGTTAAATTGCCCATTGTGATTGTGGAGGAACTGTGTTTCTCCAACCTTTTGCAGGGTTTTTACTAGTAATTTTTGCTTGATTTGGCTCAGACCCATTTGCTGGGAATGGAGGTGCCAAGGCTTTCTGCACTCTGCCAACCTGCATGCCAACTGGGGAGCTATGGCCTGTAGGCCAGGCTTTTTGGTAGGCTATGTCATGAGCTAAAACTGTTTGACAAAATCTCTATTAAAATAAATTGGATTCCTGAGCCCTGCTAAATACCAGGGTCATTCTGATATGACCTCCCTGACATGAGGTTGTCTTAAAACAGGGAGAGCTGCCAGTGGTTTTCTTTAGTGCATTAATTACCCAGAAATACTTGCAAAAAGGATTTCTGGATTTTAGCATCTTTTCTTTCATTTTATTGCTGATATTCCAAATTTAGATAGTTTTCATGGAACAAATAGGTCTGTGATACGGTGAAGATCTGTTAACGTAACCTCTATATTTTAAAAACCTTTTTTTTCACCAAATGCATGCAAATCTAAACTTTAAGTGAGCTTTCCATGACTATTCTGTGGTGTTTATTTAATATACTTAAAACCAGTGAGAAATACTTGCAAAATTATTTGTATTTGCCCAACCACTTCAGATCGTAGAACTGCAAACAGCTCTTGTTGCTTTAACTTTTTTCATCATCGACATGTCTTTCATCCTCCTACTAGGACCTACAGTCAGTAACTTCTACTACACAGAGAGTTCATTACCAGGTAAGATAAGCTTTCCTTTTAGTACCAGAACAAAAAGAGGCTTAACAATGTCGGCTGCACTCTTTGCTTTTGAACCCAGGTTTTATTTTTGTTAGATACCCATATGTTAGATGAATTTCTGATTATCATTTACCCTCAAATGTTGGAGGTTCATTCTGCTTTCCCTTGGACAATCCTTTTCCTTGCAAACTTTATGGAATCATCTTTAAAATTAGCACAGCATGATGATGTGAGTGGTATTGCAATAGCAGTGCCTTGCATATTGAACTGAATGAGAGAACGTGTCCTGTAGGACAAATGACAAAAGTAAAATTGTTTCTCTGTCTGAGAAACTGAACAATAACATGTTATATTGCATAGCTGTAGTACTAAAGTCTATCACTGAGAAAAAAGGTGTGCTAGCAGGCCTAACCTCTTAAAAATTCTGTGCACCACAGTCATCTACCTCTAGTTTAACATAATCTCCAGAGCAGTTTTTTAATCCATCCTGGGCACAAATGTGTCTTTTGCATGTGACAAGCAGGTTCTAGTTTTAGGTGGCTAGTTTTTAAAATTGGCCTCTTTGTGCATTTTACAACTTTATTGTGTAATTTATGCAATACAGAACTTGGCTTTACAGTTGGAAGTATTGTTCAAGAATACATATTCCTCTCACTAAAATAAGCACAGTACTTAAATTGGGAGTAAACTAACTCTACTGACTCCTGGGCTGATCTGACATTAGTGCAGAGACTTGACACAAACTATGGTCAGTTGACACGGCGCCCAGGATCGCAAGACAAGTTTACATGGTGTTGATAGCCTTTTCCTAGATTTAACAATGCAAGTCTTGTTTGGATCAGCAAGAATGAGTTCACTGAGAAAACATGCAGAGGTCCAGCTGATGGGAACCCATTGTGGTGAAGCTGCAGATAATTTCTTGGAGCTTCATGATTACCTGGGTGATACAGAATTTCAGTTTGGCCAGAATGCCTGTAAATGTGTTGAATGCAGGAAGACACTATGAGAAAATGAAATTTGGCATGTTTTCCTGGAGTTGCCTTCTTCATACCAGTTCATGGTTTGTTTCTGCATTTCCCTGTCCAATTTTAACCTCATATTTTTGATATTTGTATCAATCATTGCCCTGGAACTGAGTTTTAGAGCACTGTTAGTGTCTAGCGAATTGGCTAATACAACGGAATGCATTATTCTGTTCCACTCATTATAAATTAACCCAAGTGGCTGCTGAATGCTTCTCCATGCATAGGAAACTGGCTGAGGTAAAATGAAGAACTAAGCCTGTGTGTATGGACAGGGCCAAAAGAGAGTATGAAACATCAGAAATCAGCCCCATGTTTGGCTCTAACCTCTGCAGTTATAGCAGTATATAAATTAATTGCCTAGCCATCTTGTCTAATGCACATCAGTGTGAAATCCCTAACATGCTATCAATTTTTTATGATGCTACATTTTGAATGCACCCCCTTCTGTGTTTTGTCTTCAGTACTTGTTTATCCTGGATTCTTCAAATATTGGTTTGTTCTCAATGGGTCATTTCTGCAAACGGTCTTGTTAGATTAATTTGAGGTTTGTTCCATGTTTGTTGGTATCCCTGTACATATTACAGAAAGGGGAAAAAGCAGGGGATAAAGGGCATGATAAGGTGCTTGAATTGATGGAACTGTTGTCTTACCTCACTGATAAGGTGTCACAGGTACTTTTAGGTCTCATAAATGCAGTTCTCTTGCATGATTCCTCTGCAGCTCAAAACATAAGGAGTCAGCAGAAACAACATCAGCAAGCCCAGGTGCAAATGAGAAAAATGATGCTAGGGTTGTTTTTCATTCTGTTTTGTTTCTCTAATGAGTTTAATGCTTATAAGATATCATTCTCATGGGCCTGAGACTTCCCAAGCTAGTTCTGCAGTTGAACTGTAATGAAGTCTTGGAAAGAGCATATCACAATATGCAATTTGTGACTTGAATTTACATTTACCAGCCTTATGCCTATCTTCATTTTCCCAACATTATGTATTCTGCTAGGTCTATGAATTTTTACTCATGTCTCCTCTTTGTATCATCTACCTTTTTAGTATGCACTGTTATGTTTGGATATTTTCTTCCTTTTGTCCTTTGTATCCCAATCCTCACCCTTCTGCAAATAGTGGGCTAAATATTAAGATACATAAAGCTTTGTGCATGTAGATACATAGACATCAGCAAACCTAGTGGATTTCGGAAAGCCCTTGACTCTCCCACACACACCTCAGTTGCGATACAAGCAAACCTAAGCATCCCACAACTCCATAAGCCCACATTAGAGAAAGACATAGGTGTATTTTAAATCTGATGCTTAAACCACTGAGAGATGTCATTTGGTCCCCATGTGCTGAAATAGTTCACTTTATGGAATGTTATGCTGTCGTTGCCTTCATCCCTCCTGTAATGCACAGAGGTTGGAGACAAAACCTGTACATGAGAGCAAGGTTTATGGGATCAAGTAAAATCCTTGAGTCTAAATATGAGAGAGAACTGAGGCTGTTTTATTTTTATCAGGGTGGCTATAGATGCAGGTATCATGCATCAGAAGATACATATGTGTGTATATATATATATATATATATTTTTAGTCAAGCACAATCTGTAAGTTTCTGCAGTAACATTTCAGACAAGATCTGTTGGCAGGACTATAGCCAAACTCTAGGGCACTGAGGAGACAACAGATGAGTTGTCTGGAACATCTTTGCTTTTCTGTCCTGGATAACCAGAAAGGAAAGGCAATAATAGATGTTACAGCCAATCCCAGAGGCAGAAGCTAATAAGATGAATTTTGCAAAAACTGCCATGATACCAAATGAAATTAATAACATTTTGTAGCAGCATCTAGGCACTGATATGTATTCACCTGGCTGAGAAATGAGTGTCCATCAAAATGCAAAATGCTAATCATCATCAGAGCTGCTTGAAAACAACACATCGTGCATGCAGGCATCCTGCTGACCAGGAAGCTGGGAAAGCCAAGAACTCGTATGTATCTGTACAACATCAGCGTGACCTCATTTTTTCTCAGGCGGCTGAAAAAGTGTCAGATACCTTTATGTAAATCGAAGAGCAATGTCTGCTTCTTAACTGATGAGGGCATTATTTGGTCTGTAGTCAATTTGGAAATTGTTTTACCCAGTCAGACTGAAATGACAACTTCCTTCAGCATTCCTTGAGATTTTCCCCAGGTTGAAGAAAGCAAACTGCTTCTTCCCCATGGCCTTACTGACACATGTCTGGGCAGCCTGGGGAATTCAACTGATGAAACTCCCATTTTTCTGTCGATATATTCTTTATTTTTTTCTTAACTTTTTCTCACACATGGATACTCAGATAAGAAGTATTTTAGAAACACGTCAGATTTGCAAAACAGTAAGATAAATTGCTGAGAAACAACTATTACTTGTAGGTTTTCTTAATGATATAAACACTAGGCAGTAAAAGCAGTTTATTTCCAAAGGAAAATATATTTTCCTCAAACAAACCTTTGAGAATCTGTATGAATGTTCCAGATGTGTTGGACATGTTTGATACACTGTAAACTTTCATTTTAACTCTGTATTGGTGTTTCTGCACTTTTCCTCTTCTTGTATGGAAAGCAGCTTCACTTTCCTCCTTCAAACTACACACATGGTGCCGGCTGCCTGAGGGAATGGTGGGGTTTGTGTCACTTGGAGTCTCTCACTTGGGCTGGGTGCCTTTCTCAAAGGTCTGCTGCAGCTCAGGCTGGAGTGGTGCATTTCTGTGTTATGCTAGGGGTTAAGTGTTCACAGCTCTCTTGTCTTTTCTGGCTGAAAACCCATGATTGTTTGAAATCTCTTTTTGGAACTCGCTTTTTCAGCCAGCCTTTACTTTCTGGTGTTGGACCTTCAAACAACTACTGACCTGATATAACTGTACAATTCCCGATACGAAAAGAGTTTGTCCTGCATCCTGCTGTCAGGAAAGGTGCTGGGCTCCTGTGTGATATTCTGAAAAGTCCAAATGAGATATCGTTGTATCCTGGTCTGTTTTCACCAATCTATGCCCACGTTATGAATATATGTACTTATACTTCATTCACATTCTGTGCTTTTCGTGCAGAGCAATACTTTTCTCAAAGGTACCTTTCCTCCTCATTGCTTCTACTTTTTCTTGTCTTGCCTTGTGATTTGGTATGCCACTCTGTAGTCTGTTATCTGAAGGAGGAGTAAAGTTTAATCTTGAGCTAGTATGTGCCTGAATTTACATCATTTTCAGATATGCTGATTTTACTGCTTAAGATGGAAATAAGCATAGAATCTGGCTCTGTACAAATTTTGGGTGTGTGTCCCACATCCATGCTGTTGTGTTTTGTCCTGTGCAAATCTATTTGTGTTTAAACGTTGTGTCCCAGTGGCTTTAGGAAGTTGGCTGGCCATCCACTGGCAGCATGGAGCAGAGCCATGGCCACCCTCTGCTTTCTGAGATCCCTTTTGCCTCTCCAGCTCAGTGAGAGCTGAAAAAGCAAGGAGCAGCCTGTTTGACTCCTTGGTGAGTACAGGTCAGGAAGAGGGTCTTCGTTCCTCCCCAGTCATTTGGTTTGGTTCCTGAAATAACGTCTGTCAAGGAGCAGGCCTTTTTAGCCAGAACAAGAACATGTTGATGTAGGATGTCTGTTTGCTTGGCCGGCGGTGGTCCCCAGGTCTGCACTCTCTGTATTCTGGGTGCAGAGGATAACGCCTTTTTTACCCTGATGTGCATTTGGAACACACCAGAGACGGGCAAAGTGGGCAAATGCCTTGAGTGGCAGAACGGTAGAGGAGGGAAAGAGTGTAAAAATACTGAGCTACAATAAAGGAAGGTGACAGGCACACAAGAAACACACATAGTAATTAGAGTTCATGGCTGTTGTTTGATAGCGATGTGTATCTTGGTCCTTTTTTACCTCTCTCTGTTCCTGTGTCCCCACAAATAAGGGGGGCTGTAGACAGGTGAGGGAGCTGGTTTTGATGCAAAGCTTTTTGGTATTGCTGAGCTGAAGGGAAGGGGATAGCTGAGGATGTGGCTGAAGCTAACAGTATCAGTTTACTCTTTTTTTTATATTACAGTCAAACTCTGATGTCAGTGAGAAGCAAATCCAGTGGGTTTGGGTTATGTAGGTTTTGCACAGCGTGCACTGTCAGTAGAGCAAAATGAAAAAAGCAGAGACTAGAAAATAGTCCTTTTTAGAGAAAAAACAGTTTGTTATTTTTTGTGTCATTTCCCTGCCCTATCCAGGACCAGGAAAGCTCTTTCCCCAGAGTACTTTCTGTTCAGAGGCTCTCTCCTAGATGGTGCTTCCTAGATGGTAAGTGCATCTCCCTTCTCTTGTGCCTAGCATGCTGCTTGCTTCTGGTGTGCATGTGAAGGATAGTGCATCTCAGAGTATTACTATGGAGGGGTAACTGTTCCTTCTTGTTACACTGAGTAGGTAAAAAAGGAGCTGAGTGCCCCCCTTTCCCCTCTGAAAAATGAAACAAGCCCTTCATCTAGCAATCAAAATGTCTGCTGTAGCTTTGTCACCCCAACGAGACATGTTCTTCTAAGGGCGGTTAGAGGTTTGGTTTATTAGTGTCTCTGCCGTGATGAGCAGCACTTACTGCATGGCATTGCCGGGACTCAGAGTGCAGCTGGTTGTGGCAACGCGCTGCTGCTGGTAAGGCTGCGTTCTCCGCTCTGGTTTCTCTTTACTATAGCGTTTAGGTACTAGTAGTGTTTAGGCGATGGAAACGCACCTCCCTTTCCCTGTAAGACTGCACTTCATGTAACTCCCTGGAGGGCTGCACTTGTATTTGACCCAGACTTTGTCAAAGCAGATGGCTTATCTGGGCTTTACATCAGGCTGCAGAGCACTGGAATTAGCAGCTAAAATGGATGGCATCTCTGCTTTTGCAAAAGCTTCAGCATGGGGAGACTGAAATTTTTATTGTTCTGAACAAAAACAATTTCTCCTTGGCAATTTCGAATCACTTTTCCTTGTCTCTCATGAGGGAAATTGATAAAAAGCATACTGAGAATCTGTTTGGGTTTTGGAGAAGGCTGGGTGGGTAGATGCATTCAGTTTTTGTCTTTAGGGATTTGATATTCTCTTGCAGTGCCAAAACCTACATTGCTAAATCACTGTGCTCTTGTGTCAGAACTCTAGAATGAACGAATCTGATTTCACTGGCCAAACTAAACGCAAAGCAGAAACAAAAAAAATCGCATCTGGTGAAGCACATTGTAGGTGATAAAATACTTCTGGGTTTAGTAATATAAATTATTTGGCAATGACAAGATTCATATTCGGTGCTTTATTTAGTGAATCTCCCCTATTTTCATGTGTTTTTCATGAGTAGCATAAATTTTCCTTGAGCGTATTGGTAATTCAGGGTGAATATCTGTGGCCATGCATTTGATTTACGAAGAGCTTTCAAGCATGTTATTGTTCTTTAGATTCAAAATTTGAATTAATCCTATTAGACCCATCAATTTCATTATATGCTTGCTATATTCTCATCGGAACAATGCAGCTTTTTCTGACACATATTTTAATGTAATCAATTCTTATAAGCCTGAAATCCATTTTATATGGTTTTTTAATATTTATTTCAAGTTAATAATTTCAGTGAATATTTTTTTGTTAAGCCTCACCTTTAAATTCACCATTTAATGGGACAGGAATATGGACATAATGAATCACATTATGTTCTTGTGAAGCCACTGTGACTTCACGGACACAGAGGTTGTCTTACGTGGTAGCCATGTTAGCTCAGCCCATCTTGTCCATGCAGTTCTGCTCAGACCATTTTCTTCACTGTGGCTCTGTTGTTTCTCTGTCTTGCAGCAACTTCTGCTGATCGTTTTTACCGCATTGACAGATCTCAGGTAAATCTTTATTTGGTTACCATTTCTATAGATTTTTTTTAAAGCTATGTCAAATGCAGCTTAAAATGAATTATCTGCCATTCCTCCTGTGTATTCTAAAATGCTACTGATGTCTCATGAAAAGTAGAGAAAAAATTCTGGGCCATTTTTTAGTTGATGTAATTCACATCATTTCACTGAAGTTTTATATCTGCTGACCATCTGCCCTTCTGTTTACTACCAGTCTGATGTACAGATCAGAATTTTCTACATTTGTCATCCTCTACAAGTCTTGCTAAGGGCATCTGTGTGGCACCAGAGTATTTGAGTTTATCTTTTCCACTGATGCTTTTAGTCAACAGAAGTCTTGATCCTGTGTGTGTGACAAGGAATAGCTATGGAAATTAAGGCGATGTTACAAGTTGAGAATTATGGACAGAGCTGTATCAAATATTCCCAAGGAACCCCAAAACAGCACGTAGCTCTGTTGGATTCAAACCTGTGGTATAGATTTGACAATCTGAATACATTTTCTAAAAGACACTTTGAAAATTTTACAGAGCTTTTGGTGTTTCTGATTTGTAGACAGAACAGGCCAATTAGTGGCTCAGCATTAAGTGCAAACTGTTGATTTCACACATGGTCATTTGTATCTGGTCCCCCTGAGAACTGTGTAAGCTGTTTCTCAATCACATGAACATATGACTGGTTCCTAGCAAAAGCAGCTGGTGGTTTAGTTCAAGCAGAAGGAGCTGTGGCTTTAGTTCAGAGGTCCCAGGTTCAGGGTCTGTGTGAAGCCACCATGGGAATTCTTTGCCCACAGTCATATAAATGCTTTGATGAAGTTCTACTTCAACATTTGCAAAGCAAGGATGAAGAAGATGCTGCTACAGGTTAAACTGGGCAGTGTGACTCTGTTTGGCTTATTCTGCATTTCTTTAATACTTGACTCTGCACAAATGGTCATCTTTTCTTTCCTACTCTTTTGCCCTGAGTTTCTGTGGGGAAAAGATCAATGCTGTGTGATTGTCTCAGTGCACAAACGGTGGGAAGTTTCCTGCCCATTTGCCTACGTAAACAGGCCTACTCACACTCAGTGTTTTTTGAGGGACAGCGAGCCTTCAGCGTCAATAACGAAAAAGAGGGACTGAGAAAGAGAGCTTTGGTAACGGAGATGTGAAACCAGAACGTACAAGCAACGGAGGTCTGGGAGAGTACCCCCAAACAATGAAAATTTGTCAGTCATCATCGGAGGGCAGACTTTAGGTGTTCATCCTCATTTCGAAATGCAAACCTCGCCTTTTTGTGTAGACCTCCAGTTTTCAGCTGAATGACATAGAGTCACTGAGTAGTAGCCTTTAAATGTTGCTGTGAGTGTGAAGCTTGCTGGTTGGGAGTCTTGTTTGGATTGAAATCGATGAAGTATTTATTGGTGACTTCAGTGGCATTGGTTTTAGTGTGTGTGTATGTGTGTGCACTTAAATTAATACACAGACAGAGTCCCATGAACGCTCTTCAGAGACCCTGATGTGCACCCAGCTTTTCTATAGCCAGTTGGGTGCTCTGAGAGACCAGTGATGCTGCAGATTCATTATTTGTTCCTTGTATCACTCCAACAGGAACATTTGCACTTTGTGACGGAAATTTCGCAGGACGAGATTTTTATTCTGGACCCAGAGCTGGTAATGTCACAGCAGGTGGGGACGCCACCAGGAATGCCTGATCTGGTAGTGGAGCAGGCCTCTGGGTGAGTGGTGCTGGGATCTGGCTTTCAGCAGCCGTATTAGAGTTGGGCATCTCTTTTCTGGTCCCCTTTTCTGAAGGATTGGGAGATATGGGAGGGCAAATCTTAGGTGGGGAGCTGGGGACAGGATCAGATGCAGCCATGGTAATGACAGAAGGAGAGTGGAATAACATCTACTCCATTAGGCATCCTGGAGCACACAGCAGGACTAATGGGCTTCGGCACCTTTCAACCTCCTCACACCCCCTGACTGTATCTGCCCCACCATAAAGCTGTATCGATCAAGTTACAAACCCCTTCTCTGCGTGGTCAGGGCTCTGATACCACTGTATAACGCCCTGAAGCCCTTTGTGCCTAAGAATGATGGTGAAGTGTCTCTGTTTCTTCTCATTCTCTGGGCAGACCAGAAATGCTCCTGTTCATCTTTAGGAACAGTCTTGTACCCGTAGTGAATTAAGCTATTTTAGCTTGCTATGGGCTGAAAAATGCTCGGAACCAGTAAGCATTAAGACAGCTTCAAAGTGGAGCACGCGAGGTAATTTTTGAGGGGTGAATGCCTTTCTGTTCCTTCTTCCCTCCCTAGAATATCAGATCGGTGGAACCCTGCGGTTCGAAAGAGGATGCTGAGCGACAGCGGCCTCGGCAAGATTTCCCCACACTACGAGGTACCTGACAAACAAAAGGACGCCAGCCAGACACGTATGCTGCAGTAAGAGCCCTCTGCATTTCTCTGCTTGATGATGCACTGTCACCATCACCACAGACAACTCCTAGTGGCTCCTTTAAGCTTGATGAATTGTGCTGACGTTTTGAAATTACAGAAGTCCTTTTGCTTCTTCTCTTTTGCTCCTTCCTTCTGTTTCTTCCTCTTTCTCCATTATTATATGTTCTTGCCTTTGTTTTTTTTTTCTCTGTGGCACCCTGCACTCTTAATAAACCTAGATCCGAGTTTCCAAAAGTCAATACATTATTTTGGATGCCTGAAGTTCCAGCTAAGGGAACCTTCATGGCAACTGGTTATGAGAAAGACCGAAGCACTCACCTTTTAAGGTAGCTGTGATGCAATGAGACAAAGCAGAAACCTCTACAATCCCCGCTTACTTTCAAAGACGTAGGCAATAGTTTTCATATAATCTTGAACCAGGGATACCGTTGTTGGTGTAGGATGACTAAACAGTGGTTTTGTTGCTGATAATTCCCCCACAAGAGCATCTCTTATTCTTCTTGCCTATTTTAGAAGTGGTTCTCAGCTTTTTGGTCCTTTTGCTTTAGATTTTCAAAACCAGCAGTAGATCCATATAATCGCTACCAAAGTTTAGATGGGAAGCACCTGTCTGAACTCTGTTGCTGGCTTTGAAAAATTCTAGTGTTTTGGAGTTGTTTTTCCCCCCAAGTAGATAATGTATAATTGTGTACATCACTTCTGCTTTATGTTTCTAGTTCTAGTGTACCTAGATCCCTTTGGACGGGTTTTAAAACTTAGTACAGAAAAATTAGAAATAGTGACCAAGCGGTCCTTGTTTCAGTTTGTCTTTCTGTCTTGGATGTGTGTGGAATGGGGCCGCGAGGTGCCTGCTGAGTACAGCTCCAGGGCAGATGCGGTGTGGACGGGAAGCTGCGTAGCCATGTGGCTACAAACTGGAAACTTTGCAGCAAACTGGAAACTGCTGGCAGGAGGAGGAGATGTCATGGTAAGGAAGGGTGATCTGGGTAGCACTGCCAGGAGACACTCACCTGCTTTTCTCCCGTTACCCTGAGGGATTCTGTATCAGTTCTTGGTTTTATGCTCTTTGCAATGTGAAGGATGGTGAATTCGGGTTCAGTTTTTCACAGACTGGAATGGCAGGGCCCGAAATTTGGAGCTGGCAAAGCTGGGAGAAAAATGACGCTTAGACGCTTTTAGGCAGTGTGGAGAGATGGTTACAACATGTGGACTAACTTCTAATTGATAAGAGGAATGATTTTGTTTACATCAGCATGACTGGAAATGTTTGCTTAGCTGGAACAATTATGTTTGGTAGATTTATTAATTACAAGCAAAGTCAGTAGCACTGCCCAGAGTAAAGTGTACCTGTCACTGCCTGCTGTAAGGAATTGTTTTCTTTATAGCTTCTCTAAACTTTAATTGTTTTGACTTAATTTTTCATGGTAGGACTCAGTCTTTGACTGATTCTCTCTCTTTTTCTTTTAACTAAAACTTTAACAAAAAAGTCAGTTGTTTCTGAAGACAAGATTTGTGGGAAATGTGCTGCTTTAAATTACCTTCTTTAAATAAATTCAGCAGTTGTTTCCTGAGATGTTTTAGTAGTGGCAGTGGAATGAACTTCATTGGAATGAAGTTTTGGAGGCTTGACATTTAAAAAATGTCACCATAATACGAGGGAGTTGCCTTTTGCTGTCTTGAGAAAAGTACCCCTGAGTTTTCCCTGCTGATGAGGTTGGTCATGCACTTTGGAGACACCTCAGATTCAAGAGCTTTGCTTTCCAGAGTTTCTGTCTGCACATGCTCACGGAGGAGTTATGCCCCTCTGTGCTTAATCCTGGTTGCAGGCCTGCCCACCGGGCTGAGGGAAGGGGGGCTGCGCTGCTCACCGGTAGCAAGGAATAAAGGGAAGCACCAGTCATGGTCAAATGGAGGTGGGTCAGGAAAAGGTGTATGGAGGAACAGGGAAAAGAGGTTGCAAGAACCAAAGGAGTAGAAGCAAAAAGGGAGTGTCGTGGTTTAGCCCCAGCCAGCAACTAAGCACCACGCAGCCGCTCGCTCACTCCCCCCACAGTGGGATGGGGAAGAGAATTGGAAGAGCAAAAGTAAGAAAACTCGAGGGATGAGATAAAGTCAGTTTAATAGGTAAGCAAAAGCCGCGCACGCAAGCAAAGCAAACCAAGGAATTCATTCACTACTTCCCATGGGCAGGCAGGTATTCAGCCATCTCCAGGAAAGCAGGGCTCCATCACGTGTAACGGTTACTTGGGAAGACAAACGCCATCACTCCAAATGTCCCCCCTTCCTTCTTCTTCCCCAGCTTTATATGCTGAGCATGACGTCATGTGGCATGGAATAGCCCTTTGGTCAGTTTGGATCAACTATCCTGGCTGTGTCCCCTCCCAGCTTCTTCTGCACCTGGCAGAGCACGGGAAGCTGAAAAGTCCTTGACTAGTGCAGCAACAACTAAAACATCTCTGTATTATCAACACTGTCTTCAGCACAAATCCAAAACATAGCCCCATACCAGCCACTATAAAGAAAATTAACTCTATCTCAGCTGAAACCAGGACAGTAGTGTGTGCAGGAACTTGGGGAGCAGGGTTAGGGGATGGGAGCAGGCAATTAGGAGCACAGGAGACGTACAGATGTCTGGGAAATCAGAATGGGAATAATGAAAAGGAGGAGGACATGGGGTGCAGATAGGTAAGAGGTGAGTGAGACAGGTTAGGGGCATGGGGGAAAGAGTCTATACCTGTTTCTCTCCAGAATCTGGAGTTTTAATTAATTACAAGCTGATGCAGATTATTCAGTATACCAGTGGGCAAGCTCTGAAATATGTTTAGACACTGCCTCATTTGCTGCTAAGCTGGGAGGTGTATATATAGTAAACGAGGTGGGGGATCGCAGTGGAGAAAGCAAGGTGGTATTACAGTTAAAGCAGTTGAATGCTGCTCTAGAGGACTGGCTTCTCCCCTCAATTTCCCTGGCAGAATTTCTGAACAATGCAGATTTACAACAAACTTTTCACAAATGACCAGTAACAATGGGCTCCTCGTTCTATGCATGTCCACTGTGAAGTAGGATGCGTTCCTGGGAGGCCATTACAAGGAGACTTCAAAAGAGAGTGAAGGGCTGGAAACTGAGAAATAGGGCTTTCTGTGTGCCTCAGGTTGTATTACTAAAATTAATGAAAAATTTGTGCCTGCCTTCCTTCTGACTCTTATTTGCCCAGTTGCAGAATACAGATAATATTGCAACCTCATCTTAGAGGAGCACAATGAGGGTAAATTTCATGGTCACAAGAAACTTGGATACTATGAGGAGACTCTGTCAGAGATGCTTAGGAGAAAATTAATCATTTTACGTTCTGTGCACAGTTTTGGTAGGGTGGAATAAATAAATCTTGAGGCTGTGCACCGCATATACAAAATACAAAAGGATATCCAGCAGGTCTCTACTTAAACACTGAGGCAAGAGTCCAGTAAAAGAAAGTAGCAGGTGGCATTAAGTGGCAGGTGGGATTAAAGGTTGTCAAAATGCTTGAGTGCAATAGGCCTGGAGTATGATGCTCAGATGTCATGAGCTCCGGCATTTCCAAGCTTCTGGGTGCTTGACTTTGCAAACTAAAATATCTTTCTAACCTGGCACTTTAAAGAAAAACTTAGAAAGCACTATTATATTTTGGCAGCTGAAGTAGCTCACAGGTTCTTTACAGAGGTTCGTCCCTTCAGAAATTATTTTTCAAATAGACCTTGTGGAAAGGATTTTAGCAAAATTCTCAAAAAGGAGTATGGCAGAGCATAGAGGGGACAATTCCTCCTGTAAATGGAGTTCTTGTGGATCTTTGAAGAGTCATCAGTGTGCAGTGTTTTACATCTAGTCTGAAATACTGTACAGCACTTCCAGCTCAAAGTACAATATCCTATAGCCTATCACTAGGGCAAGTGACAGGGGACTTGCTGTGAGAGAAAGTGTCATCAGCTGACCCACTGGGGCTGTCTTCTCAATGGTCATTTTTCTCCCAAACAGGGGTTGCAAGTGACCCTCCTCAGATGTTAGGAGCAGATTAGACCACAGCTGGTCATAGCATAGCTGCAGGCTACTTAGAGTGTCTCTGGCATCACTATATATACACATATATATGTGTGTATACATATATATATATATATATATATATGTATAACCTCTTTAAGATAAAGTAATTATTTCTGAGAAGTGAGGAGTGTAGCTAAAAAGACGAAGTATGCAAATAGAGAGATCCCTTAAATTATTTCAGTCAATGAAAGTATAGAAGAGAATATGTGATCTAAAAATAATTATGATGTATGGTGTTGCTTTTGATCACAAGCTGTTGGGGTAAAGAGTAATTTGACTGTAATTGTTTTGAGGCAGGGGTCTTTCTGAGAGAAAATTATTTATGCTTTTGGTTTTAGTTAAGTGAGCTTCATGTTAGTTAATTTTCAGGTGGCTTTTGATTGATAGTATTTCATGTTTTGCTCCCTTTCTGGTCGCTCTTTAGTGTGTGACCGATGTGTGGAGTGGCCAGGACATGAAACAGCATCTTGATGCAGTAACCAGGAGCTGGGGCAGATCGTAGCTCAATAGGAACTCAAATTAGTGTGAACGGTGCATACAAAAAACAATGGCAAGACAATTACTTGGACTACTGGTGCTTGATCTTGAAAAAAGCTAAGTATTCTGGGCTGACTCCACTGAAACATGTAGTTGGACTCTTCCTTTGAACATGAGTGGGTTCATCATCCTGATTTATCCTATGATCAAATGGTGCCATAAGATGGGGACGACCATTCCCTCATAGCCTGCTGTAAGCATTCATTGTTGGCCATGAATTTCTCTTCCTAGTTATGTGTTTGTCACTCTGTTATGTGATGAGAGCTGGAAAATTAAATAAAATAAAAACCACAACAGCATACAAAAATGAAAGGGTGACTAATACCTTGGTAGAGGTTTAATCTACATCTTTTAATTGAAGTCATTAATTTTCCCATTGTTTGGGGCAGTAACAACCACTCTTCTAGCATCTGTCCAGCTGTGATGGTAATGTGTTTCCAAAGCTGCTAGGTGCATTGTCTGAATTGAATGCATGGCTTGCGAAGGGTGGGCGAAGGTTGGCCAGAATGCTATCTGGTCCTGTCAGGGAGAAGAAGAAAACACACCTGTAGGGGCTAGAAGGTGGCTGCAGCCCTTTACACTAAATAGACATTAATTAGCTAGTAATACCACCCAGGCACTGCCTTATGAGGCAATAATAACCTAGTTCCTGAGAGGGAAGAAGAAAAAGGCTGAATGCCAAGTGTTTTAACTGAGCCACAAGAATCAGATCATTGCCCAGGAAATCAGTGTGACAGTACAGAGGTTACAAGGTGGTTTGGTGTTTTTTTTTTTTTTTTTTTTTTTTTTAAGAGAAGTCTTTGTGTGGTCCAAGGTGAGAAGAGCATCAGGGATGCAAGTTTGCATGTAGAAAGGAGAAGGAATGCTCATCTAGTGAAAGTTAAGAAAATATAAAGAGGTCACTCAGGATTTGAACGTGCTAGGCAGGAGCTCCCTAGTGATAGTGAACCTTTAAGATTTTGAAGGTTGGTGAAGACTTGAAAAATTCAAGTGTTTCCCCAAAACTCTTGCATCGGGAAACTCGGCCTCAGCTCTTAAATAGGCAAACTAGTCTGCCTTGGTGTGTTTTGATAGCAAAATCTGAATTCATTTTCTGGTTCAGATTTAGTTTAAGCTGCGTTTATAAGATTAAGCCACAAGAATGAAGTGCATATGCTTTAACCAGCTATTTGTACACCTGTACAAATTACTTTCCATTGTTTAAAATCCCAGGGGGACTCCATGAGTACTAATTGCTTTCAAACAAATCTTATTTGAGTGAAGGCATAAATCACAATCTCACCTTCACTGTACACTCCTGTGTAGTCCTTATAATAGAATTAGAGCATAACAAAATGTGGTGTCTGTTTATGCTTGACTCTCCCTTTTCTTTCTCTTCTGTTCTCTTAGATGCTTTTACAAATAGCTTGTAAGGCACCGCCTTACTACCTTGAAGTGGAGAATGAGAAAAGTTTGTCTAAAGCAGTTCTCCACCTGTCGCTAGGAAAGTTATATTACAAAGGAGGGGGCATTAGTGAAAGGAAAGATGTGGACTCAAAGAAGAAGAAAAGTGATGTAAAGAGAACTAAGAATGATTCAGGGAAAGGTAAACATGGGTTAAATAGGGAAAGTCCTTTGAAGAAAGCAAAAAAAATTATAAGAATATAGCACATGGATAAGAAACTGGTTTGAGGGAAAGCAAGTTCCCTGAGTGAGACTGAGTTGGAAAAAGTGATGCATCTCAGTACGGGGTCTGGTCCTGTATTTTGAAAGCTCTCACTATTGTCAGCATGATGCAGTCACAATACTTAAAATCTTGTGCACATTCCATATAGAAGCTACAATTTATCCACCATTAGGAAATCTTTTCTTCAGTTGCTGCTATAAATCTTCCCCTACCCCCATTTCTGGAGACTTTCAAAGGTGGCACCTGTTATTTTTTTTACACTCTAGTGCCCAGATGTGGTAAATAATGAATTTCATGTACTTTATGTTCCTGTTGTGAATATTAATTCTCTCCATATACTTCAGTATTTTAGCCGCCTTCATTGTTTTTGGAGATTTTCAGTGGGGAAAAAAAGGAATAATTATTGGTTTCCTTTGGAATTCTACCTTGAAGATATGTGTCTGCGGTTCTGAAAAGATATATTTCTGCCCTTTCTCATTCCCTTAAAAATTTACAACGTAACAATGAAAATCCAGCAGAATTTTGGCATCGCTTGAATAATTTGTCTTGAAGCTTCATTTCATCCACAAAAAAATTTCAGCCTGGCAAACAATAGGAAGGCTCTTAAAAATGGTGGAATTTGGCTGACAAAAAGGAGCGTGTTTTCTCTGTGAGATCCCTATGTTTTTAAAATCAAACCCTTCCAGAAATAGTTTGAATCTCTTATTTTCTCTGTATAGTCAGTTCAGTACAGAGCTACTCAAAAACAGGATAGTTATTTTTATTTTGTGGTACAGTCATTGAATACAAGAACAATCTGGAGTCTGTAGCACTGCAGACAGAAATATTTCCCAGTGAAATTCATACTCTTTCCAGATTGACAGCAAAGAAAAATCCTGTTTAGTGCCCAGTGCTGCTTTGCAGCCTGTGGGATTTCAAAAGTTTCTTTAAGGACAGCTACTGCTGCTGGTATCTGTTACTATTTGGAAGCTAATTTGAGTGTCCAGCTTTCACAATTTTTCTAGAAGAAGTTTTCTTTTTTCTTCTGGAGCTGCTTATACAGCAACCTCAAGTACAGCTGTAGATACAGAATACATATGAATTTGTCAAATGATTTGTCATGAAACTGGAAATAAGACTTTACCTGGACAAACATTAATTCACAAGTTAGTTTTGAGCCTCTTCCTCATTGTCACTTAATCCATGTCCACTTTCCCCAAGCAATGTCTCTAGTTCCTAGTGATGTTCATCCCTGTCATAGCCAGGAGAAGGGACTCCTGGACATGTCTGATCAGTAGACACACCTTGACTCAACTGCAGAAAAATGGAATACAGTTTAGAGAGGAAAACAATGCTAAAATCACAGGGGATGTAGAGGAATGTTGACACCAAAATATCTTTTCGAAGACTGGCCTGCATGAGATGTTTTTGGTATATCCTGAGTGTATCACGTACAGACTGTGTAGGTGAGGTAAACATGAGAACAGACATTCTCATCTCAGGATTCAAGAGGCTTTGCGTTACTTCAGCCAAGTTGGTACCATCTCAAGGATGGTTCTGGGCATGGGAAGATCCTGGCATTTTGCTCTGATGTCTGAAGATATGGAAGCAGGACTAGGGGATGTGTTACCACATACGGTCCCTGCTATGTCAGGGCATGAGCCATGGCTCTCTGGTGGTTGCACCCACCAGACCTGAGGGATCTTTGCAAACAGCGAGAATCAGATGGTTCTGGAAACTGTTTAACATGAACTTTCAGCAACTTCTGGTGTTGCCTTTAAGTGATTGAATACATGGAAAACCTTATTTAATCACCTCTTCCCCTGTTAATTAGTAGAATTTTTAGGTCACTACTGCCCAAGCCTGGCCTTATCTACAGAGATAAGGGTGTAGAAAAATCATGGTTTTTACTTATTAAAATTTCTGCAACAGTCATTAGTATTTGGTACTTACACATCCTCCTGGCAACTCCTTTCCCAGTAATACTGAGCTTTAAGACATTGTCTTTTGCTTCTGCTCTTGTTAACCATAATTGGAAAAGGAAGAAATCAGAATTTGGTTTAGATTTGCATGTGTATGGCCTTATTTGTGTATGTGACTGCAATGCAAATAGCGTTTGTTTTCTTCCAGAATTAAGTCCCCAGCCTTTGCTGTTGAGGTGCTGAATTGTTAAGGGGTGTTAACAACAGTAGGCACATCTGATGAGGTGGGTTTGTGTTTCTGCCCCTTCAATATGTGGTGGAAATAGAGTACATCCTGTACTGCATCCTGTAGGATGTTTTTTTTTCTCATCAGTACTTATTACCAAATAATTTTATTATTCAGAATGTAGCTCCCCAGAGTGGATTGGGTGCGATTTTAGTTTCCTCTTTTCCCACCCACCTGCCCCTAAGCCCTCAAAATGAAGGCTCTTAATGATATTTGTAGCATCTCAACACCTGATGCACAGCTGAGGAAATTCACCCTGCTGACAAATTATTTTGGCAGACAGTGACATGCAAAACACTCCCACACACCATAAGACTACAAATTGGCTTCTTTAGAGACATCTTGCTTCTTGACTGGCATCCTGCTTTCCAAAAGGGAAATGCAAGCAGCCCAGCTCCCCTCCTCTCCTTGGGGTGATTTCAAGCAATAGAATACGCATGTGCTTGACAAAGGGGCCTACCCACCCGGATGCTGAAAAAGTCAACTAACACCTAGCTTGAAAATGCTTTCTGTATAGTTCCCGTAGATAAGGGGATGAAAAAGAGTTTTCCAAGTGGAATGTAAGTTGTTTTGTTGGAGTGTGTTTAAAGGATGAAATTGATGTTGACGGAGTACAGGTGGCGGGGTGCCTTGGTTTTCTTTCAGTTGTTTACCATAACAGCTATAAATCTGCTTTCCACTCTCTGGCTGATAGCCAAGGCAGAAGTAATAGAGTTCTTTCTTTTTTTTTCTTTTCTTGTTACAACTCTTCATTTTTCCTTTTTTTCCCTTTGCTTCCATCCTTGCTTGCTTACTTTAGCTCCTGGATTGAGAAGCAGAATCTGTGCTGAGAAGTAAAGCAGCTCTGCAGCAAAGAAGGCAGGGGAACATATCAAGACAGTCGCTTCTAGTACCCTTGTCTTCCATTTGGCTGGGTAAAAGAAAATGACATCTGATAATTTGATCTTTAGGCCCTACTGCTTTCCTGCAAGCGTCAGGCATGTGGTAACTGCACTTGGCCAAGAGAAGGGTAGAGGAGAGAGTGGAGCCGATGGTGCCACTGTAGAATGTGAATATTCCTCTCTTCAGCTTTATGGAGTGGAAATAGCAGACCCATGGCCCTCAGTGATATTGAAGGCACTGGAAGAGGGGCTAGCTGGGTTTGTTAGTGGATATAGGATGATTGAAACCCTTCTTCTGGGCTTGCTTTAAGCACTGTTATAAATACAGGGTGAATATCCTCCAGTACAGCAGGCTTCCAGTCCAATAAAAGCTGGAAAAGAAAGAAATTTATATTTTTAGGTAATACGTGTGTCTGTATTTGTGTGTACTTGTTACTTATTTGTAAGCGTTGAAGTAAGACAAAAAAAAAAAAACCATCCCAGTCCTAGTTTTCTGAGCATTGCACAGGAATAGCAAGCCTGTGTCCATGTGCTCTGTCCCTGCCATAAGGAGCTGCCATCTGCTCGGAGAGGAGACTGGTTCTCAATGTGCTCTCACTCAGTACCAAGCTGTCTTATCAAAGCCAAAACTAATAAGCTTCAGGGCATGGGTACGAAACACAGTCCCGTACATATGTAACACACATATTAGAATACATAGTGTGTCCAAGCTTTCACACTAGGACATCTCATAATATTCATTCAGACTGTATTTATTGATACCCCATTCATAGTCCTAAATTCTGGTTTAACAGGCTTGCAAAGAGAATAGAAATGTAGTTTGGTAAAATAACTGCTCTAGACTATCACACAGAACTACTGTTTTACCTGAGTTGACAGTGTTAAACTCCAAAAAGTCAAACCTTTGCTAACTTTCTCTAATTCTTCAGATATCTGCATGTTCGGACTTCAGCTGTGGCTGGAAACCGGAAAGTATCAAAATACCATGCAATAAAAAGCTAGAGACAAAGCATAGTCATGTGAAAATAGGTCATCTTTTGAGGTTTGCAATTTAGTATTTTGGACCCACAAAGTTTAGTGTGTTTGGATGAGGCTGGGAGCAATATTTTGACATGAGCCTTCGCTTGACTCCTTGAACGAAAAGTGAGGTTTTTCACTAGGGCTGCTTGAAAAATATATTGGTGAGCTGTTTTTGCTTGGTGGAGATGTGCATGAAAGAGGTTTATTTCTTCTGGAAAATGTTGCTTGAAACAGCCCCCTGTGAATGTGGGCTGGGTTTAGTGTGCTTGGGCTGGGGAGAGGTTCTCTGGTTCACCTGGGAACAGCTGAGGGACAGGGACCACGTTCCCCAGGCTGTGTGTCTTGGCATGGCTGCTCTGCAGGGAGCTGCCCTTGCCCTTCCATGTCTAGGGTGCCTGTCCTACTCCCATGGCTGCGGACTTATATGTCAGGGCGTAGAAGCTGCTGTCTCTTCTTAAAATGCCTGCCAAAGGATTTCTCAGGTGAGAGGAGAAACTTCTGAAAGCTTTAAAAGCATTCAAATGGGGAGGGAGAAAATTTGTCCTTGCTTGCATGCTGCTCCTCTGCGCTGGGAAAGGAGCACGAAAACCCACAGCTTTGTCTCAGTAGCTGACGCTGAGTGAGCGTTTAGCAGTTCTGGCACAGAGGTGTGTGCATGGGAGGGCAATACATGAGGAGCGGGGCCGTAACACATAGCCTTGCTGAGGTTCCTGGCAGTGTTGATGCCCATGGGCAAGCAGGGACAGATGGACCTGGCTAAATTATGCCAAGAGCTGAAATCAGAGAGCCAGAGGTGGCTTGAAACCAATGTAACCCCAACTCCTAGATTCTTGTTTCTGTGCCAGGTGTCTAAAAGTGCAGCACAAAACCGTATCTAAAACTCCCATTACAAGTTTTATTCTCCATTAATTACTCTCTAGCAGGAGTGTAAAGGGCTCAGCAACTCTGCTCTGCCTAGGACCTGTGTGTTATGCACATTAACTGAGGTGATTTTTCTTTTTTTTTTTTAAAGATGGCAGGCAAGCAAGGGTTGCTTAGTGCTTAGCGCTTGCGAAAATCAGGCCACATATTTATGAACATAATTGCAAGAATCTGCACCTGAGGGATTCCTGTGTTTCAGTCTCTCTTCTCCCAAAACCACTAAAGGCTATTTATCAGGAATCACTGGTTTGCTTTGTGGTAACAAACACCCCATTTAGGGTAGCTTCTAGATGGTTTAGAAACCCAAACTGGCCTAAGATTATTTGGGTGCTGTCTTGAGATACCAAGCAGCTGATGTGCTTCATCTCCATCGAGCCTGAGGGCCAAGTGGGGATGTGACTTCTGAATCAGAGTATACCTGATGTGCTTGCTGTCATGGCTTTGTGGTTACCAAAATCATTCCTTTCTCTGGGTTAAATAAAAAGTTAAAGTCATAGCAAAATGATCTCTGGGTTAATCTTTTCCTGGAAAAAGTAAAAGTACACAGATCCACTGTTGAGGAAAGAGGTCAGGTGATTTGTTACCTGATTGCACCTAACATCTTTTTTTGGTTTTCATGTAGGATATTAAGGCAGTGTGTAAAGCCAGCCCCTTTAGTGCCTGTCCTAGGTGGTCTTAATAAAGAGCTGTTTCAAACAGCATCCAGTCCTTTGACATCCAGTCTCTTGTTTTGCCAAAGTATTACAAGGTGTGGCTAGATCTTGCTTTATTTCTTTTAGGGTTAGAGCCACATCAGCTACTGCCTTTCCTTTGCCTTTTGCTCCCCAAATTCATCAAGCAATTGACAGGTCAGTGAGGATTTTGAAGATTTAATTCAAATCTGGAAATGGAAGAATAGCATTTCAAAGAAGCTTGAATCAGACCCTCTTCAAAATGTATGTCTTACATTCCCCTGGGATATTTTGGTGACATGTGGTGATAAAAGAAAGAGAGGCCAAGTATTGAAAAAACACCAACAAACAACCCATGATCACCCTACAGTGATCCTGCTAGTCATTTGGAAATACCTTCTTTTTCAAGGAAATAACAAGCCAGCTTTCTTAGGTCATGTTTTGACCTTGATTCCGAGGGACTATATTTTTCAAGATGAGTGTGTTAGAACATCTCTCTTCTTCTTCTCCTTCTTCTTCTTCTTCTTCTCCTTCTCCTTCATTTTTAAATCAAGGTTAAGCGTGTTTGGGTTTACATCTGAGTTTGCAATAGAATCTTTTATTCCCCTGTTAAGCAGCAATTCCCAGGCAACTCCTCTGGGTGTCAGTACAACTTCAGGTATAGCTGCATTGTGGCGTTCCAAGCCTTCATTCGAAGCTTAGACAGAGAAATGGTAAGCGATAAAAAGTTAGGCAGTAATGAGAAAAGATATGGAACAACGTAAGGGACACAGGCATGACTGAGACACAGCAAGGAATACATCTGAGCTGCCCTTGTTTTCATAAGAAGCCCCAAGCTACATTCCGGTATGTTGGACTGCTTGTGAACAGCCCGAGGCAATGGTTTATGTGCAGGTAGAGACTAAGGCTGCAGAAGGAGGTTACAGAGATGCTAGAAAAAGTGCTGATCTTTACCTTTAGCAGAATTAGAAAAAATTAGGCTCTCCAGATTATTGTTACAGATTAACAGGACATGGCCGAACGGATTTCTGCCAAATAATAAATAACTTGAATGTAATTTTTTAGATTCAGGGAGCATTGCTGGTCAGCATTTTCCCATGTGTGTGAGACAGTATGGCCATTGTCTACAAGAAATATTTGAGAGGAAAGAATGACTGGAAAGCTGGGATAGTAAAAGCAGAAAGCTTTGTAGAGACACTCACAGAATTGCAGAAAAATTTAGGTTGGGAAGGACCTCTGAAGGTCATCTAATCCAAACCCCCATTCAAAATACGTCCAGTTAGATGAAGTTGTTCAGAGCCTTGTCCAGATGAGTTTTGAATATCTGCAAAGCTGGATATTCAATAATCTGTACAACCTGTTCCCCTGTTTGGTCATCCTCACGGTGAAACAGTTTTTCCTAATATCCAGTCTGAATTTCTCACATCCCAACTTGTGACTGTTGCTTCTCCTCCTCTTCTTTCTTCAAGCAAACTCTGGTTCTGTCTTCTTTATACCTTCCCATTAGGTAGCTGAAGGCACCAATAAGATTTTCCCTGAGCCTTCTCTTCGTCCTGAATAAACCCAGCTCCCTTAGCTGCTCCTCGTATGTCTTTCCTCATATGCCCTCACCATCTCTGTGGCTCTTTGTGGAACTCAGACCGGTTTGTCCATGTCCGTCTTGTTCTCAAGTCTCACAAGGACTGAGTAGAGGGCAAAACCCACTTCCATTTACCTTATGGCTGCACTCTTCCAAATACAGCCCAGTATGCCATCGGCTTTCGCTGTTGCAGGGAACTCTGCCGACTGACATTCAGCTTGTGCTCTGCTAACATCCTGTATCCTTTTCTGCAAAGCTGTTTTCCAGGTGGTAGGCCCCAGCCTGTCTTGTTGCATGGGTTTATTCCTCCTGAGGTGCAGAACTTTGCACTTGCGTTTGTTGAACTTGCTAGGTTGCTGCTAGCCCACTTCTGCAGCCTGTCAAGGTCACTCTGAACTGGGCATGTACAGGGTCAAAGTGGAAGTGTGGGGAAACTCTCAGTAATTCTTAGGCTTTTATTTTTCATCAAGTGCCATGGCAGAAAATAGCGATGCCCAGGCTGAGCATTATCTTTAACTCTTATTGGGTGCCTCCAAGTAGGAGATGCTGAGCGATCAGGAAAAAAAGCAGTTCTGCCTTTCTGCCAGTAAGATACAAGGCACTGTCTGCAGCTGGGGCTGCAGGGGACTCGCCAGTCCCAGAGGCGTTGATATGTGTCAGACTGCTGAATGAGGGTGTTTCCTCACCTTTATTTTAAAAATACTTTATGTGCAAAAAATTTTCTTCTATTACATTCAGCGAATACATGAATAAATCCCAATAGAGGTGCCACTTTTGGTTCTGAAGAGATGTACACACAAAATGAGAAGAAATGGGTTTAATCTGAAAGCTCTTTCCCTCCCCTGGTCACAGGCAGCTATTGTCAGACTGAATTAGAAAGTTTGCAGAAATACGTTGCTTAAGCAGGGAAAAAGGGGAATGGTCATAAAAACCAGCAGAATTGCTGCACAGATTGTTATTTGGCCTTTAAATTGTAAATGGCTGGTTTTAAATAGGCCTGGTGCATGGTTTCTGGTGATGGTTTCTGCTACAGGTTTATTGATTAAAATATCTGCTTCACATCAGCTCTGGGTTTGTTTCTCCAGAGAATTTTGTCTTCATGAATAATGTACCCATTTGCTGAAATTTTGTTAGAATTCATCTGCTGGAGACTGGCTGTATTTCTCTAGGTTCCTAAGCCTCAGTTGAGTAGGGTCTAAATTGTGGCAGTCCCTGCCCTTCCCTCCTCAGAAAGGAATATTCCCTCTTCCACCCTTCCAGTGCTGAATAAATCTCGTACTTGCACATTGGAGAGTGCACTTGGAAACAGCTGTGTTTGGCTGTTTGGGGAAGGTTTGTATGATACTGAAGGCTGTCTTGGCTGTACTGGGGATTAGATTTTTGCCAGCAGTTGATCCAAGGTCTGTAAGAGTGAGTGGAAAAATTCCAGTGAGCTTTGGATCAGACCATTAACTCTGAGGCACAGTGCTGCTTTAGGTGGGCATGTCTCATGCCTTCAGTATCATAAGTCTTCCAATTTGCTGGAAGCATCTAGTGAATATATGAGATGGGGCTTTTTACATTATTATTCAGGCTATTTCACCTGAATCAGGCTATTCAGGCATTTCTAAAGATGTGTACCTCATTTCTTGGGAGGTCCTTGTGCATTTTGTGTTAAGCACAAGAAGTACTGCTTTGCTTGCATAAGGAATGGTGGAACAGGCAATGCGCAGCTTCCCCTTGCAGGCTGAGGCTTGCAAGTGCTGTTATCTCTTCTGAGTAGAGCTTGCCACTCTGCAACAGGAGGAGAACACTACTGCAGGACCTATAGTGAAAGGAGAGGTATGAACAGCATGGAAAGGAAACAGAGGTGATAACATACTCTCCCTCCTCCTCCCTTCTGATCCCCTTCCCTATCATCATAGTAATATTTGTCTTCCCTTTAACTGGTCACTACAGCAATAGCCCTTCATAAAGGATCTGTCAAATCAGGGCAGGGGAAAAGTCAGATTAATGCCTTTGGTGAAAATATTTTAAATTGGGCTTCTCTTTCACACTTACCCATGAGAAAAGAGCATTGCTGGTGGAAGAGCTAATTTAATCTCATGATTCTGGAAATGTAGCCAATCACAGACAATCTGGCCTGCCTTTACTCTCTTGGGAGTGGGGGGGTGGGCAATGAGCCTTTCTTTCTACAATTTTACACCAAGATAAAACCAGAAACAAGTAACAGTTAATATGAAAAATAAGCGATTCCGTTCTGAAGTGGCCAAGAACAGGATATTGCAGTGCCTGAACCCTTTTCTGAGGGTTTTGGGCATTTGATTTGTTTTGCTTTGTTTAACCAAATTAAAATGTCTTCATGATTTCATTTGGCAAAGTGTTTTGACCCAGGTGGGACCACAGATCTTGACAGCGTATTAGTTCTTCTGAAGTATCTCTGACTTGTCTCTATTTTTTTTAAGGCATAGAGGTTGTGGGAATGCTAACTTGCTTCTTTATGACAGTCAAACACATAGCTAGAATCACACTCTGAGGGCAGCTGACAGGCGCTAGATAGATGGTTACTGTGGGGATGTTAGCAGCTGAGAATCCTCCCTTCTCAGGACACCCGTCTGGTGACCACTGCTGCCACAGTATTATCCCTCACACTTCTGACAAACCTGAGCGAAAGATGTGTGACCAGAAATATGAGCATCCACTGGACTTTTTTGGTGTCAGGAAAGCCCTCTGTTGCTGTGGAGTGAGTGTATGTGGTTTAGAGCAGGTCATTAGACTTTATTTCTTTCCTCCCTTAGAGCCTATCATAAGCATGGGGTAGACCAGACAATGCATAAAATGCCCAACACTATTAATGTGGAGTTCCCAACAGCCTCACTTCCTTACGTTATAGTTACAAGCAAGACTCCCCTTGGTGTAGTTAGGTCAGTACTTGAATGGTTTGGAAAACCTCCCTCTTGCTAAAATGTATGGCCTGAAATTGTAGGAGAATGTTCAAAGTCCTCTCTACTCTTAGCCAAAATACTTTATGTTGGTAGTGGAACAAAGGAAGCCTAGTTTATTGTGGTTGAACCTTTGGTATCCTCAATGGTGGAAGGTCTTGTTGAGGCTTTCCTGTGGCTGAGATATTCAAAACCTCTCTTTGTGGCTTTGCAGCTACGTCAGAAAGTTTGAGCTTATGCTATTGCGTTTCCTTGTGAAAGCAGGAATTGCCTTTCCAACCCCTCTGTTAATGATGGGTGAAATGAGCCAACAAGCTCAAACTTTATTAGGGTGAGAGAAGTGCATACATACACATCAAGATGCTGTGATTATATAAGCCTTATTTTCTCAGGATACCAGGCTACACAGTTCCAAAAGATGCTTGATGAAGCCTTTCAAATGGAAACACTGCTAGTAGCAACAGTAGTACCTGTTAGATTTCTTCCTGTTCAAGCACTGTGTTCAAGGCATGCAACAAAGGTACATGGCAGTACTATTTTGAAAAATACATACTAATTTTGGGCACACTAAATGTACACAAACATATATTTCATCCCTCCCTTCAATGTTTTAATTGAGAAGGCGGTGATACTGTAATAGTGTCTCTCCTATTGTTGATGCTTTAAGGAACTAATGACATCTGTTTTACCAGGCATAAAGAGCAGCCAAATTATAGGATAATCTGTACTGTTTATTTTATTGTTTCACATAAAGATCTGAAAGGTGATGAAACTGTGCAATTAAGAAACAAAACAAAGGAATAAATTCTACTGATGCTGTGGGATACTGCATTAGCAATGGGCAGACAGTCAGGATATGTGAGCTAAGCAACCTGGCATGACTCCTGCGTGTAAAAATATTTTTAAGTACCTAAAAATTTGCACCTCTTGATATGGCCCATTCTGCACTGTTTAACCTTGTAGGAAACACTGTATGTTGAGTTTTGATCTTCAGAAGGGTTTCTGCTGGGGGTTGTGGAGGAAGGCCTGTAACTAACTGGTCAAAGCAGTGGGACAGGGACAGAGTCCTAGTGATGCCTGCTAATCCTCTGGGTTACCTGCATTCCTACTGTATTTCCACAGACATGGCTGAAGTGCAAGGGCAGAGCTGGCCTGGTTGGCAGCAGAGCAGAATACATGCCTAGGATGTTCAGCAGCAATCAGAGGATTTAATGGGAGTAGAGGATTAATTAATTCTGATCCATACAGACATATTGGCTTCTTGCGCAGTCAGAATCTTAATTAGGCAATCACATTTTTTCCTTTCAGTGACCATTGCTCCAGCTGTGCTGTAACTCTTTCCTCTCTTTCTTTGCAAATCTGTCCCTTTTTTAAAAATGTACATACCTCATTAGGAAAGTTTCCTTCTTTTCTTTCCATCATTCCTGTTTGCATCTACATATTTGCATATTTGCTTCTGATGTCCTATAATCCCTCAGCCTTCATTTTCAGACCCCTGTGATAGAATGAGATCATGACTCCTTCCTCAGCATCTTTATTCCTCTAAATCCAGGGTTTCTAACCCATCTTCCCCCCCCCTCCAATCCCCAGCCCCTGGTGACTCACTTAAATATACATGTGCTCTTTTCCTCTTTGTTCCTTCTTTTCCCCTCACCCCTCTGTGGCTGCTTTTCTTATGTCGGCTTTGATCTGTTTGCTGGCAACACTAACAGTTTTAAATCTTTAGTAATTTGTTATTTTTTGTACCTTGGTGCAAAATTAAATATATCTTGGAAAGGAAGCATGAGTTTTCCCATTCACTGCAGGAACAAACTCCTTGTTACCTGGGTGGGAAGGCTATGTATGCAGTTGAGAATCTTTGTTGGGGAAGTCCTGAGGCAATGGTCCAATCCACTCTGTGCTGTCAGTCCGGTCTAAATAACCGAGGCACATCCTAGATTTGGCTGTACAGTTAGCCCTAGTTTTGCTAAGCCAAGCTACTGCAGCAAAGGGAAAAACGGAGGGCCAATACTTTACACCTCTTTGTGTTCCTTTTTTGTGGGTGCTGACCAAAAGGATGAGGAGTGTGATCCTGAGTGATGGGAGCTGTGACAGAAATCTCTGGAATTCAGTGGGGCCCTTCTGTTCATCAGCAGGGGCACTGAGAGGTCCCTCATGTTTTATAACCCCTCACTCTCTTGGAGTATTATCAGAGGCGTAAGCCAGTGGTTAGGGTATCCTGTAACTCTTGTGTTGCTGCTGTTACATTGCTTTTACTGTACTTACATCTGTCCAGACCTTTTTTTTTTTTTTTTTTTTGGGTGGGGGTCTGTTTATGTTACTTTTGTGAAGATGGCATGAACTGGTATTAATTACAACCAGTGTTTTATGCTCTCCACCACATTGACTCATGGTAAGAAAAATGGCCACCTTAATGACTACAAGTTCCTCTGAAGCTATAATTTCCTCAACCACCCCTAGCTGTGAGGTTTCGTCCTGGCCCACACTTAATTATAGTCCCTGCAATAACCTCTGAAGGATCAGGACTTTCTGAACAGTAATGTCAGCTATTTCCAACAGAACAGCAAAGTTCTTTGCCAAGTACCTACAGAAACTCTTGGCATGAGTGCTTAACAGTGCAGCTGTCAGCTGTCTTATGGGTGTGACTCCATACGGCCACTCTGGTCTGCAGAACCTGCTCACTGTCTCTGCCCTTTTCTGCTCTTTTCTTGTCAGATGCTTTCCAGTCCTCCCTTCTAAGTTAGCCCAAGAATAAAATCTTCCAATTCCTCCATACTGTATTCCCCACAGTGACATTGAACCTTTTTTGTGGCCTTTCCATACCAAAGATTGACTGGACTTTGTTGTTTTATTCCAGGTCACCGGTCTCTTCAGAAGATCAAGGTAAGATGTGTTTTGTAGATACTGATAGCATCTTAAAAATGAGACTAAAGACTAGCTGTAAGCTGTGTTTTAACACAGTTGTGGTGGAGAAAAATGACTTTATAAAAATGAAACTTTGATGTTGCTCAAACTTTGTTCACCCCTAGACATCAAGTGAGTGTTCATTTAGTTGGGGCTGGCAGAAGTTAAGCCTGTATTGAGTTGTTTGTAAAATGAATCTTGCTCAAGCAAACTGAACTATTTCAAGTGTTCATAATTTATTCACACAAATGCATAGGGCTTCACCTATGAAAAATTAGGTGCGGGCTTAAAGGATGATATGAGATGAAGATGAGCTGACCTCTTGTGACTCTTATAGGACAGCACCTTTGTAGCAGAGGAGAGTGGATTGTGTTTAAAGGCTTGAACCCAAGTTATCTTGGGTGAACACTAAAATCAGTTTGGTAGCATGGTGTGGAATTTAGTGCCGCTAGGAGTTTCTACATATAAAAATCTCATGGCTTGAGTAGCAAGTGTTGCAGGTTATGGTAATATACTTGCTCTGAAGGAGACTGAAGGATCTGATGTTTCCCTATGGACTAAAGAGGGAGTTTGCAGAGAAACTAGCTGGTTAATAACTATGACCTACTTAGGTGCTTAGAGCTAGGTGGTATAAATATCCCTCTAGAGTACATTGAAGTATGGTTGCATTGGTACTGAAATCCAGAGGCATACTGCAAGTGAGGTGGTAATTGCACTGGCAGAGTTATACAAGGAATGGAAAAAAAAAGGGGAGATTGTAACTGAGAGGGGAAAGTTCATCATGTAGCTCTGAATCTGGAATATTATTTTGGACCACAAAAGAAAAAAACATCTATTTTCTTCTGGCATTCAATTTGTGTGCAATTACACAATCAGCAAAATTTCTGGACAATACAATAAGTATTATTCAAGAAAGGTCCAGACGGGGAATAGCAAGGACTATTGCAAATGCAGATGTAAGAAGGTCTGAGCCTGGAAGTATGTCACTGAAGTATGTGCACTTGGAGTGTTGAGTGACAAGTTAGGTATCAACCTACATTGTCCTTGGCTCCAGCCAAGATCTTTTTAGTCCAGCATAGTGGCTGTCAAAAATATCGTCATTAATAAATTCTCTTCCATCTCCTTGACATGTCATTTCTTAGTAAAAAAAGTTATAAAGAAAGTAATAAAAATGGGCAAATGTGTCAGACCAAAGATATATCTAGCCCATCTAGTTCATTCCTAGTGTCCGATAGCAGTGGATCCCCTGACAAGAGCACAAGAATGGCAGAAGCATACAGTTTGAATTTCCTGGTGTACCCTATCAACTTCCCGTGATTTACAGCTCATTGACTTTGTGAACCAGAGGCAGTTTTCTTGTTTAATAGTTCATCTGCTTTTTACCATGACCACAGCTTCTTAATATAAAGTACTGGACACTTGTGATATATAGTATAATAGTATACTCCCTTTCTCCAACCCTCAGAAGAAATTTGAAAACATTGCGGTCTAATATACTGTTTCAAGACCTGGACTCAAGCTGCTTGTCAGTGCATAAGCTTGTTAGTGATAGACTGCTCTTGCTTTTTCATTTCCCTTGCATTTGTTCTATTGCTCCATTTTTATCTATTAATGGAGCAACAGACAGTGTAAATGTATTTCCTTGTATATCTTTAAACTTTAGTATTTCCTGCTGTCATAATGCTTTCCTTCTTTCCACTGTTTTTATACTGTTCTAGTTTTTCACAAAATCTTCCTGTTTGCCATCTACCATCTGCTGCCAGGGTCTGGCTTTTCAGGTTTGATAAACATCTCTGAATAGCCTCTTCCTTCCCTTTCTTCCCTTTCTCTCATAAGAAACCTCCTCTGAAATGCAGAGTGGAAGGCCTGTGTTTCCTTGACCAATTAGTGATGTGATAGTGCTAGTTATTAGAAGTTTTGTGTGGAGTATCTAACTAGATTTGTCATCCATGCAAATATGCAGGAGCTTCTCTCGAACACAAAAGATTTCACATGCGCCAGTGACTTTTCAGAAAGAGAGGTCCAATACTTGGATTTCCCCTCTCCCACTATGCCACATACAGACCATGGTAAACGACCACAGTACTAGAAGGAAAACGTGACAGAAGTGCTGTAGCACAAGCTGTTTTGAACCTAGGTGCTTCTCAGCCCACTTTATGCATGTGTGGAGGCATCTAAAATTAGTCTTGGATCTTAAATGTCTTATCTAAACACAAAAAGGAGGGTCCAGGACACAGCTGAAAACTTATCTCTGAATTGCCTGTCTTTTATGGTGTTTATGCAGACCTCTCCTGGAATATTTTTCTTGGAGTAGGTATCCAGGAGTCAGTTTTGAGACTCTTATTTTCATTAACAATCAGTACTGAATTGTGTGCTTATTCAAGATGTTAAACATTCATGTGTGGTTTTATAAGGCAATAATGCTTTGGGGTGCACAGTGGGGCAAGATTCAACTGTAGAATAACCTACCCTCACTGGCATCAATCTGTGTCCATTGTTTCAGCTGCTCTTCCCTAATATGGGGCACCTTCCTAGTGCTGATTTTCTGATGATGTGATGTGTTGGCCGTTACTGAGAAAAGGTGCTTTTCTCATTTGTGTTGGATCTTTTGCTTTAACTTCCCATTTGGTTCCTGATCTTTGTTTTCTCTTCTTTAATCTTCAGTCCTCATTTTTTCTTCTACTGTTTCTCTGTGTTTCTTTCTTTTCATCATCCTTGTCTCCCAATTCAAATGTCTCTTTCCCCTTGACCATGAGGTTGCATTCTGCATAGGTTCTTGTGTTGTGCTCCTCACTTTGGTTTCTGAATGTCCTGCTTCTCCTCAGCGTGGGCTGCCCGCTTCAGGCATTAGTTGCAAGCAGTAGCTGTAGCATCTGTAGTGTAGCAACAGAGCTGCTACCAGAATTAGCATCTAATGTGAGTGGCACTTCCATTAATCCCTGACAGGACAATGCATTATGCTCTCTTGAAGAGAGGGTGAGGATAAAGCACCATCTGTCTGGGACTGGGCATCTACTGAACAATTCTAACAGCACACAATGCTCCTTGTTGTGGACACGTGTTAAAGGCACCTTTATCAGTTACAAAACAGAGCCATTTTAATTGGCACAGAAAGAGAAACAGTACTGCTAGAAAATCCCAAATTTCAAAAGAAAAAAACCAAACCTCTTAAATATTTTTGGAAGGTTTGTGTCTTTGTTCTTGGTACACGTAGTTAGGAAATACATAACTAAAGAGTGAAATCCATCTTCTTTCCTTCTCTTTTTTTTTTTTTTAATTAAAAATCCCAAGCAAACTACAAAAAGAGCAGACAAAACCCCTAACCCCCAAATTCCCTAACTGGCTGACAAAATGGAACAAAGCGCAGTAGTTTAGACAGGGGATTAGGGTGATGTCTGTGAAGAATGAAATAGAAGGGCTACCTGTTCAGTCAGGTGGGCCCTGGTGCAGTTACATGCCCTGCAGCCTCGGAGGACAATGGTCTTTCTTGGGGTGTTGGGACTAGCTGAGAGTCAACTATAGGCAAGTGGCAGGGCCACAGAAGGTCTGGTGGATGTCATGAGAGAGGGGACAGGCAGCTCCCCTGTTAGTGAATGGTACCACCTACTGCTGTATTTTCACTCTGTAAAAATCCCGGTCTTATGCTCAGGAGGCCTGAAGCTGTTGGAGGTTATTGAAAGAAGCCATATCCATTGTTTCCAGGTCAGGTATGGTACTGTGATGGGAATGCAGATTTCTACTGCATTGCCTGGCCAGTACACAGTCATTCGCTGATTATTGTTGGGTGAATGATTGAGGTTTACCAAACCCTTCCTTCATCCAGCACCTTTCAGTACTGCACTGGACACTGTATATGTGCTAGATCATGCCCTGCCCACTTTTGTCACAGCCAGCCTGCAGAAATCTGTCTACAAATTTTCCAATGCTAATGCATTGAATAATATTCTTATATTTTACATTACTTTTGGTGTAGCTTCGTCTGGGTTGTCTTTACCATTCTTTGGTTACCCTGTGTAACTGAGTTGGCTGTTCTCCATCATCACCTGAACAACTGAGGGAAATGCTCTCAAAAAGAGCACAATGAGTTCCATTTCCATTTCAGTCTTCTGAAAAAAAAAAAAAAAATAAAAATAGCAGCAAACTCGAGCGATGTGTGGACATCGGCATGTTATTTATCTAATGGCAACTTGGAGCTGATGCAGCTCAATACTTTTTTTCCTAACTTCAAACAGAGGAACCTTGCCTTTGATGGAACTACCCAAAGTTTTAAGTGGCTATACTAATGCATCTCAAGTAGCAGTCAACCCCAGTGCTTAGTCCTTATGCATCTGAGTTGCATTCTGATCTGGAGACAGGAGGTTCCAAATATTTGTATCTCTGATCTCTTGCTGCTCTTATTTCTCTATAAACCCATCAAACTGGGCTTTTTGACTTGTTTGCTTCTAGCAGACATGCTTTTTTGCTGTACTAGCGTAATTTCTAGCAAGCTTTGCTGTGATTAAACTCAGTTGTTGTTTGTTTTCTTTTTTTCCTGCAATAGATGCCAAATTCATGAGGGAATAGGGGACAACTCAGAAATTCAGTCAAGAAGCAAATATATTCAAAAGAGAAATTTTGGACACAGTTGGTTATTACAACATCATAATATGATACAAAGGGTGAAGATGAAGGATGATATTTCTGCTTGGAAAGATGAATGGCGATGCTCAAAAATCTTTCAGATTCTGGCAGATGGTGGTTTCATGATGATACTTAGAGTCATCCAGTCTGGATATCCTATCCTTAGGAGGGATTTGTGCAGAGCCAGGAGTGCATTAGAAGTAAAGTGGGTTTAAACGGTGACCTTCAAATTAGCCTCTATTAGAAGAGTTTTCCACAGGGGTTGCTTGGCCCAGGTTCAAACTGGAAGTTTGGGGCGGGAGGTGTAATTCTGTCTCTATATATCCCTCTGGATGGATAGAGCTGCTGTATGAATTATAAGGAAGGGAGTGATCAAGTGTGTGCATGGAAGGCAGTGGCAGCTCCATCCCATACAGCAAAATGCTTTGCTATGCAGTATCTGCTCCTGCCTTGGAGGCAGAATGTGCTGTGCATTACGGTATTTGCTCCAATGCTGTCTGCTCCATTAAAGAGAGGAGGTCTGAACCCATGCAAGGAGGAAGATGGCTGTAGGAGCCCCAGAAAAGAGCACGAGAGCTGAGAACACTTCCTGGGATCTCCAATACTTGGGATTTCCTGTTGTCCCTGGCAGCCTGTGGGACCATGGACTTCACTCTCTCAACCTTCTTTCTTCTTTCTGGAGCCACTGCCCACTAGTCTTGCTTGTCACAGTCTGCAAAGGGATGTTCTCCTCAAGAATTTTTAAGCATCCTGCCATCCTGAATAAAAGGATGAGCAGGGAACTACAGATGAACCCAATCATCTAGGTGCTGATAGAATTTAAAAAAAAAAAAAAAAAAAAAAGCAGCACCTCTGTTTTGTACACCAGATTCCTTCAACAGAGAGAGTGATGGTTTTGTGCAGCTCCAGCTGAGAAGCTATATTCTTCAGGGTGATGTTGCAGCCGTTTACCTAGCAACAAATTGAGATGTCTTGGAATGCTTTCTCTGAACAGATCAAAGACAGTACAGTGGGGGGGTTCCTGACTGCAGGTATTTATTTTGATTAATTAGCCACTTTGGGAAGAAAGCCCGCCTGGGTAGTGTTTTAAAAGTATGTCTGTGGCCAGCTAAGCCAACAGTTGCTTGGAGATCTGCTCTGAGTTTGTTCATTTACTTCGCAGCTCAGCAGAGGCTGGTATGGATGCAGAGCCCTGGTACCCGTAGTAAGAGAAAGCATTCTGTCAAAGCACTTGTCTAGCGCTGAGGGAGGTCCTCTCTGCCCAAAACCTTTAAAAGGTGCCTATGCCCCACCTCTCATCACATCTAAGCAGGCTGAGGGGTTAGCAGGCAGCTGGGAGGAAGAGGTCTAGCAGATGTGGGCATCTGAGTGAGTAACAGAGGAAAACTGGGAAACGTTTCTTTCCAGATGGCCACTGCCATTATCCCTTTCCCCTCAGGAGGAAGCAGGAGTAAGGAATGTGTTGTCTGAATCAGGGCACCTATTTTCAAGCGGAAGCCCTGGGTAACCTTACAACCTACTTTGCTCCTGTTTTTTGTTTCTGATGGAAGCTGCTCATGGTCAGATAAGAGTGGCAACTTGTTAAAGTAAAACAAAACAACCAATTGGCTCCACCCACCGAAAACTCTGGCCAGCAAATAAATGCTTGAACTGATTTTCAGTTTATTTTGAAGTCCTAGCTTGTTGAGGAAGAGTTACTTAGATATTGCCAGGCAAAGGCACTGCAGCCAGCCTTACAGTGGCAAAAAACCTGAAGGGAGTGTGGTAGGAGTGCCTGTGATAGTAATGGTCAACCAAGTAAGGGAAGGGGGAGGAACAGTGTGGCCCACAATGTTCTTTTTTTTTTGCTATCGTTTTTATTTTTAAATTAAAAAAAAAAAATCATTGCTTAATTATTTTACCTAGAGTTCTCTTCCTGCCAAAGTAATGCCACTCTATTGATAAAGTGGCTGCATTAGTCAGCCAAAATCTTCCCTGCCTTGTGTTCTCGCTTGATCAGAGACGTTTTCCTCCACCACATCGCTCCTGAAAATGACATTAATTGTTCCTGTCTTGGCTTAAAAATAAAAATGGTGGAAGGGAAAAGGAAAGGAAAAAAGTGACAATGTCTGCCAGATGGTACTTAGTTTATCTTCAACTGTTCTTTGGGTTTTTGGACCATTTACAGAGGAAGTCCTTTTTCTTTACGGTCATCCCTTCTTTTGTTAATCTGAGTTAAATGGTCTTGCAGGAAAAGTTCGGCATTATGGTCTGAATACTTCGACCCCTAACTATCAACTGCACTCTCAGCTCAGCACCAGTGCCACATGAACAATTCAGGGTGGACTCTAATTGGCATCAAAGTACCTTTAAACTAGTCTGACAGTGCAAATGGGGCCTTAAAGGCAGCTTGGGTGTAATTTACATCTGCTTGAAAGCCTCTTTATCCTTCCACAGTTGTATGAAGGGACTTCTGTGTAAGTGAGAATTTAGCCTTTCTTTCCCTCCAGCAAGCCTGTGTAGTTATTTTTACTTTTTTTCTCTCTCTAAAGAGTGGTTTAATGCTGTGTGTTGTTTGAATCTAAAATTCTTAAAAGGAAAAGGTTTGTAATGCATATTTATAACCACCTGAGTAATGGATGATTTTTTGCATGTTAAAATTTTTGTCTTATTCCCAAGTTAGGCATACATTGCAGTCAAAACTGTGTCAGGTCTCTCCTTTGAATCCGCACAGGATGCGGTGCTTTTGTAACCAAAGGACAACCCACAAATGTTTCGAAGGGTTTTCTACCTCTCTGTGCCATCCTAGAAATAGATGTTATTGAGGTATGACTTATTCAGAGGGCCAGCATGCTTCAAAAGTGTGTCTCAAACCACAGGAGAATGTGTGCTTATGCACACGTTTCCCTGTACAGATGGATTAGCTCGAGATGCTGTGTGAAGGCCTTCATAATATTCCCCTTGCTGAATAGTCATCAGACGTCTGTGTCTGGCTGCGGTTCAGCTGATGTGCTTTTGAGCTTTTGGTTGCAGCAGGTTGCCGCACTGTCGGTTTTCTTGGTCTCTTGGGAGCATTTTGAGCTCTCAGTCTCTTTATTTGGTTTTCTTTCACGGAAACAGTGCCTCACAGCACTGCTGTCGTGAGCTACCTAGACTGGTGCCGTTGCTCTCAGATTCCCTAAGAAGCCTAAGCCTTTTCCAAAGCTGAAATCCTGTGGGGAAATCTTGTTTACCACCTGTTTCTTTAGGATAGTGGGTAGTGGCAGCAAACAAATACACTTTGGAAAAATTTTAGAAATCAATTACTTTAGCCAGCACTATGTTCTAGGCAGGATACTATGGATGGCAGGATACTATGGATGGCAGGATACTATGTTCTAGGCAGGAAGCCTCTAAACTGCATGTATTTCTGCTGTCATATTTCCATCATGGTTTGTATACAGTCTTCGGGCTGAGGCAGAACTCTTCTAGCAAATCCAGGAACCTTTCCCCATTCCCCATTCCCACGCCAGACAGCTTTCAGATGCAGACCGCCAGCATCTTCTTCCTCATGGCTGATGTTAGATTAGAAAGAGATACTGCTGACATATAGGGCTAGACTTTCTAAAATGGCTAGTCAGAGACTTTATTTCTTTTTAAGCTATAATTGGTGTTTATAAGTTGATGTCTCTTCAGGCTTACAGGCAATCAAATTCCCCATCAAAATGTCCCTTGTTTAGTTGTAATGCAGCCTCTTTCTTGAGCACTGAAATGTGAAACTGGTTCTCCTACTCTGTTAGCCATCTTTTTGCTGAAAATGTTCCATTTTGATTGCTCAGCACCAAGTTTAAAAATTGTGCAAAAATATTCTTCTGGTTTGTGCAAGAATTTTTTTCTTTTACTATATGTCAGCTTTAGTTCAATGTGGAGGTAAAAATGAGCAGAAAAAGAAAACGAGATGGAGGTTAACACCTGACACATATACCCAAGAGCCTTACTATCAAACAGCACTACTAAGCTTTATGTTCAGGCAAATTCCCCAGCAGTACATGGGCTGTTTTTACAGGGTATTCTCATGAAGACGTTATCCCACAGGTGTGAGGTCATTTACCCGGTGTGCGAGACGCCAACATACACACAGGGCAGAGGTATTTTATTTCATGTCTGCGCAGAGATGGGTGCTAGGTGGTAGCTCCACAAAGCTAGCACAAAGTTTGGTCATGCAGGTACAGTATTTATATGGTCTAGTTATATGCATGCATAAGTAATTACACAAAGCAGTTTTCTATTGGTCTACATTTCTCTTATTTCAACTTAAAGCTACAGCGCTACTTTAATATTCTGTGCATGCTTGTAGGAAGTGGGGGAGGGCAGCTTTCTTTGGTCTTTAATTGAGTTGGTGGTTGTGATCTCCCCCTGCCGTCTTTACCCTTCCTGTAGTTTCTGTAAATCTTGTTGACTTCATGTAGTGCCGTATCCTCCCAGCCCAGCAATCTCCCTTATAACAAGATGTTTCCTTTACCAGTCCTTGAAGTTCCTCGTCTTAGTTTCTTCTTCAAAGATTAGTGATTAACGAGGCCTGCATATTCCCCTTTTATCAGTCTCTTAGTTTTTCTTCAAGGGCACATTCGTTAGCAAGGCATGTGTTGTTTATACAAAAAGTGTCTTGTTTTATAAGGCCTCTATGGCCCTTACATCAAAAATGGACATTTTTTTCCTGAACACAGCTTTTCCTGTGCACAGCTGTAAGGAAAAATTCAGTCCTGATGGTTATGATAGGACCAAATATTTGTGTCCTTATCTTGGCTTAAGTTGTACACTGTTATAGTAACAGGTTCCAAAGGGGGGGTGTGTCCCTTATAGGGGCTTGGTGCAACTTTTTTGGCCCAACCAGTTAGCCTATATTCAGGGACCTTTGCCCCATTCTATCAGGAGGAAAATTTGGTTGTAAGAGTCAGACAGCTGTTTGACGTAAAGTCCTTTTTCAGTGAACACAGAAGAAGTGATTTTCTTGTGCAGAAGTTCAAGCAAGTCTTCGTAGCGGACATTTTGCTTTCGCTGCTTTTATTTTTGCTAGCCTTTTGCTCTCTTATACCCACACAAAACTTTACCCATTTATTTCTGGGGTTTTTGCCAGCATCTAGGAGACCCCCTCAACCCACAAAGCTTAACTTCCGTTTACTTTTCTTCATGGTCTTCAGTAGTGGCTTCCAGTACTTGCAGGTGCATAAAATACATGAAAAAACATTTAATTGCTCCTTCCACTCAGCTTACCTTCAAAGAGAAATATTTAAGCATCATCAGCTTTGGTGAGACTTGAGATTGTGTGTAGATCAAACACCTGCAAGCTCACAGTCATTCCAACAAAGTGTTATTAATTTTGTAATTTAATTTCTCAGTTATGTAGACAATTTGGCATACGTATTTTAAACGTTTTTTTTCTTCTGTAACTTTAAAAGAAGCTTAAATATTGGGGAGAGGTAAAGGGTTTGTAAAAGCTCAGATGCAGAGATTTGCAACCTTTTTTCACCATGGATCCCTAAAACTTTTCTATGGGACTGGCAGACCCTTCAAAAATGTCAAATGTATGCGTTGCTCTATATCTTAGATCCTTGTTTTTCATAGTCACCTTGGAAGGGAAGTAGTCCACAAACCAATTCCCCATGGTGCCCTGTACCCCTTTTATCTGCAGGCCAAGGCTGAAAATCATGGCTAGAGTAGGAAAATGTCAGTTCTGTACATTTCTGGGTAAGTTATGTTACTGTCAGTTTTTCATATTAGATTTGATCTTTACTAGATTGTACAATGCTATTACAAGCAAATTGTTGTTTACAGAGAAAAGAATGTATTTCTGAATGATAATCTATACAGACTTCACACTCACTTGAGAGTGTAGCTTTTTGAGTGATTGAAACAGAAGTTGTTATTGATTTCTGTAAAACTAGTAGGATATTAAGAACGAGGGCTTGTTTTCTTATCATTTCTGTAATGCTGATCTTTAACAGCTCAGAAGACTCCAGCTGTGTAAAAGCACTCTTCTAGTCAGGGTCAGCTTTTAACTTCTCAACGTGTAAAACTAATTACTTTAAATTTCTGACTCCATGAATTTCACAAAGTCTACAACAGCAATAAAGAGCTGGAAATGTTCTGGAAGCTAATGATAGGCCAAGTTAAGTTTAATAACTCTCAAGAAATTTCATGATGTCACCTTCTGCTGCAGTTTCTTTTTCATTATCAGCTCAGCAAGGTTTGAGTGAAGCAGTATTTCATAAGGTGTTCCTTACAAGTTCCCCGGAGCAAATCTAGCAGAAGATGGTGGTGGACACTGAGGCTCAAATTCTGGGGGCCCCACACTAAAGCTCTAATGTCTCATATTTTTTATTAGCTGCCTCTAACCAGTAGGAAACATCCAGCACTGAAATGCAGATGCCATATCAATTCCAAGTCCTGAATCAGTGTGTTAGCTGTGTCTTAGAAAGGGCTGGACAGTTGCAGGCACTGCCTGATAAATGAGATTTCTACAAAGTCCTGATCACGTCAGACCATCAGCTGTCTTATTGAGTCTTTTGAAAGAGCTAAAGATTTTATGAGCCCTAGTTCTGCTGGAGTTACGGTAGTTGAATTCTGCCATAATTTCCTATGTGCTTAAACATTGTCATACACTGATCAGATGCATTTTTAGCCTGGTATTTTTTAACCCCTGCTAAGATGTATTATTGCAAATAATACTTTGCTCTCGCACTGCATTTCATTCATAGATCTCAAACTGGCTGCGTTTTAATCATGGATGTGACAACTCCTTTGTGCAGTACTTATACTTTAAAACATAGTTCTAAATAATTCTGCTCCCTCCAGTGATAGTTCTCAGACCCTCACTAAAGAATTGCCTGGAGATGGTGAAAGCTTCAAAATAGCCGCACCTTTTTATCAGCATTCTCTGTGGCTTAGTTTGTACAGCAGTAGTGGGTGCAAATATGGTGTGGAAAGGGTCAGATCAGGTGTGCAATCTGACCGGTAAAATCTGAAAGTTGTTTATGGTTTATAAATAACTTTTACTCACTTAAAAAGACACATTACTCCTGTACCACTGACAGTGGCAGACTGCAGAACTGTACTGTTCTTTGAGACTCTTTTCAGTGAAAGCCAGCTCCTCTCACTGACTCACGAATAACTAACTTACTAAATATCCTCCATGCCAACCTACTTCAAACAAAGAACCTTGTGATCCTGAGATATTAGCTACAAGGGTTTATAAGAATTTTTTTTCCCATGTTCTTTCTGGAAGTGTTTTAGCAGCAAAATTCTGGCATGATGGTAGCCTGGTGCTGAGCCGTGCTTATGTCCTTGGTGTTAAGCTGATCAGCAGCTTTGGGACCAAGAGGGAATTCTCCTTCAGGGCAGATGGGAAGGGGTAGTTGTTGGTTGAGGTTTTCCTTACTTGTGATGCTTCTGAGAATTTTCCTTGCTTTTGAAGTGAGTGAGATGGTGTCAATGTTTTCTGTCCCTCTCCTGCTGTTTTCTTATGATGTGTTGCAGTCATGGGCCTCTCTTTGTTAGCCCTCACACTTACAAGGCGTTCTCATGCTGCACCTGTAAGTTATACAAAGAGTTCCCAAAATTTCTGAGAGCATGAGCATCGCCTGGTCCCAGGAGTATCATACCTTGGAAACCCTTAAAAGGAGGATCCCCCATTTTGCCCTTGTTTGGTTGTCCTCGCAGGTGATCAGACATGTCTCCTGGCATCATGGCATTCTGAAGGATCCCCTCTCTGTCTCAGTTTAGCTCTTAATTTAGGTACTGCAAGTTGGAGGTAATTTTCCCTAGAACTTCTGTAGGGAAGTTCCAGGGAGGGAGTTGTGCAACAGGAACTATTGCAGGGATGCCAGGTTACTTTCTATGGAGGGTTATTTTCTCTTCTGACCATCCAGGCAGCCCTGTGAAATCTCGTAGGCATCTTGCAGCCTCTGAAGTTACTGGGTACAAATACCTCACTCCTTCATTATCTGTTTCCCAGTGTTTAATGACTGATTTTGCAGCGCTGTTTTAATGCTGCTGACTTCACATGCAGAACCAGAGAGCAATTGTGATTTAGTAGGTTAATTTTATGGCTGGGAAACAAAAAGTGTTGTTTGTTGTAACTTGTGACATTTGTTGTAACCCAGTGACGTTAACATATATTTTTAGAATATGAAGTAAAAATAGCTGTTTCCAATAGAAACAGTGGGCACTAACATAGAAATAATGAGTGACACATGCCACAGGAAAGGTATTGTTTTCGGCATCTGTGGAGGTACTCGTAGGTGTTTTTTGTTTGTTTTGGAGTGGGGTTTTTTGGTTTTGTTTGTTTGTGGTTTGTTTTTGTTTTTTTTTTTTTTTTTTTTTTTTAAATGAGGTTTCTTTCGTAAGTTGGCCCACAGGGATGGTTAGAACTTCATCTCAAAATTCACCCAGTGGAAACTCAAAGTTGCTAGTCTCTAGCAGCTGTTACGTACATAGTCTGCATTTCTGGCTGTCCATACCCTACCAGGTAATTGTTTCTGTCAAGATCCATCACCCTGGGCAGCGATTGACACGTTTTCTGGCAGTTTCAGCAGAGAGGTCAGTGATGGAGGAGGGATGGAGCAGGGGCTGTCCGCAGGGATGTACTGGTAGAGAGGCTTGAGCTTCGCTGAGAAGGCAGCCTGGGGAGTCTACCACCGTGGCAGACTGAGTGCTTCCTCGTTATATGGACAGAGCACTTCAGTCTCCAGTCTTGTCAAGCTGTCACCTTTCATCAGCAATAAATCTGCTTGCTAAATAAATGAAAAAGGTAATAAAACATTTTTATTAGTCCTGACAAATGCTTGTCTTAGGAGAAGCTGAGAAAATAATGACTTGATTTAAATATTTATTAAATCAAGTGATTTTTGAGGCATCTTTAAGACCTGAAGGTATTTTATGATATGATAAAACAATTGCATAATTCATGTTATATATTACACCACTGGTGCAGTGTCGCTCAGAAGAAATAAAACCATTCTCACTTTAATGTTTTTAATTTTAAGCTAGCCCGGCATTGCATGTTAACAGGATTTTTGTCCAATTTCTCAGTCTGCTCTCTCTTGTCAATGCCATCTGCTTGCTTGTTTTACCACCTCTTTAACAACCAGGTGATTTTTGCCATCTTCACCCTCCTCCTCAATATGCCCAGCAATCCCATTTGGGTTTATGGGGTTAGTGTGATAAGCAATATTCATAAGTTTATGTAAATGTGTTCCCTATTCTAAAGAACCTTTCTCCATTTCTAGTTCAATAGCTTCTAAGTCTTCCAGCATCCTGGCTTACAGCACTGAATTATTTTACTGTAGTCTAATCTGCTTGTTATGCCAGCTGGTTTTGTTGATCTGTAATGTATTCATTTATGCAATAGGTTCTACTCTAGCAAAGCACTTAATTTTAAGTGTGCAGGTAGACTTGGTGAAAAGAATGTGATTAGCTCAAAGCTAAGCACCTGCCTAAATGCTTTGCTGGATTGGAGGCTTAGGAAAGAGGGAAAGATTGGTCTAATTATGTTGCATGTGTTTTAGAGCTGCTTTATCCTAATAGCCTTATCACCAGACCAATGTCTGGTTATGGATACTCAATGTGGAAGATTTCTCATGACTTGCCAGGCTTTTCTTTTCACTTCATAGTTTTCTAGATCTCTCTCCTGGCTTTTCTGGCTATAATCTGAAGCATGGTTTGCATAAGAAAATGTATCTCTGCCTCTTAGGAAGTAACTTCAGGGAAGCCATGTCTTAAAATACTGGATGTAGAAGGCAATGAAAAGCTGGTGTCACCAGTTCATTTGATTTTCATGTGTGTGAGGAGAGCAAAATATTTATACAAGTCCAGACTGCAGTAGCCCACAGAATAAATGTGGCAGTGAGACCGGATCAGCAAAAAAGGAGGAAAAAGATAAAATGAATGAGACAAGGGTTAAATTCTGCTCTGCTATTAATTTGGACTGAGCTGGTATTAGAACTATTGGAAAAAAAAGGAGGACATAAACCACTGGAAATGAAATCTGAAGAAAAGATGTCCGTGTATTTTTGCAGTTCTAGCTCTTACCTGCTGGTGTTTGTCTTTTTCCATTCTTCAAATCTGTGTGCCCTCGCTCCCACAGATGCCAGGGGGATTTGCAGGACTTAGTTTAACTCATGCTCCCTGTAAAACTGCCCTAAATTCAATGTTACAAGAATTGCTGCTACTGCTTTCCCAAGTCAGAACTTAGCTGGACTGGGGTTTTGCTTTCCCTACTGCTGCGTGGCCAGGGCATGAGGCATTGCCGAGACCAGAAAGCCACGCACAACCCCAGGTGCTTTCGAAGAAAGGGCATTTGTTGAGTCATCTTTGCACTCCCTTCCTCTTCCGCAGTGTTTAGCTTAGATGTGTTGTCATTTCTGAAGCCGTAATAAGCTCCTCGTGGAATTCACGCTGTGCAGTTTCCTGTGTGTTATTTTTCAGAGGCAAGGCTATGCTATGGTTTTCTTTCCCCCTTGTTCCTCCCTACGTGAGCTTCTGGCATCTTTACCAAGGATGGCACTTGAGCAAATGCTTAACTTGATTACGCTGCCTAGACTCGAAGATAGAAATGGGCTTAGGCACTCTTGAAAAAGTTATGAACTGAGGCAGATGTTTAATGCTTTCTAAGATGCAAACCAAGTAAGTGCTTTCTCAGGAAGATTATTCATAATTGTTTTTTACTATATATATCATGATAGGGAGAAGGAGGAAATAGCCGCATAGCAGTAGATTTGTAACAGCTTCTCATGTTTGTGGCTACTTGCCACCACGGTGTTTTTAGCTGAGTGCAGCCTATACATAGGGCAGTACAGAGTCCCAGGCTTTTGCCTGCCTTCCTTCTTTTTAACGGGCGTGGGGCAGACAGTAGCGGGTAGCGAGCAGCTCCCAGCTCTGTGCACAGCTCAGTCCTGCCTTGCTGTGAGCTTTTGTTCACTTTGCCTCTCTTTCCTTCTGTGTCTGTTTAAATGACAAAGGCTAAAAAGGTGGGGACTGGCTCCTGCTCCGTGTTTGACCCTGCCTGCCAAACCCGTGGGACTTGCTGCCCACTGGCATGTCAAAATGTTTTTGTAATACCAATAATTATTAAGAAATTTCTATTTTGCCACCTAATCATCTGCAACTTGAGACTCTCAATGTATTTGAGACTGACTGACCACTCCACCGTCAGTATGAATAAAGTCGGAGAGGTCTGAGGATGCTTTCAGGTTCTCTGTGTTTGACATGGACGTCTTCAGTGATAGCTTAGGTGCCAGAGACTTGGGCCCACCCTGTGGACACTGTTGAAAGGTCCCTGAAATGTCTCAAGGCAAAAATTCAGATAGAAGCATGCAGTTCCAGGGCAGCATTGGAAACGCTGGCTTGATGTCCCTATAGCTTTTGTGCAACATGGGCAGACTTCCATCTGCCTGCCAGTGCAGGGTTTGCATTGGTTTTGATAGTATATGAGAATGCAAGTGGATTGAGGCATTGGTCTTAACTTGCACATACTGTGAGCTATGTTCTCAGCTGTGAAGCTGTATGCTTAATGCTTTCTGCCTAACGTTAGTTTCCTGTTTGTCTTTTGCAGCACTTTTACAGGCAGTCATAGCTGGTGATCTGCTGAAGGTAAGTACAGAGCACTGAGTGTCCACTTTTTCACAGCTTTTTGCGGGTCTGATATACTGTAAATTTTATCACACCTCTTCTCAAAACATAAATAGACTGCTGTAGGGGCTGCTGGCAAGTGCCATTTTACAGCCTTTCCAGGAAACCCTGAATATTAGGGGAACACATCAGTCAGGTGAGATGTGAAATTTGAGTGAATAGGATCTGGTGTTAGACAGCACCTTTCAGCCCAGGATTCATAGCGCACTGCACAGAGCAATGTGTCAGTTACCAACAGGGAAATTACTATACTGGCAAATGCAACACTGAACAGCAGGGTAGTTCTGACACAGCCTTTCACAGTAAAGGATATTTTACGGCAGTGAGGTTGGTGGCCAAGCCCCTAGAGTTCCTAGAGGCTTCTTAACTTCTACCTAGGCAACCACCAGACCAGGTAGAACAAACCTCAGCTTGTTGTTTTATCGTCTGATGGATGTCTCAAAACATGAGTGTCTTGGTATTGTTAGTTATTGGGAGGAGAGGGCACCCATGCAAAAATGTTTTGTGCCCCAAAGTCTGAAGTTCCATGTCTGACAGTTATTCAGGCTGCGTTTTTCAGTAGCCAAGTCAGGATTTGAAAACATGCCCTCGAATTTGGATGAGGACTGTGATTAATGATTGCAATTTTATCAGCGAGAAGCCAGCTTGGAGCCATTTGTAAAAATGACAGTACTGTTAGGCCAACTCTTTGCCTGCAGGTGCCCCTTCTATACCTCCGCCCCTGCGCTTGTGGCTGCGGCATCTAGGGAGCAGTCCTTCAACCAGCAGTCATAAAAATATTGTCCCCTTTCTGCTTCTTGAAAACTTTTTGCCTGAGTTTGCTTTGACAGGGAAACGTCTGGCCCTTCTTTGGATGTACTGCATCATAAATTATGTCCCACTGTCGCAATCCTCTCCCTCTTTTCTGCAGTGATCTGCACTGCAAAGCCCCCCCCCCCCCCCCCCGAATTTGCAGCATTTCTGAGACCTGGCCGGTTGCTGTGTCCTGCCCGTTCTTACCCCGTGTAGTGCTTCCCCCTCTGCCAGCCCCGGGCAGGGGGCAGAGAGTGAGAAGGGAGCTCTGGGGCAGCTGAACTCAAAAATCCTCCCTGTGGATTTTCGAGTTGGAGTTTTCTGGTGTAGTCAGAAAGCGTTTGTCTCCTGTGCTGAGGAAAATTTGGAATTTTCAGTAGAGAAGCCAGAATTTTCTGTCAAATACATATGCTTTAAAATGTCCCAACAGCTTCACCAGAAGTGGTTTGCAAGCATTGCTAGCAAGCAATAATTCATTGCCAGTAGAGTAGCAATCTCTCATTGTTTAGGAAATACAAACTGCTCTTCTTAACCCATATAAATGTCAATACTTCTAGTTTCAGATATTTTTTCATTGGGGCCTAAAAGCTGGCTTTAAAGTAATATTTTATTTCATTTTATTCCATTTTTCTACTGACGTCCTATGAAAATTAGCAAACAATTTGCCTGCATATTTGTTTTTCTGCTCCTCCCATCTTATCCTCTGTGTGTTTTTTTTTTTTCCAGTTCATAGAATGCTGTAAAAAAGGAGCCAATTTGTTAATCCAAGGACCTGATCACTGCTCCTTGTTGCACCATGCTGCCAAGACTGGGCACAGCGAGATTGTGAAATACATCCTGGAGCATGGTGAGTCACAGTGGGCAAAGCCACAGAGAGCTGTACTTCAGCCAAGTGTCAGTCAGGTAAAACCACACCATGCGGCTGGAAGTGCCCTCACTCATCTGTGGTCACCCTCTGCAAAATGTCCACCTGCAGCCTGTGTGAGCAGGAGGCCAGGAATGTGGTAGCAATGACAGCGATGGCTCCAGATAAAGAGAAAGTGTGGAAACAAAAATAAAGATGACTTTTGAGGGAGGATGGGTGTTTTCACAGTTGCCTCAGTTGAGGGGCTGTGCAGAAGCAGTGTGATGCTCTAGTTAGAACCTCTGGCATAGGAATCCTCTGAACTAATTTGTTTTCCATTAGGGCATATGTAGTAGAAAGCATCTAATCTCCATTAAAACATTTACAGTGATGGAGAGCCCATCCAACCATTGGTATTATTTCAGTATTTAATAACACACTGGTTAGGAATCTGTACATTTATTTCTGGACTGCATTTGCCTAGCTTCCCTTCCAACCTTCCAATATGATGGCTCTGTTAGATTCAAGACCACACGATAACAAAAATTTATGGTCTCCGTTTTATATTTATAGGCTGTGATCATGCCATTTCCCTTTTTTCCTTTCAACTCTTTTTATCTTTGTCAGTAACCGGATTGCAGGCATGCTAACACAGGCTATGCAGCAATTTGTGTGTGTACATATGTTTGAGGCAGTCACATTTGGGAGTTTCTGCCTGTTGAACTACCATAATCTTGTTCATTGGTTGCTGGAGAGTGATACAGTAATATTGTCACTGCTCTGCACGCAGAGCTAAGGTCCCAGCGATCAGCCTCCTACACTGTAGGAAATGTTTTCTAGTCCTTTAAATGTTCTTGTAATCTTCTCTGATCCCTCTTCAAAAATATCAATGGCTATTTTGACTTCTGGGTGTCAAAATCAGCTATATTATTTCAGCAGCAGTGTTAGCACTAAACACAGAGACTGCCTCTGGCAATTGGAATAAGTGTTAGCTAATGCTCAGAAGTTACTGCAGAAGTTTTACAGAGGGAAGAAAAAAGCACAACTCATAGGAAAAGGAAGAAGCAATAATCCATCTGTTAACATTTGTGTTAATTGGGGTGGGATTTAGCTCGAGCTTGACTCCTACGTTTAGGTGTTTACTTACAGGTGTCATGTAACCTGTGGGTCTAAGTCCCTGCACTGTCAACAGAGATCCACGACTCAATTAATTTGCTCCTGTATGACAGAGGTACTGGAGGAGACCTGTCCTCTTTCAGTGGCAGATGGAAGTGAGGAGGGCATCTTTAATAGCAGCAGACTTCCAGCATGACTAGCTCAAGGGAGACCCTAGTCAAAGTGGTCATTGCAGCCCAGCAAGCGATTCAGCTGACAGTAACCTGTGCACTTTGTCCATTTAGCTAAACATAACTATCTAATGTCATTTGCCCTTGGATATCCAGGACATCTGCATGGGTCTACAAAATAACGTACAAGGCCTGTAGGAGACCCGTACTGGACTGGCAGCTGGAGCCCAAGCAAGCATGCCTGTCATTCCAAACACATCCTAAGACCTGCCCGTAGGCATACCGACTGGCACAAAATATCTGTGTGTGGGCAACTGAACTGTGCACCAGATACCTGACTGAGCGGGTCTGAACTGCTGCTTTACTCTTTTATGTATAGATACCTACACGTGGGTAGCTAAGCGTAGTTGGCCTTATATCCAAATATTGGCTAGTTTTCTCCCCAGTTGTAACAAGTCTTACCAGTGCTAACTCTACCTCCTATTTAACTTCTCTGGATTATCTCATTAGTCACACTGCATATACGTGCCTCTGAATTCTGTAGACAGACATAATTTCACTCAATTTTCTTACTGCCTCTGGTCTCTTCTCACAGTGCACATGACCTGTGCCAATTCACTGTCATGGCTGCATCTCCAAGATTTTTCTTAGGCACATACACCTTAACTTACAGTCTGACCCAGTTATCATTCCTTTGGTGAAGGTTTAAAATGAGATCATTTAAGCTGGTGAGGATGTGAGCAGGGAATCCATGGGAATTTTTGAAGTGAATAGAAAAATGTGAGGGATTACGGACTGTTAGACAAAGACAAACCAGAAGGTTGAGCAAATGTCAGCTCAGTTCCTCTCTCCCCCCTTTATCCCCAAGGGTGGCAGGAAGCTTTCGCAGCTTTCCAGACATATGTCCTCTGGGCTTCTCCAAATGCATTGTTTGTTTAACATTCTCTGGGGATCAGAGAGTGCATGGGACAATGCTCTAATAAGGGCCTCCTCTCTTCTCCCACCAAGCAATTAATGAAACTCATTTCTACCCTGGGCACTTCTCAGTCACAAACGAGCTCTCTTGCTGAATCATCATCATCATAATGTCCTTATTTTTCTGTTGCGTTCTCTGGCATCTGGCATCTTCTCAACATTAATTAGTGTATAAGACCCAATCCAATGCTACTGATATCTGAGGCTGTCCCCATATCTAGCTTCTCATTTCTGCTGATATCCACCCTTGATAAAAATGGGTCTTATTCCTGTTCTAGCAATTACCTCTGCCTAGCCATACTTCCTCTGTAGTTTGTCTGCTTCCCATACATGGCTGGAGATCGTTAATATGACTTCCACTGCAAAATACCCTCCAGCACACAGCACAGAAAACCTATTATTAATCACACAGGGAAAATCTTCTGAATATCTTTAAAAAACAACAACAAAGCAAGACAAAACCCACCATACCAGGAATTTTAACTGCCTAATGTGAAACTACTGGGGTGAATCAAATGCGATACATGAGTGGGGAATCCCCCCTGCCCATAGCACTGGGATTATGGAGGAGAGAAAATGGTGTAGTGATGCTGTGACTGTCCTTTGTGGAGAGGGCTTTATGATTTCTGCAAACATGCAGGGGACATTAATGCGAGAGGTTATTCTGTGATCTTGATCAGATGATTTCAGATGTTAAGGGGAGGAAAATAACCCTTAAATTAGAAGAAGCAGAGATGAGTATGTCGTGGTTTAACCCCAGCCAGCAACTAAGCACCACACAACCACTTGCTCACTCCCCCCCAGTGGGATTGGGGAGAGTATCAGAAGAGTAAAAGCAAGAAAACTCATGGGATGAGATAAAGACAGTTTAATAGGGAAAGCAAAAGCTGCGCACGCAAGCAAAGCAGAACAAGAAATTCAGTCACTCCTTCCCATGGGCAGGCAGGTGTTCAGCCATCTCCAGGAAAGCAGGGCTCCATCACGCGTAACGGTTACTTGGGAAGACAAACGCCATCACTCTGAACGTCCCCCCCTTCCTTCTTCTTCCCCAGCTTTATATAAGCATGACGTCATATGGTGTAGAATAGCCCTTTGGTCAGTTGGGGTCAGCTGTCCCAGCTGTGTCCCCTCCCAGCTCCTTGTGCACCCCCAGCCTACTCGCTGGTGGGGTGGGGTGAGAAGCAGAAAAGGCCTTGACTCTGTGTAAGCACTCCTCAGCAGTGACTAAAACATCCCTGTGTTACCAACACTGTTTTCAGCACAAGCCCAAAACACAGGCCCATACAAGCTACTATGGAAAAAATTAACTCTATCCCAGTCAAAACCAGGACAGAGTCACAGAAGGACGCTGCTGTGCAGTACTGCCAGGTACTTAGCAGTGGTCTAGCGCAAGCCTGGAATAGCAGCTAAAGCACCAATGTAGTAGGTGTCAGGACGGCAGCTGCTTACTGCTGCAGGAAGAGTTGTGTTGGCTGCTGTTCCTGCAAAACAGTTTCTCTCTAACCCCTGTGCAGGAAGGGCAGACACACAGACCTGTATGTTGTTCAAGACCGCCTTCCTAAATCAGGGGTCTTTTGCTTGTAGTAGGAGGGTCACCTTTTAAGATCTGTCTGTAGCTGGGCTAAGGAACACTTAGCTTGAAACTGAAGGCCAGACTCAGTAGGTATCAGAACCACATCTGTTTATTGCTGCAGTCAGCAACTGTCTTGCACCCTAATGCGTACACATTAGAGAAGAGTTAACTGTTTACTTGCTTAACACAACCAGAATTGGGGAAGACTTAAGAAGCTCCATTAGAAAAAGGACCTCCTAAATCATCATCTGTATTTGGAATCAAACTTGGCTTGGAGTCTTTATCTGGCAGTGCTGAACTATGTGTAATTTATAACCAGTATGCAAGACATTCCAAGGTTTGCCTTCTCCTTGTCTTCTCTTCTCTAGAGGCTCAAAAGACAAACAAGAATTCTGTAGTTCATCTAGGGTATTTTAATTGTAAACAGAAGAGAGGAAAGACGTTTACAGTTGCCTTAGGAGTTTGTGGTGGGAACTTCTGATGGAACAGTCAGTCAGTAGAGCGTCCCATCCCGTCCTTGCTCCATTATATAGCATCCTCTGGTAAAAAAGACGATGCTTTCCTTACTCGTAGCACTGCAAAGTCAAGAGTGAAGAGCCATCAGTGAGTTTGGATTTGTATCCTGACCAGATTTAGGAGTTCCAAAGAAGGCATTTGGAAAGCAAGTTTTGCCGTGACAGAGATGTTTGTCAGGGATAAAGTTTGAACAGCCATCAGAAAGCAACACTGAAGGAGAGTGAGTTTGCCTGACATATGCTAGTATGTCTAGATTTGCAGAATGTTTTAGGGTAGTGGACATTTGTGAGGGGCCTAAGCAGAAAACAGCTTAGTTTTCCTAGAAGGCACAAGGTATAAAATAGTCTATTTTAATTTGCAAGTTTACCAAATTTTAGGTCAATATGGCTGAGAGACAGTTATGATGGAAGGCATGCTTCCATAAACTGACTACCTTCTATGTTACAGTGGAAATTCTGAGCTAAAAGACACTAGCAGTAAAAACCAGATACTGTTAATCTTCACATCCGGTAAAAATGAGGAGTGTGGAGTTGGGGGGAGGTTTGAAATAGTTCTGACTTTGCAGATTACCGTTATTTTAAAAATATTTCCTCTTTGGAGGTAAGGAACCAAATCCAGTTTTGTCCCCCAGATAACAACCTCAATCAAGTTATTCGGCAAAGAGGATTTAGACAGATAAACACTCAGAAATGCTGATAATGTCCGACATTACTGCTTAAAGCAATACCCTTCTTCCCCAGTTCTGTGAAGGACTGACAGGACAAGGGACTGGCAGGGGTTAATAGCTGTGTGTCTCCTGTGGGTAGCTGTAACCACATCCATTGGAGAGGGCAGGGTGTGCTGCGGGCCAGGAGGCCTTTTGGACTGCATGGTGCTGTATATTTTGGAAATGCCTCTGAAATATGGTCATTTAGTCTCTCTTTTATGTTGTAGTGAGCTCAGCTAAAGGGCAGCTGCTTTTGAGCATCTCCTTCCTTTCCCTCCTCCCATCCCCAGCTCAGGCTGCTTTGCCCCCTGAGAAACTGGAGAGGGGCTTTGGTGGAGTGAAAGGGGGCAGAAGGAGAGAAGGAAAAAAGTTAATAATTCTACACAAGACAGTCTATCGGAGATGTTGAGGAAAGAAAGTGGTCTCAGCTGGGCTTCCCCTCAGTGCGTCATGCTTTTCAGCTCCTTTCATGCGAACTTCTCCACACACCACACCCCCGTCACCATCCTGCCATTCTTTAGCCCCTGAGTTGCTCCCTCTTTCTCTCTCTTTTTTTTTTTCCTCCCTCCACCTCTCCACACATTTCTATCTTTTGTTTTTATTCCCTCCCCTGCTGTTTTCCTTGATAGAAATCTCACTCATGCATTTCCCTTCCGGATTTCTATTGGGTTATTTTGTCCTCTCTCTCTCTGCGCCTTGGTCCCCTTTTCTTTCTCTGCCTCTTGTCCCGGAGTAAAACAGCCGCCTCCCTGCTGGGTCGGGATGACAGTGCCGTTAGCTTTCCCAGTGCCAGCCCTTCCCACATCTGTGCAGCTTTTGTCCCGGGGCAGAGGGGGATTTGGAATGGTCGGTTGGCAGCGCCAGGGAGACTGATGTAAAAATGAGGTCCAAAAAAGAGGGGAAAGGGAATTAGGAGGAGGGCATAGGATGGTTTAAGAGAAGCACAAGTGAAAATAAAATAAAGAAGTGAAGGGCACAGCTCAGGCTGTGTGTGAGCTGGGACATTCCAGCTTCAGAGATAGGCCAGAAAGAATGGAACGAATGAATCCTGGTACCACGTTGTGCTGCTAATCGATTAGCCCCAATATCTTGCCCTTATGTATGACTGGGACGGAATCGGGGCACTCCCACGACATGCTTTATTTGGGCCGGTATCCAGGAGAGCACCCTTCGCACGCAGGCGGATGTACCTGGCACCTCCTCAGGGCTGTACGCAGAGGCTGCCCGCTCAGTCCTCACAACTCGGCTCCTCTGTCCTAGCTTTGCTGTTTCTTCCTGCTCCAGACCAGTTTTCTTTCACCCTTGGCTTCCCACCTCTCCGGACCCGCTCTGCCCCAGATTCTCCTCCCTCTGAGGTCATATTCTTCGAACTTCTCTCCATCCTTCCTCCTAATGTTTTAACACCTTTTCCCGTTCTCCTCCACTTACCGGGGCAGGTACCTCTACGCCCAATGCAGCCAGCCCAGTCACCCTGTTCCACCTTTGCATCACAACCTTCCTTGTCCCATCCATGAACAGATACAATAGTTTACTTGGCAGTGTCTTTTCTAACACACTGCAGGCCATTCCTGGTTATCTATCACTGGCATGTGGTGTGGCAGCAAGCCATGGAGAATTGCCTCTCTTTTTGAGAGGACATGATTTTCTTTTCTCCTGGGACATGTAAGGGAGTCTTTTTGTTCATCTGTTGGGGTTTTTTTCTTTTTAGTTTCTCAGGCATTATTTTTCCTTCCTCTCAACGAGGGACCCTGCTTAGCCCCCTGTATCCTTCTTCATGCTTATGGGAGCTCAGAAGTCGTGAGTGATTCTTCTTTTTGATGGGGAGGATTGAACACATAACTGCCAAGTGAGGACATGAGGATGCGTGGTGGTAGAGTCAGGGTGCTGTGCTTTAAAAATTGACAGTTGCTAATGAGTTTGGAGAACTGCCATGATAGGTATGCAATGCCCTGTGCACTGGGGATTAAGCATGATACTTTTTTGACCACTCCTTTCTCATGATGACAGAAGATGAAGTGAAGGAGCTACCTGCAGCTCCTGGAGCCGAGGCAGCCGGCTGCCCCGATGATACTGCATGTGAAAGTTGTAAAAGGAGTGAGGGAGAGGGACAGGCTGCTCTGATCCATTTTGACACATATTCAGAGTGAAAGGAGTATAGAGAGGTTGTGTGTAGGCCTTTGTAAGCAAGTCGTGTGAAATTCCTCAGTTTCAGGTGAGATTTGCTGTAAGCTCTTGAGGACTCTTGAATTTCAAAGTCAAAGTGTGCTGAAGAGAAATATTCATGCACAGGAAGGAAAATTCCTGTAAAGTTTCACTGTTCCCCTTGCTAACTGCCCCATACCATCTGGCACTATGCTCCAGAGCAGTGGGGAGAAGAATAATAAGCCAGGCTGCAAAAGGAAAAGTTTTTCTCGTTTCAAATGCTATCCTAGCCTTTCCATATCACCGTAATTCAGTGATGGAATTTGCTGCTATAAACATCTGCCTGTAGTGAATATCAAGGACAAAAGAACATTAGCATAAATGCATTATTTTGTCCCACTTAACAAAAATCTTTTCTGTTTTTCTTAATCTTACTTTCCTGATCATTGCTAACCAGCAGAGTACAGGATTTGCATATCAATATAAAGACCGCTGGGAATATTCCACCCTGATCTACATTCTGTATAACACTATTAAATGGAGTAGCACAGGGATGTCATTCAGGATGGAATTTGGCTAATTTCAACTTCCTAATGACATTTTCCCTCTAGTACTAACAATAGATTTTAACTTGCAATATATCAGGGTTTCCAGTGTATCAGCATTTTCAATGCACTGTACTTATGTGAACCACTTAATTGAGCAAGGTGAAGAGTGAGAAAATAAACTCCATGAATATTCATTCCCAGTATAATTTAAAGGCTGCTACTTGCTGGTGCTGACACTCCAGCAGTGGCTCTGCGTTCAGAATTTTGCTAGTGCAAGGGCTTACACAAGCAAATATTACCTTGAAGGCTGGCATATTTGTGCAAACTGAGCTTTCAGTTGGCTTCTTTTACATATTTACACCGGGAATCTTCTCCTGGTAGTCATACTCTTCTAGTCATGCAGAAAAATGCTATATGACATACCTGACTGTCTTTTGCAGGTCCATCTGAATTACTGGACATGACAGACAGTGAAACGTAAGTACAACCTACCCTGCCCTTCACATTATGTGCGTTAACCTAGCAGACTTCTCTTGTTTTTCAAGTGCAAACTTTCAAATAAAAAAGCTTGTAAAATGGCACATCTCTTAAAAAACAAACAGACAAACAAAACTCCCCAGAAGCCCAACCAACCACCTCATATGTGGTTTTCTGGCCTAAAACAAATGTTTCTTGAACTCCAAAAAGGACTTCCTCTCTATTTCTTCCTATGCCTCCTTAATCTTTCTAGAGGAATACAAGTCCTGCATTGTGCTTTGATGTTTCCAGAATCCAGTTACTGAGGAAGCAATCTGGAGGGTAAATTCCAGAAATCAGGAAATTACTTTTCTTGCTCTACGCCTTTTCTTCAGGCCCTTCTTGATTCATCCAGAGTGCTCTGCCTTAGCTGTCTCAAGTGGCCACAACCTGTGCAGTCAAAGATTTATCTCGAGTAGTTAGAACCTCAGTCACCTCTGTTATTATGAAAAAGACGACTTTACTTTCCATCTTGTTGTATAATCAAGGTGTCACAAATAGTATGTAAGGGAAGCATGAATAATCCTTGGAAGTATATGGAATATATGGGAAGCAAAAGTAACCTTTCTCATAGGGGCTAAACCTACCATTCCTCATCCCGCAGTGCCCTAAGCAAGAACTCCAGAAAGGATCTGCACAAGGTGCATGTGTGCAGTCCAGGGGTGATGGAATATGGATGGACTGCCTGTTTCTCTTCATGCAGTAGCATAGCACAGCCACTGAAATAAAGCGCAAGTGAACATGGCTATGAGGGCTTCCCTTTACAAAGGTCCCTCTACCACTAACTCTTGAAAATGGGAGGTTCGAGCCGTAACTGGCAGCATGAATTTGTCTTTTGATCCTCAGGGGAAAATCAGATAGTACCCCATTCTGAATCTAGTTCTCATGCAGCAGAGGCAGATTCATTACAAGGTTGCCTATTAACATTTCAACTTGCCCTGTCATGGACTGAGGCTGAAATTCCTTTACGCACTCTCGCTTTCTGGGTAGGTAGGTGCAAGATTTGTCCTATTACACGTATTTCGTGTCATTTGTTATTTTGGAAGTTATGTAATGGCCCTACTTCTTGGACGCTAGTATTAAGGACACCTTTTCAACCCATTCAAAGCGTACTTTCTTCCTCTTCCTAGGCAAATCTAGATGGATTTTTTTAACCTTGGTACTACAGTCAGTCTCAGAATCCTGTTACATGTAGCCCCAGTCTGTGTGAGGAGCTTTGCAATAAATCTGTTCCCACTACACAGCCTTCTCTTTTGAAAAGCATGTGTTCAAGCTTCCCCAGTAGCTCACCAGTCCAGCAGTGGAAAGCAAAACCACAGCTTTTCCTCTCATACATCCAAGAGAGCAGGGTATCTGAACCAGGGCAGCAAGTGCACCAGTCATGGCTTTGATGGGCAGGATTTTTCTAGGATGTGTCCAAGAATGAGGCTGAGGAAAGAAATTGCAGGAAGAAACAAACACTGTTGCTGTTTTGCCTGCTGTGAAATAAGAAGGTGGCTAGTTTGCCTTTGCAGCAGTTAGCAGAACTGGTGGTTGGATGGAAATGTGACATTCAGTCCTTTGAATGCATAAAACCTGTGCATGTTTCTTTCCCACCCCTCAGAAGTTCTCCGTCTGCTATTTGTGCATTGCAGGCTTTCCTACTGAGTCAAAGGATGTAGATGCTAAGGGAGAGAGTGCACAAGTCTACCTCTGCCAGCAAGAGGGAACCTCGCAGAAATACAGCATCCTTCTCTGTCTGTCCTCTGCACCTCATACTTCGTAAATGTACATTGGTGTGATGTGTCTCACTGCTGGTTTCTGTACTTTGGTCTAGGGGTGAGACAGCATTACATAAGGCAGCCTGCCAGCGCCATCGTGCTGTCTGCCAGCTCCTGGTGGATGCGGGAGCCTCTCTGAGAAAGACAGACTCCAAGGTAACCCAGCCCCATCAACCAGTTATAAAATACTGCAGCCGAGCGAGACCGATCAGCATCCGTCCCTGCTGTGTGCATGATTGAGGCTTCCTCGTGTGTGCCAAGAGCAGCTGTTTTTAAACAAGCTATTTTTATTTAGAAAACTGTATTGATTTAAACAAGTACAAGAGACTTCAGTTCGGTCCCCAACGCGGGTCATCTTCACCACAGTGAGAGCCTGGCCTCAAACTATTCGGTGCGTTGGGTGTGAATGAGGCATCTCCATGGCACAGCAGCATCCTCCTCCTGTGTGGTCAAAAGAGAGGCCTGTGGGCAAGGACCACCTGGGGGAGCCTTGGTTTGTGATCGCATAGCGTCTGTGAGGCTTGATTATCGTGGCTGACTTGCTTTGTGAGGATGGCTAACCATTTTCTTTTGCCCTCGCTTGCCCCTACGCTCACTGATGTGACAATAACCACAACCCTCTCTTGGTGTACGCCTGGCTGCAAAAGAAGTCTGGGCAAAATTAAACCCTAGGCATATTCTGTCAATACAACAATCTGATCACTTGGGAACATGGTCCAGAAGCTGCCCCTCTGGCATTTCTGAACATAAGCATCCCATGGTCAGCAGCTGAGAGGTGGTTGGATCTCTGGGTTCCAGAGTCAGAAGCACCTTTGCTGCAGCAAGACAATTAAAAACAATTCCTACCATGTAATACTGTATGGGGTAGCCTATAAGGGGGAGAGAGATCATTGCTTTTTCAGATGAGAGTACTGTACATTGCAAAAGATAATTTCTTCAACAGCTGAAATCCAGACAAGTGGCTTCTGACTTGTTAATCTTTATCTGCCCAGAAATTCAAGGAGCAGGAGTGTTTTTGTGGACATACATTAATGTGTTTCCAATATTTTTTTCATAGTTTAGGATCAAGACTTGTGGTCCAATTTAACAGTACTCTTAAGGTAGCTCAGATAATGGAGTAGCAACTTGATGCACTGAAAAACGATTTGTACTTGAGATAGAATGAGACACATTGAACTCATCTCAAATGTTGGGCGTCTCTCTCTGCACATCCTTAGCAAAATGTGTAGTCTGTGAAGTGCACTTTTCAAGGGTTAGCTGTACGTCATATTAGTACTGTGCGTCATATTCATTCCCATAGGGATTGTAGCCCTAGAATGAAAAATCAGTTCCTTCCAGCATGTGAGCCCTTCTGTATGATGTATCAAATAGCATGTGCTTGCAGAACTGCATGATTTGTCCTAAACCACACACTTTGAAAATCTTCAGAATCTCATGACTCTGATAGAAAAACTTGACTTAACCCCAACTTGTACAACAAATAATAAATTCTCCAAATTTGCTTCTGTCCTTCCTGTAGTAATTTCCTGTAGTAATATCCTTCCTGTACTAATCCTGTAGGTCATGCTTTCATCTGTTCTTCTAAATATGATACCACAAGACTTTCTCTTCCTGTTTCTTTATTATAGGGTAAGACCCCTCGTGACAGGGCTCAGCAAGCTGGTGACCCAGATCTGGCCTCCTACCTGGAGAGTCGACAAAACTACCAAATGGTTTCCCACGAGGATCTGGAGACAGCAGTCTGATGTCTGAAAACGTCGAAGAGGATCCTTGGAAATCGCAAAGCTGTACCTGAGGCACTCGGGTATCGTGTGAGGAAGAAGCTGATGGAATCAACGTGTCTCTCACTCTCGTGGAAAATACCTGAGGACATGCCACCAGTTTCTAAGGGCTACTGAGTCTTGCCACGGAACGGTTAGGTTCCATAAGTTAGCCCATGATGGATGAGGCGGGACACTCAAAGGTCTGTGGAATCCATGGGCCACGGAAATTTACCTTTATTGCTTCCAGCAAGTAGCATGAACTTCTCCCATGTTCATCTGTACAATTTATTTAAAAAAAAAAAAAAAAAAAAGGAAAGGGAAAAGAGGGTGTGGGGGAACCAAACTATGGGGGACATTAAAAGACCCAACCAGGCCCTCCTCCATCCCTACAGTTTCCTGCATTCCTTTTATTCTCCCATTCCCTTCACTTCTCATCAGTTAAATAGTACCTGTTATCTCTGTGTTAAGTCTTCACAAATGGTCAGGCAGTAGCAAAAACTTTGAGGAGCTCTGGATGCCCTTAGGAAAAATCCAACAGTTTTACCAGCTGCATTCCCTCCCTTGCCGTCCTCCCGGAAGCTGCATCCTCAGTGCTCAATCACCGGGGAGTTTTCTCACTTTTGGAGAGGACTCTGCCTATTGCCTTGTTTCCCAGGGTGTGGGGCACAGTTAGATTTACAGCAGTAACAAAACCTAACCTCCTCATTGTTGCTGGGTATACAGTTATGGTATCCTCATGAGACAGTCATTTGTATGGCAAGGAGTTATATGGGATACACCACATTGTATGGCAGAGCAGAAAGTTACCAGTAAGGGGTTCTTACGCTACCATTGTGTGTATAATGACCGACCCAATTCTGCTCAGGTTTCAGGCCTGCCTAAAAGTTGATAGCTACTTTTTACTTTTGAAAAGATGGGTTTTACACTGGGGAGAGATCTGTGCAAGAGAGAGGGGCTTCTGATGGACTGACTGACGGACCCAGTCCCCTTTGCATTACGGCCAGAGGTAGGAAGGAGACCTCGAACATCAGCAGTCAGCCTAGGCTTGTCACTGTCAACAAACGAGCGATTGCATTGGGAATAGGAAAACCTTCTTTGGCTGAACCTGTAAACTACCCGATTCCCCAAGGGAACAAAGTTTCAGAGAGGCTATCCCACTGGAGATGGACAAGCAGCAGCTCTTTGCCTCGTTACCTGCTATAGGCTCGGAAACGTAAAGTTGCTTAGCTGCTGTAAAGGCCAGTCGTGTCTTCTGTACTCATCTGTTCTCTGTCTTACCTCAAAGATTATAACCACAAAAGAAGAGAAAGCAAACGCATTTACACACAGGCATACACAAAATGTTCACCTTCAGGTTTTCAATCACTACAGACAACTCAGCTGCCAGAAATAGCAGAGCTTCCACTTCCACTTTGTCTGACCAGTTCCCATGAAGATGCTCACACCCAACTTTTGGCATAATTCTTGCAATAGATTTTTGAACTTTGCTTTGTTGTTTGTTTTGAAAGATCCACCGGTGTTTGTTTTCACGCGCCTTGCTAGGTGTAGTTCTCTGGTAGATGGTGATCATCGGGATTACATGCAGTTTGGAAACCATGAAAATAACTCAGGTCATTATTCAGATAAGTTTTTCTTCTTTGGCAGAAGTTGTGGAAATGAAATTAATGCAATTCTTTTCTTTTTCTTTTTTTTTTTTTTTTTAAACAAGAGTAATTGTTGTGGCAGAGAGGGAGGAGCTGAAAAATATATTTTTTATTTTTTTCTGTTTTCAAAAGTTCATTTGATATGAGCAAAATATTTCTTTAGTATTTCTTCCTCTGGAAGGAAACTATATATATTTGTAATCTATAGATCAATGGCGACATGAAATGTATTTTGTCTTATTTTCTGTCTTTACCTTTCTTGTTTAAAAAATAAAATATGAAAGCCAAATTCCTTCCCTTGATAATCACCCAGGGGCTTGTGGCGAAGGTCAGTATGTGTATATATTAGAACAGAATTTGGCAAGTGTTAAAATAAAAAATCAGAGTATAATTTTGGTGTATGTGAAATTTCCCCAAGGAAGATCCTCACGCTGTGGTTTCCCGGTAGGCCTTGCATCATTTGCCAGCTGTGAGCAAAGACGTGGCGGTAATATTTCTATATATTTGATGAAAAATAAGAATTATATTAGTATCAGGTTTATCTTTTTGCTTTGTTTTACTGAAAGAAAAGCAAAGGAAGCTTCAATGACACCAGGGGCTGGGTTCCATCCTGTGCTGAGGCCAGAGCGGTGCCTGAGCAGAGGATGGTCAGTGAGCCCATTGCAGCTCCCTGGTCCTGTAGTCCCATGAAGCAGGTGGAGCAGTATAGGCTTGCTCTGATCACAGGTAGCTTCCAGAGGCCACGTGTGAATTACGATAAGGGAGCAGGGTCTGGTCCCTCTCTGTGCCCAGTGGTCCTCCCCTGGGTGAGATGTCCCTCGTGCCCGGGGGGCGGCTGCAGCAGGGGCTGGCTCTGCAGCAGCTTGGCAGGACAGGCAGATTTCCTGAGCTCCTTTGTGCTGTTTGGACTGCTCAAAGGAGCTTAGCGCACACGAGAGAGTCTGGCTTGCCTTTTTCCCGGGCAGCTGGAGTACGATGCTACGATCAGAGTGAGCCTGTTGTGCCTCTGGAAAGCTGCCCGCGCTGTGTGCTCAGTAGGAGGCAGTTACTGTGGGATGAAAACAAACCCCAGCGCTGGAGATAGGACAGGAGCTGGCTGTATGTCGTGCCTTTAATATTCAAGGCGTCCCAAAGCGCTGCACACATCATGCATTCGATACTGGCGATGTATTGTATTTGTAGATAACAGAGCGTGTATATTGCTTTCTGCAACGGCTCGCACACAGCCAGGAATATCAGAAGTTGGTTCACTGAGGGAAGGAGTTTTCGGGCCAGGACACTGCAGGATTATTTCTTACCCCTTTTCAAGTGCCATGGGATTCTGGATTTTGGACAGCCACCAGAAGCAGGCAGGATCTGCAGCAGTTAAAGGTGACACGTACGTATTGAATCTCTTGAGCACTTGGGGTCTAGCTTAGTACAGGATCATTGTGTCTGCATTGTGCAGGGCCCAAATTTTAGTGTGCAGTTGGGAACCCACTTAAATTACATGTAAAACATTTTGATTTACTAAAAGTGTCTGTTCTGTCGCTGTGTCTATTTATATGTGGATATTACTATATATATGTATATTTATAAATATCAGTATGCATATATATAGACTCAGACACACATATGCACACACTTTTAGAACTGTGCCATTTGAATGACAAAGCACCTAGGGATGCTTAGCTACTGGGGTTGCTGGACTGATGAAATGTCATTTTCTGTTTTAATTTGTTATTAAAGGGGACCCTTTTCAGTAGAACTGAGGAGCTCCTGAATCGTTCCATTGTACTGGTTTTACTATCTCATTTTGGAGTTAAATGGAGGGAAAGAAAATATTTATAATGTTGATAAAATAAACTTACTTTTGTTATTTAATAGCATCAGTTACTCTTATTATTTCATGTTTCAATGCTAGAGATATCTTTATGTGCTATCCAAGACATGACGATGTCATACATTTCTCACTAATTATAGCATCCCTCAATATTGTGAGGTGTGAGGATGAGTGAGTTATGTAAGACAGGAGTTCAAGGCAAATTTTGCCCATTACAAAACGGGCCTCAGACTCCAGTGGCTCTTTCACCATTTCACGTGATGGCTTGTCTGTGTTTTAGCACTTTCAGATGTCTGTAGATTATTTTACTGACACCTGTCACCCTTGCTTTTCCCTCGCAGCAGTAGAATTGTTCAGTCTCAACTCATGGTGCCGTAGCCTGGATTCGGACTACATGAGATGTCCCCTGCCACATGAGGACTGTCATATAGAAGCACCATAGACATAAAGAAAATAGAACAAAATTGATGTTTTGTTGCCATTGATCTTCCCAGTTGTATTTGCAGAGCTGGTGTTGTGGATGAATAGATGGGGCACATGGTTTTTCTGGTGGTGTGGCCATGGGAGGTTTGTTTGAGTAGTATGTAATGGCCTCTTTTGCTCATTTTTGTCTTTGTCTTTGCTGTGACAGTGACACTCACGGTAGTGAAAGTCATTAATACACAACCTCACCTAGAAGGTGGCTATTTTCCTTTCAGCCATCCCAGATGCCTCCTGTGGGGTGTGCTTATGTGTTGACCCTTCCAGTGTATCAAAAGCACGTTGAAATGATCTGACTCTGGGCAAAAGCTATGAAATGGGCAAGGTACATTGGTAGCCTTGAGCTTGCTGGGGGTTTAGTAGTAATCAAGAAATGTATGGGCATGCTGGGAATTTGGATGCCTTGAAAACACTACAAGGACAATTCTGTCCTTGCACTCCATGTACTCCAAGAAGGAAGCATCGTGCTGATCCATTTGAGGTCTGTCATTTTCTTTCCCCCACTTTTTGCTTCTTTTGCACCAGACTAACATCCATGGAGAAGTATTTTATAAGAATGGTGTTTAAGCGTGTTGAAAGAAACATTTCTATCTCCATTATACCTATTCTTTTCCATTCATCAGACATTATTTCCTCTTTATTTTCCTCACTGAATCTGAGCCAAAGCGATATTATTGGCTTCCTAATTAATCTAAAGCATCAAATGTGAGTATCTTCAGTCATTTCAGCAGTCCTGGAAACAGCTTATCATATACCTGTGCCTTTCTGGATACCTGTGAAGCTATAGGACACAGTATTACAGGGTTCACTGTAGTACTCATGTTTTCACTTTGCTTTCTGAACAACAACGTAGGCAACTATTTTTCTTAGTAATGGATAGCTACAGCTTTAAAATCCCATGAGCTGCCTGCCAAAATCTGTTGATTGCAACAACAACTCAATAATGTGCTAAAAGTGACTTGCTACCATATTGATGAAGACCGGAATTTTATGTGGAGTATGTGTCTCGAGGTTCAGTGCTTTAACTCCCTTTGGAAGTGCAGGATGCAGATCATGGCTGCACTGTGGCAATGCCTCAAGAGGAGTTACAACCCCGCCTGCACCCATCTCTTGGGGTGAACAGAATATATAGAGGGTCAGGATGTCTCAGCCTTTGCTGAGGAGTCACCGGTGCAGACTGACTGCAGCAGCTTGGCACTTGGCTTGGGCTGCCCAAAAGTAGGCCAAGTACTCGTGCATTTTCTCACGTCTAATTCTATTTAAAAGCTGGCTTGGGAGGGATGGACTACCCAGCAGTCAAAGCAGTGACCGTGGCTAAGTGTACTCCAAGTTGTGCCATGGCACCACGCTTCTCTGGACTGCCTACCTGAGACCCTCTGTAGGTACCAAAGCTCAGGGCCTCCCTTTCCTTCCCCAGCATGTTTCCAGCACCGCTGCCCATAGTAGTGCCCACAGAGAGTGGCAATCTCTCGTACCCTGTACCTGTGCACTGGAGCAATGGCCCCTGCCCTGGCCAAGTATGGTGCCGTTCCTGCAAAAGGGGAAAATTCCCTCCCTCAGGCCTTGATCACACCATAAATTCATTACATTTGACTTCAGTGATTAGGCAGGCTTAGAGCTGAATAACCTTACTGTGTTCAGCCATCAGAGTGCATCTTGACTCCTGCCTTATTTATAAGGTGCCACATTCCAGTCTCAGCTGCAGTTTCTTGTTTCTCAGACTGCTTTTTAAAAAAAAAAAAAAAAAAAAGAAAGAAGACAATCTATCCTATACAGTACACACATATCTAGTTACCCAGAGAGTGTGGAAGACAGGCAGCTCGTTTTAAAACCTCGTCATTCTGATGTAGCACGTGATGACTTCTAGAGCCTAAGCAGGAGGATGCCTTGCAACAAAAGCAATTGTTTCAACATAAACACATCTATAATTCACAAAATAATTTTATGCTTAGCCCTTTAAAAGCAGTCAGCTTATGCTCCTGGATCGCCTACATGGAGGAGATTATGTGAATCTAAGAAGGCAATGATTCTCTTGACACACACACATACGAGAAGGTGAATATCCGAGAAAGCAAAAGCCATACTTTCTTCAGAAATCTGTTTGTATTATTTTGCCCTTATCAACTAGAAACAGAACCCTGATTTGGGAATGCTCTTTCAGAGTTCACCGGTATGCTAACAGCTCCAGCATTCATATACAAAGTACGTAGAAGCTGTAGCATTTTGACATGCAAGAAATAAGCACTACTTCTTTTAGCAATATAGTACTACACATGTAATTGCTTCATCTAGAGCCAGCTTCCTTCTGCTGGCAAAGTGTAACACCTGGCTCTTCAATTAGTCCCTGTCTAGGAAGCTGCTTGATGTGTACCCTACCACTCAGCGAAGTGCGTGCAGTGGCAATCCAGTGCTGCGTTATGACAAGTGCTGCAGCAATTATCTACCTACTAATGCGCGAACGACAGTAGCAATTCATTTCTTAGTGTTACACTTTATTTTAATGAGAAAAATGGCCTTCTGGTTCCAACCGACTTAATGACCTTCAATTATCACTTTTTCCTCAGCTTGTGGCCAAGCAGAGGGAGAAGGCAGTCCCTGTTCCTACACGTATTCAGGAATCCAGGACCTGTCTAGGAACTGTAGGAACCAGTTAGGTTTGTAGGTATGGAGAAGAAGCTCAAGAAGCTCTTGAGCTTGATGCAGCAGATATGAGTGATTTCTACTTGGCTAAATTAGGCTCTAATAGATAGTCCCACTTTTCTCAGGCTTTTTTTCCTGTATGACATTCACACAAAAAATGAAAGACGGCAAAATTAGAAAAGCAAAGCTAAGCTGGCCCCTGGGAATGGGGGCCCTACAGAATGATTTCCATAAGCATTGCTATTTTCTGGTCAGGGAGTTGCAATGCTAACTACTATCACTGTAATGAGTATTTATGTACCACAATTAGATGTATCCACTTTTAATAAAGTGAGATGGGTGCATTTTTTTCTCCAAACTCACTGCTCCCGATATTTATGTCATCCATCGGCAGGGCGCATTCTGTTTCTGTTCCTGCCCCTGCAGGGATCGCCGCACAGGCTGGTGGGGCACACCTTTCTATTTGCAAATCTGGAGGCTTCGCGAAGTGAGACAAGTCGTGCACTGACACCTCTCCCTGCTCCTTAGCCATACTGGAGGTTTTCCTTCCAAATGGATGGAAACCATGCCTCATCAAAAGAAATGATTGCTATAGGCCACAAAGCAAATAGCTGTCTTCCCTCTCCTGTCCCCCGCTTCAGCCCTTTTCCCAGGACCAGGTTTTTTTTCTTTATCAGAATGGGAAAACTGTTGTTGATGTGCTTGTTTTAATAGGAGATGAGGGCAGTTGTGAGTTGTTTTCTCCTGTGGTCTTGCCGCTATTGTAATAGTGTCCTTATCTCCAAGGCATGTGGGAGCAGTACATTCATGTCAAAACGACGAAAAAAGTGAGCTTGCTGGCAGATAATGGCAGGAAGGAAATGGAACATAATTTTACTTAAATTTGATTTAAAATAATCTTGAATGCTCTTTGCTTTTCTTTCCCTTTTTTTGCTGTGTCCTTTTCAGACCTTCCTTACTGAAGTCTTTACTCTTCAATGACCTCTTTTTTTCCCTCGCTCATGCTACCTTCATTTTTGACTGGAAAGGTCAAAATCCTGCTCATGTGCTTGCCCCTGGGACACTTCTGCTTGACTAGAGTCACAGGCGATTGGATCTTCTCTGACCATGCCCAGCCATGGGTAGGGAATGTTGAAATTCTGCTGTACGAGGGGTGAATTGGACGTGCAGCACTAAAGGCACCTCTGAGAGTAGCTGTAATGTCTCAGGATTAAGCAGATGGGAAGCGTGATGGATTTGGGTATTTCACACCTGAGGGGTTGATTTCGACCTTTTCAGACTTAGTTTTAATATCAATAGGAAAAAAAAATTGGGTTTTTTTTGTCTGCTCTCATGTTTCTTCCCTTTGCAATTTTCCTGCTAAATAATCTTTGCCTGGGCAAATGTGACTGTGTTGCTCCGTGACGTGCTTGCGAGAAGTGGCAGCTGCTTCCAACTGGTGAGCGAGTGTGCTGGTCTCTCGTGCAAAACGGCTGGCCCTGCTACTGTGTGTTTTTCTGCTCAGTATGTATCTCGGAAAAATCACAGGGAGATGGCAGAGGCTTATCAGGTTTTTTTGTTCCGTTTACATGTCACTCCAGAGTGATTCTCCTCCATCTGCCTCCTTTGATCATACAACAGCTTTGGGAGAAAAGAAAATAAGAGGCTGAGCCTTCAAAGCACTGAGCAACTCTTGGGAGCTTTTTCTCACTCTAGCTTGCTGCTGCACCTCACAGATCTGGGCAAAGGGAAAGGGGGGGATGCCTTATGTGCAGGAAGATCCAACTATCACCCTACTGGCAAAAGTAATGTCTCTTTGGAGGCTACCAATTCCAGACACTCCTCCATGTGCCAGGCAGAGCGTGAAACACAGACGGATATCAGTAAGCCTGTAGGAGCTGCCTTCTTTTTTTAAGGGCTCTTCCAAGCTCTTTTTGTTTCTCTTCCTGGTGCTGGGGCAGGGGACAGTCCCAGGATGGGCGTTCCTGCCCGTTTCCTCTCAAAGCAACTGGCGCGGGACTGCCCTTTGTAATGGGTGCCATCTAGCTGCCCTCACACCATGGGTTGCATATGCTCTGTGTCCTGTAACTCTATTGGAACATGAAATAATCGAGGGTTAAAATCCCTTTCCAAATGGACTTGGGAGCTGCCAGCCTTGCCTGCTGGCCCATCAGGGTGCAGTGCACTGGGGAGGGGAACATGGAATATGAGTGCCAGTATTTCTCTGTAGAAATCTCTGCAAGGTGAAACGTGCTTTCACAGTGTGAAATGAAGGTTATTTTTCTTCTGCCCTTATTATTTTGTGCTGTAAACCCTGTGCCAGTCATTTTAGATGCAGCCGGCTTTTTGGAAGCAGGAGGCTTTTGGAAGATTTTGGGAAGTCTAGCCAATGATATAGCTGAGGACTCGTGTTCTGCGCCTCCCACACAAACCTTCTGGCAGTCCATGGAGGTTTCAGTGTCCTCTCTGAGTCAGTGAGCAGAACATTTTGCTACGAACTACAGGCCTGCCTTTGTGCCACTGTTATTGCTACTTTGCTTCTGCACAGCTTTCACAACAGCTATGGCTTTGCACTGGGAAAAACCCGGATGCATTGTGGGGAAACATGATTCTCCTATGGACACAAATACTCATCAGGCTGCAAGTGTGTTCTAATGAAAATGCAATGTACGTAAGGACTGAACCTGGTTTATGACACTGTCACTGCTAGCTCAGCGGGGATTTATTCTGAGCAAGAACTGACCTGTTGTTTTATTGCAAAACATAAAGGTTATGCAAAAAATGATCACCCTGTTTAATGATATACTTCTGTCTTATGATAGTTTACCAGTCTAATTGTGTGTTACATGGTTGTGTCACAGAATAGGGAAAGCATGTGCTGTGTGTTATAATTCATTAGCACATCTCTCTGGAGGTGCTGTGGTCGAAGGGATAGAGCAGAAGGTAGCAAATCAAGGTGTTGAGTTTTTATTCCTGCCGTGGTCATTGAGTTGGTTTTGGCAAGTCATTTAACCTTCCTGTGCCTCAGTTTCCTTGTCTGTAAAACGGGGATAATATCATCTCCCCATACACACACAGGTAAGGTGCTTTGTGTTGCGAGGCCAAAAACTGCTGTCTATTAACTATTTATTATTTTTTTGTCATGCCTTGTAATGTTGCTCCCATATAGTATCCTGCTTCTTTTGGAACCATTTTTTGAAGGGCAGTGGGAGTAGCCCTGTCCCTGTAGCTTTTTAGTTTAGCTGGCTTAAATTGCGGTAGTAAAGAGTGCTGGAGGCTGACAACTTTCTAATGAGCTAGTTTGCACTTCTCATGCTTGATTTCCATGTTTTGAGCTATCTTATATTAAAAATTCTAACTCAGGTGATATTTCCAGTCAATGAAAGCATTCAGGTGGTTGCCCTCCCTCCAGAGAATAATATTTTGCTGAATTTTAGAGCAGTTGTATTCCATCATATTGAGTTCATTGAGCAGAGAGTGTTTCATTCGGGAGAGCCCATCTCAGAAACACCTCTTTCCGTCACCTCTATCCTATCATTGCAGTGTCACAGTATCTTTTCCAACAGCCCAGAAATCACCACTTGAGTTTGTTGATGCAAAAGGTTTCTGGGGAACGAAGCCAAACATCTGAGGGAGCAGACTGGCCTTCACACTAGCATCCTCTCTGGCCACTTGGCAAATGAGAGCTGAAAATTGACAAAGAACGAGGACAACAGTTAGCGAAGAGTTAGGGAACTGGAGGTGTCTCCTGCAAAAAGGAACAAGACTAAGAAGGAGTCATTGTCACGTGGGATGGAAAGGCTGAGTTTCCATTGGGATACATAGTGGATACTCACTTGATGCTTCCTGGAGATGATGGAGGAAGGGTAAAGGACAGATCCTGATCTCCTCTGCACTGAATTCACTCCAGGTGAACCAAGGCGTGACAGAGGTCAAAATCTGGACCACTCCGTAATGTGTTTAGTCCCCTTAGTAGAGCAGTAAAGTCAAAGAACAAATGCTCATATTCAGCCAACATTTCATGGGCATCCAGAGTTCCAGTATTTGTACATATCCTATTATCTGAACCCACATCTGTTCCAGGAGTTGTAATAACATCACAAAGGGCTCTTTTATGCTGCCTGACCCCATGCATAATGCCCCGGGGCTGCGCATCATGAGGCTGCCAGCTGGCAAAAGGAATCCGAGGCATGCAGCAGCACCCATGAAATGAAGCTATATGTTTAACAGAGAATCAGGGTCCAGGTAATCAGCAGTGAAGGGGGATACGGGAAGGGGGAGGGGTTTTTTTGTAACAAAGTGAGAAAGTATTTTCTTCCCTGATTTTCTTGCATTTCCTATTTATACAAAGTATCTTGATCACTGTGTTGCTGAACAAGGAGATTTTAAACCGGGGGAAGGAGGAAATCTGTATACAGTGAAAGAGGTGGTTACTGTTCCTTTTTGGACACTTTTTCTGTATTGTGACTTGTGTGGAAATGTACAGAATAAAAGTGAAGAAGCGCATGCCTTGGCTGGGCTGAGTTTCCTTGTGTTATTCGCCAGTGGAGCTGGGTTGCTGCTTCTGGTAGAGCGATAAGACTGGTGTGACTCGAAAGCCGTGAAGAGTTAGGGGGAGTGGAGGAAAGGGATGCAAGGGTCAAAATTCTGCATGTGTGTGTGTGTGGTGGAGCAGGGAGTGGATGGGAAAGGAGTGTTAGGCCTTTGGATAAGCCAACTTCAAGCCCGTGGTAACAAAAAAGGTTAATGATACCCTTAATATTTCCGGGGAAATCTTCTCAGTCCCTCAGTAAACTCAGATTGTCAGCACAGCATTCAGGGTGTGCAAGAGATCTAGCAGAGATTAGCAGGACTATAACGTGGGCACATAGGTCACCTTAGGGTCTTAGCTATGCATCTCAGGAGTGTTTCTCCAGCGCACTCTCTGATTCACCCCCCAATTTAGCTTAGGTTCTCAGTTTAACACTGTTTTAGACTAACCCGTGAGCATATAATGGCTCTGTTTGTTTCTGCCCAGCTGTGCGTGGTTGAAGAAATTTCTGTCATGGCCATTGCTTGCTTTCTTGTCCTCAGCAGCCGCCCTCCCTGCCTCACTCAGGAGCTTCTGTGCCGTTTCTGATAACAAGTTTTTGTGGCCTCTCTCCTGTGCAAGTCGATATTTCCTAACAGGTCCCCTGCCTCTGCTCTCCCATCCTGAAATCATATTTCTGAATCATTTTGTGATGTTTCCTTTGTCCTGTCTCCCTGGGACAGCGCCTGCCACAAAAACAGCTCCCACGCACGTGGTTCTGGCTCCCCCCGCTCCACTCCAAGCCCTTTGATGCTCACCGCTGCTGCCAGCAGCCAGCTGTGTGCTTGTCTCTTTTAAAGGATATCTTAAGCCTCCTTTTCCTGCTGTCTCAGACAGCCTAGGAATATTATTATTAATAATAATAGTGCTAAAAGGACTAACTGTGCTGCCTGTACAGGACTGGCCGGAGCTGGATGAGGATGTAGTCCAGTTGTGAGGTACACTGGGCCTTTCTGCACAGCAAGAGAGCACTACCAAGCACAGCTTTGACGTTCATAAGCACAGCGGTACAAAGCACTAACTTCCCTGGGGTCCTTCGCAGTAACAAGCTGCATCAAATGGCTGCCAGCTACTCCCTGGGAATGTCCATGGAGAAGAGATGCTTTCTGATGTGCTCAGAGCTGCCCTCACAGCAACATCTGGAGGTGTTCCACCACCTGCAGGCAGAGCTGCTCGGCGGTACGTTTAAAAAAAATGAGAGTACAGCTCTGCGTCCTACCAGTTTTGCACCCCAAATTCTTGAATGTGTGTGGCCTTGCACGTGTATGTAGTTCTGAAGAGAGTCCAGCTGTTGCTTTGCTCATCCATTATAATTTGCCCTTGTTTCTCAACATTTCAGCTATGTTAGCTGCTTCAGGGCTGATTTCTGGCCAACTTACCCTACAAAAATCTTTCATAAAGCTGGTGAAATTCATATATATATATATATATATATATATATATATATACACATACATATATAAAAATATCTTTCTCATAGGCTAATGCACTTTCTTAAGTGGGGAATTCCCTTTTTCATGCAACCTTTCTTTACATATGAAATGTAGCAACTTCTAACTGTTTCTTTAAAAAGCTAAGCTTTTCATAGTAGGAATGTAACTACAATGAAAAAAATCCATTCTCGGGAGAAAAAAAAAAAGAAACCTGACAGGAATCATTTGCTTTGGAAAAAAAAAAAACAAAACAAAACCAAGCCCTGCAGTTTCACTGCAGCCAAGTGACTTCAGTATTTCCCTGCAGTTAATATGTGGTTCTCTCTCACAAGGGATCTTTTGAAATAGGTAGTGATGCTTGTAAGAGATGTTGCCAAGGTTGTTAAGTTTAAAAATAGGTAAATATTGGAAGTGGTTCCATAATTTCAAGGTGTTGGGTCTCGTATTTTCACATTCAAGGGTTGATATTGATACATGAGTATTACGTTTGCAGCCGTATTAGTTCACAGCAGGCATACTTCAGGTTCACAGGACAAGGAAACCTTCAGAGCTGCTCCCTCTCTTCTTCTGCCCCATCTGTCCATAATCTTAAGTGGCACTAGGGACGTGTGAGTGTGTTTGTCTGTGTGTGTGTTTGTCAGAAACTGGTTTTATGTGAACGTGGAGTTAAAGTGAGTATGCCAACTGCATGGAGCCTGCTGCTCTCATTCAGTAAGGCAAGCAATCCCACAGGTAGGAAGGTGAGCTATGAATCCCAAGACCCAGAAAAATAAAGATTTTGTGTCCCATGGATATGAAATGGGAGCTACCTGCTGGGACTTAAACTCAGATGTACAATCTGTAACGTGATAGGAAGCCAGGTGAAGCACTGCCTGGCTAATATCTGTAATCAATTTGCTATCTAGTCAGGGAGCTACCAAAAATCAGTAACACTGACTGTCAGAAGAACTTTTGACTGCAGCCTAGTCTGTTCTACATTTGCCACCAAAGCATCTAATGGCTTGGCAAGAAACTGCACAGGGTAACTCATTCTCATTCGAGAGGTTTCAGCTTTGGGATGCAGCATTCTGCAGAAGTCAGGGGAAAGCAGGACGCTTCTCACCAAAGGGTGGGTGTAGGTCAGTTCAGATGGATGTTCTCTTACGCCGGACAAAAGGTGGAGGGCACATAGTAGTTGGAGGGGGTTTTGTTTTTGTTGCTGTTCTTGTTTGTTTTTTCAAGGGTGATAGGAAAATGAAGAAGAGATTTAAAAATTAAATAGTAAGATTAAAAAGGTAGCTCTGAACAGTATTTTGGATCCTGAAGCCTCATTCAGCCTGAACAACCATGAGTCAAAAAATGCTGTTATGTGATCCAGACTAGTGTTTGGTGTCTAGAATTTGGGGTTTGTGGCTGACATAATTAGCCAGCAGGCTGAGGATTGTGTTTGCTAGAAATAGGGTGTGATTACCTGCCTGCTTCTGTTAATGCATGTATGTATCACATAAATTTCTTTGCTGACAGAACTGATGATATTCTAACAAGCTCTGGTCCTTCTCACTCCGTTTATGAATATATATTTAGCTCCAGGAGTATCTGCATTTTGCTAATGGGTCTCAGTATCATCCCTGAAGTAGGTAATATTGGGATGCAAGGCACCGTATAAATGTAAGGGGTTGTTTTTCTGGCTGTTCATTCTTTTTCCTTGTTTCTCCCTTCTGCCTTTTACCAAATGTAATATGGAAGGGCAGATATAATCAGTTGTGTCCAAGATGATTGCAGAATAAGGGGTCACTGGATAACTAACAGTTTCTCAGTGCAACGCAGCTATTAAAAGTTCTCCATAGTCTTTTCAGTCACGTAAGCTTTTCCATTTTAATTTTCAGTTATGTGCCAGCTAATGTCGCAGTGAGGGCCTGAAATTTGATATATATTCACAGATGTGACCAGTATTAATGTTATGGTAAACCAATGGACAGCTTGTAGATTGAAGCTTGTAGATTGAGATGTCCCCTGATATAAAACCATGTAGGCAGTATGTCTGTAGCTGCATGAGTGCATGACTCCACAAGTCACCCTGAAATTCTTACACTGGATTTCCAGTCAAGCTGAACTGTACTTGTAGTGCTCATCTCTAAAAAGTGACCTCCTCCTGGGAGACCTAATTGGGTGTTGCCGTGCTCTGCAGATCATTTTGGATTTTTTTCCCCCTTTAATAATGAAGGAGGTCATATCTGAGCATACGTAGGGGAAAGAGAATAAGGGATAATTAGGATTATGAGGCACTGTTTGATTTGGAATATTAATACCCTCCGACCTTCTCATGTTTAAGATTATAGTTTTTTAAAAGCTTCTATAATTTTCTCTATTCTCATTTTGAAAAATCAGCAATACAGTATCTGGATTATCCTTTTTTTTTTTTTTTTTTTTAATTAGCAAACACTGATTTTAATCTTTCCAGAATATAGATTCACAGACTCAGTCATCCAAAAAAAAGACATCTGTAAAAATTACTATATGTATGTGAAGGCCTTGGATCCAAGGACTTGGGAATGGTGGATAATTCAGAAACATCATTGCAATTGTACAGAGATAGTTTTTCTGCTTTAGATTCTTTCTTGCTACCTATCTCTTGGGGAGATGTAGCTTTTTGATGTCAGAAATGAACTTTCTGCTTCCAGACTGCGATGCTTAGTTGTAATTGTCTTAGATCTGCACTTTTGTCTTGCCCAGACATATTGTACCTCCCTATTGCTGCTTCACTTCTTTCCTAACCAATATGAGAGTTTTTTGCAGCTCTTTGCCGTGTATCCTCACTAGATCACAGAAACAACACAAGCAAACGAAAGCAAGTGACTATGGGCTTCCTTCGGACACACAGCAAGAGATGTTTTTCCTACTCATGTGGAAAGAAAGCTCGGTTAGGTTCTGCAGCCACAGCATTTAGTCAACACTAGATGGATTGTTTCACGGGGAGGGGAGATGGATGCTACAAATTCAGTATATTCTCTGGTGGCTGTTTGCTCACAGGCAATGCATGCAACATCCTCTTCTGCTAAACACAGCAGAGCTCCTTAATTGCAGGGGGTAAGTGTTTTGCTCAAGGTTTCCAGGTCTGCCTGGGAGACTTGCTCAAAGCCTTTCCAAGTCAGAGGTTCTCTAATTACTCTACCCACAATTATCTGGGGAGGGAAGGAAGGGGCTATCTCTCACTGAGTGACTGATTGCCTTCACAAATTGTCTTTGCTGTTCCTAGATATCTCACATCAGAAATAGGCTGAACTGCACCTCCTGTTTCATGTGAGACATGGGTTATGGCTCACCAACTGTACACAGATCTATGAGCCTGCTGAAGCCAAGATGGATGTGGGAGTCACCATGAGTAACCTCCCACAAGAAGGCTTTAAGAACTGTAGAAAGCTGTCTGGATTCCAAAGCTGCAGTTTGGCAATGTGCAGACTTTCATGACAAACCTGTCTGCCTATTAAAACACACACTGAATTTCTATTGCTGTGAAATATAAACATAGGCTAATTTAGGTTGGTGGGGACATCTGGTCCAACCGCACACTCAAACCAGGGTCAACTTCAAAGTTAGGTTAGAGTGCTCAGGCTCATATCCTTGTGTTTAGGATCATTATTTAGGTCTTATCAAGGCCTTCCCTGGGTTTATACAAAAACAGAAAGAAAGAAAGAAGTACTTGCTGTAAGGAACTGGGAGCATGAAGAGACAAATGGACTGTTACTGCCCTCACTTTGGTAATCTGAGGCAACACGAAATGTGTGTGACTTGTAGAGTCAGGGACTGAACACACCATAGCCAGCTAAAGAGGGGTTTCTTTCACTTACTCAGAGGCACCCAGGAAATAATTGCTAGAAAAAAGAACAGACCTGCAAGTCCCCTGGCTCCCACTACGTTAACTTCACATCTGGAAAATTTTATTGCGCTATGTGTCTCCTATTGAATTTTCTAGTTTCTGCAGTCTCCCTTGTGCTGAGGGTTGTTTCATGAACTTAGGCACTTTGCTTTGAGTTGTTGGGTTTTTTTGTCCCCTGGAGCTACAAGTTGCATCCCTATTGTGCAGAAAATAGGAAACAGATTTGTTCTTCTCAAATGGGTTGGGCCTTTAAATGGAAACTGGGAGGAGAAGGAGGGGACAGCCTGCAGCCCTGCCACATTCTTTCCATTGATACACATGACACCAGGCAAAAGTCTGATTCTGAGCCTCTAAAACAATAGATATGGAAATGTTTTCCCTTTTGTTTTGTTTTTCTTCTGTTCCTTTTAAAGTGAGCATAGTGTTGAAAAGCACTACAGAGCCCGGTCTACGGCTTGTGTCCTCTGTTAGTCCATAGAATAGGACAGAGTTGCTTACTCCACAAGTTCAAATACCAGCTTACTGGCCAACGACAACAACAAAATGGTTTTATCTCAGTGTGAACTAAGCGTGACAGTTAAAAAATGATCTGCTCCAGGGTACAGCTGTGTTCATGCTTACCGAAATGTGGCCGTGTAGAAGCAGTGTGCTTGAGTGGAAGAGGCAAATGCAATTTCCAGGCAAGCGGGTAAGTAATTCCTTATCTTCCTGCCACAAGGGTATTAGGTGTAGGTTCCTATGCAGGTGTCATGCTGTACATACAGTTCAGCAATCTGACTCAGGCCTCAACCACCACTGTCTTTCAGTCATTTTCTTGTCATCATTTTCTTGTGTAACCATGAAATAAAGGAGTCTAATGAGGTCTGGTGCAGCCACAAGACAAAACAGCAAGCTGTGCTACTGCTGTTTGTCGTGGGATGGGAGCGGGCATAATGCATGGGCTGAAACTCTGGTGGCAGAGTGTGCAGTTTGTGTCCTACACATACACACACAGAGGCCAGCTACCATCCAGAGGCTTGAACTTAGACTCTACATTTATTTCACTTACTCATTAAAAAAAAAAAAAAGTAAATGCTGGATTTAACTGTTCTTAACCATAAGTTTTACCACCAGTATACAGCAGGCAATAATATTGATGAAGCTTTCGGTTCTCAGATGAAATGTGCTACAGTTATTAATAAGAGTTGAATAAAACTAATTATACTTAAGGTAGAGCTACTGTTCTAAGCCTTCTTTTTTCATTTGCCTCATCCTTTCAAACTCATCTTCTTGAAATAAATATGCCCATTCTTAGCTGTTGCTCTGAAGTATTAATGAAAAAAAAAACCACCACAAAAACCTGCTCTCTACCACAAAGAAACAAACCTTGAGCAGAAGTGAATAATTTAATATGCTTCATATGTTAATTAAGCAAATGCTTTTCAGAGGTCATAATGCAAAATTTGGCATAAGAACGGTGGTCAAAAATAGCAGTTCAGTCTTGTCTCATGTCCTAAGTATTGATGAGATGTAGGAAACAAGACCTCTTCAAGCTGGAGGACATTTGGTTAATGACTTTTACAGTTATGAATGTTAGAGTTTTCACAATGTTGGTCAAGTAATTCTGCACACAGGGAACAGGAAATCACTTTCCATTTTCTTTAATTTGTCTTCATTTTTTAGACAGCCTGAGCTTAACAGTGGTCTGTATTCTGAAGTGGTTCCAGATTCAATGCTCTTCCTCTTCTGAACTGTCCCAAATAACAAACCACCTGAATGTTAAAATGGTATTGTTGGCCTTTCTCAAATTCTGTTCAATAATCTTAGTGGGTGAGATTTGAATTTTGAGAAGTTATAATCAGAGGAGAGTTTGAATCAGTAACGGTTTTGTGACATCTTGAGTGATAGCTTGATGTTCACTGAATATGCGTACCTGTGATCTTGAAGTTTTCTGAACACATTGTTATCGCAGCCTGAGAAGGTGTAAATTCCAATGGATTTACCTGTTGTGGGGTTTTTTTTGTTCTTTAATAAAAATAAACGCAGCAAAATTTGCCTTAAACCCCCTTCCTAGATCAATTCCTCTAGCAAAGTGCTAGGTAATTTTTCTAACTCACTCACGCAGCTGGCTTATTATGTTACTGTGGAAAATCATAGGTGAGAATAGGCACCACAGTGAGGAGAGTTTCAATGTATGTCTGCCTACAGTCTGATCTGGGCATTCCTTACAGAATGAATCTGAGTATTAAACAGGCTGTGGGGAAAAATCCAGCTGTGAGGGTTCATATAGGATTGAATAAAAATGTTATCCCTGTTAATAAACCAGGACTCCGTGAAGGATGACTTTTTCCTGGCCAGATTAGGTAGTGTATCAGTTTGCAGGGACTTCTCCCATCTTCACTTTTCAATTTCATGAATTAAAAAAAAAAACCCCACAAAAACCACACTTGCTAAACAAGTTCATAAATTCCTAGCACTTCTTTCATCATCAGATCAACCAGGGGAAAAACATTATATAAAGAGCATTGAATTACACTTGTGATCTGGTCCTATGGCTATGCTTCAAAATTAGGTGTTTCTCAGTTTTTTGACCAACACTGGAGGAATAATTTGAGACATAAAGGGAGTATCATTTTACAACATTCCAAAACAATATTTCAGCTGGAAAATGAATGGTACCTGTAGATGCTAGAGTAAAGACAGGCAATCCAACTATGAAAGTGCTCCTCATTTCCTATCCCAGACAGCTGAAACAAAACAGATGTCACAAAAAAAAAAGTTAATCAAAATCTAAAACACGTCACTAAAGAAAGAGTTCAGACAACAACAGTGATGCAGGGCCATAGACTCATACAAACTCCTTGTTAAAGACTCATGTTTTCTACCTCCTGAAAAAATACGATGGAGGAAACATAAATAGGCAAATTATACCAGGAGCATGAGCATTTTGTTAAATATTGCGAATATTTCATTAAATAGCATACTGCCTTTAGGCAGTTAACAGTGGTTCCTAACACAAATCTTGTGTTGTTGCTGCTTTCAACTCCTTGACAATGGTGCAGTTTCTAGATACGCATTATTCACGCTGTCCTAATAGGATCTTATATTAGCATCATTTAGACAAAGAGAAGGATGCAGGTTATTTAAAGAGGGTGGGAAGAATGCTGAAGAGGGTGGCGATGCAGAGAGGGAGACAGAGCTCAATCTGACTGTTTGGAAAGGTCTACTTTGCAATATCTTAGTGTTTAGCCCAACTAATTGGAAAAGGAATAGCCTGGGGAAGCAAAAACAATTCTGAAGAGCTTTAAGTAGAAGTATATGCAATCTCTTGTAGTGTTGAAAAGCAAATTGATAAAACAAGAATATCGCTACTGAAGTAGAAGTTCATCTATCCTCTTAGGTTCTGCAAGCCAGTTAATATCATTTCATCAATAATGGTGTACACTAATTAGCATTAATACTAAAATTAGGACAAAAGGGACTTACAGACCTTAGCTAAGATTGTGTTCCTTTATTTGAAACATTGCATATATAATACTAAAACATCACGGGATCTTCAAAAGGCATAAAGCTCCTGATGGATCTCAGAAGACAGAGGATGAGACCCTGCTTCCTATCCATTTCTCAGTAGAAATATTAAGCCCAAGGACCAAAAGAGCCGTAGATTGTACAGAGTTACCCTGATTGTTCCTGCTCCTCAAAGTAGAACCAAGTATGTTTGATCAGACCCACCTCCTTTTAAAATCTCCATAATTTCACTCTAAAAATGAATGGTATAGACAAAATGATTACCAGGAATAGCTGTAGTGGTTTTGTCAAAATGAGCCTAAAATTAGGATTGTTTGAGTGACGTCAGCATTTATTCTACATGGGAAGATACCTTCCCCTGTGTTCTACCCCCTTCAAATTCCTGATGTGCAGAAGGAATCACTGAACTGAAGAATGTGCTGGAGGAGAAAACAACATGTAATGTAAGTATGGCTATTTTCTTAAGTCTTTCTCACTATATTGACAGTTCCAAGAGTTAAAAATGTGAAAAAAGACCTCATGAGACAGGCTCCAAATTTTAAACATTTATATGTATTGTATATTATAATATATAAGTTTATGTTATAGATTTTAACACATATTCTGAACATTATTATTAACTTTGGATTTTTTTTAACAGCCTTTTAACATTTATATTCTGAACTTTCCCTGTAAAAAAGCAGGAGTGGAAGAATCAGGACTTTCTCTCCGTTGTTTGCTTGTTCACTTTTTGCTATTGAAAACTGCGTGTCTAATGCAATCACATAATGCTGGGAATGAGGTCTTTGGGGAAAAACTCAGATCATTTAGCAAGAAGTGCTAGCATTGCCCATAGTAGTCCCCATACTTCGACATCAGTATGAAATCTTTAATGTGAATGTTAAAGGGTTTTAATGTGCTCATTTTTTTTTTAATAACAACCAGTCCAGGTCTAGGTCTGTGAATGATGATGCCATGTTTTGTTAAACTCCTGAGCGTGAAAACTTAGATCAAGCTGACGTTGAAGCCAACAGCACCCCACAGGATTTTCTATCAAAGATGTATTGTGCTTTATGAGGGCCATGCAACTGGCTCAAATCTCAAGCAAGAAATTGCCAGTAAGTTAAGAACAGATGTACCTAATTTTGTTCTTATGGGGGGAAAATCACATCCATTACATGAACTAATGAGGCATTGCACATGCGCAGGTAATAGCTGTTTGTCTTACAGTTCCTATGTTTCTAACAGCAGACCTTTATGTTGGTTTCTCATTTGTGTGTGTGTGTGTCTATATCTATACATTATATATCTCCTAAATTTCCCATTTGCCATAGTTATTTCTCAAAATGGTAGCAGGGAAAGGGTACTACTTAACTTTAATACAATTTCACTTTTTATTTTATTCTCTTGTTAAAATATCTAGCTAGCAAGCTATCACCTGAAGAGCTTTGCAACTCTATCATCCTTGGGAGCGACCATTTTTAGGGCCTGAATTTTATTATGGCCTACTTTATGGATGAGTTGCTGTTACTTCAACAACTGTCAGTCTCAGTGCAGATTTGACTTTACTACAGCAAATGCTACTAGCTAAAGTGAAGAAAAAAACTCCGTTAGTCTATGCAAGCTTGTACTGTAACCACTGAAATAGTGAGCTGATGAGCTCAACTGTGGACTGAGGCTAAGCCACTGAAGTCTTGGAAGAGCCAGCTATGAAGAAGTCTTGGTAATGGTATTTCTGAACATGTTTGATAATTACTTGTCAATAGTATATTCTCAGTGTTCCTTTTATTGCTGTGATTTCACTAAAATTCATAATCAAGGATTTAGCTGTCTGTTCTGCACTTGCACTGAAGGAGAACATCTCATCATTTGATTGCACATAAAGAAAACTTGTCAAAACCACTTATATTTGTCTTTAAATGTGAAGTTTAGCATCCTTATAATTACACAGGTGAATCCGTTACAAATTGACAAACAAATCCTTTTAAAAGGTAAGAGAACATTTTGATAAGTGGAATTTCTTCTTTGTTCATACATTCAGCTCAGAGTTGTGCTGGTTGCATCATACTGGGGCTGCAGAGAGTGTCCTGATGGTCGCTCCCCACAATAGCAGTAATTCATTCTTAAGGGAATGTATTAAGAAATATTTATTTAATTATATAAGCATCATCAGAATGAAAGGTACTGATTATGTATTTCAAAATGTGGTTACCATAGTTTTACTTTTAACTGGAAGATGGTTGTGTGTTATGATTCAGCTCATAGGCAAATCATCAGAATGCTTTTCATTTTCCAATCACTTGCCCGCTATGTAGTTAGCGCCTCAGATTTGTTACCGCTGGCTTGTCACTGAGAATAAAATTCACCGTTTCAGTTCAGTGCCTAGGGGAAAGCTAGCTAGTACTACAACTGATACTAGCTGACTGTCTTAACGAAGTATCAAGGACTGATTCGGTGGGATTGTATATACTACCTTCTCTACTTCTCAAGCCAGTCCTTTCATAGAGTAATTAGGCATGTGGGTGTAGAGCCTTGAGAAAAAATAGGTATTAGCAAATTAAGTTCTTCCTGAGAGAAACTGAAAAGGAAATTTGCATTCTATTTGTTCAGTAATTTTCTGCCAGAAGTTTGAAACCAAATCAAAATGTCAATTTTATTGCTTCTGTTTCAATGGAAGAACATTTTATTTCTGCATTTTGCTTTGATTTTTACCCAGAAATACATAGTGACAAAAGAATAGAAAATAGAACAAAAATGGTACCTTTTACTCAGCCCTTCAAAATAAAATGCCATTTTGTTTTGGTTTATACTTCACCCCAAACTGTAAAACTGGAGTGAAATGAACATGTTTTATTTAAACAGGAAAAAAAAAGTGATAGTGTACTCAAAGCAGCAATTTTTTTACCAGAGCTAAGATTTTTTTTATATATGATAGACTTCAAATCCTGGATATTTAGGACTTCCATTCCCAGGATTGCCAGCACAAAAGAAGAAAATAGTGAGAGAAGCCAACATACGAACGGCAGTCTTTTAAATGCTGGGGATCTGGAAAGGCCTGCTGTGTCGCATTATATTTGTGGATTTCAAACTGCAACATGCAGATGTATGCACATGAATAATTTTGAGCACAAGAGCTTTAATCCCCTTGTAGAAAATAGAATCAGTCAAATGTGTAAAGTTACAACATGTATTCACGGTTTGGTGACTGAAGCTTAAGACCAAGTTCTGGGACACTGACTTTGTTTTCAAATATCTTAAGCTTTTAGCATATGTGCATGAAAGAATAACTCTTCTGGGTTCATGCTCTCTGTTTGCCTTCTTCCGCATACATCTGGGAAATCTGATTTTTTATATACTGGATTACGTTAATACTAGAGAGTGAGGTATGAATTATTATTTTTGAACTCCATGGATTTTTCTGCTCTAACTATAGGATTGATGGTCTCTGTGACAATACGCCTGCCATTATGTGGACTTGAAATGAAAGATAGAGTGAGAAGGTACACAGCTCAGAAGTAGCTGATTTCAATCTTCGATGCATTCACTAAATAATTCAGTATCACTAATGGAAATCTGATCTTAGCGCAGGAGTGGGGACGCGGGGCACACAGTTGCCAGGGTTTGGCAGCTCAATAGCTTGGGAACAACAATGGAGCAAAAGGTGAAAAAATCTTTAAACTGTTGTCGAGTTCTCTTCTTTGCTTTCCTGGAATCACATTACATCTTCCTGGAGCTGCTGTTGCTGATGGCTAGGGAGGGCGAGAAAAAGAAATTGATATTTACAGTGTATCTGAAACAAACAAGGCAAGCTCAGCTCAAGCTGACCTTTTAACTGGTGCGCAAGGGCTGGTGTTTGCTTTTTGAAAAGTACAGCCTCATTCTACTCAGCAGCGGGACCAAAACCAGTGAAGCGCTTCTTGGGAGTAAAATTGCATAAAGCCTTGTCCTCTGACTTTGTAGTCAGAGCTTTAGAATCAGAATTTTTCAAGAGCATCTTTGGAAAAAAGTGCAAACTCCTGTTAGAAGCTGATGAGATCCAAGCGACTATCTCCTTCAGGTGGCTAGTGAAATGACTACCTAAAAGTACTGAAAAAAACCAGCCTCAAGGGGAAAATTTCCCCTTGAGGGAAAATTGGTTCTTTTTCAAAGGAAAAAAACTCAGTGAGAAGAAATTTATTATGGGCGGCTTTCTACATTTTGGCACAAACCAAGCTGGGAGCTTCTTTCCCCAAAATTGCCTTGAACATTTACTGATTGAATTAGGATTCTAATTGGGATCTAATACTTCTGGATTGTTTATGAGAGCATTTGCATGTGGTATCAATCAGAAGTCCTTTTATAACTTCCTATAGCCCTAACCCGCACTTGTCCTTTCTAAAAGAAATTTCAGCCCCCCGCTCTCTCTTTCATTAAGTTGCCAATTTTTGTTTGGGTAGCAAAGAGGACACATGAAAGTAGAAACTGGACTTCTACAGCTGCCAGTCCATTCCTCACCTCTGCTTTTTGATTGGAGTGGAACCAGCAGTTGCAAACAAATGTCGAGGATTTTAAAGATAAGCATCACCGGCAATCTGCAAGCAAATTCTCCTTTCTAGGTTAGCTGTGTGTCCAGACGAGAAAAGTAATAGTCAAAACTTATTTTTCCAGTGTGGGTTTGTGTATATGTCACAAGAAACATACATTAGGCTGTAGCTCTGGACACCATGTAGGAAATAAAGCATTGGCTGGAGAACAAAGTCAGGAGAGACAAAACAGCAGAGAAGTTCTTGAAGTAAGCCTCTCCAACTTCACAGTGCTTTTAATAAGGAAAATATCCCTGTGGCAAGTAAATGGTCATAGCTTATCTTCCATCAATCCCTTTTCTCTGTGCTGTCCTGTTCTTTCCCACTGGGAACCAGCACACTAGGCACCTTTGAGGCTGTGATTAACATATAGTTCATGACTTTTTCTTGGCAAAAGAAGTTGCATTGGTCCTCCCAGGATTGCTGTATTCACCAACTGCCTCACCTCCTTCTGTGTCTTTACGAGTTCTATCCCAATAGCAAAGGTTCGGTCAAGAAATTCAAGTGTTATACTCCATTAATATCAAAGACATCAAACACAGTGGGCAATTTGGGGCAAAGAGTATCTTTCTGTATTTCTACAGTGCTTATTGCAATGGAAACTTCAGTTAAGCCTCAACGTGCATTGAGACAGAAATAATATAAACATTAAAACACATTTACTTTTTGTCAATCGAAAACTGAAATACTTTTTCAGTCATAGGTGCTTCAGACCATAATCTGTCCTCTGACAGCTGTGTTAACCTCGTCTGCAGTTTTGTTTTGGACTTTCTGAATCAAAACCCAAGCCGTATCACACAAAACTATTTTCTGTGCATGTAAACTCAGTTTCGGGAAATTAATTTCTGGGCTATGGAAAAGTAGGTATAGAGAAAAGCTGTGAGCAAATTTGGTCAAAGATTGTCTGTTAGCATTGCTTCTAAAATTTAGTGGACAAATGAAGCTTCTAACATCATGCACATCTTTGTGAAAAGCAGTTGCTTTCTGCAGAAAGTTTCCATTGTTTTCTAAAAAGCTGAAAATGTTTTCAGTGTTTTAGCTAAGGCTCCGGTTTCTGTAAGGAAAGGAAGAGATCTCTTGACCCACTTGGGTGCAATCTGTTTTGGTTTCAATCAAGGTGAATTTACAGATCGGCCTTTGTCCTCTTTCCTACTTTCTCTTTGTTACTCAGACATGATTGACCATCTGAAATGCGCTATTGTGGTTGTACAGAGAAACTCTGAGGGCTTAAAGTGTCGACCGCAACCAGGTGTTTTTTGATGGAAAGTGTCTTTCTCTAGATGTTCGTGGTGCTTAGCACGGTGATGCCAGGATTTCATTGAGAAGCCCTCAGGAAGGTGCAAGCTAGCTATCAAGGATCCGTTCAACTTTGCACAGTCTGAAACGCAAAGATGGAGTTTACTATTAAGTGCTCATTTCCACTCGTCCGGCTGCTAGAAAGAATATTCTCTCCATCTCAAGCCACCACTTTACACTGTAAATCAAAGTTGTTTTTTTAATTTACATCACTGTCATTAAATCTGCCGGTGGTGCAAATCCTGAACAGCCATGCCAGGACTAAACACATAACTGTGTGATGAAAAGAAGATGCCAAGGTGTGGATGGAAGGGAGTAGTTTACTTTACTAAGAAAGACTCCAGGTGGGTGCAATTGCCCAGGCTGGGACTAGCTGCACAGTGCTTTTCATTGTCACAGATGGTAGGTGTTAGATGATGCAATGTGTACGGTGCCAGACAAATTACTTTTTTAGCTCATTCCTCTGGAAACAGGAGAAGAATCTGAACTGGATTTCTGTGCAAAACCTGGAGCGGGAGCTGCAACCCTAGCTGAGATCCAAGCAGTCAACGGGCTGAGTCTTTCAAATCAAGGCAGAGACTTGCTCTGGGGATCGGGAATTACATAGAAATTGCCTGGAGTTTGGAACAAGTCCACTTAGTTTTAAATTGAGCTGTGGATTGGGGAACACTCTTATTCAATGGACATAATGAACCTAAAAGTTGGAAAAGCCTGCTCCTAAATGAAAGCCTTGATATAACTCCAGCAACCACTACAACCAGAAGTGTTGAAACGCCATGACAAAAGTTGTTCTCATGGCACTTTCAGCCCAAGTTGAAATTAAAAGCTGGTTTGTTTTTTGGTTTTTTTTTTTTTTTTTTTTTCTTTTGGTTCCCCCCCCAGGCAGTACTTCCAGTCCAACATTGCCGCGGGCTAAGTGGCAAGCTGAAAGTCAGCGAGGCTAAAGCTCCCCATTCCCCGACAGCCAAAGGCTACCCGGGCAAAAGCTGCGGATGTTTGTGCCTGGAAAGGCAGCTGAAGCCCCGGCGAGCCCCCGCACCGGGCCGCGGGGTACCGTGAGGTGCCCCCCGCCCTCGGCTCCCCACCCTCAGCGGCCTGGGGGGCCGTGAGGAGAAGGAGGGGAAGTTGCCTGGGCTTAAAAGCCCGTTACCGGCCGGCGGGCCAGCCTCGCCGCAGCGGGGGCCACGCCGCCCCGCCGGGCTCTCCCTCGGCGGCGGGCGCACGGGGAGCTGCCGCCGAGCCCCGTCGGCCGGCGGAGCGGAGCGGAGCGGCCCGTCCCGCCCCTCCTCTCCCCTCCCTCCCCCCCACCTCCCCCGGCCCCGGCGGCGGGGGCGAGGCTGCCCCGCGGGTGACCCGCCCGGCGGGCGCGCCCCCACCGCATCACATGAGGGGGCAGCGCGGCCGCTCGCTCTGCCCCGGCGCCCGCCCGCCGCCTGCCTCCTGCCTCCCTCCTCTCGCTGCAGCCCGGGCTCTGCTGAGTCAAAGCGCGGATCAGGTTCCCTGCCTCCAGTATAAAAATCTCGGCGAGAAATCTCCGGCGGGAGAGAGAGACGGGGCGCGGGGCGTGAGGCGGCGGCCGGCGAGCCCGTCCGTGGGGAAGCGAAGGGACGCGCTGCGGCGGCAGCAGCAGCAGCCGCTGCTCACCGGGGAGGCCCGCGGCTCGCCCCTCTCAGCTGCGGGAGAAGAGCCTTTCGCCGCCCGAAGTAAGTCCGAGGGGGCGGCGGGTCTCCTGGGGTCCGCCCGAGGGACGGTGCCCGCCGCGCTCGCTCCCCCGGGGAGTGGGAAGCGCTTCCCCCCGCCCTGCCCCGGCTCCAGGGGACTCGCCCCAGCGGGGCTCCGCCGCCCCGGCCCCACCTCGCCTCCTCTCGCCGCCCGGCGGATGCCGGGGAGAGGGGCCGTGGGGTTGGGTGGGAGCCCGGACCCAGCGGGGTGGTGGGGGGCACCTGCGGCCCCGGAGGCACCTGCCCGAGGGGCAGGCGGGGGACGAGGTCTGGGGGTGCCCGGGAGCAGGCACGGGGTGGCGGGGGCGCCGCGGTCCCCGCCGCGCTTTGCCGTGGCGGGGAGCGCTGCCGCGTCTGGCCGCCTGACGGCCGCCCCGCTCGGGGTGCCGGCGGTGGGTCGGTAAGGGGGAGCGTTAAAAAGCCAAGGCAGGGTGAGAAGCAGCGAGGTGGCGGTGGGGGCCGTGACCCGGCGGGGAGGGGAGGCGGGAGTCCTCGGGCTGGTCCGTTTCGAGAGGACAAAAGGGCAGCGGAGTGACCCCGGAGCGGCAAACCCCCTGCCGGTCCCAGTTGCCCTGTGCCGGGAATGTCCCGGCTGAGACTCGGGATAATGAGGTTAAATTGTACCCTCACACCGAGCACTTTCACTGGTATTTTTCGTGGGACTTTGCCTTCTTATCCCGAGTTTACTTCTGGTGGAACAACTGAGTCTAGCAAGTGCTGATAGATCTATCTAAAACTGCCGTCGTTAGTTTGTGTCTTCCATTGCCTCTGGAGGGATTGGTTGGGAGAAAATCTGAGTTAACAACGGTGAAAACACAGTTTCCTCCTGTTGAGCATACAGATTATTCAGCAAATATGTTACGGTCACAATGCCTCCAACACGGATGCTTCTAACTCCTTACCCCCCCTTCATCCTCTCCTTTTTAAAAGTAGAGCTTTTTATAGGGAAAAAGTAGTCTTAATTCTTCGGGAGCTCATCTGCTCCTCTTAGGTGTTCCAGCTGGATGTCGCACACCTCTCTCTTCCACGCTGCAAGTGGCTTGCCTTGGCGGTGGGTGTCTGCTGTGCATTAGCGTAGTGGTATGTGCTGAAGCTGGATTTTAGGATGTAAGCCCTAGAGACTAGCTGGTTCTTGGGAGCATTGTGGAAATGTTTGTGATGTGCATTAAATCTTTCTCTGTGAGATAACCCTGCAGCTATGGATAGTGGTAGGTGTTATAACTAGCTCCTGTTGGCTCTAAATGACTTGCCTTACAGTGGAAGAATGCTTTACCTGTGGCTCATCAACTCTTGAACTCTCTGCCCTTTCCTTGTTTTCCCTTTGGGCCTCCTTGATTTTTTTTTTGAGCTTTTAGCAAAGTCCAACTTTTTGGACAAGAAATAGACTGAGTGTGTAATTGCTTGTATTAGGGACAAGAAGGGAAGGGATAGAGAGAAAGAGAGAAGGGAGGGATATGGGAAAACTTGTTATAAAGAAATACTTGCTTTCTACATTTTCTGGACAGTGTGCTTGAGCTGATTTACAAAGCAAATTTTATGGGTTTTTTTCTATGTATTTCTGTTTCCTCCCTGCAAAGAAATAAGAATTTTAAAAAAAGGAAAAAAAAAAAAAGCCTGAACTTTTGATCAAGAGAAATGGTCCGAAGGGAAAAAGGAACCTGCATATTTGTGACAAAATTTGTTAATTTGCTGTGGTAATGAAAATTTGGAAGTGAGTGGAGAGGGTACTTCACTGGAGAGGATGAACAAAAAAAAAAAAGCAGCAACGAAACAACCTGCTGCATAATTTAGTGAGTCTTCCTAAAGAGAAGGAAAGCAGGGGTTTAATATACTCCTGTCTCCAGGCTAAGCTAAACTCTTTAGTGACTTACTACTTATGAAGCTTCGCATGAAATTGAAGGACAGAAACTTACTGATTTTAGCGTGCTCCAGAGCAAGCTCTTGGGTGGAAAAAAGAGAAGCCAGCAACAAATCTTTCTTTTACAAATGTTAAGTCTTTGTTTATAGTGTAGAAGTGGCCTAAGAAAAACAGACTTTTTGCAATTATCCAGATGTCTATCACCAGTTATTTGAGATGCAGTCTGTGGCTGATACATCCTTGCCAGCAGAAGGTTGGTCTTACTATAGTATTACAAAACATCGTGCTGCTATCCCCGTACCATGTGCCTGTATTCCCCTATGCCCATACTGACACTGAGGACACTTTGGAGGCTTATCTTATTCCTGACACAGCTGTACTGATGGATGTTTTGTGTGGATTCATCTTTCTGTCGCTAATGTGAGTATTATTACTTAGCTGACTTCCAGCAGTCACGGCCCCGGCAAGGTACTTCCCTGACACGTCCTATGTTTCTTCTTGATCATTCTGGGAATAGTTGCTCCTGAGTCCTCAGATAACAAATAAAAATAATCCTTTACAGGAGCTCTGAAAATGCACTCATTTAACTCATACTCTATTTTATTTCCGTGTGTTTTTGCAGGAGGGAAGATAGGATTTATCAAGTGTTATAGTGTAGCAAGTGTTTTGGTGTAACACTAGGGCATTAGGGATGGAGCTGGCATTCCTCGCAAAACCTCCTGCTCTGTTCAGGCCCCCTCATTACCTACACTCCCAACCGTGGTGTTTTCTGTGGGAACTGGTCTTTAACAATGTACGCTTTGCTTCGATATTTACAACCTCTTGCTGATCAGTGTATCAAAAGCATTTTCATTTAGAGGATTCATTTCAGGACTTTAATTGAGGAAATCTCTTTGTTTCAAGGCTCTATAATAAACCATTCAAAATGCTGTCTTTGAACGAACTAGGTCACTGTAACGCGCGCACACACAGAGTCATTCTCATCTGCTTAGGGTAGCCTGCATTTGGTCGACCCATATCCCTGGTGAGCTTGTCCCTGATTTATCCTTCTTGGACTGGCTTGTTCACAGGGAGCTTATGCTGAAAATTCACTGCTGGAGATCATTCTCCATTCTTGGCATCTCTGGCAGCCTTAAGCTTAAATTGCAGCCTCATTTTCTATCCAATCAATACCACTCTTATGTCGCTGAGTTTCCATGGTGCCCCCAATCTTCTGTCTACATATTGATGTCTGACAGCAGGAATAGCATTCTGTGTCGCTATATATACTTACTAAACCTGTCAAAACTATTTAAGGTCTGTCGCACTAATTTATATCCATATCCTGATATTATTTGTATCTGTTGAGCTTTGACTGATGGAACTTGCTGCACTAAGGCATCAGCCCCAACAATGCACTCCAGGGATGGCTCAAGGGATGGATGTTTTGAGAAAGGGAAAAAGACTCTCTTCTAGAGTAGCTGGGGTAGTCTAGAATCCTTTGAGCACAATAGAGTCATTTTGAAAACATCCAAGTCTCAATGGCTCCAAGTTAATGCTTTGGAAATTATTCTCCATTGTGCTGCTCTGAATGCATAGAGGGTCCTCTCCGATGGAGCCGCGGAGAGGAAAATAGAAAAGTGTCAAGTGTTCAATGTGCATTTGCGGAGAGTTGGAGGAAATTTGAGTCAGTTGTCTCGCATCAATTTCTTCAGCAGAAGCACTGTGGAAAAATGAAATTAAAGGAGTGAGCAATGTCTTCTGTAATGTGAATGTTTGTGTTTTACTACAATAACCCACAGAGCACTGTAGTTGGGTAAGAAACGGTATAGCGGTGTCTGTGTGGATTGACACAGCAGCAACTAAACAAGATGAGAAAAGGCGTATCTTCTGTGTGTCATTAACTTCCAAGGGACTGATACCCGTTACTTGTGCCAACAGTAATAGACACTAAATAAAGATGAGTAGGGTTTTTTTTTTTTAATTTAAATATGCTTTGCAAACCGTTGATCTTGTATCAAACAGAGGTGGTCATCAGCTGGAGAAACTCTTTAATCCCACTGCCTTTAACATGAGCTTGATCCAGCCCATGAAATAAGAGTTGGCAGTCAGTATGGAATTTGCTGCTTAAAATTTTGTTTGCTCTGAGTTGCCAGAAGAACTGATTTTGTGATGCCAAGTTCGTTAATACTTTTCAGACCCTTTTCAGTCTCCTACAGTCTTTTCACTAGTGAAAAGTAAGGACCTTTAAGACTTAAAAGGCCGTGTTGCACGGAGTGTTTGATGTAGTAGTATTAAAGTTGTTCAGTTTGTTAAGTTTTCAGCAATGGCTTACCTTATCATGGTCAGTGGGACTTTATCAAACTGGACACTCTCTTGGCCAATATGTGTCACCTTATTTTATTCCAAGAAATAGAATCACTGAACCATTTAAAATATCTGGCTCTACCTCCTGCAGTGGCACCATGATGATTTTTTTTTTTTTTTAAACTTTTCTCATTTCCTCCCTTACATATGTGGGAGTGACTTTTTAAAAACTGTAGTCATCTTGCAGACTGCTTTTTAATGTCTTTCAGACCGAAGGTTGAGAGAACACAGCTGTAGGCAGTTTCATGGGAGATGAGAAGGGGGAATGTGAATATAATAAAGAGCTAGATGTATTACTGATGCAGCCAGGTGATTCCCACCCCCTCTGTCCCTCCACTCCAAAAAGCCTCTGCCCTTTCTTGCCTTCCCAGAACAGCAGACTCTGGTTTCAAAGTGGATAACCTCTGAAGGTGAGGAGTAGAGCTGACTACATCTGAGGCAAAACGCAGTTTTGTTACATTAAGAAAAATGTATTAATATGTTAATGTGGGCCCTAGGAGCACGTTGCTTGGCAAGTGCCATTGATTGCATGGCAGCTGCTAAAGACTTTTGGAGAAGAGGAGCATTACAGGAGTTGGGGATTTTCTGATAAAAATAGTCTCTGAAAATAAATAGTGCTTGGGGCTCCAGGCCACTGCCATTTAGTAAACTGCAAAGTTCAATTTTTAAACTGGACCTTTTTCCTCTGAGGCCTGCCAGCACTATTTCAGAGCTCATTAAATGTTTCACGAGAGTGTTATAAAAATCTTCCTTCCTCATTAGTTTCTACAGAGTTCCAGTGTAGCTTGGACCTTGTAAGCATCCCCTATTTAGCTGTAGATGATACCATTGTCAAGTGCCTATGGGGAGGGAAGAGAAAGAGGAGAAATTCTGTAATACCTCAGTCCAAACGGTTGTTTTGACACTGGTCTACAGCTAGCTAACAGTGTAAATGAAGCAGAATTTTTGCCATCTTCAAACAATATTTTTGGAGCAACTCACTATCTGTACAAGTTCTCCTCCCAGGAATAAAACCAGGCAGAACAACTGGGAGGGAAGAGGAGGCTGGATGAGCTCTCCTTTCCTTCAGCAAGCCTCTGTCTATGCACCGGGGCTGATGCTCTGTGTCTTAATGGGGCTGGTCCAGCTGGCAGTGGAGGCAGGCACAGCGCTAGTGATGCCGGCAGTGAGGTGGAGGTAGCCTATTTCTCCGGCTCGAGTGCGAAGTTGGTCTTGATCTTCTGAGCTCATTGAGGAAGATAGACCACTCTGCTGTTGTCTTCACCATCTGACATTGCTACCTGCATCTGCCTGTGGCCTTAGGCTAGGCCGTCCCTAAGGATTAGAAAGGTAAAAACCAGATAATTGTGCTCTATGGGTATATAAGAAAGGAGGAATTATCTCTGTATTGACACAAGCAGTAAATATATAGATATCTGTGGAAGTCAGAGTGTCCCTGTCTGATTGCAAGCAATGGAAATGACTGAACTGGCTTCTCAAATTCAGTTCCATTGGATATCAGGCACAAAACCTGTTTTGTTCTTGGGTTTTGTTTCTGAGCCATGTGAACAATGGCATTAGTTTCATAACCAACTAAAGATGATCTGACTATTGCATTTAAGGCTTCCTTGTTTCGACTGGATCACTAGTACAACAGATTTATTTATGTATTTATTTTTTTAGCTATCCTTCTCACACATCATGTATCTCAAAGAGCAAAAGAGCCTTAGTAGTGCAGTGCAAATGTATGCGCCCATCTGTAGCCAGCAACAGAAGGCTCACAGTCTGGAGTATTTTTGCCTCCGTGACAGGAGCATCCAAAATGTGCTTAATACTGTGTGTAGGTAGTTCTCATATCAAAAACTTTGTATTTAAAAATAACTATTTTACAGGTTTTGTCCTTTTTTTACAGGTTTACAGCATGCAAGCAACAGTGGGAAAAGTGACATGGGCTCAAAATGCCCATTTTAACATTTCTGTGATGCTCTTCTAGGCACTTCGTTAGACAGTAATGGATGGATCTCTTAAGAAGGGTGTACTGTCTTTGAAAGTGATATAGGAAGGGACTTAGAAATAGCCTTGGTAGAAAGATGGCACCTATAATATGGTGCTGTCTCTGCAGTGTTATGGCACTACAAGGTCACAGCTTGCTTTTGGACAACTGAACTTCCTCCATTTCCAAACTGAGATCTCTTGCAGCTCACTAAGAATCATATTCGTCCTGTCAAGCAGAGATTAATACTAAACCAGGCACACATCCTCCAACCATTATTCAGGCAAAGTTGAAGCTTCAGCAAGAGCTTCCTTAGAATAAGGACTATAGAATTCAGCCTAAGATATAGAAAGTGTGCCCACCCCTTGGTTTTGGTGACAAATTCTTCAAAATAAGGCACAAATGAGTTATAATGCAGGTAAATGGTTGTGACTCTTCCTGCACTTCTTGCAGCAGAATCTCATTACTTTCATTGAAAGTGCCTTTGGAGTGAAGCACCTTTTAGTAAGTTAAAGATAAATCGAGAGATTGTTCTGATACTCTGATGCCTTAATTCTGGTAGGAAAACACTTTGTTCCTTTAGTTTGAACCTTAAAAATTACGTGTTCAAAAGTAGTCTCCCCACCATATTAAACAGAAATAGTTTGCATTTCTTGTTCTACCTAGGGTGGTTTCTCCTGGAAACCCAGTCTTCTATGGTAGTGGCTTAGCTTTCCTTCTGGTGCTGACAAAAGGCCCCTGAGATGCTCTGATTGCTTCCCGATAGCTTGTGCCACCTGGCTGCCTTGTTGTTTGCTTGGATTGCTGCCTTCCCAGAGGTCACAAAGATGTTTTTGTTTGCGCAAGAGTCACTTGCTTTTATTAGAAGCTTGCCTGGGTGCAGCTGATATGCAGTAGGGACTGAGGGATGGAAAAAATCTACTAGCTTTCCCTCTAAGGCCAACAGGTAGGATTTTCAGTAATCTTACACAAAAACACCGCAAGCTTTGATTAAGGAACTTCGTGTCATTTCACTTATTAAATCCTCACTTCCCTAAGCTGTCCCTTCAGCCCATGCTTCTTGTCTGATTTGCGCGTTGTCAGATGCTTTTGCTAATCTCTGTAGTTGCTGTTTGCTGAAGTGATTATTTGGCAGAAGCGTGTGAGCGGGCATCTGTATGATTGCCGTTGGCATGAGAGTATGATATGGCATTAGCATTCTTGCTCCGTGCCGCAGGCCTCCTCCTCTTCTAGGCTTACTTATGCAGCAGGGGGACAAAAAAAAAAAAACCCCAACCCAGAAAGCCATGGGGGAGCCAGTTATGGTATGGTGATGCTCTGGCCAGTTTGACCAAAGACCTAGAGTTCAGAGGAACTTAAAGGCTGCTCTCATCTTCCTTCTCTTACTAATCATAAATACATCATGCACCAGGAGAGGATTTATAAAGAGCTGCAGGAATTATGGGCTGCCTAAATAGGGGTATCTACATTGAATCTAGTTTTCAGGACTTTCCCTGTGCTTGCAAAATAGCTTGGGAACTGTGTTTATGGGGTGATAAAGAAGAAAAGGCAAGCTCCACTCCCTTCGTTTTTATTAGCTCAAGAACCTGTCTTTAAATGGGACATTGAGTTTAGTTTGTTTTGGACTCATTGAGTGGCCATGGGGATTATAGGTGTATGTGTTTTAAGAGGCGTCAGTCCCTTCCCTCAATCGCTTGTAATTTGAGCTATAGTCTTTGCACGTCTTGCGCATTGGAACAGCTTTATGGGCTATGAGTTACCTCACTGAGAACAGTGGGATTTACTTAGGCAATGTAAATGTAAAAGTGCATGTGAAACCTTTGCTTGATCAGTGCCTTGATTTATAAGTTTAACACAGTTAGCAGAAATAAAACTATCTGATGATGCAGTATGTGTTCAGGTGCATGCCCTTTATGAGTGGGTAGGGATGAAATCTCTTGTGATAAATTTCATAGCTATATATTTACCGTGGGGCCTTTGGCAGCTTCACTTGATATTTTTCTGGACATCTGGTTAAGCACGAGCTGCTCTTGTATTTTTTTTGGTAAAAGTCAAACTATTGGCGAGCTAGTTTTCTCCTCCACTTTCTGATGTAAACTTCTTCTGTCGGCCCATGTTAATAACTGTACCTTTCCAAGGCACAGTGTGGGCCGGGCATAACCCCTTGCCAAAAACTGTCCCTGTATGACTGTCTGGTGCTGTGAAGGTTCTGACTTTATCCTGATGAGAGCTGGAGGCTGCCGTCTTCCTGCTGGGATCAGCCTTTGGTTTTACCTCTGAAGGGAGAAAACTGCTGGGCTTAACATCTGAAATGGTTTTGTAAAGCTGTCTGGAATCAGAAACGTAGGAAAGTGGGGGAACATCTTCTCTCCCTGTCCCTAACTACCTGCAAAATTGGTCATGTTTTCATGATGCAAAAATCTGAAGTTCAAAAAGGGGTGGGAATGGGAGGAAAAGCAGGTGAACTCCCTGCTCTTACTTATAATTTTGATCTAGAAAAGTTATTTTGAGGCTGCTTTCAAAAACATTTATAGATCCTTTTAGTATTTTGCAGCTGAGATAATATTTACAAACACCTCATCTTCTTCAGTAGCATAATGTGCTACGTGGTCCTGGCCTTTCTTTGGCTGCTTCTCTGTGCCCAAATACAGCATCTCTGTGCTAATTTTCACAAAGGGTGAGAGCTCTTGAGCACGGCTGGAGATTGAATGCTGCCGTACAAGGAAAGGACTAAAAAACAAAGGTGGTATATTACAGCATGTACTTTGTTCATTTAATTGCTGTGTACTATAGTTTAGTTTGAATTATTTATGACTATATCTACAAGGAAGTAGTCCTTTACATAAGAACCCTTCTTTCTTCTGCTGACCACAATTGTAGGTTGAGTGGATATGGAGACTGTGTGTTTTTATAGAGGGGGGAAAAAAAAAGGAGATGTGTAGACACTTTGCCCCAACATTGTGATTTACACGTACACGTCACAAGTGAGTCTCTGTTTGGAGAAACTTTCCGAACTGTAGGGATGTGTAGCAAAAATGCGTTCTCTAGCTTCAGGCTTTCCAATTGCGCAACACGTACTGTAAATGACAAGTTCACATCTTTCTGTGTTGACACTTTCAGCATGTGCAATAAGGCTCTAATTCTAGTTGGGATTTTACCAACTGAGATTTCTCAAGTAATTGTAGGTGGGAATTTCTTGTCTTATTTAAATAGGAAATTCTGAAACAAATAAAAAACCCAAAGCAGGAGAAGTCTGTGAAGTGTAAATTATCTGTCTAAGTCAAGAAAAATTGAGGTTGAAATATTTGACATAAGGCTTATCGAAATGGAAATTTTTGAGTTACTGAATCCAAGATTTCTGTTCCAGGTCAGTGAAATTCTAGTGTGTAACTGAACACTTGCAGTACTTAATGGGTATTGAGGGAACGGAAACAACTTGAGCCTACATATGAGATAGATAAAAATGGCTACAGTAAACCCTTCATGATGCCCTATGTTGTCCAGCTGATGCTGTTCATTATGGCATTTTTATGATCATGATGTCTTACAAAAAGAGTGGTATAGTATACAGCCATGGGGAGTGAGGAGCATTTTCTCAAATGTATCCTTTCCTGATCAGTTTACATTTTTTTTCAAAGTATACCTTTGAAAATTAGAATATATATGTGCAATCTTAATTGTGCATATAATTGTAATAATTGTAAACAATTGTAACAATTGTAAATTATTACAAAATTATTTGTATTACAGAATTACTTCTTTACAAAATAATTGTAAACAATTGTAATAATTTATAATTGTTATTTACAATTATTACTACTATAATTATAGAATTGAATAAAAAGTTTTGATTCCTTTTTTTCCCAAAGACTCGTGCATGTTCTTTTTCAGTTGCTCCACAGGACATGGTGTTTGGGATTTTGATTTTTTCTTTTTTTTTTTTTTTTTTTTTCCTCCCTATATAATCATAGCTTCTGTTGCAAAAGACATTTTAGCCTTTGTTCAGTGTCAAGTAGACACTTAGCCTAGAATAAGTATAGTTTTCACTGCCTGATGGAGTGTGTGATTTGTGTGAAATGAAAGGGATTTTTTTAAAAAATCTCATTTATATGTCTTCTATTCCTCCAGGTTTAAAAAAGTGTTCCAGGCCTAAAAACTTTTTGTAGTAGCAGAACTTCCAAGCTGCGGCAGCTGATCCCAGGTGAGCTGCCCACATTGCGCAGCCTCGCCTGCTTCTCTAGTTTCCTTGCTCAGATTCCTGTCCAGTCTCAGTTTTGCTGCCTTGCAAAGCTCAACCGTTGAAGGCTGCCACTGCTTCTACAGCAGAAGCTGTATCATGCTGTGAAATAGGTCTGGATTTTTCTAAGACATGGATCACACCCTGTGAGTAGCAGTCCAGTTGTACAAGATGTGAAAGTGGATGGAGGAGCATGGGTCAAGTTCTGTAAAACCAGGGTTATGTGGACTGCGTAAAACTCTTTGCAGGTAGCCTTCATCTTCCTTAGCTTTAAATGTGCAGAGATCTGAAATGGATTTTTCCCCGAACAGATAAACCACACCCAAGGTGTTTTGGTTTTGAAGATGTATTTCCATAACTCTGAACAACTGAGGTTTCCTTAATCTGAATTAAATTCTTAAATTCTTAAATTCTTAAATTCTGAATTCCTGTGTCTCTAATGTCCTTATTTTCATAACCCAAACTTCTCTTTGCTTTAACCTCTCTTCTATTTAAATAGTGTAGTACGTCACCCTTCATAAATATTACACATTCTCTCATGTGTCTCATTTTCAGTGGTCTTTTACAGCCCCACGCCTAGTTCTAAATCAGCAAAATGTTTCAGCTTGTTTATTTTTAAGTGTGCTCACAATTCGTGCCCTTATTTTAGTGAGCATATTTAGCTGTAATTTAACCTGGCATTCTATACTTGCATTGTAATTTCCACAGTCAAACTTCTTTCATATTACAGTTTAAAACTTTAGAAGCTCTGTAATAAATGTTTGTCTAGTCTGAAAAGACTCTTCTACTAAGCACAGGGATATGACATCGTTTGTCTCCAGGACTTTTTTGGGGTCAAGAAGTTAATTCAGCAATCAGTGCTATATAGTGCTATGTAAGCACATATATATATATTTGTTCCATTAGCCTTTAATGTGTCTGTGGTGAATTTTATCTGATATTTATGTTGTCTGGTTGCCTGGGTAGCTGCGAGGACGACGACCTCCATATTGTTGACTAATACCATTTTAAACGAGCAGCACATTTTGTTACCTTGTTTTTCAATCTTTCTTTCAGATGCTTCATAAATGACAACACTGATCCTAGGCTGATCCTTTGCATGCTACAACCCCCCTTCTGTAGGAAGAACTGGTTATTGTTCTTACCCTGGGATTCTCAGTCGCTTCACTAGTATTTAAAGAGTGACCTCTTTAAGAGTTTAATATGTAAGAGTGGCCTTACCTCTTATCCCAAGATTACCAAGCTCTCCTAATAGCTTGTTTCAAAGTCTTTGAAAATGCAAACAATTTACATCTAGTGGAAAATAGCCGGGATAAGTTTTTAAAGGCTTCTTGTAGATCAGTGAGGCATGATTTATCATTGTGAAAAATGTGCTCTTTTAGACTTTTCTAGTTTGTGGGGCTTCTATTTCAGGCTGGCTGGTTTACACTTGCCTTTAAATGATTTTTCTCAGCTCTGGAAATGCAGTTTAGTGCAATCGAATTTCTCAAGTTGTTTCTATTTTTTTATTTACTTTATTTTATTTCCCCTAACTCTGTCTGCCAGTTCTGCCTCAAGTTCTTTACTTGTATCACCCTAGGGCATGCATCTCTCTTCCCTACTTTGAAGTGAAAACTGAAGCAGAGGACCCATTTAACTTCTGTGCAATCTCTTTTTCTGCCCTCATTGACTTCCTTGCGTCAGGGTAGTCTGCAGTATAGTCTACAGGACCCACTGGCTCTTCTGGAGTTCCAGTTTCCCGTGTGCTTAAGGAATGCCTTATTACTTGTCACTATGTATTTGCCTCCTTGTTCCTCAACCTTGCTCTTGGATCTCTTAATCTCCATTTTGCATCTCACCTGCCAAAGTTGTTCTCTCCTATTAGTTTCACTTGGGCTGGATTTCCATTTTCTTTCTCTTAAGGATATTCTGTGAGTGAATAAACTTTTAAACTACATTTGAGAAGTAATTTTTTTTTTTTCTTTTTCTGCGTGGCCAGGAGTATCATCAGTGATTGCGCTTTAGCATCCTTTCAGAATATCTGTGCTCATTCCTTGCATGCTTTATTAAAGGAAGGCTCACAGGGAACAGAAGGAAGTGACTCCCGAATAATCTGCTGCTTGAAGCCTACTTCTCTTAGGACTCGTGATGACCTCCCAGTCATAGCATCTACCATAATCATGTAATAACTTTGGGGTGAAGATTTCAAAGGATTGTGAGATAATTCTATATTTACATCCCATGGAAATGTATCCCAAACTGTGGCAATTTTCCCTTTGGAAATTAGTCTAGAAACATAGCCCTGTCTAATTCCTGAATCAAATTCTTTTCCATTGTCTGGGACTAACTCATTGTAGCCTTTCCTTCTGCAAGCGTCAAACCAGCTGTCACCATATGAATTGGTTATGCTGACAAGAAAACATTGATAAAAGTTATTGCATTTTCACATTTCTAGAAAATGGTAATGTAGTCATCATTTGATCACCAAATATTTTACATGGATCATCTCTGTTCTGAATTGGAGGCTTGTCTTCTACCATCCTTGAGACCGTAGCTCAGAATTTTTAGTTGGAAACACTCCCCTAAAGTACCTCCCTGTGAGGAAATGCTCATTGAAGAGAGCATGAAAAGTCAGATCTGTACTTCTGACTTCTTCCTTGTTCTTACTTGGTGTGTGTGCAAGTATAGCTCAAGATTGTATGTTTTCTCCTTTTAGAAGAATCCCTCTAAGCATTTTAGCTAAAGGCCTGACCTGAAGTTCACTGAAGCAGCTAAATACATATATAAATATATAGATTCATTGTGATTTAGATTGGCTGTATAATTTGACATTAACACTTTTTGCGTACTGCCTTTTTTTTTGATTAACACTTGAGCAAACTGTGCTCCAGGAAGCTGTTTGTGATACCAGAAGTGCAAGCTGATTGCACTCATGAACGTCTAATTTGCCCTGATGCATTCCAGCTGTGGTAAATGGACAACTATTTGAAAACAAGTATGTTGTCAGATTTAGAATATCCTGTGAAAACTACCCATTTTCCCTTAAGTCTGGCTGTGTTCAATTAATCTGATGCTGACTTAGTCTCCCTGCATCTCACAGGGAATGTTTTTAACATTAACTTCTCACAGTAACACTTATACATCTAAAATGTCTTTCATTTAACTCTGGGAATTATTCATATTCTGAGCAAAATTGATGCCCCCCCCCCCCCCCTTTCTATTATGGAAAACAGAGACTTTAGCAAGTTGAGGTTACAGGTACTTTAAGGCTATTACCTTTTAAGTAATGAATCCCAAAGCAAATCTTTGGTTTTTTTTGAATGGGAGAAATGTTTTGTTGCATCCTTTGTTTTGGAGCTATCCCGCATGCTCGGTGGTGGTGGGAAGGACAGGGTTTGAGCACCCATTTATGTGCTTGCTCCTCAGCAGAAGGTGAGGAGCAACCCCTTTCCCAGGTTGCATCTCTGTGCAGAGGTGGAGTGAGAGAGACAGGGAAAAGTAGTGTGTTATCGCCAACTGATGTCACAACAAACAATCTCAAAGCCTCCGTGCATCTTTTTTTCTATTTTGATGCGAGCTGGCATGTCTTTAGCAGAAGCAAATCAACTTACGCAAACATCTGCCAAGAGCAGGAAGGGAAGGCTAATGGATCAGGAAGACAGAAATGGGCTTCTGTATTTAACAGGATTTTTTTTTTTTTGTGCTAGTGGAACAAGATTTATAGTAATGATTACTAATCACAAAGGTCACTCAAGCCCGTTCTTAAATTCTTATCTTTAGAGAAAAGCATCTGTAAAGGAATGTATAGAGAGGAAAGAGGCAGTTATGAACCTCAACTAGGCGGTGCATACAATCATTCTGCCTTCATTTTTAGCAAGCTAGTGCCTGCGAGTTAGGTGCATTGCCACTTGTAAGCCCTGTCTCTCAGCATTTCCATATAAGCCTGTTAACTGGATTGGGCTGGACTTAAGAAAGAGCTCATTCCTATTCTTGATGAGCTCAAGTGGCTTTTATGTAGGGTGCTGTGAATGGGCACAAGGGCTTGTCATCATGTGAGTCGCTAAATGCGTTACAGCTTTTGCTGTGACACACGCAGCATCAGCAGTAACAGAAGCCAACCGAGGTTGCAGTTAACCTCCCGCTTCTAACGATGGTGCTTTTAGATCACTTGCCTACAATGCCTCTGAGCATGGCAAATGAAGGGGTGACAACGAGTAGCTTTTGTTTAAAGTAAATTATTGTTTAGGTGGAACAAGAAGAAAAATGTGTCTGTTCTTAATGGTACTCCACCGGGCATAGGCTTTGGAAATGAAATAACTTGACCTTTCTTAATAGCATACCTGTGTTTCACATCTAGCTGCTGTTGCTGCTGGACTGAACCGCACAGTTAGTACACTGATCAGAGCTCAATGGAAACATTTTTGTCATACGACAGGTAGAAACAAAGACCGCAGGCCCCCTGGGACTGGAGTAAGCCTTCAGCTTTGGACAGTGGGTCTACAGGATTTGACAGCTCTGTTAACACAGCAGTGTCATGTTAGCCCACCTATAATGCTAGTGTACCCTTCTGCTGTCGTGTTCCCCGCTTCCCCCCCACCCCGGCTCACGCAGGATTCATGGCATTGTCTTGTGGTGTGCTTTTCCGTACATATGGTTTGCAGGCTGCAGGCAGCTCTGCGAGGTCCCAGCATAGTCTGCCGTCGATCCCGTTCTCCTCCTTTCCTTTTGCGTGGTGGAGCAGAAAGCATGCATGTAGAACTTGAAAATCACAGCAATAGAGGTCACAAGCGGTGTAGCAGAAAGCACGCATGTAGAACTTGCAGATCACAGCAACAGAGGTCACAAGCACAGTCAAAGTCGAAATGATCCTAACAAATTGGACAGGTTCTCTGCAATTGAGAGAGTTTTTCACAGAGGAATGAAACATGCTGTCCTTTGGGGTTAATAAAATGCACACACATAAAATTTGGAAACGTGCTTGTAGGATAGCAGGAGAAGGTCTGACAGCAGTTTCTGTATGCTGCAGAGGATGCTGAGTGTTCATCTGCTAACCCAGTCGCTCCAGGACAGCTGAGCTCTAGTCGTGGTTTGTACGGGTCGCTAATAACTTTGATGCACCGGGACTAACCTAGATACTGAATGCTTTCAGTCATGACGCATTTTGGCCTGAGAATTTTTATCTCCAAGTGAGAATCGAGTGTAGTGGCTAGAATGTGTTTGACCACATCTGATGTTATTTCAGCATCTGCCCCTTTGGAGGTTGGGTTTTTTAGGTGGAAATCTCTCACAGTGTTTGGGTTCAGCATTTGTGATTCCTGTGACATCTGCCGTAACTATCAAGACAGATGAAGGCGGTGTCCAAGAAAGGACTGAAGCGATTACAAGGTGCTCTAAACCTGAGGATGGAGAACTTTACGATGTGCCATGGCAAACCCAGGCAGGACACACTGAGAAGTTCCCCCGCCTAACTTTCATGCTGCCGTGCTCTTACACGCCTTTCCCAGGGCCAGGCCTGGGATGGCAGGTGTAGCGGCTGGGATAAAGGGCTTTCACGTTGCGGGGCCAGTGGATGCTGCAGGTAGCGACTAAGAAATGCTGGCAGTGTGGTGGTAGGGAGTACAGTGACAGAGATGACTGGGGTGGCAACGCATAATTTTTTTTCTCCTTGTGGCTAGAACAGGACTGTGAATACAGAGGAGGTGCTGTAGGATAAGACACATGGCTTTATGGAAGTCCAGGGCAAGAGAAATGAAATGGTGCAGACACAGTGTGAAATGTATTTGCAGAGTTGTGCGTGGGAAGGCTATGTTTCACTTGCCTGCAGCCAGCTTGGTGTAGCTAATAGTATTTAATGCTCTGTTGTTTGTTTGTTTGGGTTTTTTCCCCTCTTTTAAGCAGTGTATTTACCTCATAAGGGGAAAAGAAATCTTATTCATGTATGTAGTACCTTCCTGGGAACGAGGAAGAGCACAGGGCAGTTTGCAGTTGAGACAGATTTATTCCTGGCTGAGTAAGCTGTTCCTGAGATGCTGTGGGCCTGTTCCTAAGCAGGCGTGTGAACGGGCTTCCATGGAAATCCGGCTTTGTGTGTCATACTGTCAATTCAAAAGATTTCAGGAGTTTTTTAAAAGCTGGCCATGATCTGGGCCCATTTCTGGTTGTTCTCCCCCATTCGCTTGGCTATTCTAACTACTACTTTTAATTTACAGTGCCTGAGGCTTGAGGAGAAGCCACATCACAAATCTACCTGGAGTCTCTGGATTCTTTACTGCATACAGAGTTCAGGCTTTCTCTTGCTCTCCATGGGGAAAAAGAAGAAGAAGAAAAAAAATCTATTCCTGACAGCAAATTGGGTTAAAAAGGCAAGAGATGAAATGAATATACCTTATGCTGCCTTGGATGTAAGGACAAGTGGGTGGAGTATCAGACTGCAAGGGAGATCAGAGTCAGAGCTCCTTCAAAGATGATTTTCCAGGCAGGTGAGGAGCTGGCTGGTATGATGGCAGAAAGTTTGCAGGCTGTTTGAGGAGGTCGGTATTATGGTGCTCCTCAGAAGCCTGGGTGTTAAATTGCATCTCTTTCCCATTTTCCTGGTCACATGGCTGCATAAGATAAAAGCTTCATCAAGCTCCTAGACCTTGGACTGGTCTTGCAAAATCAAGCCAGCCGTTGTGAGAGGGGTTAATTCACACCATCGCCACAGAAGACAAAATGGATCTTTGAAACAAATGTGGTGGTGGGGGTAAACCCATCAATCATGTGAATACTGCTTTACAGTAATTCACAACTGCAGCTTTTTTCTGAAGCAAGGGCTGGCTGAGTCCGATCAATCCCTTGGCTCTCAAATAGGTCTCAGCAGGCAGTAGCTTGCTCCTTGTGGGTTTGTATGTACATGAAAGCCCACTTTATATTAACTCTGTGGAATAGTATTTTTTCCCTCTCTCTAAACCCCTTAGCGCTAATTCAGTGTAATTATACTCATTGAATACAGTACTGACAGCCCCACTCCTCCCCCTTTCCTGTCAGGATATTGGCCTAAAAATCACTAGATGAAGAAAATCCAAAACAACGATGGGATTCTTTGTTCTGGCCTTCTACATAGGTTTTTATTATTTTAATGTAACCCGTTGGTCACACTTTCAAGTATTTCCTTTAAAGCTGAAGACTGAAAATACATTTCTCTTTTTTTTCTTTGAAAAATTAATGAAGAATTAGACTTTAGGCTTTAAGAAAAATACTAAATACTGCAAACCCCATTACTAACTGAGCATTGGCATCATTATTAACAGCCTGAGGCTGCTGAGGACCTCTTTCTACCTTTTTGGAAATGGGGAAAGGTGCCAGGAAAAGGCAGGGAGCCTCTTTCCACCTGTTCCTTCCGCGTCTATGTCTGCATCTCAGGGATGGGTGGCATTTTCCCTGTTGTGTTTTCAGGGCTGAAAATAAAGGTGAAGGTGTCTTAGCAAAGCATGTTTTAGTCCTTTCTAGCTCCATATGTATGAGTGAAACTTCTATAGTGGGAAATATCTGGAAAGCAGTGACTAAAAAGGATTTTAGGGGTCATAGGAGGTAGGCGTTGACACGTGAGCTCTGAATGTAGTGCTGTGGAGAAATGTCTAAAACCAATTCTTAGGCATATACATGAGAGGGCCAGACTAGGGCAATAGTGCTGATGAGAGAGATACCAGGATAAGGCATTCTGTGTTGGTGTCAACATTTTCAAAAGGTGCAAAAAAGAAAAAAGAAAGGAAAGGAAAAACTCTCCAACAAACTAATGGCTGGAGAAAGTTTGCTCTGCAGCTTAAAGAGCTTCGTCTGCCTGACAGACTCAAGAAGAACAGACAACCACATTATAAATATCTTTTAGGGAAGATAAATAACAAGTACTGAAGGCCTCTAACTTACTTGGGAAAGCCATGATAAGAAAAATTCAATTACAAACTAATTTACTATTTTACAGTGTCGCTGGTGGGAGGCGGGGTGATAATTTCACAAAAGCTTTCATAGAAGGCAGTGGATCCCTCATCTTACGAAGCCTAAATAGCAAATGTGGAGTTGAGCATTCCAGAAGATTGGTACAAGGAACTAACTTGGGGCTTTTGCATAAGGACATCCATTTTGTCTTGACAGAAGAGTTTTTCTCAGCTGCTCAGAGGTGAAATGTGGGCAGGTCAGTGAACCAGAAGTCTGTGTTTTAAAAGATAGCAAATGTGTCCTGCTTTAACAAGCAATGGAGTTCTCTTTTTAACTGTAATACACAAATACTGTAATTTAGGTGCCAATTTGCTTCCTACAAAGGCTGTTAACATGTTGCAGGTAACACTTCTTGTGTTACCCTTATATCAAATTGTAACTCAACTGCTGTAAACCTAGTAGAATAGAGCCAAACATCACATGAAAAACAGAGTGAACAGGGAAACACGCATTTTAGAAACTAAACAGGCCATGCTGGGAGGGCATTTCCCATCAAAGTATAGAGTTGCTTACTCCCTTTCTAAGTGTGGGGTTTTCTAATTTTTGGTTTGGTTTGGTTTTTTTCCTCTGCTTACCTTGCCTTAGTGGAATGGTAGCTAAGTGTGTGCTTTCCTTTTCAATCAAGAGTGATTTTCTTGATAGCAGACGGGCAGGCCACAGCCCTTGTTCCTGAAACCTTGGTCCTTTAGCACAAAAGGTCTCCATCCAAGCATTGTCTTACTGTCTTTAGGTCTTGCCTGTATAAAGCCTCTTTGGAAAAGTGAACCTGAATGAAGAAAAACATGTATTTGTGAGATAGGTAGATTGTGTCTATCTTTTAATGTAAACAGTTCTCTTCAGAGTGAAATAAAATAGATCAAACTAAGGTGTTGCAAGTTCAAAGAGTATCCACAGCACTGTGTGCTATTTCTTGCCCACTTTTAGTTGGGGAATGTGCAGGGATAAGGAGGTCGTCTGGATTTTGCAAGACTGAGGAAACAGAGGCATTAGAGAGGAGGAGGGTGTCAGCTTTATTGGCTTCCTTTGCTCATGGGATTGAGGGACCTTTATTTATGCTTTTCTAGTCATGTGGATAAGCTAGTTCTGTTTCCAGAATCAAGAGCAATGCTGATTTTTCTCTTCTTGAGAAGAATGAAGGGGCTTAGCAGCTTTGAACTCCATTTTAGTTTGAGCACTGGCTATAGTTACAATAAAATGCTGGCTTTAAGAAGATTCTGAAAGATCAAATCCCAAATAGGATTTTCCCAAATGGGAAAAACTTGTTTGTTCCTCTCTCTGAGCATATGGAACTGTTCCACAAAGTACATTTCCTTAAATTGGGTTTTCATGTGTAATACAACTTGGGTGGGGAGGACAGGGGCAAAAAGCAGAAGTTGAAAGCCTGTGATGTGGGGAGTGGTTATAGCCTACATCAGTTCCCCAGACTTTAGAGCAGCCTCTGTTCTCTCTTTCTCCTGCTTTGTTTTAGGCAAAGGTCATGCTTCCCCAGTGACCATTAGGACCCATTACCTTTTGTTTTATCTGTGATTAATGTTGCCTAATTTAATGATGATGTTGACGTAGTGGAACCATCTGGTATTTCAACTTCAAAAGGCTGAAAGGTTTTCAGCTCTAGGCTGAAAACTTTGGATAGAATTGCCAGCATTGGGCCAACCTGGCTCCTGTGGAGCAGAGGGAGAGTCATTCTGGATTTCTAGAGCTGATGAGATGTTTCTTCTCTAGCTTTATACAGGTAGCTCCTCCTATTGCTACACAGTGTTTTCAATACGTTTTGTTGTTTAGGTGAGGGCATGTTAATTTTGAACTTTCTTCTGTGAGTAGTTGCCTAGATAGCACAAGAGAGACCTTTGTTTAAACAACACAGACAATAGGTGTTACCAGAGCCAGATAACTGCAGGTAAGCAGGCATCTTGATGAGATTAGAAGGGCAGCAGTAGATACAACAGAGGCATATACATTATGAGCTATTCTGATTAGCTCCTAATCCTTAAGCGGACTTTACTGAACTCTGCCTGGTTGAATTGTTCTCACTTGGGACACTATTTTTTGATTTGTATTGCTGACAGAAGATCCATCCATACTACCTTTTGGGTAATGGTGAGCTGCCAAGGCTGAGAGTTCAAACCCTGGAGCACACTGAATTGGGGAACAGCAGCCAGGAGCTGGTGCTCTTGCTGAACAGATGGTGACCCAGAAAGCTGTATGCTCAGCATTAAGTACTTAATGACATGCAGGTGTCCTTCATGGTTTGGAGCACTGAAGTTTTTAAATTTACTGTAGGAAGTTGGTCACTTTGAAGACCAAATGAGGCTTCCCACCTCTGTGGAGCCATTTGTGGCACAATTTACTGCTACCAAAATCTATCCATTTAACATAAACAGATGTGCAGCACAGAGCTGACCTGAACTTCCCTACAGTGGGAATTGATAAAGGATCAACCATGTTCATTCAAGACAATTCAAAGCCTTAGCCTGAGGCCAACAGAGAGAATAACCATTTGAGGGTAATTTCTCACTCTAAGATATTACTGTTATCTGTTCTTAGCACTAAACCAAGTTGTTTTAGACCAGAGCTGTGTGGTTGCTCTGCCTATGTGGAATAGCATCATCCTATTAACTGTTGCCATGCCCTGAAGAAATACTGATTTTTTTGATAACTAGCAAAACCCTTCCAAAGTGATGTCTGTCTTTCTCTTTGCAAGCCAGCTTTTGAAGAGGCAAAGCTACAGGTCCATGGGGGTGGGGAGAGAGGAAGAGGTCTGCAGGCCAGAGGAGTGGGGAGGATGAGGCAAAGTTGGAGGAGCAGCACTCATAAGGTTGCTTAGGCTCTTTCTTCCCCCTCTCTGCTGTGTTCCCTTCTGTCCTCAGTCTATGAGCCTGTAACATTACTTCTGGCTCTTCTACATCTGCAGAGCTGCTTCTCATGAAGGACGAGGCATAGAGAGGTAGCAGTGATTCTGCATTGTGCCTTCAGTGCTGGTATCCTGTGGTGAAATATGCTTCACTAGCTTCAACATGTGATACCTGTGGTCTTAGTGAGCCTTTGCGTATTTGGAGGGAATGATTCCTCAATCATGGGAAATGAGCAACAAGGTAAAAACCCCACCTCAGTAGCAGGCATTCAGCAGGTGAAAAGGAGCGTTATCTGTGCCTGCTTCCGTTTTTGATAGACATGTTCTGATAGCTGTGGAAGAGAGACTTGGGAGCAATGGAGAATGGCGGCTTTAGCTTCAGTTCATTTGCGTACACGTTGTCACTTCTGTTTTTCTTTTTTCCAAAGGCTTTGTGAATGTACTGGGTCCCTCTCACTGACTCACAGGCTGTATATACTACCTTCAGTAGGAGTGATCTGTTCATTGAGCCAAGCGGCTCCAGGAGGTCGTGCCTGTACTGTCGGCGGCTGCCCAGCTGAAGTGAGCCTTTCTCCTTGTGTGCCTGAACTCCCCTCCCTGGGGGTTGCCCAGGGTGGCTAAGGCTAGGGCTAGAGTACGAGTCACCACAGAGGGTAATACAGATTATCAAAAAGCTGAAGCTTAAGTATGAGCTCTGGGTCTGAGCTCACTGGCCAGCAGAGGTGCTAATGCCACTCGCAGGAAGCTTGGCTTGGCATCTTGTTCGCCGAATTAACAATGAGTAAAGCTTAATGATTCCTGCCTCTCGGGTGATACCTTTTCACTAGAACACTAAAAAAGGAATTAAATTGTGGCAAAGGGATTGGGGGAATGAAAGAGAATCATGCCTGATTAGCTTTCAGAAGGAGGAAAAAGAATCTCATGGTTCAGAATGGTAATTGCTCTGCAAGGGGCAACTATCTCCCGGAGTTATCACTTAATCTCTAGGTAGGCTCTCTTCTGAGTCGTACTTAATGGGTAAGCTTTGGACTGGCCTTCAGTGAAAAGGAGAACTGCATTATCACTTCTCTGTCAGGATACGGCGGGAAGGCAGTCTTAGGTAAGAATTTGCCTCTTACTGAGATCTGCCCTTTACAGCTTTTCTCCCATAACCATCCCAAAGTGCCCTGCTGGCTTCTGCCTACTTTTGGGTATGCTTGAGAAGAATTTTGACTGGTTATTCTGGGAAGTCGTTAACAATATAAGTATCCTAGCATAATCTATGACACTCTTATCTAATACCTTCGCAAAAGATTCTGGGTTTAGGGAGTCACTTGCCACTGCTTCTTGCCTTCCTTCTGTCCTGCTTATCTCTTTTTTTCAAGTGGTGCAGGCAAATAAGCTCTTTGGAGCTGCTGCATCTCAGACTTTCCTTTCTCTCCCTCTCCCTTTCTTTCTGTCACTGGCATCAGCAAGCTCCCTCAGCTCTGTAGGACAGCATGCAGTAGCACATTTTCCTTTGTCTGATGTTGGGATACATGGTGTAATTTAACCTTTTTTTCTTTTTTTTCTTTTACTGTGCACGTTTCAGATGCCCTGAAAGGAGTTCTTTGCCAATGCAGTTGTAGTGAGGTTGCGAGAAATGGGGAAATTAGAGGAACACACCAGAAAACCGGTGCTATGTCTGAGTGAATAAGCTATTGCCTCTTAAGTGCATTTGCTCCCTAGTGCTAAAAATTGCCTTGATATTTGATTGATATCACATATCAAGACCAATCAAGCTATGTGATGCAGAGGTGATGGGGAAGAAAGGCAGGTGTATGCATTGGGGGCAAAATACCTCTAAAGTAGGAGATTTGATGAAGGGAATTTAAACACTACAAACACAGCTTTGTTTCTAATTATATTTTTTTCCTTGTAATGACTTGCCCATCCTTTAGGCTTTCACTGCAATTTCTTTACAGGCATTTCTTCCTTCTCCCCCCAAATTTCCATCCTTTCCTGGTAATCTAACAAGAAATTCTTTCTGGGGAAGGCGCTGAGGAAATAACCCCTCCTCCCCAAATAACAGTATCTTTCTTGGCAGAATCTGCAGTTTTTGCAAATGAACTATGTTCCCTCACACCTCCTGTGCTTTTCTTTTTCAAATCACATAACTTCCTGCATGAGGTAACCTTTTCTATCTCGGTCTGTCTCTCTCCCTTGCTCGCTCTCCCTCTGGCTTACTTTTCAGTCAGCGTTGCTCTCTGGGTCCCTTGCTCGGTGATGAATGAGTTTCATTCATCTTTCTTTTGGGGGCTCTGTGAAAAGCTTTAGACTTTGCCTGCTCCCATTTTTTCGCTCGGCTATTCATTTCCATGGCGATGGAGAAAGGAGGGGGGTGGCAGAGTGGGTGGCAGTGGGGCCAGAGGTCAAGAGTGGCCACTTTCTGAATTAAAGCTTTGAATTCCATTAAAGGTGACACGTTGTAACCTGGAGTAACTCTCTAAGAACTTGGCTGTCAAAGTCATCAAAGCAAAGGGAGAGGGAGGCAGGAGAAAGAGAGAGATCAGAGGAGGAGGAACCCAAGAGCTTGGAGTTGCTGTCAGGATTACATCTGGTGACTTAATATAGGGGTAGTTCATTTGTGTTGCCATACACTGTGCTTCAGTGAGGCCGTGCTCCGAAATCTGCACGCGGATGGGGTGTGCGAGGTAGAGAGGGTTCCCCTCATCCTTTGATCAACAAATGTAATCTTCTGATTAAGTAAACAAACCTTCACCTCTCAGAAATGGGAGGAGGGAATTGAGTACAGATAAGTATCCCAGCCACTTTAGGATTTCATTAGGTTATCTTTTCATTTCTTCCAGAGAGGTGCCAGGAGGACTCAGCAGACAAACATGAGGGATGTTTTCTTGGCATCGTACGATTAGTCACTGAGAGAAAGTCTGTGTCCAGGAAGACAACATGTGAAGTAGAACAAAGTGTATCAAGCTGTTTCCGAATATCCAAAATTTACGTGTTTTAAAAACATTGAATTTGGAAACTTGCCCATCCCTGTATTAAAAAAACAAACCCAAAAGAAAACCTGCTGAATCTTGTAATTTGCAGATGTTTCTTCTCTGAAGGTTGATTACAGGGGGGAGGAATCAGAAGGAGGCATCGGGACCTCATGCCATGTGTGCATGTTATATTCTGAATTCACATCCCCTCTTTGAATGGTCTTATCATGGTGGTAATCAGGGTCTGTGTTAAAACTCTCCTTTCTCACTTGTGCCACCTGATGATCCAGTGGTTCAAAGCAGAAGTTTCTGTTAGTTCCAAGCGTGTGATCTTTCTTCTGGTACTATTGAGTTTCAGAACTTGTTATCCCTCTATCCCCAAGGTTATCCAGCTCTTCTTTTATTGATGACCTGATCCTAACGTATACTAGCAGGAAAGCCTGCTAATTTTATAATATATAAATTTTTTTGTCCTTGGTCTCATATGTTTTCTGTATTAAATGAAAATGCAAAAGTTTGGTGCTAAACTCCTTGTGGAACTCACTTTGAAACCTCCCCCCAGCGTTATATTTCTCAGCTTGCTAAATCTGTCTAGATCCCAAACTGGACAATGCTGTTCCTGCCAGTCCTGAGTGTGCCGCTATCAAAAACTGTGCTGTGCGCTCAGCAACCAAGAATTATAAAAGTCTCTCTGTACTCTGAATCACACTTGATTATGAAGCCTTCAGCATCCAGGTCAAGTTGGGATTCTGGAAACACTCAGTTCCTCCTCTCTCAGGGTACTTGACACTTCTTAGCAAGGTCTTTCTCATCATTATGGTTCCTCTGCCTATTTTACCATTCCCTAGCATCCCTGAGCTTCCTTGTGGCACTCTAACAAATGGCTTAACATGTTTGAGGTGGAGGAGGATTCTGGGTTTTTTCTTTGTCTAGAAAATTGCGGCTTTTATTGCTGGAGGCTGTTGGGGTTCTTTGCTGAAAGTAAATTGGGCAGACTCTTGCCTGTGTTTTGCTGTTGTGTTTTTTATTATTTACTCCTTCATATTAAAAAATATTTCCAGAATCTTGTAAAATAACAATCTTAAAGATTTTTTTTTATTTTCCAAGTCCACATTTTCATGGTGTTTTTCCCCCCATGTGTGGTGTATAAGACAATAGTAGCCTGTAATTGGTCTAGTAAGATAATGTATTATTTTTTTCTCTTTGGCATTTCTTCAGTTGTTTAAAAAGCAACAAGGAGGGACTCAAAGCAAAAGGAACACTGGATTTTTCAGACCAGTTTGCACAAATCCTGCATCTTTGTGATGCAGTAAAAGAACGAACTGAGGCTGTGTATAGTGACCACAGGAGTTAAAAATGAGGAATTAGGAGTTATTAGAAAAGTTTGACATTGATGTGCATGGTTTTTTTGTTTGTTTATTTTGGGGTTTGGGGGTAGAGAAGATAGGGAAGGAAAGTTTGAGGTGCCAGAAATACCCTAAACTGAGAAGCAAAGGAGGAATGAGGATGGTGAGGCACTGGAACAGGTTGCCCAGAGAAGTTGTGGATGCCCCATCCCTGGAAGTGTTCCCAGGCCAGGGCGGAGGGGGCTTTGAGCAGCCTGGTCAAGTGGAAGATGTCCCTGCCCATGGCAGGGGGGTTGGACTAGATGATCTTTAGGGTCCTTTCCAACCCAAACCATTCCATGATTCTATGAATAGGTGCTCACATTACTGAATGAATGAGAGCTCTATCAGTCCTATGTGCATCTAGAGATGTTAAAAGCCCTCTAATTAGGGAGAGAATCAGCTGCAATATGTATTATGCTATGTTAAAGGACAGACTGCTGAGAGAAACAGCTCCAACTTTGGAGAGATGCTGCAGCTAATAAAGGCAAATAAACCAGGCAGGGAAAGGATCAAAACTGTAACAGAAATCACTGGTTCAGAGGTATGCAAACTTGGGCCGAAGGGACCTCAGAAATAGGGCAGAGACAAAGTGAATGGAGAATAAAAGCATCGTAGGTCTCTTTACATGAGAGGTAGAAGGAAGCAGTGCAGGGACTGAGGGTGGAGAGTTTCTTTGTTAATAAGGAATATATTGGCCTACTTTAGTAGACTCAGACTCTCAGCTTGCTGGCACCTGAATAGGAGGGGAGCCGCTGCCGTATTTGTAATTATGGCATTTGATCGGGGATCTCTCTATCTGCAGGATGGTGACGTTCATTGCAGCATATTCTCAATGCAAGGGCACTGTGAACTGCCCCAAGAGCAGCACTTGTACTAAGTGTACTGGCTGGTGAACTAGGGCCATTCCCTTTTCCCCCTTAAGAGATTTGGCTCCTTTTTTAATCTGCTTTTGCTGGTGAGATGCTTGTCTGAAACAAGTCTGCTCCAGCAGGACTTTCAGGTCTGTTAGTCCTCTATTCTTTTCACCTGAAACAGAATAAACAAGAAATGAAGATAATGGGGAGGAAGCATAGGTATTTGATTTAATGCAGAGACTTGATTTACCTGTTCTGCTATGCTTGATCCTACTTTTCCACAAAGACTTTCCTTCATGAGACAGTCCTGTAGTTTCACCCTCAGGGGTGTTGCCTTGCTTACTTTTCCTGCATTCTTTGTATTTTCATACCTGCTTGTAATACATTCTTCCCCTCTCTGTAGCAAACGCACCTGGTAATGTCAACTCTGCTTAAAAAAGCCAGTGCCAGGAGTAATCACAAAGCTGACCTCGTTAATCTGTGTGTTATCTGAGGAGTGGGAGTACTCTGCCTTGCAGAGGCTGTAATAGCATTGATTGGGTAAAGCACAAACAGTTCCCCTTCTTCCGTCAAACCATTTTGAGAATTAAAATGCAGAAATACCGCACTGTGTAAGCTGTAACAATTATGCCTTCCATTTAAAGATGTATCTCACTGAGGAACAGACATGACAAAACATTAAATCACAGGACTTTTGCCTCCCTAGCCAGTAGGGTCTTTACTGTAAAACTTGCACGCGTTAGTGTGGATGCCACGGAGGGACGTGGATGCTCCAGGGTTGGGAGAAGTAAAACCCCACAGCACACTAAGTGAATTTGATCACATCTATGAGTGTCCAGCCTTGTACAGAAGAACCAGGCCTGCTTGTGGTGTCAGGCATAAGTGAGACTGTGGGTCTCTGCCTGACCGAGAGCTGGCACAGGTTGCTCAGAGAGGTTGTAGAGTCTCCCTCCTTAGAGATATTCAGAAGCGATCTGGACATGGTCCTGGGCAACTGGCTCTAGGTGGCCCTGCTTGAGCAGGGGGGTTGTGGCCTCCAGAGGTCCCTTCCAACCTCAACTGTTCTGTGATTCCTATACTGGCTAATTCTGTGACTCTTGAGTAATTCTCTTGTTCAGGCTTGTACCACATCTCTGTCCTTCTGTTGGTCAATTTGTACCCTACAGAATAGCAGCATATGCTAGTAGAGGTGAGGAGAAGGGCATGCACTGTGTGTTGTATTAAAAGAGAAGGGGACAAATGATACTAAACTAGCTTTTTACTTGGAAGAACTACTAGTAGAAACAGTGCCATTTCAGCTACTCCTCCAGCCACATGCACAGACTGACATCCTGATAGAGTTGTGTCTGAAGGGACAATGTTCTTACTCCTTCAAAGAGACTTTATTGCAACGTAAGACAGACAGCCTGGAGCTGCAGGGAAATTAGTCCTGTGTTGTGGTTTATGCCTATGTAGCACTTAAGACTGGAACGCTTTCTAGGCATCCTGCTTGTCTTCTTTGGCTGTGGAGCAGGGAAGCCAAAGTAGCCAGGGGCTAGCTTGGGTGAGAAGCTGTCTAAATCAGAATTGTGTTTGCTTTGGAGGAAAGGCCAAACCTCCAACATATGCAGAGGCACGTGCGGATGTTTTGTGCAGTCTGGGTGGTGTGCAGAGGTCCTGATTGCATGAAGTGTTTAAATATGGCTTTCCTGAAACGCATGAGGATGAATTGCTGCTAGAAAAACTGGTAGGAGTGTCCTGGGAATGGGCTGCTGTCAGCTGGGCACTGGAATGGCTTGAACTCCTCCGATGGATTTGCTCCTTCCTGCCCCCCAGTCCCTAGCCTTTGTCACCAAGAGCTCTGCTTTTTCTTTCCAAGGTTATTTCTGGGTCAGTAAGGAGGAAGATATAATCTGTGAGCCTTGTGAGGTAGTTAGCTTAATCATCCAACTTTCTTCTGGCAGAAAGCTGCTTACAACAAGCCTATCCTGTGGCAGGGAAGGAAGGGGGGAGGAAATGGGGTGGGGTAGCCTGGATCACAGATCTGGAAATAGGTGCTGGAAATCCCACTCTTCTGACATAGAACTCCCGTCTTTAAATCCCTCGGTAGCCTCTGGCTTATGTAAATGTTTATCCAAGGGGGAATCAAATTACTCTGATCTTCTGGCGGTTGGAAATCTGACATCTACCTATAACTGTTTTCAGTTAAATTCTCTAGGGTTTAGTAGTAATATCTATTAAATTCTATGTTTCCATCCTTTGAAATCTTACAGGGTGCTTTTCTTTAAAGTAGCCCTTAATAAGTTCTAGCATAATTAAGCTATCGTCATGTTGGATTGAGAAGAGAATCTTCGGAAGGATTTATTTTTCTCCATTTCCTTTGCTGAGTTTCTAAAAATGTCAGGGCACAGAAACTAGGCTCCTGCTCTCAGGGTGTTTGAGCAACCGCCTCAGCCCCGGTGTCTTCAGCACAGTTGGCTGGGCTGAGCTTCATATTCAGATACTTTCTGTGTCAGCCTTCCTCCTCAATGCACAGCCTGCTTGTTGCTGTGTCTTCTGGCCTGATCCATTCCCGATTGCCATCTTCTTCCAAGTCCTTTTTCATCCCATCTGTTTTAGGCCTTTGCCATCTGTAACACAGTCTTCTACCCTGAAATGTTTCAGAGTCTTTTTCTTGAGTGACAGAGTTGGGACTGATTGGTTCTCTGTTCCGTGTATCTAACATACAGCTTTTGTTCCGTCCCTGTCAGCTTTTGGAGACTGTTTCTTATAACATGTCTACATAACATGTATATGCAACATTTGTAAAAGTAGAGTCTTATTCTTTTTTTCTTTTTTCCCCCTTGGGAACCTCTTAGCTGTAGCAAAGAGTCACCATTCTGCGTTCTCTGCACCATTTGGGCCCCTTGGGGTGGCTGTAGCATAGACCCTGCGTGCCACTGAAGCATGGACCCTATTGCTCTTCCTCTGCTACAAACGTCTGCAATAATGCAAATATGGGGCATAACACGAAGAAAAGGACGTGGCACTAGGCTGCATCTTGGAATTTTATCCCTGGAACAGAAGGGTTGGTCTGATGCCCAGCTGAACTGAGCCTTTCCTTGTGCCAAGGTGCAGTCAGTTAGCATGGCAGCATTCGCTGGGAAGTGGGTCCAGGTCTGGGGGCTCAAGGAGTGGGAGGAAGGTTACAAAGCATCACAGCTGACCTGTGAGATCCAGCCCTGGCTCTGGGAGGGCTTTTGGAGGTAATCAACTTTTGAGTTTCATGCTTCATGTATGACACTTGGGAGAGGTTTGTAAAAACGGGCTGCTGGGGCTGCTTGCATGCTCACTTTCAGGTCCCAGGTATAGACAGTGTAGGTATAAACTGTGCCGTGCTGTCTACATGCTTGCTTTTTTTCCTATTTATAACTTTTGAATAGAAGTGCCTTTTTTTTCAGGTGAGGTGTGTGTGCTGAGACTTTACCTTGTATCTTTAGGAATGAATAAGACCTCAAGTGACAGGTCATGTAGAAATGCAGTGCTATAGTATATTTGCCCTTTTTTTTTTTTTTAAAAAGGATTATTAGACAAGGGATACAGACAAATTTGAATCCAAGTTCCTGTCCACTTCTCACTGTGTTCGTCGCGACTGGGTCATGACTTTTCTCTTTTTCTGGAAAACTGCAAACCAGGCAAATGTTGACTATGAGAAGATCAAACAAATAATTTCTGCTCTTCTTTTGGTTTGTACTGTTGCAGCACGAGGGCAGATCAACGGAGTGAATCAGAAGTCAAATATCTGCCCTGACCCACAAGGAAACATGGTCCTTGGGGTGGAGCAAGATGCTGATAGAAGACATGCTGTCTCTATTCCCATCCGTTCCAAGGGCAGACTGCTGTGGAGGCCAGTCCTGGTATGCTAGTGAAGATGTATTGCAGGTCTCTGTGCATCAGAGCATCACAGTAACCAGCAATGCTTCTCTAGGGATCTAGGAAGAGCATCAGAATAGCCGCTCTACCAAAGCTCTAATTTGCTCATCACTTTTGGCTGATGTGATTAGCAGTCAAGGCTAATTACCTACAGGAGTGTTCCCTCTTGCCTCCCTGAAGCCACACATGAGAAAGCTGGTGTTATGATCCTTGGCAATATAAGCTGTTCTTCCTTCTTTCCATCACAGAAGATACAAATATTAATGAAATGAAGAGAGGGGAATGCTTCAGGGTCAAATATCCTCTTTCCTCAACTTTTCTTCTGTCTGTGTTCTGCTCTGTGTGGTTTTGTTTCTCCTATTGCTAGCACAAAGAATGGCAGAAATATTCTCAGAAGCAATCTCATACGCATACACCCATTATGCAGATACAGGTATGCTCTGTGCCAGCACGTTTTACTGTTGGTGAAGAAAATAGTGAAAGTAACTGGCAAACAGATATACAGAGCGTTTATTTCCTTGTAAGTAAATGTGGTGCAGTGACCTAAGGAGGAGGTGGTAGAGAAAGAAGTTAATTGACATGGTCTGGAACTTCAAGCAAGTCTGAATTTAACACTGCCTTCCTGCACGCATGCGTGCCAGCTGCTCTTAATTGGACAGGGAGGCAGTCTTACCCAAAAGCTGACCTTCTCTTTTCTTAGCACAACGTAAAAATAGAAAAGAGCTAGCAGGTTTTAGTATACCTTCTGTATGACAAACTATCCAGAAGGAAAAAACTAACATGGCTAGGCTGGATTTGGGGTTTGATCCCTTGTCTCCCGCACTGGCACACATCGCAGAAGGTGCATTCAGCGTGTTGAGCTAATTGTTTAGGAGTGGAATCAAGAATCGTTAAGGTTGATGTATAGGGAGAATTAGGAGCATATGACTGAAATCCAGAGGCCTGCTGACTGAGTGGTAGCTGGGTGCTGAACATTGTGTGGCTAGAGTAATACAAAAAGGTAATGAGGTAAGTTAGCTTTTAATGAACCCCATGAAGCCAGCGATTTCCAGTATTTTAGCTGTTCAGGATAAAGCTGAACTACATTTATACTGCACCGCCATCTGAGACATTATCAGCACTAGCTGGGCACTGAGCAGAAGTACAAAAGATCCACATTTTATGAATCTAGGTATTTCGCATGCCAGTAAGGTCCTAAGTCCCTTGACTGAATATCCAAGCACTTGCATGGTTAACCCTATCAGCAGAGCAAGTTACCAGAAAAAGTCATGGAGTCTGTGGGATCTCCACCCTCATTCATTAAAGGCAGCAAGTTCACTTAATGTGGGTTTTTACTTTCTAAAGCATGGAGCCTTACAGAAATGAACACATGAACCTCTAGTTGTGTATGGGAGAGAAGATCCAGTGCCGGGTCCATTGAGTGTTTTGGGGTTTGTTTTGTTTTGGGTTCGGGTTTTTTTATTATTATTATTTTTCTTTTTGCAGACATTGAGGTGGGAAGGGAATACATGTGCATGAAATTGTCCAGTACTTTAAGCTTTGTTTGTAAACAAGGCACCTTTTGTCTCTGCTTTCTCTTGGAATGTAATGAGCAATAACAAATAGCATAATTTTCAGAAAGTTTAAACAGTGGAAGGTTGTTCCTTGCCCTTCTATCAGCATTGCTCTTCCATTTTTGAAGAGTCATGGTGCCAAGAGAGCTGAGTGGATGTAAGTTAGTCAAAGGGTATTTCTGTTTGAGCTTGGACTGTACTACCTTACTCATGCCTTATAGCAGTTGAAACTTGAACTCAATCCTCATAGGTATTTTCTCTGATAGGGACTAAAAGACAGTCTCAGGAAAGCTTAAATACCACTGTTTCTTTCAGGCAAGATATTTCGAAATCCACATCAGACTCTTTCTACCTGCTTGTTGGCAATAATTTCCAAATTCAGTTATATGGTATAGCTATAAAGAGAACAAACTATTTTTTTCCCCCTTCCCTGTTGGCAACATTTAACTCAATAGGAGGCTGCATGTTGCCAGAGTCCTCCCACTCCAGTCCTGGCCTCCAGGGACTCTGCAAACTGCTTTGGAATGTGCCAAGACCCACACCCACACCCTGGGAGATAAAAGACAGTTTGGTAGCTTTCTTGCATTGGCTTTCTGACATTGCTATTAAGAAGTATCAGGGTTATATTGTCACTGTTCTATTTGTGGCCATCTATAGCCTTGCAAGGTCTTTTTTTTTTTTCTTTTTTCTTTTTTCCCCTGTGGATGTTTACCTGCAGATAGGTTCAAGACAGAACAGTGGAGATTTTTCACATTCTGATATATCATCATCACCAAGCATTTTCAAATTTAAAACACAAATACCTAATGTTGTAGAAAATATGTGCTATAATATAATCAGTCATGATGTACAGTGTGTCCGAAGTTCAAGAATGTAGTCTTAAGTATAGTTTGTCTTTTCAACTTACATTTTAAATACCAATTTTTTTTTTTTCATTTGCATGATTGTACTTTAAAATGTAAAGTAGGGAATGCACCTGAGTGTGACATGTTGAGAATTTTATATATTCCCTTGCATCTCTGGCTGCTTTGCTAAACCATTTGCATTATGACTTATTCCCTCAGTCTTAAACTGGAGAGCTCATCTGCATCACTGGCCATAGTGACTGCTGATAAGTCCAAAACAACTGATAATTGGTACTATTTTGGAATTACTGCATGTTTAGGTTTCTGACATCATTACAAGATCCATTTTATGGCTTTGCATGCTGTTCAGTCACTGGTTCAAGGCGAGTATAAAATGACTAGGGAAGTGATCGTGCCCCTGTACTCGGCACTGGTGAGGCCGCACCTCGAATACTGTGTTCAGTTTTGGGCCCCCCACTACAAGAGGGATATTGAGGTGCTGGAGCGTGTCCAGAGAAGGGCAACGAAGCTGGTGAAGGGTCTGGAGCAGAAGTCTTATGGGGAGCGGCTGAGGGAACTGGGGTTGTTTAGCCTGGAGAAAAGGAGGCTGAGGGGAGACCTTATGGCTCTCTACAACTACCTGAAAGGAGGTTGTAGAGAGGTGGGGGTCGGTCTCTTCTCCCAGGTAACAAGTGATAGGACAAGAGGAAATGGCCTCAAGTTGCGCCAGGGGAGGTTTAGACTGGATATTAGGAAATTTTTCTTCACCGAGAGGGTTATCAAGCATTGGAACAGGCTGCCCAGGGAAGTGGTTGAGTCTCCATCCCTGGAGGTATTTAAAGGACGTTTGGATGAGGTGCTTAGGGACATGGTGTAGTGGTGGTTTTGGCAGTGTTAGGTTTATGGTTGGACTCGATGATCTTAAAGGTCTTTTCCAACCTATATGATTCTGTGATTCTGTGATTCTGTTAATGGATCACTTTGCCTGCTCATTTGCACAAGTATGCATAACTAAATAAAGCACAAGGCAATGAAAAATTGGGCTGATGCTGTAAATTGTGTTCTTTAATGTCTGCCTACTCCATAAAACTCTATTTTTGGCATCTAGGTAAACTTCATATTTAGGAATTGAGTTCTGGATAATACGAACCTTATCACCATTTTTTTTTTTACTAAGCGTGTAATTCTGATCTTCTGTCTGTGAACATTTTAGTACCTTCTTCACATTTCCATGTCTGAGTACTTTCATATGTGGTGACACAGACCTTTTATTACATTTAAGTTTCCTACTTTCCACAGTTTGTAAGCTGAAGTTGCTAGATTATCATATCTTCTTGACTTCTGGTGCTAACTTCTTTCAAGAGATCAAACAATGTGGGGTTTGTTTTTTATTTTCATTGCATGTGGCTGATAATTTTCCTATTAATACCCAGCCATTGCTCTCAGCTTGACAGTACAGGGAGATAAAAGCAGGAAAAGGGCAAAGTGCTGTTTGATACTTTGGAAATGCAGCATAATGTAATGGTGGAATGTTATGGTGGCAAAATTTAATTAGCTGTAACATAAGAGAAAACAAATCATGACATTTATTTTTAGGAAGAAGCCTCCCACAGAGAACTGCAGAATACCTTGCAAGGAGAGGCAGACTAGAGAGAGCTTTTTAGAGTACAGATATTCTCATCAAGCAACAAAGCAAGAAAGTATCTTTAGAAACTGAATTGTTTATTACTGTTGTTGTTGTTAATAATAACACCACCACCCATGGAGAAGATTGAGTTGCTCTCACAGCAACTAGTGCAGAACAGATACATAACAGAGTTGGAATGCTAAGAAAACTAGGGATATAGGCAGCTGGTTTTGCAGACTAGTTATTCTGAAGAGAATATACAGCATGTACTTTTGGTGGAAGAGGGAAAATGAAATGTTAAAATGAGACTGGAATGGGAGAATAAGGTAGAGACTGAAAGAGACAAAGAATGGTGGGAAAAGCAAAGTTAAAAGAAACCCAATAAAGGAGCATTTAAGAAGCGCAAGGGTAGACTATGGGTTGGAAATTAGTATAAATTGAAGAGAGCTTTCTTTTTGCACTTTCTTTTTTTTTCTGAAAGAGTATTTTGCTAACTCTGTTTCCCATATATTAGGCTGAATTAGCAGATGTCCTGATTCTCTGGATGTGGTCCCATTTTGCACAGCATCAAGCTACAGGATGCAAAAGGCCCTGCTGTGCCTTTACATGATCAGCAAGAAAATAGCTGAAGAAGTACAGAAATGGGATTTGTTGTCTTTATCTAGATCATATGGTTATAATTAACCCGTCACAGGCAGCTGTGTTCAAATATGTGTTTACACATACAGGTATACCTATATACCTGTATATGTGTGTGCATTTGGTTAGTTACACCAAAAGTCAATAAGCCAGGGAAGAGTCAGCAAATGGTAGATGCTGAACAGCAAGAACAGACAAAAAGATTTGCTTTACATCGTGCTGCATCCAGTTTGCCCTTCCTTGTTCTCATCATACTCATCATACACCATTCCACATTGAGGTAGTCTCCGTATTCATGCCTATGAAGAGATTGAAAATAGCACTTGACTTTTCATCAGGAGATACCCAGAAAGGAGTTGGTGGCAGCAGGCTTTTGTCTAGCAGGAATGCTGTGTGCTGGGAAACACCCAGTTGGATGTGACAGTCATGTAAGATGGACCACTCTTGTAGGTACCAGAACTATGGCATGGGTTTAGCCAGGGTTCACCTAAAATTCAGCCTCTGCCTATTTAGATGATGTGGATCTGATTGTGCACCGATTCTGTTCCATGTTTGGACTCTGGGGAATGCATAATAGTCTGTGTCTGTTGCTGGACCAGGCAAGGGCTGAATGAGTCAACCCTGGCCCTGTCTGAAGCAGTGCTAGTCCTGTGAAAGAAGAAAGGCTTAGGAATAAGCATTAATTCACTATTTTCATTCCTTACTTGGTGGCAAGATATTCCCTTGTGATTAGTACAGTGCTTGTTTAAAAATCATTCTTTATAGCTCAGCCAGAGGCAACTTTTGCACGAGTAGGCAGCTTAAAATCCAGCAGAGGGCAATGCTGTATTGCACCTATACAGATATCGCAAATGAGTCTACCTCGAGGACCTTTGAATTATCTTCCCTAATGAGAAATCATGCATTTAATTCATGATAGATTATACTAACCCTGTGGTTGGGGTTTTGCAATAAAGTCCTGGAGTGTTTCTGGGGAAATCGCTCCTTGGTGGTAGGTGTGTTGCTGATACGAGAATGGACTGATTGCGTTACATGTTTGAGCTGCACAGAATTAAACCAATCATGACTTGTCACAACTTTCCTCCAAAACTATCAAGAGTTGACATCCCCTACCTTTCCTTCTTTCCTTCCTCCACCCCTCCCCCATACTTGCCTATTAATTTCTTCAGCTATTTCAGTTTTATTAAGGCTTTTTTCCCCCCCATCATTATTTCTTGCAAATTCACAAAAATGAGAACTGACAAAACTCAGTAGTTAAAATTGATCATGTTCTTGGGAGACTCATTGAAACTGAATTCCTGTTTTACAGAAATTGTAACAACCATGCATAACACAGTACTTTTCTGTCCATTAAACATCTGGGAAGAAATTCAAAACAAAGGACCAATGGGAAGTACCATTTAGAGTTACAAATATATTCAGCTCTCTGCTCCCTCATGGAGAGTATAAAAAGCAGTGGAGGTCTTACAAGGTCCGGTGCTCTAGTCTGATTTTTAGACAGCTGCAATCTCACCAGTTTTATGTGACTCTGATTTCATTTGAGGTCGATTGCACTCTTGTTGTCTCAGGACTCATCTGTGTGTAATTCTGGTGTAACGGAAGAATCCAGAGCCTTCAGGAGCTCTTCGCTCTGATGAGGGCCCCTAGGCCCGGAGAGGAGCCTGTGAAACTGGTCTTTCAGCCGCACACCAGCTCTGCTTTGTTACTACTGTGGCAGCTCTCAGAAGCAGCGCAGTCCCTGGAAGGCTGTTTTTACCATGCTGTTCTCCAAATTCCTCAACCAGCAATAACAGTAAGGGGTTTCGGTTGGGTTTATGGGAACAGAGACACAAAGTGTTCCCAAGGGATTCTGTCTGGAGTAGAAGCACCTCTTTGAGGAAACCCTCTGTACTTTCCCTGTCCTCCCAGGGTGGACTACTCTCTGTAGCAACCTGCAGAGTGACTAGCAGTAGCAAGTGGAGGAGGACTTCACTGTAGAAGTGTTTTTATCACACTTTTTTCATTTTCTCCTGTTCCTACTTCCAAAACAAGTCAGCAGTGACTTCCACATCTTGCAACCCATTTTGTTCTAGGGTACTAGCCACCCTTATTAGGATGCAGGGCAGAGATTCCATTTTCTGTGGTTTGCATATCTGATTATAATTGCAGAGAGCAAAGGAGAGGGTGAAGTGGATGAAAATGTGTTTCACTGGTGCTTGTCTCTAGGAGAGTAAGGATGGTATGATATTGATGGATGATATATTGAAAGGGAAGGAACATAAATATAGTGTAGAGCCTTACTAATTTGATCCATGGTGATACACCTTTTTGCATTTAAAAGTTGGTTTCTAGAGGCTGCCGCTGTAACTACAGTAGAATCCAGCTTGTACAAAGAGAACTTGCTGCAGAAGAGCAGACAGATGCAATCCTTGCTGTGTCTGAGGTATACATGCCACTACTGCCCTGCACAGGCACAGCATAAAGACATCCAGCCCGGGGCCAGTAAATAGCTATGATTAATGGCTTTTACGCTTTTATCGTAAAGAATAGAAAATCAAGAACAAGTTACATATTAAGGGGCTTATGACAGTGGGGTACATGAGGGAGGTGGCTGTGAGCTTTTTTCAGTGGCAAACCCAACAGTCTGGGATTTAGAACTAATCTCTGGGCAAACTGTTTTTCTTAATTGATCTGTGCAGCAATGAAGTTGACTTCAGTTGCTTAAAATTCAATGTCTGGAGCTGGTCACCTTGCTGATTCAGTGTGTGCGTGTGGTGCCCTTAGTGATGCAGACTGCCTGCCGCTTTCTAGGAGAACTGAGGTGCCTGGATGAAAGCTGTAAAGCCCGTGCTGTACAGATAAGCGGCTTGAGCTGCCTCCTCAGTAGGCACCAAGTCAGTGGAGCAGCTGTGAGTTGTGCCACAGGAGGAGGAGCTGTCTCAGGTGCTATCACCGCTCGGTACCTACCCCAGTGGGAGCTTCAAGCTGCTTTTGGGTTTTCCCCCCCAAAAAATCTAGCTCCAAAAGTAGGTGGTTTAAAAATGGATGAGAAAATGAAATCTATTTGTGCTAAACAACAGTCATATACACGCAAAGAAGCATGAAGAAGGCAAAAGACTGCTGTCACATTTCTCCTTTAGCGAGAACCAAAGCCTCCAAGCGTTGTTTATAAAACAGGCCTCAAAATCCAGCTTTTCTGAAGTCTTTAAGAATGCAAATATAACTCGCAGCCAACGAAATTCCATTGTCTCTGCTCTGTGGCAAAGTAAGTGTTTTAACTATATTTTTTTTTTTAAGGACATTAGGACTGGGTCCCTGAATACCAAGTCCCAGCTGAGCATGAATTCAAATGACTGAGGCCTAAGCCCCTGATAATAAGGGTTTATTAAGGAAGCACTAACGGAGCTGAACTGGAGTGGACTGAATGGCCAAACTGAAATAATGGAATGCTTGTGGCAACCAGAAAATGATTGTTTATTGGCATAATCCCAGGATAAACTTCTGCCAAGAGCACGCAGTCTTTCCTTGCCAATTTCTTCATATGGGGAAATACAGTACTGAATTTCTGCACGTAATAGCAGTGCAGAAGAATGGGAGGAGGAGAAGTGGCAGTTTGTATGAGGAAGGGAAAAAAATGTACATCCCAAATGGTGTAAACAATGTGATCCCTAGAGCTCCACTCATCAACAGGCTCTAAAGAGACCACCTGGGTTTCAGCTTTAGGAATATCGTCTGAAAAACCTGGTTTTGGCTATGGAGTTCTCTCACTTGAATCTCTAAGTATCCCTGAGTGCAGCATGCAGGGAAGAGAAAAATATGGAATTTTGTTCTAAAAATTCTGCCTTTATGATGATTGAAGTGCTTACGAGCAGTTTCTTTCACACATGAAAAAAGAGGACTGTCTTGCAACTCTGCTGAGAGACAAGTTCTCAAGAAAATTCTGTTGAATCACACTTGGCAAATATTTTATTCACTGAGAAATGCAGTTATGAGATGTAGCTACACATAACTGTAGGTTAAGTTAAAAAGTTTATGGAGTAACTGCTGCCTGTGCAAGGGAGAAGAGAGCAGTGAGGCTACTCTATATCGTACTGCCTTGCCCTTATCTAATAGTCTTTTGGATAGGCTATTTAGTAAAGGAGTCTTGATTCACATCCCCTCTCTGTTGGATTGGAAAAGTTTTTCTTTTCAGCCAAAACCTCAGATATCTGAATGCTGTAAATACTGTCCTACAAGGCACTTCATAGCGGTAGTCTCTCCACATTTCCTGTGGAAGCTAATCATGTGGTGTAAAATACTTAAATATTCACCAGGGCATAATAATCCTACCTTCCAGGAAAATGCCTTTGAGGCCATTAGAAATATCTGTACTATGAGACAAATTCTCTGTGTATGGGCGATTGAGATGCCCGCCTGAGAAATTTTTGAAATGTAGCTAGAGCTCTCTTGAGGAGTAGGAAACAGCAGTCAAAACCTCAGCTATCAATCACATACAGGACCTGAAGACAGATCTTGCAAGCTTTAAAGTTTTGTTTTGAAATCAATACAAAATTCAACAAAAAAAGCATAACCATAAATGGCTTTTCTCTTTCTTTTAATTTCTGCTGGTGAATTAGCACTAAGTTTGTGTGACTAACTGATTGTTCAAAGTCCCAAAGGGTGGTTCTCAGAGAGCTTCAGCAAGAGCCTGGTTGCTGTGATGTAAGGTCCAAAGCTGAAAAACAGTCTAGTTTGGGGAGAAGTGGGAAAGGATATTGTCTGGAAACAATCAACCAGTAGATCAACAACAAATCTGAGCTGTTCTCAGCCTGCAATTTTTTCTTTTTACTTCTAGTTATTATTACATTTGGATATGTGGCATAGATACAGCTTTTAAAAATTACCTTTTTTATATGTTTATAAGAACTCAATTTGAATAAAACCTGCCTTCTAGCAGTAGTTCAGCCTGCTCCAGGACTGTAGCCTCCCTTTGGAGGTTAAAAATGCCAACTTCTTTCTTCCTAAATGCAATTTTATCTTTCTGGCATCTACTGACTTATTCTGTGATACTGTGATGATACAGTATGTCATAAGTATGACTCTTGTCACACAAGTCTGTGCAGAATCTAGACTTTATTGGAAAAAAAAAGAAATAAAAAGAAAAAAAAGCTCTTTAGCCATTGTGGTTTGGAAAGACAACTCTGAGGGAAGCTTTTCATGTGTGACCTGTTGCATTTTTATTTATCTGAATCTTGAATAAACTGAAAAATCATTTGGATCATTTTGTTATTCTCAGCTGGCTCTTAACTCTCTACACCAAAGATGATGGTCTTAAATTCCAACATGTTTAATACTTTTTTTTTATCTCTTTGAGTATCCAGTTCTCCTGTTTGGACCCCCAGGATAACAATGGATCTGGTTCTCCCTCAGTTAGCTGCCAAAATCTCCAGTTGTCCCTGAGAATTTCTGTGTCCTACTTGCACATTGAATACTGAGATCTCTGGCAGATGCAAAATGAAGACTGTGTGAAATAGGTGTTTGCCTGCCCACATTTTAAGAAGAGTTTCAGTTTTGCATTGCAAATTTTGCATTACTGTTACTCAATGAATTTTCAGTTCTCTCATTATTGGTGTGTATGATCTTCCCATCCAATGAGTCTGTTAAATATTTAATAGTATTATAGTTATTTATACTATTAAATGTTACAAAATTTTAATTTTTTTTTTCCTTGTGTTCTTGCTTAATGTTCTCGCAATGCTAGAAGTTATTCTTTGTTACAGAAACATAGATGGAATAGGATATGTGTCTGGTTTTGGAAGGACATGGCTTCCCTTAGGAACGCTCACCTTCCAGTGGTTTGATGAATGCTGTCTTCCAGTTTGGAGAGAGGACTTTGTTTATTTTTTGTTTAAAAAGAGTTGTTTTAGTTGTCTTAAGAGAACTTTGTGACCTGAAGCAGCCATAAGGTGCAGAATGACTCATAAGGAGATTCTCTTTAAAAATGTGTGTACAAGCATAAAGGAATGAAGAGGAGGTGAGACATCATCTGAGATTAGAGAAGATGAGACTTGGAAGGGTAATTGAAAGAACATGGTGAAATGGTGACCATCAAATTACAGCCGGGATGTCAGATAACAAGAATTTTTAATTTGAATGGAGTTTCTTAATTTTTTCCAATACCTTCCAGCAGATGAGGATGATAACAGAGGAGGCTAATCAGTCATGAAAACACATTCCTGCCCTCCCTGGGTAGATGAAAACAGGCATTTAAAAAACTGAATGTATTTTGACCTGTTGCATGGCTGGAAGGTACCTGCAGCGCAGTGTCCTTTGAGTAGTACTCCTACAGCAGCATGCAGGCTTATTCTGTAGCTACCAAAATTTTGCTGCAAGTATGCAGCTCTGTATTGACTTCCAAAATGGATAGATTTTATGGAATATAGCAAAAGAGCTCAACAGTCTAAAAGCGAAAAAAGCTGCTCTGAAGTCTCACCTCATATATTGCACACTGTACAACTTCATCCTCTGCCGTCTGCATCAAATGATATACAATATCCTTTGGCATTTTTTTACCTTGGATAGAAATATGAAACTTATTGCAGATAGGGTAAGTAACTGGAGCAGGGGCAACTCTGTCTTCCTGGCCATATTTGAAAGTGGTATTTTCTGTCTAGGATGTTTTTCTGGTTAAGGTGCAAGACTAAAATTTTCTGAAAAAAGTTCTCTGTCTGTCACACATGGTTTTGGATAATTACAAGCAAGTTGATTTATGTCTCTCAACTTCAGTTTCTGTTCTGTGAAGTGAAGGTGATTGCACTTTCCTCTCTTCCCCTGGCTTGCTTGTTTCTAGGACATTCTCCTATGGATGGAGGCACCACATGAGGTGCTGTCACAGAATGCAGCTGTTCACCATCAGTGCCTAACAGTGCTTCACTGCAGCCGTCAAAAAGTTTTGCTTGTTACTAGCACTAATATGGCCATTGTGAACATTGGCCAGGCTCCCATACCTGAAAAGGGAGTGGCACTGCATCCCAGCTCATTTTTTGCTACCATTAAATGCCACGGTGAATGTCCTTTTGTGAATTCAAGGTAGGGTCCATCCTGAGTGGTTGTTAAACTGCGCTGGAACAAGAGAGGCAGTTCTTAAAGCCCTAGCTAAGTAGGAAGGCCATGAAGTACCTGAAAGGAGGTTGTAGTGAGGTCTCTTCCTCTCCCAAGTAACAAGCGATAGGACAAGAGGAGATGGCCTCAAGTTGCACCAGGGAAGGATTAGATTGGATATTAGGAAAAATTTCTTCACTGAAAGGGTTGTCAAGCATTGGAACAGGCTGCCCTGGGAAGTGGTTAAGTCACCATCCCTGGAGGTTTCTAAAAGATGTGTAGATGTGGTGCTTAGGGACGTGGTTTAGTGGTGGACTTGGCAGTGCTAGGTTAACGGTTGGACGTGATGATCTTAAAGGTCTTTTCCAACCTAAATGATTCTATGAATATCAAAACCTAAATGATTCTATGAATATCAATTGCAGAAGATGAGGTCTGGGCTGTTCTCTTTCTTTGCTGACTGGTATCATACTGGAGGGCATATGTGCCTCAGAGACTGAATTTGCTTTCTGACTGCCAAAGAGGAGATAACATGCTACACAACTGCTGCCCTTGCTCATGAACTGCTTTTGGAGGAGAATGATTTAAAAACACATTCTAGCCCTGTGTTATAATGTGGCCGAAACACAAATTTCATGTGCACGTCACATTTGTTTCAGCTGAATTAATTTTTTCCTCATTCATTTTTGCCTAGATGTGCCAATGCTATGAGATTTGTCACTTGAAGCAAAGAGATAATCCCCCTGAAAAAAAAAAAATAAATGCAGTTCCTTGAATAGATTAATAGAGGGCATAGGTGAGAGGCCATGTGCTTCCAGCTTAAATAGGTTTCTGACTGCATTGCATATTTTGGAGTGCCATCTGAATAGACAGACAGCAAAGGAGACAGGGAGTCATAGTAAGCAAAGGAAATAAAATGGGCTATTTTCTTTAGGAGTATGGAGTATTTCCAAGAGTCTGATTGGAGGGAAAAAAAGTCTCCAGCCTGACAGTCAGCTCAGGCAAATCAAAACTTAAGTATTTAATAAAATCTGGTTACTTTTAAGGAAAGTTAGTTATCAAAGATAAAGGGGTTCTGCTGTGTCTTGCAGCTTTCCCTCAACAATATGCTGAGCCATTGGGAGCTGCACAGTGTTGCTGCCGCTCTCCTCTGCTTGGGAGGGGTCTGGCTACCCTGCTCAAAGCCTGGAACCATGGAGGCATGAGATCCAGGAAAGCAGAACAAGCTGCAGCAGATGCTAGATAATAAAATGACCCCCCCTTCACATAATTTTTATTATGGGTTTCTCAGTGTTTTTTTGAAGGAGGCAAGTGCTATTATCCCTGTTTCATAGATGGAGACATGAGGACAGTGGCAGATGCTGTGATTTGCCTGTTGCCATTGAGCTGAAAATGTCCTCATTGGGGCAGAGGGAGAAAAAGAAAACATGAATGCAGTGGAGGCATCTGCCTGGCTTGTATGGTACAGCTGTTCATTAGGAAAATCATGTCACAGCTTAAACAGCTCTCAAATCATGATGCATTCGCAATAATGCTATGACCACTGGGGCTGTGGTGACATCGGTGTATATCTGCACGCAGTTTTTTCCTCACAGTAGTAGTAATAATAATCTTTGGCTGTGGACCTAGTTACAAAAATAGTTATATTCATCAATCGCGCCTGGTTTTTTCTGACTGTGATACCCATAGGACATTGTTACAACTGCTGCAGTCAAGAAAATGAGGCTTCATCAATTTATTCTGGTTCAATAAATTAATTTATAATAGTGAAGAAAACATTCTCTTGGCCAGACAGGGACAATGAGAGACTCTTTTCTGCCCTCTGCTTAGCAAGTGGATGGGAATATGCCACTCCTTACTGTAACATTTTCAGAAGATACCCAAATTAATCTCTGGCAGATGAAAATACATTAGCTAGCCAAGCAGATGTCAGCTGTACTCCTTATACCAGAAGACTCTGTATTACAGTGTTTATTTGCCCTTTTCTGGTCTTGTAGTGTCATGGTACCCAAGTAGTAGGGATCTCGACACTTGTCAGAGGCATTGCAAAACCATGAAAAAACACTTTGTTTTAATAATCTTGGGCAACCCAAAGAACATTTAGGTAGAGCAAAGACACCAGCCAGTTTGGGGTAGGAACGGAAGCAGAAAGAATAACTGTAATAAAAGCTTGTTTTCCCCCAGAGAGACATGCTTTGTCCCTCTGCCATTATCAAGTAATTATATTTTTTGCACACTGGGGGAGCCGTGAAGATGGAGTCAAAAGAAAATAGAGAGTATTTACCAGTAGTTGTGGCTGCGGAAACTCATGACCACAACACGTGGATTCTCCAGGAGAGACGCATTGATGCAGATGATACACAGGAGACTTGAGTCAGCGGCTTGGCCTCGCTCTCACTGAAAGGAAAGTAATTGGAGAGAATGGAGGTGAGTCTCCTGTGGTCTTCCAGGAGAGTTGTTGGCTGGTCAAATCCAGGACTGTTTAATCTCATCTTTAGTCTTGGAGAAATGAAAGTGTAAAGAACCCCAGTGTGACTTCATAGATAGTGCCACAGCAGCTGTGATCATTGTGGGAAGAGCAGGGAGGGAAAAAAATCACAGTAACAGAAGTGGCTTAAAATGTCTTTTTGAGTTAGGATCTGGAAATACAGCAGAATGAACTGGAATATCAGCCTTGGTTTGAGTTTTTTGTTTTGTTTTCTTCAGCCTCTCAGCTAGAGCAGTGGGAGGGGAAGGTTAATAGAAGAGGCAGTTGCAGAAGTCAGTATTAGTTATTGCTCGAGAGCCCTGACTCGCTCAGACCCGCCACGAGCAAAAGAGAGGAAGAAAATGTGCGCATTGTGGATGAAAGCGAATAAGAGCTTGGGGAGAGGAGAAGGAGAGAAAACTGATTTCAACAGTGATGTTCATTTCAACGATGTAGTTTCTAAGAGAAATTTTTAAGGCCAAGGCTAAGAAAATGCTCTCTATACACTGGTTGGGGACCAACAGAGAAAATAGCAACTGCCCCTTTTACATTTATTAAATGTAACGCATCTCTTGAAAGGACAGCATGTTTTTTCACCCTTTTATTGACATGGTTAATTTCTTAACATCAGCTTATGATACTGAATGGGGGTTTTTTTGCAGTTATGATGTTTTAAAAATATTAGGTGTGTTCCCTACCCTTTCTGAAAATAAAATGACTTCTGTAAAATCTCATGTTGGAAATTTGGAAATAGAGAATCCCCTTTGGAGGCTTTTGGCCATGTCTATTAGATTTTTAGTTCCCTGGCTTTTTAACAATCCGTTCTGCCTGTTGTGTTTGTTTAGCTCTGTGTTTCCACTTAACTACACTTCTCCTCTCAGGAAGAAACTATTTGTTACCATTAAATTTTTTGTTCACAACACTACTGTGTGAATGCTTTCACACAAAAACTTCACAAAAAAAACATGACACCTTTTATAATTGATTCCTTCTTCTGTGATCAGATAAAGGCTTATAGTGTCCTGGGTTGGCAAAATTTTGCTTAAAACTTGCTATGAAGGAATTGCACAGCTCTTGGTGCTCCCTGAGAGGTAGAGCTGGCTAATGAGAAGTCCAAATGGAGGTTCAGGTTTCTAGGTCTGATGTTATATTGCAGAAGTATCTGGAGATTCTGCTTATGAGAAACAGTAGGATCCTTTGTATAGCTTATGTAAATTTATATTTTTAATGGAAGGGAATACATTTAATATTAGTGAAAAGGAAGAAAAAGAAAATTAATTCATAAAAATGCTTTCAAAAATTGGCTATCTTGTTGAAAATTATCTTCTCCCCTAAAACATTTTAATTTTAGCAAAATATTTTGGAAAAATGGCAGAAATGTTCTGCCCTGTATTTGTGTAGACCAGCTCTTTTCTTGAGTCTCGAGTCAGTCTAAATTATGCTCAGCACTAAAAGGCAGAATTCATGTACCCAGGGGTATCTGTTATCAACTCGAACTATTAATTTATGTCTGGGGAGCTAGAAAGATAAAATATCCACAGCATGTGTGTTTGCCTTAGCCTGATGTGGGAGACAAACATGCAATCAACTATGCAAATATCAAAGGGTAGGGGAACTGTTATCCACAACTTAACTAATTACTTTAGCTTATTTGCTGGAACAAAGCTAGATGGGGCATGTTAATTGATCATTGGTTTTGACTTTTTGTTGTTTACATTTTAATAATTTTCTTCAGTCATGCAACTCTTGGTTCCCTGCTTATTTTTATGGCATTGGCATAACTCGCTGGCCTCAATGCTGATTTTTCTGGCCCTTAATGATGTCCATGTTGAAAAGAGAACATGAAGTTGATTACATATTGAAAAATGTAGTCCCCGAGCTGCACACTGCAATTTTTGAAGTAAAGTGTTTGACTTGGGCTTATCAGAAGGGTCATGCTGTGATTTTTTTCCTTTTTAGCTGACTGTTTGATTCTGGCTTGTTATTACGGGTACCCTATGCTGTAGCTGAGCATAAATGCTGATTTAAAAAAAAAAAAAAAAAAGGTTTGCCAAATATCATTTTAGCCTTCTAGAGTTTTCTCACTTCTCCCTGTCTGATCTGCAGCAACAGATAGTTATAATCAATTTTACTCTTTTTTAAATTTGCCACTATACTGCTGAATAAATTACTGCTTACCCAACTCCTTCCAGTACCGGTTCACCTTGGAAGCAATTGCCTCTTTCCTACCAGCTACTGCTTGCCAGCTTCCCCTCTTCTGCATGGAGGGCAGAGCATTGTGTCCCCCCAACATAGAAGCAAAGGAGGGAATAGAAAAAAGAAAAGCTGAGAAGCGCCTGCTAGTTGAAACTCCCTGATTCTATATCATTTTGCCAGACAGAGCAACCTGCCGGCTGCACGGTGTCGTGCATGTTGGAACGGGGACCTGGCAAGCTGAGACGCTGGGCGCACTACCCAGCCGTCCTCCTGCGGCTGAAATGCAGGGAGCCTTTTTCAGTAGGGTTTAGGGTTTCCTACACCGCTTTGAACTAACTTGTTAGCACACAGACTCAGACCACGGGCATCCACTGTTCAGTGTTGCTGACGCAGCTCCCAGAATTTCATGACTATACCACAAGAGAATACTGATCCCAGACAGGAAAGTAAAAGGAGTAAGGGAAATGAGCACACAGATTTTGCTTTGGGCAGGATTGCAGTAGCTGCAAGTCTCTGAATGAATGGTGGGCGGGGGGGGTGGTACACTGACCAATCCACCCACCCCCTCCCACCCCCTAATCCCCCCAAGAGGAAAATTTCATTACTTAATTTGACTACAGAAGAAAACCTGGTGTTTCATCATTATTCTAGTAGGTTTTCTTTAATAAAATCGTTCTGAAACATAACCATTGTTAGAAATGAGATTAAGGCATGGTTCTTCAGCCAGAGATAGTATCATTTGGTTGAGCAATCAGTTATAATTAAAGGTTCTTTCTTTCTTTAAACCTTGGCTCACTTTTAGGCTTAGACTACTCAGGCTGTAGTAGTAGTTCTGTTTGACATGAACACAGCATTCTTTGGTCTATGAAGGTGCAATTAAATGATGAAGATCAGCAAGTTGGCTCAAGGTTTTGTGCTGTGAGTAGAGTTTGGGGATCTTTACCCATAAAGAAGCATACAGAGAAATGTATGTGATCTCCGTGTCTGCTTCTAGTACTCAGGAAGAAAAAATAAGGTGAATAAAGATTTAGCATTAGATAAACAAGCACCATTACAGGGGCAGGGTATCCTAGACAAAGAAATAAATTACTGCTGTTGAAAACTGCAGTAGTCGGGGTGGAAAGACACTGAATGAAAAGCTGGTACCTGGAAGACATTTGGGTGAGATCAGAGAGAAATATCAGGTACGGGTGGCCTGGGCAATGAATTGGAGAAGCTGGAAAGAGGTGTAGTACCTGCAAATGGATGTTATTGGGTTAGCCCAGACCCGCTCTGAAATGGTAATCATGACTGGTAGACAGGACTTAGAAAAGGTCCAGAAAACATAGAAACCAGAGTAAAAGTGATACAGCTATAATGGAAATTAATGATACACTGTGTAAACAAATGAGAACTACTGGTATGCATAAGATAGGATTCATATGACTCAAAACTACTTTGGAGGTGTATGGAAAAATATCTACTGTTTTTGTGTCAACCCAAAGTTGGATGTGGATTAAGTTAGAAGTCCTTGTAGTGTTATGCATGAGGAAAATATAAGGAGATCTCTCATTATAGAAGGGTTTATCTTTCCAAATTTAGATTAGAAGGTAAATGGTGCTAATAATAATAGGGGCTAATTATTTGTGGGTGTGATTTCTTCACTACCTACCATAGGACTATAAAAAGTTGGTGCTATTTTAGAATTTAATTTAGTGTGACCTTACAGCTCATTCTTAAAGCTCATCCTTAAAAATAACCACTTGTATCAAGTGTTGACAAGCTGATTCAGTTTATATTACATACGATTGTGAACATAAATCTAATTAAAGTTTTCATTTTTAAAAGTTGATTTTTAAGAAATTAAATAAACTGGTGATGTGTGTTGGACCAATGCAAGATTTTTAATAAAGGATTATTTCAAATCTCTTTGTATCAAAGTAAAAAAAAAAAGAAAAATTGAAATTTGTTTCCTCAAGAAAAAAGAGGGGGGGAAAAAAGCTTGTAGAGAGGAATTCCAAATCTAACTGGGGAGCAGCCCACTAAAGTTCTGTCAGGAGCTTGCAGGAATTTAAGAAAATGGTACTGATCATCCAAGAAAGTAGTGTCTTGGAAGTCCAGAAGTGGCAGATTGCTGAGACTCACCAAAAACCAAGCTGACTTAAATCTTGCAAGGGAAATGAAAAGCAAATCTAGGTTCCCACCCCACTCCCCCAGTCCTGCAAATAAAGACAACAAAGGAAAAGTGTGTGTGTGTGAGGGGAGGGGGAACATTTTACAGTTGGAAGATTACAGTTCACAAAGGTCTGGCTCCAAAAGTGTGTGAGCATTTGCCTCGGTTTTCAGTATGGGAGATCACGTAGGACATGGGGGTGTGCACCAGATGGTGAACGAGAAAGCGACCTGGAGAAGCAGAAGTTTCTGCAGCTGTTACAGAGGTCAAACTCCTCAGAGCTGAATGCTCTTAACCTCTGTTTTACAGAGAAAACTGTGTTTCCATCTCAGAGTACTGCAAAAATGGCACTCGACATTTCAGATTCATTAAGACTGTTAAAACATGCATCAGATACTTCCTGCTGTTGTACAACTGGAGCATAGCAAATATAATATTCATATTTAAGAAGGGGAAAAGAAACAGATCCAGGTAACTGCAGACATGTTCATCGGCCCTTGATGGACTGCAAAATAGGACACATTTTGAATAAGAGAATAATTTAAGAAGTGGAGGTAAATGTTAAGTTTCATTAAACACAGCATGTGTTTACTGAAAGGAGACTGATCTCCCAAACTAGCTCACTTAAAAACTGATTTTGTAGATGTGACTAATCTGGGACTAATCAAACTGTAATTTATTAAAGTATTTGTTGTGGGACTTGATGAGAAATTATTCATTCAAGCAGGAAAAAAAGAGGGATTAATGCAAAAGGTAGTTCTAACATGGGTAGGGAGCTTAAAGAGGATGCAAAATGAGCGGTGTTGTGAAGAGAAATAATGGGCTGTAGGAATTTAAGTCTGCTTTTGGGATGCATTTTATTTATTCATGATCATGGGATGAAAATGATAGTGAGCTAAAGGATGAAGCTGGGAGTCATAGTTATGCTCAAAATATTGTTTATGGGCAAAGAGGAACCATACCTTTTACATATATTTTTATAAAGTCAAAAATTTATTGTTAGTATAATTGAAATGTTAACAATCTAATCCAAGAATCATTACTAGAGTAGATGTAATTATTACAGAGAAGGAATATGTCTATGCAGATGTTTTAATAACAATAACACCACCACAATTAAAATTGTTATACATATACTTAGCTTCAACGGCTTTTCCTAATGTTATGCTGACCCTTCCCCAGCTCCTCTCGGCCCTAAGGTTGGTAGTTTTCTTATAGCGTTGGTGGTAGGGGTGGTTATGGTGTCTTGTCAGCATCTCGAGTCCTTTGCCAGGAGGAATATGATGTTCATGGTGGTGGTTTCTTCTTCCTCACTTTAGGATCAACTTGGGCTTGGTTCTGTATGTTTGCTAACATGCTTTTATGCCTCTTTCTGCTGCTCCATGTGATGTGCAAACTTACTATATATGATGCCTTTTAGGTATGTTGGAAACTATTTCTGTGTTCTCTTTCTTACTCCTATATCCAGTTTTGTCCAGCTCCAGGCCTGCATTTCTTTATCTGACTATGGGTGAGTTGTTTATAGCTGGGGGGGTCTCCATTGTCAATCCTGTGCCCTATCTCGTATCTCCCTTACCTGTACTCATCTACACTGCGTCCCATGTCTCACTTTTCAAGGCCTTTGCTAAGATACCAGTCCTGTATTTCTCTATAGTACATTATTATAATAGAGTTGTAAAACCTGGGTGGCTCCATACAACGACAAAGAAAAGTAAATCACATTAGCTGTAGCTAGCTGATCAATTAGAAAAATTGCTGTTGCAGCTAAACCAAATGTGACAAAGCTGCGGACAGGCCAGGGAAAGCTCAGAGAGAGCAAAAGCCTTGAGAAGCCTCAGTCCTGAGGCCTTGCAAACTCGCTACAAAGCTCATGGCCTGTCATTAGCGATGGCAATACATACAGTATTGCAGTACATGCAGGGTTGCAGGGTAACATCATTATCAACACAGCTGATGTTTGACATATTATATTGAAAGAGCTGGAGGATGTGGATGGGTTAAATCACATGAGAAAACCTGATAGTTCAGAGTAGGAGATTATACTCATATGGGCTAATAATAAAATACTTGCTTCTATAATCTGGGACTTTGCCAGTTGCTTTGGAAAGAACAGATGAAGGGAAGGGCTTGTGAGTAATAGTTATTAACAGCAAAAAAGCCACCTGCAAAAGGCATACGTGATCCTAGGATGTGCTGCATATGCTAGTTTCAGTAAGGCTATGAAAAATAAACACTTGCTCACCGAAGGAGCTTCATCTGCAATTGGTTTGTTGGATGCTTGTGTTCAGAAAAAGACTTGTTCAGATGTGAGAAATGGAGAACCTGTGTATGAGTTAATTGCATGAGTGCAGACGGAATTGCTCCAGCAAGCTTGACTTGCACTAGCAGAGATCCAAAGGTCTGCAGAGGACAGCATGAAAACACCTGGGCTGCCTTGGGCTGCCAGCTTGGGTATGAAGGAAGCAAACTGCATTTGCAGGGTCTTGGGTTGGAAGGAGTAAAATTTTTCTCTGGGGCTGTTAGACAAAGGCTGGCACTGCATGAAAGCGTCTGTAGTTCTTCAGGACCCAAATGGAAGTGTCTGCACGTGCTGTGCTATGTGGGTACTGGTTTGGGTCTCTGGTAGAGCTGGGATTTGCGTGCTGCAGTCCATAGGAAAGGTATTTCCTAGAAGAGTTGGTACACTTACTCATGTGGACTGTACTCATCACAGGAAATGAATGATTTAATGAATTAGGTTCAGGAGAGATGAGTGCGATTGTAAAATCAGGTCGGGGGTAGTGCAGGATTTGGATTGGGAGGCTCAAGCTCCGCTCAGAAGGTCCTTTAAACTGCAGCTGTACTGTGCCTCTTTTCTGACTCTTTCTCTCTGGTGCTCAACATGCAATTGAACCCATGGATGTATGGTTGATGAACTCATTAATTTTCTGATCGCCTCCCATTTTTAAATTTTCCTTTCATTTTTTACTCCCAAGCAGAGATTGACTGTGAAATCAACTGTAAGACTGAAGTAATTCCTGTGCTTCATTTTTGTTGGGAGAAGCCACTTGCTACAGTGCATCTCGGCTGGGCTTCACTTCTTACCTCATTACACACGTCATGTTTTCCTAACACCCTCTGTTTCAGTGTTTAACTGTCATTAACTACATCTCTCATTCCTGTTTTGGTGCTCTTTTCATGATTATTCACTCTCTTTTTCTGATCTTAGTTCCAGCTTACCATTTAAACTGTTCTAAACTCTCTTTCTCTCTCTTTGCCTTTTCTATCTTGTGAAGTTTCCTGGAGCCCCACCCCAAATGTCTCTTTTTCTTTCCTTCTCTTTTATTTTTGTCTCTTCCTGTTGGTTGTAAATGCCACTGCCGTTTGTTTAAATGCTGCTGCCTTGCGCTGTTTAGGGCCTGTCATACAGGATTTTAGAAATACTTTCCCTTCATGACACACAATTTACTTGTTACCATTGGTGTAGATAGAAGGCTCATTACAAAAAAAAACCAAAACCAGGAGTCGTCCATTTTGCATGTCGTGAAACACTTGTTTTTTTCATTGCTATTAACATTTTTGGCAGTTCTTTAAACCAAAGGTTGAACTGGAAATGTTATCACAGAATCTAATGAAAAGGAAAAATTGTAACCTTCTAATTTGGGGGGGGGGGAGACAAAGGTGGGTTTTTTCAGTGGAATATATTGTTTTCAAAACCAAGTCCAGTTTGACAAGTTTTTCTCTTCATCTGTCTTCTTAATGGCCAGCTGAAACATTTGCAAGGAAAACTGAAGATTGAACTCAAACGATTACTGATAGGTGGGATTTTCTGCTCTTCTGAAAAAATGTCTAATATTTGATGGGTACTGTATATAGGCCATAGGGGATGTTTGTAATTTTGTGGGAGCACCTGCCCCTGCTGATCTGTCATGCAAAACAATTATGCAATTTTCTATGATCACACCGGTTACATCAAGTTTGAGGTGTTGGTGTGGTGAGAGGCAAGGCCTCCTTCTGTACAACATGGCTTTTTACTTGTTCATAATAGCCAAGGCACTTCAGGAAGCAGCCTGGTTCGCTCTGCCAGGGGGAGAGATTATCTATCTATCTATCTATCTATCTATCTCTATCTATCTATCTATCTATCTATCTATCTATCTATCTATCTATCTCTGCAGGTTTAGCGTTTGCCTTAGACAACTTGTCAAGTATTTTGGCTATACAGAGACTTGAAGTCTTAGGAAAACATGCTATATTAAGGCTCCGTGTGGTTTTGTTTATAGGGCTTCTGGAACATTTCAGACTCCAAACCCCAGCTATTTTCCCTGCCTGTTTTGCTGAAAATAATGTCAATCATATTTGAATTTGAGTCTCTGTCAACTTAATATAAGGCAGCTTCCCTAGAGACAGTTATCCACGGCTCCCGGTGACTGCCCTCAGCCCGTGGGGGTGTGTGTGACCGCATCCCAGGTCCCTGGGGTGGGCAGCAGGGATGCAGGAGGGAGCCCCAAGCCCACAGCAGGTATCTCTTGCATGTGGTGACATCCTGTGCCACAAACCCACTGGTGCTGCCTTGCTTCAGCTCCTGACATCCCCAGACAGCACGCTGGGACGGGGTCTGGAAGTTGTGGAAGTATTTCTCTCTTTCCATATGTTTCCACACAAGCACTTAATACTCCTTCAACGAGGGAGTCTGCTGAGTTGTTTAGAAGAGAGGAGGTGAGAAGATAAATTGTTGTGAAAATGGGATGCGAGGTGAGGTGCAATGCTACTGGTGGTGAAATTTCACCAAGGGAAAGGGGCTGAGGGGGGGAAGTTTGGTGTCTTAACAGTGTTGCAACTGTGGTTATGGAGAACCAATCTGAGGTAAGCTGAATAAAAAGGCAGGTTGCGTATTTATTTTTTTCATTGCTTTATTTATTTATGTATTTCATTTTTTGAAAACGTGAGAGGCTCTAACTGGAAACATGTAGCAGAAGAACGGGAAAAACAGACCCAAGCTCCCACAGGACTCGCGCGCTCTAGCTCTGTGCTGTTTGAGTTCACTGGAGATGCTGGTGGTCCTTTCTTCATGACGGGAAATGGTACTTTCTCTTGAAGTAAACCAAACTAATGACAGCTCTTTCAGACATTTGAATGCCAGGTCTCTTGCAATCTTCACATGAACTTTATTTAAACAAAACTATTAAATTTTCTCATCTGGCTTCTAGCATGATGTTAAAGATGGATACTTAAAAGTCTGTGTGTTTGATATTCCTCTCCTGTTTTCCATGTTAATTACAATTATGTTGCTTTTGAACAAGAGGTTGCCAGCAGGGAATACTGAGGAGTGCCAAATTAAATTCCAAATACATTTTGTTCTTTGTTCATGGTGAGAATTATTTCTTCCCTAAGGTCGCTGTGCTCAGCAAATTGAGCTCAGGTTGCCTCTAAACTCTCTGTAACATCAATTTGTTTGAGTTTTTAAGGGCAGCTTAGTGGCTAGCACCTCCGAGTGGTGTCAAGGGCTGGCGTAGCATGAATGTCATGGGCCCTGGTTTGAAAAAGGCTGGAGAAACCTTCCATCTGAGCAATCTCTAGTCCACCGTCTTGGTACCCGGCTGCCTACTAGAGAAGTGTTTCTGGGAAACGGGGAGGTTGCTTATTTTTAACATATGTATTTGTTATGGCCCTGCTTTCCGATAAGCTGCCAAAATAAGACAATGCAAATTACAGCAAAGTGAAAAGGAAATATATGTGTAAGCCATTGAAGTCAGCCAGCTCTGAATGAATTTTAGTGATTGGCTAATAACTGATGCTTCACCACCAAGCAAATGTTTTTAATACCTTTTTATATTTCAATATTTGCTTCCCAATCCAGATTTTGGGTTCATTAGCATGCTATGGATAGCCTCTAGCTGTGTGTGCAAGTCCTATCTCTGTGCCCATTTTGCCTTTCAGGTAATTAGCTTAATTTATATTAGGAAGAGACACTAATTGGAGGGGAAGGACAAGGTAGGTAGCAACATGCCAATGACAAGATAATACATCACGTATTACCTATATAAGTTTTCATGAAAGAAGCTCTTTTCAGATGTCAAGTAAGCCTAATAAGAACTTGAACGCTTGCAAGTAGGACAGTGTAGCATTCCCTACTTCGTATGAACGGGTAAGCTGAAACACAAAGGATATGTTATGTTTAGTTTTATAAATCACAGCCAGAGGTCAGGAAAGAAGAAGGAAGTTCCAGGCCCATCAGGAGCCTTGATTCTTTGACAGGTTTCTAGAAGGTGAGCAATAATTACTGAATTTCCTGTGACAAAACTCATCTGTAACATTAGCGATGTAGATCAGGGATTTGGTACACAGGCCGGAACATAATTGTTAAAAATCTTTGTATTCTCTCTGGAATGAAGATAATTGCCCATTCTGCCAATGGCTAATTACGTTTGACCTGCTTGTGTCTTGTGGCCCTGAAGCAGAGCTTCCCAAAAATGCTGTAGCAACACTCTGGATGGGGTCCCACTTTTTACAGTCTAACCAACCATTTTTTCCTCTCTCTTGTTAATCCCCAGAATGCAACAGCAACAACAGCAACGTCGAATGTTCACAGCTGCCCTCCTGGCACTTGTTTTCATTCTGGCAGCTGTGAGTACCACCGAGGCCGGCAAAAAAGAGAAACCAGGTAAGGTCCAGTGTAATTCAGAGTTACTCCCCGAGACAGATTGCACGTGTGGGAGAATGTCAAATGCTTCTGGTTTTGTTATGAAATTCAGGTCATTCGTTAACCTTTTGACATATAGGGTAGGGATTTGTGGCTGTGACATGTTGTTCTGTGTTAAATAGGAAAACAGAAAGTAGTTTCTATGAAAGCTGGCAGCTTGACAGCCCCGGAGACTGGAGTCCTCAGTTTATCACAGAGTGGTTATTGCAAGGCAGCTTAAAATTTGCTCTGGGAATAGATTCGTGCTTGACTTAGGGAGAACCAAACAGGAGTGATGAAAGAGCAGTTATCATGTTGCTCGTTCAGTGTTGTATGTGACAATGCTACACCAATGCTGTGTGATGTGGAAATCCTCTGACAAAGAATTGAACCATATCGCTGCTGCAGATAGACAGCCAGGCATCCAGTGGTAATTGCTTTCTGTCAGTGATGAACTCGGACCTCATTATAGGAGAGACAGGCCCGGGGTGGAAAATTCACATCTATCAAACCCAGTTTTGACATTTTTTTCAGGAACACATCTTTTGGTGTTTTTCTTAAGGTCTTACTGTTTATAGGCTACTTACACACCAGTTTATATGACCTGTGAGTCTATCGGAATTAGTGTTCCCATTAAAAAAAAAAAAGGTGTTTCTAACCATTGTGGCTGTATGGAAATATGAGAAAATGTGAATGTAAATATACAAGAGATAGAAGGAAAATAATTTTATATAATGTTCTTTAAAGTTACTTGTAATGTTTTGGGGCCCTAATTAACTATTTTTGTGAACCCTTGGGTTTGATAACATTGCTGTCTTTTTCTCATCAGACTTTGGTCTTAAATGAAGAATTAATGAAGGTCTTAAATAAATTCATTTCTTTCTTAAATGAAATTATGATCCTTACTTTTGTCCCTGAGCAGCAAACCCACCTGTATTAACAGCATTTCGAGTACTCTTCTCCATGTAGTTTTTTCTTCATCTTTGGAGTTTTGGTCATATTCTGTCATAAAATGTGACATGGTATACCAAGTGAAAAGTTTGTATCTCGCAGCTGTTCCCTGGAAGTGCTCAAATCCTCTGATACACAGCATCAACACATACATTTCTAATCTGTATAGTGTGTAGCGCTTCACTTGAAACTGAAAATATTTGCATGCCATCAGCTACTGGAGACAGAGGAGTGTCCTTTCTGAGTGAGCCCTCCTGCATGTTTTGGTCAGTGATCCCTGAGGGTTTCTAGATGATTCCCCATTCTGAAGATGAGAATCCACTCCAGAATATCTACGTGGATGAGTAGACATGGTAGTGGGACTGAATTTGAATGATCCACCCTGCTTTGGAGTCAGAGGCTGACCTGTCTCTGCAGAACTGTGAAGAGGATGCCAGACCCTTTGCTTTTGAAGCAGTTGTTTTACGAATGTCTTCCTTATTCACCCTTTCAGGTGCTGTGACTGTTTAGTGATGTTTAGGGAACTTCTCCATAGGCTCTGGGTACTGACTGCTTCTCTCGCTTGGGTTTGGTTCCTTGTCTTCATCCAGAGAAAAAGGCAAAGAAGTCTGACTGTGGGGAATGGCAGTGGAGCGTCTGTGTGCCCACCAGTGGTGACTGTGGCCTGGGGACGCGCGAGGGCACTCGCACTGGAGCTGAGTGCAAACAAACCACCAAGACTCAGAAGTGTAAGATTCCCTGCAACTGGAAGAAGCAATTTGGAGGTAAGCATCACTCTCTCAAGGGATGTGCTTTGGTTTTTACTTAAGTGTGGAGCAGGAAGCCTGTATTTTCTGCTTAGCCCCTTGGTGAAAGGGCTTTCAAGTTCAGTATTTCAAGTTCATCGCAGCTGGAACACGTAAGGCATCAGAAGGCAGCTTCTTCAGAGCAAAGCAGCTCCTCTGTAGAGAGTCCATATAACCGACTTACTGTAAACTCATTCTTCCAGAAGCATGTTTAAATCTGCTCTCCTGTGGTGTACAACCATATATAAAGCAGCAACGTAAGCGTCATGCGTTCTCTCACAGCTGTGAACCTCAGGCTTTACCACAGGCTTTACATGACCTTGCAATGTGTAATTTGCAGCATGGAGCATGGGTAGCTACCAGTGTGTGCATTGAAAGGAGTGAATGAAGACCAGTGTATTTCATCTGTATTATTCAGTTCAGAAGGTTCATCTATAACAGTTCAGAAAGATACATCAGATCTGTCCTGGACAAGATGTCTGTCCAGGACTCAGATCTGATTACTCTTGCAAACTTGTTTTATTTCTAGTAAACAGCTTGCATGGCTTTGACATCATTATAACCTTACCAAGGCAATCAGTGCAGCAGTTGCAGACTTGACAAGTTCATAGTTGCACATACGTTCTTGAAACTATTCAATCCTTATTTGGTAACCTTTGACATAACACAAATGGAGGAACAGCCATATAGAATGTGAATGACATTTCCCACTGCTGTTTTTTCTTTCTTTTTTTATTTATTTATTGTGTATCTTCATAGTTGAATGTATTTTCCTTTATATGACAATAATACAATATCCATGCAAAAGCAAGAGGATTCCATTTTAAAGCATTCTGGGGCAAGGGGGACTGCAATTATCACTGCAAATCATCTTTAATTTTTTCTTGGGATTCCTTTCTTCAGTTGCATGATCCTTTTGTCTACGAGCACTGGCTGTCTGTGATATCCTATTAGACTCATAGCATTTTTGTTTTCACACTCAGTCATTCTGTTTTTAAAATTGCTATTTATTTACTCGTTGCAGCGGAGTGCAAATACCAGTTCCAGGCTTGGGGAGAATGTGACTTGAATACTGCCTTGAAGACTCGAACCGGGAACCTAAAGAGAGCCCTTCATAATGCTGACTGCCAGAAGACTGTCACAATCTCAAAGCCCTGTGGGAAGCTTACCAAACCCAAACCTCAAGGTAAATTCCATTTGCTGAAAGATGCACACTAGTTCATTTAAATCACTGCATTTGTAGTGTCCTGCATGCTTCAGTGGGAACACAACAGTACAAGAGATTGTACTTTCATGGCCTTTCCTCAGTTCTGCACTGCTCCTACCTCCCAGCAGTCAGGCAGACAATATTCCTGTCCTGAGTTGTGTAGTCAAGGCAGTCTCACACACAATAGGTGAGCTGAAGATTAGAGCTCCAATATTAACCTTAGATCACCTGTACCGCTACCAGTTTGCTTATGGTCACTAGACCTCCAGGGTACAGATGCTTTTCATAACTCACCTGTTGATGGGAACAGACCAATTATAGCATGCAAAAACATCTCTCAATAAAGATGCCTTTTGTATAGGTTTTGTTTTGTATCGAATAATGACTAGTTGAAAAAGGGACTGCTCTCCTTCTGGACAGGTAGTATTGAAGGGATGTTCTGCTCACTGCATGTTGAAAAGAGGGTATGTGGATGTCTTGCACTCTTGGGGTTGTATATTCTTTATTCAGAGATAGCAGGAAGGAGAGTACAGAATGTATATGTCTTATTTAAATGTGAGTGACAGTGTAATTCCTGGTACGCAGAAAGGCATATGCCCTGCATTTGTGTTTCCAGGTGTCCCTTAGACAAACTTATTTTCTTTCTCACCATTAAAGCCTTTTAATGTACTCTTTTGTTGGAGTAGCAGGTGTTATGTGTGTAGGATGATTTATAGTGGGAGCTAAAACTGTGAGATCTTGTTTGAGATACAGAAGTAATGTGTTTTAAGTGGATTATACAAGCTATGCTACCCTGGCATTTGTTTGCTTAAAACCATCTAGGTTTAATACATTCCAGGCTCTGAATGCTTGGATAATTACAAAATAAATGTGATTAGGAATGACAGGTGCAACCTGGACCAGCAATTTTCAAGTTGTGGATGGTGGTGCACCATTGATCTGAGGGGTACCTGCAGGTGGCCTGCTCTGCTTGTGTAACCAAAGACATGTCTGATGAGGTTGCAGATGCTTTCTCTGTGTGTGCATGCATCCATCTGCTTTGCAGTCAGTACAGCTGTAACTGGTCTTCCTCGCATACCATCCGTGGAGTTACCAGATAAGCACTAAGCCTAGAACCTGTGTAGATAATGACAAGCCGTGAAGTAGAAAGGATACAACTAGATTTTGAGAGACCAGCTGAGTTGGTCGAGTTGGCAGCAATAAATATCTTAATTTGGGGATAGAAGCAACTGGGTGGGAATGCAGGAAAGGCTTTGAACTGTGCGATTTTATCGTTTATTAGTTTGGGGAAAAGGACTTTTTTTTTGTTTGTTTTTGAGTAAGTTTCCATGCCTAGGTGGCATTTGGGAGTTTACTGAATGAAGTTTCGTATTGTGCTGCCGGAATGCCTCTGCCGCTTGAGCCACTAGTAGCCCTCTGCTTTGTTCTGCTCCCGCTGAGTCAGTATATTCTATCAGTGGCTGTCAGAAGAGGGGAGAGGGAGACAAAGCAGAGCGTTGATGCAGCATCCATTTGCGAGAGCAGCGCTGTTGGGTGGTACAGGGTAATTTTCAAGTTATAGTTTTAAAGGCAGAGCTTGTGAAATTCCTGGATTGGAGTTAACTTTAACTGATTCTAGATATGAGTGAGTTATAGGTGAGACTGAAACTCAGATTGGGACTGACTGCAGCAAACATAGTTATGTGGCTTGACTTAATTAGGAAACCTGACTTCATTTGATTTGAAGGCATGCAAAACGAGAAATGGGTACAAACGTAAGTTTGTGATCATAATAACTGTGGGAAGAAATTCTGCTCTCCTGATTTGCGTTAGAAATCTCACGGCATCTTCCTGCATGCCACCTGCTCGTTCATCTGCTCTTGGCATTAGTAGGAGCAGCACGCATGGAAGTCACATGCTTGCAGCCTGCCTGGGCCCTGAGCTAAAGATAAGAAATCCATATTGCAGATCTGTGGGCATAACTACCTAGGAGCTCCACCGGACAGTATGTTGGCAGCAGTAGGAGGAACTAGAGTAAGAAATTAGGTCAGGCAGATTAGTACTGTGTGAAATGTTGTGCCCTACTGAACTTTATTTCTGAATTAAAAATCTGAGCACTGATATCTTAGCTGGAATCAGAGTATTTGTTTTCTTCCTGAGGTGAAGGAAATTACAGGTTGGAGGTAAGTCCCCACTCACATCTAGATCAAGGAAAAATTAAACTGTATTCAATCTGTAGTTAGAATAAGACCCAATTTAATTCTTTGGAGGCAAGGAGTAAGATCTGGTTTATTGTCTGAGCACTTGGAATGGACTGCAGGTACATAATTAGGCTCCCTTTTCACCCATAGCTTCACATCAGTGGCTCAAGACTACAAGAGAAAAAGCATTTGATACATTGTCTAGAAGCAGCAATCTTTTTCTGAGGCATAGTGTTGCATAAGGTCTGTATCGATATGCAGCTAGACCTGTAAGTGCCGATCAAGTGCTGTACATTCCTGCTGTGATTGCCTGGAGTAGCAGGGCAGTGGCTCTCTGGCATTTGGGAGCTCTGGCAGCAGAATAGTAAGTGAGGGGCTTATTGATTACAGGAATCTGTTCTACTGCTAAACAGTTACCTTTCTGACTGGTGTGTGCTTCAAGAGCTGCATCACTGAATACATCTCTGACAGCAATAGGTTGCGAGTACCAAAAGCAGATGTGAACTAAGTGAGAATATTGCACTGAAAAATACTAGTATATTCAGAAACAGGGTTGTTTTCATGATTTTCCTGACTAACCGCCTTTCCCGTGCCCTGAAATTTTCCTTCTGTTAGGTGGTGTCTGTAACCTCTCCATTACATCACTTTTCCTTTTGATTCCATATTGTAAATGGGGTGAGTAAAAGCCCCTATTTAGCTTCTCCAATCAATTGTAGTTTTATATATCTTCTGTTTCTTTTTGTCACTTGCCATCTTTTAAAGCTAAAGCTTCTGATTTAGGTATTTTGTTGTATAACAATTTATCCACGGTAAGAATACTCTATACTGGACTTACCTGAATTCCTTCTATTATTGCTAAATAACTTCTGAGATGAAGAGACTGGACTGTACACAGTAGTCCAAGCAGGTACTCTACAGGTTGTGTTGAAAAAGAAAATATCATTGTAATACTTCCTTTATTGTTCATTACACCCACTAAATAACCTCAATATGTTTTTCTTTTGATCACTGCTTGCATGTGGAGCAGGTATCTTTATCTGAGACCTTCACAATTGTCCCTAACTCTTACATATTTTTTTTTAAAGTTAATTAATATGGTTAGTTAAGAACCCAAGAAGGTGTGTGGGTAAGGCAGATTATTTAATCTAGGCTTGCCCAATGAAGTACTGTGTATCAGATTTCACCTGAGACATTTCCTTAGTGCAGCTTGGTGTCTGAAGTTCCTCCTCATCTTCTCTGTTCTTTGAGAAAAATTGCAAATAAATTGATGTCATCGGTAACTGCTGGTCTCCTGTTGCTTATCCACCTTTCCAGCTCATGAACATGCAGCAACTTTGCTGGTGGGATGAATCCTGTGCCTCTCTCCTCTCACGTAACTATTTGGAAGATGACTGCTGTTTCATAGAAATTTGATCTATGCTTAACAGAAAGGAAAATTATACCTGCAGAAAAATCCCAAGGGTTATCATTTCGCACATTTGCTGATAAAGTATATTTTGGTTTTCCAGGAACTTCTATGAGCTGTGGCAAAACTTCTGCTAAATTAAACCAGGAGATACTCATTAACCTTGTGAATCAATGCCTGCCTCATAAACTGATGATCTAAGTGTTCTTATGGATTTGTTTTATCACTTGTCAGCATTCATGGAAAAGCCTTAAAATCTTTTTGAAGCACTTTCATTAGTCTGGAAACTAAAAAAAAAAAAAAAAAAAAAAAAAATTTGTATTTTTTCCTTATTAGCAACTGCTCTGTCTCAGTATTTTTTCTTTTGAGCAGCTGACTCTACGTATGGATTGTAGTCTGCGACACTTGGACATTTTGGAGCTTACTGCTTGCAAGAGGAGAATTACTAGAGAAACTCTGCTGGATATCATATTTAAGGAGGAGAGCAGATTATGAATCAGGAATTTGAATTTTATCTGGATTTCTGACAAGCTCTTTTCACCATAGCTTTGCTGAGGTGTTCTGAGATTGGAAGACAATAGCTTGGTCTTGGGCTGCTGTGCTAAAGTATAGTTAACCAAGGATAAAAACTGTCATCTGTTCTTGACTATTATGCATTTGGACAGAGAGATTGTCAGCAACGTGACAGTGATATCCCAGACACCGTGGTTTGTGTATTTAGTACACAAATGAGGTCATGAGAAAGCCTGTCACGAAGGCTGGAAAAGATGAAAGGATAATTTTTATCACAAAATCCCAGCGGAGGCAGCCACCTCTCCTCTAGCACACACAATTGCATATTCTAATCACTGTCTGCAAGGCTGGGGATGTTCAAGGTCTCCCTAAACTATCTTGACAGATGTGAAAGACTCAGGCACTTCTGTTGAGTGGCTGCTATAATGGCCAACTTGCACTGAAGAGCAGAAAACGCTTCCGACATACTCCATCTGGCCTACTTCACGGCCACCCAAACTTGATTGATGGTTATTCGGGTTCCAGCCAGCCAGAAAGTAAAAGAATGGGGTATTGTCAGGATTCAGGAAACATTTTGCGTTAACTGCTGAGAGAGGAGGAATTTATTTTTATTGAGCTGGGTTGCCCGATAGGCTTTATTTCTTTTCTCACTCTTTCTGTCACTCTCATTCTTCCTCTCTCTCTCCCCATGTCTCTTGTACTTTTAGCTATTTATTCTCCTGATTAAGATAAAATTAAATAGAATAAACAGTCTGTCTGCTCTTTCTGCAATGTACCCTTCATTTTTTGAATTATGCTCCTTTTTTCTCTGATAACTTTTTCACCCAGCTGTATTTAGTTCTTTTTAATAAATCTCCCTTCCTAACTTTTTATCAATTTACAGTATATCTGATCGATGTGTTACTTTATCCTGGCTCAGCTCAGTCCTTGCCATATAGGAAAACAATTCCAACTAAGGTTGGCAAACATTAACACTGCTTACGCCACTGTTGTCTTTAATAATTGGGATGGCATCCAAAGATCACATCCTCCAACACTCTGTGTTTGGAAAGGTTTCTCACATGAAGGCAAGACCTACCCGAGTTGTTAATGGCTGTAATCTCTTTCCTGTAAGGCAGATCAGGTGTAGCATTTGAGAGTCTACCAAGGTGTCAGTGCAGTTCCCTGTGTTTGGCACGGTGTGTGTGCTACCACAGTGGAGGAAAGACTACACTCCTTGCTCCTTGTGTTTTTAATAATTTCGTATCATTTGAAGAGCTTTACTTAAGAGTTTAGTGCAATATAAATAATCTGCACTACATTGTTTCTTTTATCTAGCCATCTTTACAGGTAGCAATTAGCTAATCCTCCTATCACTCCTTGGAGCTGAGGAAGTACAATTTAAAGAAAAGCAATAATTGAAAGTCAGAGAGGCTAAATGATTTTCCAGGTTACACAGTATCAGTGGCAGGTCCAGGCACTCAGCTAGGATCTGTTGACTCTTGGCTCCATGCTCTGACGAGTAGCAGTTTCTCCCTTTTTTCCTAGTCTGCAATTACAATTATCAGAATGTGACGATTTACTTCAAGGTTAGCGTCTGAACTACAGTCTCTAACTAGGGTCTTTGATTTTGACATTAGTAATCTCAGTGGACTTAAGACAGTGTTTGACACTGATTTACCTTGTGTCCTCTTAGGGAGCTTGGTGTCAAAACATAGAGCTGGACTTCTGTTAATGAGCAGGCATATCCCCATCCTTACTTTGGTACCAGGAGCAGAAAACAACGTGGGTTTTGAGCACTACAGTGGCAGCCTTGATTTCTACCTGCAGAGAGGACGTCTTATTCACAGTGCACTGCCAGGGCAGACTGACTGCGCTTTGGCAGGTTGACTTGGCTGCTGGCTGTTGCAAGGAGCTGGCAGTGATGTCTGAATGAATTGCTCACCTGATAAGCAGCTATTCCTTGCTCAAACAAACTGGGTGCTGCATGACGAAAATGACCACCTCTGGCCCACTCCATTTTGCTTGTTGGGCAGTCTGCTTTTTCTGGGGTGCCCTCCCTCAACTTTGCCTTTGTGCAGCAACGAGATGTCTGCTTCTAAAGAGTAGCTGGAGGGGAGACAGGGGGAGAAGAAATGACTTGTTAGGACTGTGATTTTCTTTTGTTTGAAAGATGCTGGTGTCTCCTGTTTTGGCATCACACTCGTGCTGTATCTCCCTCTGTAGGTTTCAGAATTCCTCATCTTTAATGTAACTCATTAGTCGTGCAGGCATGCAGCTAGCGTAACAATTAGTATTACAGGAGGCAGAATAATAGGATCTGCTCAAACTAATTAGATATAAAAATGAGGGATTTTCTCATATTAGGAAACAGCTGTGGTAGTTAAACAAAAACCGGAAAGGCAAAACTGGAAGTTTTTTCTCTTGCTCTAAAGGATGAGGCAGGTTTATTGAAGAATGGCCTCTGGCACTGACCGGGAGCCTGCAGTGAAATACAGTGATCTGAGCTCTGCGGGGTAGACACTGGCAGTGGATGCCCAGTGGGAACAGCATAGCTGGCTGTTGTTATTGTTGCTATCATCATGATTATTTGTATTGCATGAGTGCCCAGAGGCCCCAGCTGAAAAAGGGTGCCATTGTACTAAGCACTGCATAAACATTGTGAGAGGCATTTTGCCATGAATAATTTATGCCTTATGGAGCTGAGAAATCTGAAAACCAAGAGAAGAAACAGTGGTCCAGAGGGGTGAGACTGGGTACTAAATGCTTGGTTGTGTTTCCCTGTGCCCCTTGCTAGTCTAAGGACAAGGCTTGTTATTTCAAGATGAAGTAAAACTCACTGGAAACTTAGGCTCTGAGACACATCTCTGTGATTTGGCTCCTGCTGCCGTAACACGAGGAAATACGATTTTTCTCAACTTAAGTGGGAGCAAGAGTAAGCCATATAAGAAAAATAAACACAATGATGGTTACAGTGTGGACCAGCCTCAAGCTGCTAGTAAGCTGCCAGTGCAGCCCATAACTAATAAAGTTTGGATGTATTTTAATTGTGTTTTTTTCTGCTTCCATTTCCTTATGTTTCTTGGAGGCTTTGCACTGTAGTCTCCCTTCAGACTGCTTTTGCACCTTTGAAAAATTACACTGTTTGGATAAATAATTTGAATGCATCATCAGATCATAACATAATATCAATCTGATTGACATAGCCCTGATTCCAGGGAGCAGGAAATGCTTGTAGGAGAGGGAGAAAGAGAAATATTTTTTTTAAAAGGAAGTATTTTTCAATTTTTAGTTGTTCTGCAGCTTTCACAGGTGTTTTTGAAAGGAAAAGGTTGGGAATTTTCGTGGGAAACCTAGACCTCCATGTTTTCTCACCCCCTTTGTATTTCAGATATTTTTTTTTCCTGTGCTGCTCCAAAAGATGAAAAACTGGATGTGACAAATGTTCTTGTTTAACCCTCTTGCACTTACAGAATTTTCTTTTAGGGTTTAATACAGACCTTTGTGGGTGAAAGTTTAAATAGCCTTGTGTGTGCCAAATCTGTTACATGCTCATTGTCTCACTTTCCTGGCTTGCAAGAGCAGTCCAGCCTCCTTGGCATTAGTCAGTGCCCTTGAGCCGTGAAAATGCCTGAAGCTGTGGGACTTGCTGTGATAAAGATATGCCATCAGCAAATGTTTACACTCATTACAGCAATGAAATGGAGAGAAAGTTCTGTTCCTTCCTTTCTGCCCTTTCCTTTCCTTTTCTACTTCTTCACTTCCTTTCCTACTTCTTCACTTCCTTTCCTTTCAAGTGCTTTTTCCCTTTCTTTATCCCTCCATCTCATTTTCCATGTCACCATCTCTCTATCTTTTCTTCTGTCTGTGCTTACTCTGAAAGTTTTGCAGGCAACTTTTCAGAGTGTGGAGCACAGATCAAAGCAAAGCCCATGTCCTTTTCCCTGAGTGTAGATCCCGTCCGGGGCAGATGCAGAAAGTACAACGGAGAAATGCGTGTGCCTGGTTTTCAAAAATTAACTAAATAAAATGGGGTCTCTATTCACAGTAAGTCACAAATAACTTTCTGCTAAATAGCTGTTCACTGATCTCGGTTTGACATATAAACTGCCTCAATGTGTGATCTTTCTGCTTCTCTGTGGATACAGGTAAATGCCGGACTCCAACTGGATTATTAATACTTTTTGTTTTCAGCAGTCTCCTGCAGACATGTGAATGCAGAGAGCGAGCTCTGAATGTATCAGTCTGTGCCTGCACCTGTCTCGCTGGCATTAAGAGGGATCTTGTGTACAGCATAGGCAGTGGGCTGAAGAGCCAGCTGGGACTGGGTCCCTCTTGTGCTAAGCGTAGAACATGACAAAGAACAGTAAGAAAGTCCATACCCTACAGAAGCAGCAGTACAAATGTACGAGAGGCAGATGAGAAGAAGCAGCAAATAGAAGAGCAAAGTGAGCTGCTTCTGGAAATCACTTTCCAATTAGCGAGACACCTTCAGCAGTCTCCAGTTGCAAAACAAGCTTCACTTGAAAAGTTTATCCATTGCAATCTCCTGCATGCTTACTCTTAAGGCTCTAGCATCTTAGATACATGTGACCCAGACTTGAAAATGAGATGAAACTTTCCTGATCTTTGTCTTTGGACAATTAGGCCACCTAGCAAAATCAGAAAAAGCGTGTGTGTCTGTGTAGGCAATTTTGAAACTTTTTCTCCTAAATCTTTGAGTGAAGGAAATCACCAAAATTAAACCTTTCTGATGAAAATCTTTGATTTAAACAAATTACCTCTTAAAAAAAAGCTTCCTATAATTCCTGATGAGTTTTATGTAAGGATGTTAAAAGTGAATGTTTTTTAGGTCTTACATCCAAATGTCAGGTTCAGGCAATGACTTCTGACTCTCTAAGATAATTTCAGAGCTTTGTGGATCGTTTTAGAATAAATTGGATTAATTTTTTCCTGCATTTATTTCTTCTTGCAATTCCATTGAGAAAGAAAATGAGTTAAATTTTCCATGAGTGGTTCTTTGGTCTATTTCTTTGTCAGATACATTAGTGTTTGTTACAGGCATAAATCTACCTGTTCCCCATTCATAACACACATTGCAGCGTGCCTTCCTGGCTTATATGGTGCAGCTGCACCCTTTAGGTTTGAATTGGGTCCATCTTGTGTTCAACTGGGAACAAATCCAAGTCTATCCAAAATGGAAATTTAGCAAAGTGAGAAGCAGGACAAAATCTGCTGGGGAGGAGTGATTGGAAAAGTGGAGGAATTGAGAAACACTTACAGACAACTAGAGAAAGTCATTAAACAGCACAGAGCTAAAGTATAGGGGATATAATCGACTGTAATATATTAATGAAGTAAAAGTAACAGCAAGGCCATTGATTCATTGGAGAGTTACCTTCTACTTCTGTTCAGCTGGTGGAGTATTGCTTTTTTTCCATCCAGTAGAACTGTGTGTTGCTCAAAGAGCCTTTTCAGAATTTGTTTTAGAACAAAATTACTATCGTAGTACAGTTTTTCTTTCTTAAACTCATTTGGAATACATAAATGCTTTATATAAGGCAGGAAAATAGAAGAAAAAGGAATTAGATGGCCATGAAAGGTTCTCTTTCTCTAGAAGAAGAATAAATACCATATTTAAAGGGTATTTCAGAAATCAAGGGATTTCTTTCTACAATCATGGAAATCACAAGATAGTATAGTTCCTGTTCCTAGAGAGCAGGATGAAGCCCTTTAGGTGAGGTTCTTTTCACAAAGGGATAAAATTCTTGGCTTCATCAAAGTCAAGACTGCTTCCTTCCACATCGGTTGGCATTTCATCCCCAAAATTCAGAATTGCCCTGCACCCAATGGCACCATTGCCCTGCACCACCATAGCAACCAGGTGCTTTGGAAAATTTGCCCCAAGGAGAGGTAGAGAGCCCTTTAGAAAACCTGCCTTCCTCTGTACTCAGTGGCACTGAGTGCTAGTTCCTGGGAAAACTGTCCTCTGAACACCTGGTGTTGAAATTCTTTGCTCTCACCTTCCATCAGCACAGCTTTTGCTATTTCGAATGATTTATATTGCTTTTGGGGACACTGCTTGACTTTTATATATAGGAGTTCAGAAGTGCCGTGAGTGAATTGTTACCTTCTTCTCAACAAATGAAAATAAATACCTGCAAATCTTGGCTTACAAAGCTTGGCTTCCATTAAAATGTAATTACCTCCCTTTTGTGCCGTATACGTTAAGAGTGGCTTTAAATGGTATGTGGCTCCTGTTTGACATAATTACTTTCCTTTGCTGCTTGCATAGTAAGAATGAGGCTCCAGAATAAAGAAAACTGTTTAAAGAGGGCTGCTGCCATTCCAAATTGCATAGAGAAAGTTCTGCGTATCAGATTAATTTGTTTACTCGATAAGTTCCTCAGTGGAATTTTTGTTATTGGTCATCATGGACCCACAGAAGTGGGTCCAGTGCTAATTCATGATCACACAGCTTTTAATCCTGTGAATAATTCTTAGGCATACAACTATTCATAGGTTATTCAGGTGATAAATGATAAGATAATCCAGTGTGTGTGCATTGACACAGTTTGCTCTTGCAGGGCTGTTTGTACAACGCTACGTGGGTGTTTTTTATCTTGCTGGAGGTGCTCTGGGTTCCAGGGGGGAGTGGCATGGCTGTGCAGTGCTTGGTTGCTGTGCCCTGCAGGGACTGCCAGGTATTCTGAATTTGCTCTCTGTGTGTGTGCCCTGGTCCAGGATCCTGGCCTCCATCTGAGCAAGAGCACCGCTAGGCAGCCTCTCACTGTGGGCTAAGAGGGAAGGAGGAAAGCGTATCCTGTAAAACAGACACAAAAATTGAGGACTGTTTTGTCATCCTTATTAATATTCTGGAGCATATGTAGCTCACTCTTCTGGTACTGGCAAGGATGCACAGGGATGATAAAGCTCAAGGTGAAGGAAGCCCAGTCCGGAGTGGAGAAGGCATAGCTCCTGCTGCTGCTTTCCTCAGTGTGGCTGTGTGCTGAGCCACGCTGGAGGTGGAAGGACAGTTCGGCTGGGCCACTAACACACGGTGCGCTTGGAGCAGTAGGCAAACAGCTACCCCTGTCCCTTCCCTCCACTGCACAGCCTGCTCCTCAAGTGTTGGGAGACAGTGAGAGAGAGCACATACTCCCACCTCAGTGCTGACCCTGGTATTGGTAGGATAAATAACTTTGATAAGGCACATAATGTATTAAAACTAATGTATTTAACTGTAAATATCAAACATATTTACATAACTTTCATAAAGTTTTATATTGAGATGTTCCAGTTTGTGGCCCGCAAGCCACATGTGGCCTGTAGGATAATTCTGTCACAGTTAGGCACTTAGCCCGGCTGAGCAGGTCCCTGAACTGGCCGAAGTCTGCTCTCCTGAAAACCAGGGTTCTCATCCTGCTTTTTGCTTTGCTCCTTCCACTCTGGATCCTGAACTCCACTGTAGGTAGCTCATAGAGATACTTCCGACTGGTGTCTGGCTCAGCACTGAAAAGACTAGACCACCTAGCTTTAAAGCAAATGGTGCAGTGAATAGATTCAGATTAAAATTCTGCGTGGGCTGGTGTGAACCTGGATTTCGTCTGGCCAGGTCATCTCGTTATAGTGGCTGTTGATATTACTGGTAGCACTTGTCTGCAGCAAACACATTCCCTGTAGCCAGTGCACAGGTGATGCACAGATCCGTGGCTCTGTCTTTGCAAATATTGCATTAATCAGGTAGGTGAAGTGAAGGAGGCTGCTGTTGACCCAGGGTGCTTGCAGATGGCAGTGTCCTGCTCAGGGCAGGCCCTGTTCACCCTGTTGCTTTTCTTGCTTCCTTCTGGCTCAGTGGTGAGTGTCGTTGAGATCAAGGTGCTTTGCAGTGCCAGTGAGATGTGGAGGGCAGCATGGTGGCTTCTCCATCGTAAAGGCTGTTTCAGTGGGCACTGCTTGATGGGTTACTATAATTTCTGATGGCAGGCTGGGACCACATTAAGAGGCCTGTAGGAAGTGGCTGAACCGAAGGTCTTGCATCCAATCCTTCCTAAACTGAATTGAATGTTGATAATTTTCCTGTATGGAATAGGAATCTGAATGGGATTATTGGAGCCAGCGTATCCAGGGGATCTTTCCCTCACTTAACTGGTAGATGCCTACAGCTGGTGCTGGGGCATGGGACTGCTGCGCTTTCAGGTAACTGGCATTGTACTCTCAACTGGTCAGGGCTTTTGAGCATGGTGTCATTGCTGGTACTGCTGGCATGGTGACCCTTTCAGTCAAGCCTGGCTACCCTAGAAAGGGAAGCATTGGCAGACCAAGTGATCAGGGTGACACGGACCCCAGTGTGGCTGTGTGAGCTGACTAGGTAGCATGTCATAAAAGTTGAAGTAGTAGTGTAGGGTGAACAGAGATGAGGACAATGAAAGCCTGAATGACACAGATGCAAAGAGTAGGACTGAGCAATGAAAAAACATGAACAAAGTACATCTCAAAGCAACTTTATACTTTGTTAGCCGTGGATATACTGTAATCTGTAGCCTGACCATAGTCAAAACAGGTGGAGGGTAGCTGTAGACAGACTTGTGCATGAGAGTATGAACAGCAACATTTTCATTGGTCAGTACCTGGGTATTGGTGTCTGTGGTAGGATGTTAAGAGCCTAAGGAGGATGTTAAGAGCCTAAGGACTGGGAAATATTTGAGCAGTTTTCTTTTTTTCTTTTTTTATATTGCCACAACTCTGGGGGTGCATGTTGTGTCATGGAGCAAATGTGCTTTGCATCAATACAGCTTACCTGTCTGAACGATTAAGCTGTGGTGGTGTCAGTACCTTTACTGTGAGAGGAATTACATCCCACGCATGAGGGTTTTACTCTGCTGAGACACGAAGCAGAATCACTTGTCTTTGTAGATAGATGGGTTTAGCAGTTTGGGTGATATGCAGATTATCACAAGGTAGACAAGAGGGAGGACTGAGCTTCTGCTAACAGGAGCTGATATAGACCCACAGGGGCCAAGTGCAAATGAATAAACAGTGGGTTGTCTGGTACCTCAAGTCAAGTGAAGATGGGGACCTGATGTGATCATACGACTCTAGACCAAAACCTTCTCCTGGTGGTGACTTCACCCCTACCATGAACTGCACATACTCTTCAGTAGAGTCCTGTTGGTGGTCTGGCCACATTCATGTCTCCTTTGCTTTTAGTAAATTTAGTTGAAGTCTGCAGAGTGCCTTTCTGCTTGTGCTGGGTCTGAATAGATTTTACAGATTCCAGTGCTGGTCTGATTGACAAAATGCTGCTGTTTCTTTCAGTGAAAGTGGTGTTGGGGGGAGAAGAGAGTGCGAGAGAGACAGCGCAATGAATACAGAATCCAGGAGGGTCAGTGATACAGAGGGAAAATTAGAGGAAGAGGGGGACGTGAGTAAAAGAGGATAGGAGGGGAGACAGCAAATGGGGGGGAAGCTTTAGCTGAAAGCAAATTTGCTATTAACTTAATGAAAAATGACATTTTGGAATGACAGTTTGTAAAATAGTGCCAGATTCTGTGAATGGCTCTGGACCACAGGCATGCATACACACACACACACACGCACACACACACAAACACGGACACACATACAAAGGTGGGGAAATAAAAGTAGAATAATAATAAAAAAAATCATTTCACATTTTCAGACTAAAACAAATTACTTGTTTTTTTAAATTATTATCCCTTTACATGTTAAGCAAAGTTTTTAAGGGAAAGGGATTTTCGAGCAGATTATGTGACTAAACATGAAAGGGGTATTTTATTTTGCTTTGACTAAAGGATTATTGGAAATGACTTTTGTCTTGTTGAAAAAGATGAAGAAAAATATGTTTTCAAACACTAACAAACAAGAAAAACAACCATCAGAGAAATGTGATAACCCAAGTCTGCCTTCTGCTGGAGGTACCCTGGCCCTTTCCATAGCTGAAAGATGTCAGTCTAGCTCCCTTGGCTTTAATGCAAGTAAGCTGGTTTTACCAGAGCTGATGATTGCTTGACTGTCTATGTTACCCAAACTGGTCAGAGAGAGAAGAATCATATTCACAAAGAAGAGTACCACCTTAAGGGCCAAGTGCTTGTCTTCTCATTCAGGGTGATATTTGTTATTTAACCCAAGATGCTTTTTGTTGGTTTATTTGGTTTTGGGGTTTTTGTTTGTTTTTTTTTCGGAGGGGGTGTTTTTTGAGACAGAAGAAACAAAGGCAGGATTCAAAGGAGGAAAGTGAAATCCAGGTTAAGGCAAACATGGGTCTACTTGCTTGCTGTTTTGGTTCCAGGAAAGGTGCTTCACAGAAACTCAGTTTCCATCTTCCTGTAGTGCCTGTTGTGCTGTGTTGTGTGGTGGTATCCACAAGGATTTATTCACGTTCCCAGTGGGAGCTGTTATTTCCCCCATTACAAGGTGACATGTGATACAAGAGTACCTAATTCCCTTAATTCATTTTTTAGGCCCCTCTGTGAATTTGTTCTACCTGTAGAACACCACACTACCCTACAGCACAGTGAAAGTTACCGCAGGTGGCAAGATAATGTATAAACTTCCACTTGTACCTGCACATTGTTTCCTTATTTACCCCAAATTAATCAGAGAAGCAGATGCTCCCTAGTCCCTTCCCTGTCCTATCAGTACCAGCTGGCTGGACAGACCGTGCTCTACTGACTCCAGGCCAAACTTCAGTTGCCTCTCAAGTGTACGTAGGTGTTTGTCCCAGACAAAGGGGGAAGGGTTGGCAATGGAGAAGCTATAGAAACAAGTGAGCTTTCTCACCACGCTCTGGAGTTGCTCTCATATTCAGAGAAAGCCAAAGACTAACAATGAAATAGAAAGGCAGCAAGGGAGGGGTATGTGTGTGGGTAGTGTGTGCAAAGCTTTCTTCCAGCTCTCCACTGAGCCATGACCTGGTTTCTCCAGGAGCTGCCTGCTGTTTTCTTATTTTTGAAGCAAGTTCCTGAGACAATGCTTTGCATGCCAAACAGGGTCAGCTGCTCAGATAGGAAGGGTTCTGAACTGGATATGCACCCCCCTTTCCTTCTTCTCTAATGCCTCGACCGCTCCTTTCTTTTCTTCTTTTCCTTCTGTTTTCCCTTTCCTTGTTCAGAATGAGGAAACAAAATTAGTTCTTACGTGCATAGAGAAAGCAAGGGGAACTTTCAGGGATATTGGATGAAATTTATTGCAGTGACTGCTAGATGCTAATTTTTTATGGTTATTGTTATCTTGACAGAATCCAAGAAGAAGAAAAAGGAAGGCAAGAAACAAGAGAAGATGCTGGATTAATGGAGCCAACTTGGGCAATGTGAGAAAGGGACATCAGCAAACACGATCAGTTAACAGTTTCATTTATACCTAGGCATTTTATCCTAAAATTATTTATAGCTTAATGGTACCATAGAAGGAAACAAACAAACACAGAAAAAAAAAATCCCTTTTTTATTACTTTAGTATTTTTAATGTATAACCCTAACAACAATTTTTAGAGGCCTGTAATAAAGGACTCCAAACTCATTTAGAAAATTATGTCTATTGTATATTGAACAATGTAGAGGTTTTAAAAATATTTTTTTCTCAAGTCTTGCCATAGGTCTCAATCTGGTAATTACTCCATGCAAGCAGAACCTGAACCTGTGTGGAGCTCCGCTGAAGGCAGTGGTGCCTTGTGTGAACATAGGAGTCTGGCTGGATGCAATTATATTTAAGATTGGGACCTTGTATCTGAAAAAACCCTGACTTGTTTCTTAAGTTCTTGTTACATCTAGATAACTGTATGAAATTATTTGTCTAAGGAAAGGATGGGGGCATTTTGTTGACTGTTTACAGGCATAGAATTTTTTTGGATGTGTGGTGAATGTTCATTCCAAAATGCCACCATCTCCAGGTAAAAACCAGTAGCACTCCTATCCTTGGCCATATTTTGAATGTTGGAAGTAAAACTTCTGAAATCTTTCAACAGTTGGACATAGAAGAGTCCTAATTTTTCACAATTTTCTAGCAATGATTTTTCCAAGTGAAATGATAACAAAACTTCCCATTTTTTAGCATATCAGCGCTGGTGGATGGTTAGTGTTCTCTGTTTTACCTATAAAAGCTGAAAAATGCTTTCTTTTATTTGTTTATTTTGCCAGAATGGAGAATATCCTTTTCACAAAAATATAGTTGAAATTGTTGTGATTCTGCCTGACCCAGCCCACTTTTGTATCAGTGGGAATCTTCCTGTTGATTTTAATTATAGCTGGTTGAAAAATAGTATGTCTGGTGGGAAGTAACAGAAGAAATCTGTTTGGAAACTGCCTGAGATAGTTCATATTTTTGACCAAAAAAGGGACAATTTGTGGGACTTGAAACTAATAGGAATGAAATTAAGTTTTGTTTCTCTGTTAGTAAAGCAGAAGGGAAATATAAAACCAGTACCTGTTGCTTTCTTCCATTTTTATATAAGCAAAAAGACTGTGGAAAAGCTCAGTCAAAATAAAAATAGTTCTGTGATTTTTTATTTTTTTTTAAATGGTCCGCAGGGAAAGAAAAAGAAAAATTATAACCAGCTGGTTTTCAATTTTTTTCAATTTTACCTATTTTAAATGATAATAAGTCCTGAGAAAAGTCACAAAGTAGAAAAAAGATCTGACAAAGCGCTGGTCTGTCCCCAGGTAAAGGGTTGTTTAACAAACTGAACAACCAGCAGACCAGACTTTTAGAGGAAACATAAGGGATTTCAGTGCCTAAATTAATTTCAAAATCATTGCTTTTAAATTCTAAATCTTAAAATTCAACAGCAAAAAATAAGCTTTGCCATTTGTGTAGGCTGCAGGCTTGCCTGCTGGTCAAAAGGAATAGTCTCCCTTGTACTGCTGCGGGTACCCACTGACTTCAGCGAAGCTGCAGCAGGGTGTGTTCATCTGAGTAAATCACATTGCTCTCTTGGGATTAGCTTGTAGACAGACAGAGAGTCTTTTTCCAGACTAACATCACTCCCCTTTTCTATGCAAAAAAATTATAACAATTGCAAAGCTTGCCCTCTTTTTTCTCACATGGAGGGTATGGCTGATCTGAACTCACAGTGAGGCAAGTCCTTCTGTAGACGTTCCCAAACCCTTTTGAAGCCAGCTAGCCAAGGCTGCATATAGTTCAAGGTAGACGAGCCACACAGTTATTTCCTAGACTCCTTGGGTGTGTTTTGCAGTCTGTGTTGATGTCCTTGTTATTTTGACTACGCTGTTAGACATACTTGAGCCAGTGGTATAGTTAAAAATGTCCCCAACATGTGGTGGATGTGCAATGACCAAATCCAAAATCATAAAAGCTCATATTTGGGTGGTTCTGGGTGCTATTTGGTTTGTTCATGGTCTAATCAGGTCTACCTGTGCTTGTGCCTCAGACTTAAACTAATGGATTGGTAGGTCTGATTGAAAGCAAAGGGAGAAAGAAGCTTTTTCACTCACCAAAGGTTTGTCTGTCTAAATGCTGCATCAGTTCACTTAAAGTGGTTCAGCTTTGAGTACAAACACTGTTGCACCATTGTCTTACACTGGTTAATCTAGTCCATGTTTCATAGGGAGCTGGCAGGGGTTGGGAATGATGCTGAGACCAACAGTTTGACTATCTTTTAGCAAACCGTAGATGTGACTTCTGATTTCCACCTCTGTGAGTAAGAAGAAAATAAATTCCCCTGTGTTTCCTCTGACACCTTATGGCCCTTAAGATTAACTGCCCATCTGGCTTGTTAAAGGAACATTCCTAATAGTTTTTGAAGGAGGCCAGTCAAGTTCCTATGGTAGTGTAGGGCCTCCATGGAGAGAGTTTACAGAAAACAAAGAAACAAACAAAAAAGTACCATGTTAGGACCAGAAGAAAGCACAGCAGTCCTGGTAGCAAAGGGTGTGAAATAGGAGAACAGTTCCTCTGTACTACTCAGCCACGTATGTTTGGATCTATATTGGCATCTTATTGTTGACAGTAATTGGAGTTGTATCTGTCATAGTTTATAAACGATGAAGAAAATTTCCAAGAAACCAGCAGAAAACATTCTGTGGAAACTCTGGCTATGAAGGAGATGATAAAATTAATTCATGGCAGAACACAGAGGAAGATTGAATACAATAGGTCAGTCAGGTCAGCTCTGAAACGAGGTCCCTGGTACCTAACAGGAGCAGTTGCTTCACTAGTGACATTATCAAGAAAGCAAGAGGCAAGTATCTGAACAAAACCTCTTCCCACCCTATCTTGCTCAGTTTCCACTTGACTAATTCGGAAATTTCTCCTTACTTGCTTTCTAATCTTCTACCCTCCCTCCTTTGGGAGGGCAAGGTTGTCTAACAGTGCTGTGGGGGTGGCTACTTCAGATGAAATATGTTTTACTCTCTTGGTGCTATCCTGTTACAATGGAAAATGACTTAGCATAGATGTGTTGCTTAGCTAGTTTAACCGACTAAAGCTTGTTTCACGAATGTCCCTCTCGAGAAGTGGTTTCCATCTTCATTTTCTACAGCTGTAATATGGTATGGGGACATGATGGAAATCCCCCAAATGACAGCTTTTTTCTGAGCACTCAAATCTCTTAGAAAAGAGAGGGGTGAGTTGCTGAACATCAGCTAAGGATGAATCTGCATCCAGACTCTGGATTCTAGTAAGTTTAAACTTAGGGGAATTTGGGTATAGCTCCCTTCCCTTCCTCTAAGTACGCTGAGCCATGCTTCTAAGCAATTAGGCCTGTCTATATCTTGATTCAAAACAATATTTGAGGATTGGGGCATTTTCTGACCTTGACGTGTCTCCTGACCCAAGTGCCCATATTGAAAGAGAATCCTTGCTTGTCAGCCTGGCATATTTAGCAGACTATTATGTGCAGCAAAACTATAGGGCAAGGCTCCAGGAAGGGAAACATTTGTTGTACATGCAGGTAGATACTAAGCTGTAACTTACCAATTCTCATCTTCTAATTCCATAGTGACATTCTGGACTGTACTGTTTTTCAAAGGAGAAAAATTTTAAAAAATGAAAGAATAATAATTATAAAACATATCAACAGATAGTGTTGGAGACTTTGTCAAGAAGAGACAAGTATGAAGTCAGGAGCATTTTATACAAACTTCTTTTGCATGCTCCTTGAGTAGGGAAGGCAGGATTACTGACTGGCACATTTGTTTTTATGTTTTACTTGATTTGTGCCTTAATGAAAACTAATCAAATGTAGAATGTTACAGAGAAGTAAAGTCCCACTCCAACTGCAAAAGAACATGTCCACCAGGAGGCAATGTCAAAAGGAGACAATAGTATGTCTGTCTGTTCTGGTTTAGGAGTGCAAGTTATGATGATGTTGATAGGAGAAAACATAACATTTCTTTAACTTTGGTGTATATCCTTCACCACTTGGCACGTGGCAATGGACAATTCAAGTAAAACAACGGAGCATTAGGATGAACTAAGGGGAAGTGAATACTTATGGAGACTGTTTATGGAAACAGGCCTATAAAACCCCTGAAACTAACCATGCTGCTAGCAGGGAGTGACTGAAGATAAACATTGTGTAGCATTCCCATTTGTTTAATGAAATTCCGTAACATATGATGAACTTTGTCTGAGTTTCCTTAGTTTAATGTCAATGATGAGGGTGGGACAAAAGCCAACTTGACTTTCCCTCAGTCTAGGAACTGCAACAACATTAACAATGCAAACCTGTCACTTTTCTAAAGCAAAATATTGGTGAGGTACATCATTTTGACATGACACAGTAGTCTTTCTCATCTCCCAAATTCTTACAGGAAGGGGAAGCAGTATGTCAATGAGGGTAGGTATCTCATATTCAATCTTTTTAAACTCTCTAGGACAGCATCTTCTGTGAAATTCTGACTGTGTTCTCTCCTTTGTGGGGACAAATGAGATTATACAAACAGATTATACCTGTTGTCTGCCTTCCCCCAGTCATCCCTAATTTTGATAGTATTTGTAGGTTTTCTGTCAATTCTGCTAAGGCACTCTACCTCTCAGCCAAATTTCTGTGGATATTGTTGATCCTTCCTCATGCTTGAGGCTGTATTTTCCATTTCTTGCTGGATTGTTGCAAAGCAGCCCCAGCAAGCCCCTGCTGTCAGTTACCTCTCATTGTGTGGTTCTAAGATTAAAAGACACAGTAGCAATTTGTTAATCAGAAGATGACAACGAACAAGGAAATATGAAAATGAGCAAAGAGATTCCCTGGATTCACAGGGAGCGTGGCTTGCTGGTAAAACCTTTGTCATAGCTCAACCTGGGTAAGGCTTCCTAGGGGACAGAAATGCATCACATTTGATTGAAAATTAGAGACAATGAAAGAGCGTCTGCCCTTAGCTAGATAAACAGTGGCAAGAAGCTGCATCCTTTCCCACTGTGTCCTCTCTTACCATCGGATTAAAGGGAAGAGACATGACACATAGAGCTTCAGGGATAGTGGAAGGCTTGCCTGGGCAAAGTAGAGCACAGAGAGAGGCTTTTCCACCCCAAGGGTGTTTGCATTTAGAGAAGGTCTAGGTAGTCTTGTTCATAGCAGCAGAAAACTTTGTGTGCTTTTGGACCAAAACTAGACGATGCTGAAGTCTAATCATTCTCCTAATGTTCCCTTTCTGCTGCTCTTCAAAAACGGCAGTCTGTGTTGTGGCCTCATCACTCTGACCTGAGCAGAAATGAGATATTTTAAGGAAAACATGGGAATTCAACAATATTCAACTATCATTATCTCATTGGTGGGGCTGTACAATCCTTTTACCCTTTCTGCAGTTTGCCATTTAAATGTGGAGTGTCTTGGGGTCCCAGATGGCTAAAAACTCAGTCAGTATCTCCTAGCCTTTAAATTGCTCGGCTCTGAGTGAGTTGTCTATGAAAAATCTGTACCCACAGCTCTTATTCCTTTCTTAAAAAACCCACAGTAACAAACAAAACCCACAACAAAACTGACAGCATGTGTCCAATGTATGAATTTACCGATGAGATAAAACAGAGCCTCCCAAGTATTCCCATTTCAGAAAGTAATTCAAAGTTAAAGACTTTATACAAAAGCTTTAGCCCTGAATTCTGTGATGTAAAGCTACGAAAATGGATAGCCTCTGCAGAGCTGTCTTACCCATACCCAATTTCATTCAATTAATTACACTGTTTGAATTCCCTCACCCTAATCTACCTGGCAACAAGACATTATTTAACTTTTCTCATTAGGTCATTCATTACACTTCCCATATTATAATTATGTAGTTCATCTAGATTTTTACAGCTGAAGGAAATGGCTCTGATAATCCGGAGTGTGTTGTGGTTGCCGAGGGGACCTGAAGCAGAGGCAGGCTAGTACTGCTGCAGCTTGGAGCGAGAAACCACCTAATGAGGATGTCAGCATCAGACACAGCAGATCTCTAAATATAAATGCATACATACTGCATATATATACGCATATATGGGAAGCAAAACTCTATATAAAAGTGCATCTATAACTCAAAATGTGTCTCGCAACTAGTGCTGCCATGTTTTCAAGCTAAAGTAGAAGTGAAAGAGGTTTTTGTCCTGTGTTGTTATTTACACGAGGATACAGGAGTAGTATATAGAATGAAGAGCTAGGTTTCTTTCCACTCCCCAGCATATCAGATTAAGAATAGCTGTGTCTAAGGAAAATGCAAAACACATGGCAATGAAATGGCCAATAGAACTCAGTATCAGAGGGATGTTCTCTTCTGTCACACCAAGTACATGGAAGGGCTTTGTTCAAAGGGGACGAACTGCTTCAGTTAGGTGTGAACATAGAAACCCAGGCAGAAAACAGGCTTTTTCTCTGCCAATAAAAAGAGAGGAAAATGGGAAAAAAAGATGGAAAAAAAAGATAAGTAAAACAGAAATCATCTTGATACTTGTAGTTTGGGTGTTAAACAGATAGAAGGAATGAAAGTCAAAATAACAAATTAAAGCCTGAATATCATGTTCAATGGATTTCTAATTCTGTATATATCTATTAAACCAGTGCTATATGATATCTTCTCATGGATTACTCTCTTTTTCCTGTTCCTTTTCCTTTTTTTTTTCAGTTTGTATATTGATTTTGTAAGCTAGCAGTGTGTTACCTTTTCGATTTTTTTAAACTTGTATGAAAGCCATATATCCATATTGTAGAATGAAAACATTAATCCTGTAACATCCCTTAATGTTTCCCTTAGCTCTGTGGGATTGTGGGAGGCTCTAGCGAATGTATATGTTTACCAATTGTATCAACATAATTTACTTGCTCTTAGTGGCGACAAAGAATTAAATAAACTAATACACAGAAGCGTGGTGTTCTTATTTCGTTGTGGAAACTGTAGGGGACTTCTGAAGTTCCTTAAATTAATTCCAAGTATTCTTAGTGGTCTATCTTTATTGTACTAATTTCCCACCAGCTATAGGTGTTGCTTGTCACAGAAACGATTTTCTTTGTAAATTCAGAAAAAGTTTTAGTCTGTAGAAAGAAATCTGCCAGAAAATGATTCTAGCAGAAAACAGCTCTTTGGTTTGTGCATACTGAAGTCTGTCTGCCCCAAATTCCTGGCACTTATCAGTTCTATAAAGCAGCTTGTTTCAGTATACAGTTATATCAACCTGCATAATATTGGCACAATGATGGGTTACAGAGGAGGAGTTTGATTTTTTTTTTTTAAATTACTCTACTAGCTAAGCAGTGGGAAAACCTTATTCCCAGCCCTGTCATGTTCAGCTGTTTAACTTTAACAGTGACTCTAATGAGCATGTGTATTTGGTGAGAGATGATTAAGCCTCAAGAGTAGAGCAAAGAAGTTAAATTACATTCATGGACTAAATAGAATTATGCAGAAATTCAGGTAATGCTCATTGTATATTAATTTATTCTCTTTTGTTTTTGTTCTTTCATTATCCTTTTTTCCTAAATTTGCTTTCTTTTCCAAATACTTTTCCTGGTTTTGTTTCTGTGTCCAACTATTAGTTAAAATGTTAGAATAATTAATTACCCCATACAAGCCGTTCCATCACTCACTGCCAAAAGAGGGAGATGGAGATACTTCACACTGTTTGCAAGACTAGGAGATTTATACAGGCTTCTGAAATTGTTTGGAAGAAAGTGAAGTAGTATAAGGTATAAAAACTGACGATGCGTTCTTCAAACCACTAATGAAGTCAGCAACCTAAATCCTATCATTGGAAAGGAGACCAAGTACTCGCTAGTGTTTAATTACAAAAGAAAAAAATTAATTCCTTTTTAATATGCTACTTAGAAGTTAGTTACATTTTTAGGTTACTGAGTAATAAGAGAGTTTTAAGATGCTCTTGCTCTTCCATGGGAGATGTCTGATCTTGTCAGTAAGCCTGAGCTGCTTGGGGATCATCTCAAGTCATGCTTAGCTTCCCAAAGCTCCATCATGCAGGGCACAGAGGTCTCTGATTTCTATTTCCTTCCCACCTCTGTCCCCAAATGCTGACTAAGCTATAAACAGGCTTAGCGAAGAGCTTTTAGATCAGCTCTTTTCTGGTGGATTGTCTTCATGGAATAGGGTCTTAGAAAGCCATCTCTGTCTTTACATACCCTCTTTTTGTTATATACGGAGTATATGAATGGAGAGGACTTTGTGCAGAAGGGACCCAGGTTCTGCTACCACTCTGTGCTCCAAACTTCTGGGAGTGGTGGTTCATTAAGTGGAACTATGGATGCAAGGAGGACTGCCAGCAGTGAGTGGGATGAGATGTCCATGCAAAAGTAACCACTAGCAATGCGAAGGCCACTTTGAGAACTGTAAGACCCCAGAGCTCAACCTATGCACTACTACAGCTGAAGTTAAAAACCTGTTTGTACTTCATCATCCCTCTGGCCTTGCACAGGGTAGAATTGTAATTAATACTCAAATGCATGATAGTCGCACATGCACACACACAGAGACACACTCACTTCATCCCTTGCCTTGTAGATGACAGAGCAACACCTGATTTTCGCTGAAAACAGAGATTTTGTATGATCAACTGTTTATGTTCAAGATGAAGCATTCCTACAAAGTAATAATAACACTTTTTGGATTATTTGTGTCCATTGTCATCTTTTATGGTGATGTGGGAAGTCACCTACACAGAAATCCTCTCGGTTTATCTTACTTAGCCTGGACTAATCATCTCTAGAGAAACCCAAATGGAAGGAAAAAACCTGTAATCTTACAGTAAAACACAAGTCTGTTATAAAATCTTCACTGTTTACTGAGAGCATTTCTTAAGACAGACCATTACACTTGACTTGTGGTCAAATGAGATTTGACATTAAATATAAATACACATGCACACACACACACAAACGTGTGTACACACACACACAGAGTGTCTTTTACAGAAAAATATCTCCATTCCTTCTGGGTATCCTGAGTTATAGAAGGCTCCATTGCTATACAATCACCATTGGAAACTACTGTCTCCATTGTCAAAGAATATTTTTTATTGGTATTTATTCAGTCTCTGCTTTCTTAGTTACATGGTTGTCCTTTTAATTTGCTGCTTCCCTCCATTTCTACCCCAGGAGCAAAAGATGAGAGCTTGGATCTGAAAGGGTCAGTAACTATTTTTTGTTCTGTTCAGTAGATAAAGACCAGAACACAAGAAAGAATCCTTCTTTAAAAAAATTAAAAATAATAATAAAGAAATAATATATATAGTCATAAAAGTTTTCAGTTAATTGAAACTTAACTTTTCAGTTAATTGATAGCTATTTAGCAGTTGCTAAGTGTTTGTTACTGGAGGTTCTGGAGACAGAGTAAAAGAAAAATGTATGCTGGGGATGGAGGAAAGGAAAAGAGCTTTCCGTAACAATGATAATTAACTTGCATACTATTGCATTTTGAAATATGGGCTGTTACTTTGTTTTGTTTTGGTTTTTACCCTGATATACAACTTCAAAAACCTACTGTTCATAATAAAAGAGTTCTGCACCCAAGTAATTTTTTTTTTTCTGTCTGAAAAACTTTTAACTTTTTTATTACATTAATTTTTATATTTCTGTTACTCATTACATATCACTAGAGATGCTTATGGGACCTAGATACTCAACCTCCGTCAAGTGCAGTTGGTGTCACTCCAGGGTGCACAGTGGGCCTCAGTCTGACGAAGTGGCTGCCTGGGCATGTGCTTGATGCAAAGGGAATCTCCAGCTGCAAGAATAGACCGACTTCCACTTTCTCCTCAAAGCTTTTATGGTGGAGGCAGTGACCAAAGAGATGTAACACAGGGCAGTATTATTCCTATTGGCCTTTCTCCCTCTCTTTCTTTTTCTTTCTTCCTGGCTTGCTTGCTTTCTTCCACTCTCTGCTTGGGCTTAGGGCACATACTGCTGACCCAGAACTTGGGGAGTAAGTGATTACCTGGGAAGGCATGTCCATGATTTCTGCAATTGCATGGAGTCACTGTTGTAAACAGTCTCTAAACTTCTGTGGGGCTGCGAGTTTTGGGAAGAAATGTTGAGGAGGAGAGGTGATTTTGGAAGGTGGGAATAGAATCCTTGATGTAAAGATCAACACAACAAAAAACTAGGTACACGCCAGAGAAAGACACAACAAAGGGCCCAGACTGAGGTGCTGAAGAGTCCCATCCCAAAAATAGGATTACCTGGGCAGTTGATGGAACTGGCTGCAGGGAAAGCCAGAGATTTCTCCTCTTGTCTTCTGACAAGATACACTAAAAAAGATTTATGTGGAATTCAGGACCTGATTTTGGATATATTCTGAATGTGAAGTGGCCCATTGTCGTGGTCTAACCCCAGCCGGCAACTAAGCACCACACAGTCGCTCACTCACTCCCCCCGCGGTGGGATGGGGGAGAGAATTGGAAGAGTAAAAGTGAGAAAACTCGTGGGTTGAGATAAAGACAGTTTAATAGGGAAAGCAAAAGCCGAGCATGCAAGCAAAGCAAACCAAGGAATTCATTCACTACTTCCCACGGGCAGGCAGGTGTTCAGCCATCTCCAGGAAAGCAGGGCTCCATCACACGTAACAGTTACTTGGGAAGACAAACGCCATCACTCCAAATGTCCCCCCCTTCCTTCTTCTTCCCCAGCTTTATATGCTGAGCATGACGTCATATGGTATGGAATAGCCCTTTGGTCAGTTGGGGTCAACTGTCCCAGCTGTGTCCCCTCCCAGCTCCTTGTGCACCTGGCAGAGCATGGGAGGCTGAGAAGTCCTTGATTTAGTATAAGCACTACTTAGCAACAAGTAACACATCCCTGTATTATCAACACTGTTTTCAGCACAAGTACAAAACATAGCCCCATACTAGCTACTATAAAGAAAATTAATTCCATCCCAGCCCCAAACCAGCACACTCATTTTCAGCCTGGAGAAATGTCTTGAAACTAATGTATAAAGATCCTAAAATATATAATATCTCAGTCCTGTAATAATTTACACGAGTGCTGTGCTTTATGTGCTGCAGATAGTCCTACTGATTCAACAGGACACTTCCCAGAGCAAAAACCCAAGGAGCAGCAGGACCAGGTCTCCATTTATCCTTACCTGGGAATGAGGTACAACATTTGTTCTCTTTGCTATCGTCCTCCTTTGATGACAGGGGTCCGTCAAGCCGCCTGCACAACTGAGTGTCACAAAGACAAAACATACTCTCTCTGTGATAAAGACTGTTTTGTAAGTAGTTGAATTTGAACTGGGCCTGTGTATCATCACCGCTACTTGCTGTCTTATCAGGAAAGCTCTCTAAATAAGCCACTGCTCTATCTAGCAGCATGGGTAGAAAAAGACCAGTAAATTTTCTTTCAGTGCAGTGTGTACCCAAAAGAGTAAGTGCTCTGCAACCTTAACATAAGGGTCACAATAAAGTGGTATAATAAAGGCAGAACACAAGCTCTTAGAGGAAGAAAAAACAATGGAAAAGGCAGCCACCTTCCTACCTTGCAGCATTTATGCTGCGGGTCCCTGGGGTAGGTGGATTTCATCAAGGGAGATGAAAAACACTGAGATCTTTATAGTTTATTTAAATTTATTTAAATTAATTAAATTATTTAAATTTATTAAAGTATACACATATACTTTATTTGCTGTTGTTATTAGTAGCAATGACAACAACGATTTAACAGCTATTATTGTGCTTTTTACTGTAGCTTAGTAATACACTCTCAGTTAACACCTTTGATTCAAAAACTTCTCTGCAGTTTGGCAATGCTAAGCGCCCACCATCCCTGTGTGTGAGGTGGAAGGTTAATCTCAGAGGTTGTCCTTAGGCTCCTTCTGTAGTCAATGGAGCATGACAAGTCTATTCAGAAGGCGATTCAGAGTAGAGGGCTAATTTAGCAAATCTGAAAGATGTCACGAAGGGCCCCTCTCCTCGCTAGCTATGGAGGGAGCTTAGGGAAATGAAGGGTAGGAGGCTGACCTGAGTTTCGCCCGGTAGTTTGCCCTCCCATTAAGGCAGCATGCAACCCTGAAGGCCAGCACTTCAAAGGTATTTAGGAATTTTAGAAGTAAGGGGTCTTAACAGCTTTGATGACAGGGGCCAAAAAAGGTAAAAGGCAAGTGGGCTAAGGCTGTGGATTGTGGCAGCGAGTGACCGGATCTGAGGCCCCGGTGCAAATCTTTCTTGTCAGAGGGGAGGGAGGACTGCCCACATAGCATGGCCCTGAGCGGGACCGGAGAGCGGGAGACAGCTCGCTGCCTCCTCCTTGGCCCTGACATCGGTATTGAGGCAGAGGGGAGAGAAAGTCCCCGCTTTTGTTCGCTTCCCTCAGCTGAGGGAGGGAGGGAGGCCGGGAGAGGGGCCTTGCCCCCCGCCGGGCTCCGGGCTCTGGGTCCTTTGTGCCACACAGCAGGTGTGAGGGGAAGCGCCTCTCCCCGGATGAATGCGCATGTGGATGCGGATGCCCCCGCTTCTTTCATGGCCGTGCTGGGAACCAGAGCGAAGCCACATTTCTCAACAGCAGGCCAGTAATTCCTGGAAACAAGTGAGCGCAGGAAGGGGCCGCAGAGCGAGAATGGGGATGATTTGGGAATAGCTCTGCAGGACCACTTCTTATCTAGCATTGCCCGTTGACAGATTTAGGGCTTCATCCCACAAGGCGTTCAGCATCTCCTGAGAGACCTAAAACTGGTATCTTAACTACTTTTCTCTGTGAAAAGCTGCTCTGGCCAAAAAAGTCTCTCTAAATTCTTCAGTTGAAAGGGGCTACATAAATGTAAAAAAAATTATCATAGTACCCGCAGGCCTCTCTTATTCACATCCGAGTTCCTCGCTTGCTCTCTGTTTGGCACAGGCGAGTTCTCGCCAGCCCGACACTCTTCCCCCTGCATCCATATCAGCGGCTGCAATGACAAGAGCTCTAAGCCAAATGCCTGGCACATGGGAGCCTCTGCCAGGACAAAACCGCATATTTAGATCTGTGCTTTCAGTGCCAGGTGGGAGATGCGAACGTCAAAGAAAGGAGGCCTGAGGCTGCGGCTCTAGGCTGTGCTGTTGATCCAGGGGGCCAGCTGCTGTCAGGGAGCTTCAGAAAAACAGAATTAAGCACATGAGTTAGAGCTGATGGGTTAGGGTGCTGAATTCACCACATACTGCCTGATGGATTTCAAGTTGGTCCTGGTTTTGCCCCAAAGCCAAATCATGTCATCTCTGAAATGAAAGGCTGAACTTGCTTTTAAGTTTAAGTTTTTGAGTATGGTTTTAGCAATCTAGACAAAGAAACCCCCAATCCTCTATTCTTTTCTGTAGCAGATACAGTAGGCTGGGCTGCGATAATTACTGCCTCTAGGGACTGAATCTCCAGCCCTTGGAGCTAAAGCATGTGCTGCGTTAAGGGACCCATCCCTCAGGTGTGTTGAAGCACCCAGGACTATGTCCAGATAGCCTTAACTCTCCCTGTGTCCCCGAGATCAGTATTCCCTGCTGGCTGGGCTCTTCTGGAGGTGTAGAGCAAACTGACAGGACGACGGGGTTTGGGGTGCTAAGAAGGAACTAGTCCAGATCAGCTGGACCCTTAATTCAAAGTCCTGAGCAGCCTGCACCTTCTGAGTGGGAAAAAGCTCAGATAAACTTCTGACTTTACTGTTTCCTAGATCTAACTTCTTCTGCTGACAATGTAAGGGTTGTAGTCACCGTATTTATTTTTTTCCTGAACTACCTGCTGAAACATTGCAAGACTTTAATTAGATCCCTAAAAATACCTTTGAGGATCTAAGCCAAAACCTGGAAATCAGAACAGACTTTTGGTTTTTTATGGATCAGATGCACCTGAAGATACAAAACTCTCCCTCCCGTAAGTTAAAGAAACTTAATTCTCCAGCATTGTCTGTTCTGAGAGAATCAGACCATTTGGCTGCCAGGATCATTGTCAACTAGTGCAAAAAGTGCTTGAAACTTCTGAGATGTGGTGGTCAAGAAGCTGAACAGAGATGATCTTTTAATAGTATGAATTTAAAGCTCTGTAGTCAGTTGATTGAGAATGATATGGTGTTTGATGTAAAGATCAGGGCTGACTGGGACAAGAGCAGGCTACCTCTGGCAGTAGTTTCCAAAGGTTGTAACCTATTGGGAGAAGTGGGGAGGTCTGTGTATTTGGCAAACCTTCTGATAGCATGCTCTTCATTTTTCTTCCTTCATGCCTTTAAAGGTGGCTCACTTTGGCATGGGCTAAGGTAAAAAGGTTTCGGTTCTCCAGTGTGAATTACTAGTCCTGCTATCACTAATTTTCATGCACTCCTATAATCCTTGCTGGTGCAGCTTTTGCTTTTCTGATACAGCACTTTCACCTGTGGAGAGATTTTTCTAAGTGAAATCAGATGAGAGTTTCCAGAAACTGTGAAATGGAGATTTTGCAAGCAAATGCCTCATTGAAATATACAACATGAGAGGTGAGACAGAGAGGTTAAGCTAGAAGGAAATGAGAAAGCATAAAGCAAACACGTCTTCCATCACAGTAATGCGTTTTGGAAAAAGCGTCCGATTTTCGGCATATGTAAGTTGGTCTGGCTCAATCAGTGATGGAAGAAGTTTGTTAGTGAGCATAGCTGAAGCCTTCAAACTGTGATGCGAAAGAACTAAGGAAAACGGGAGGAACATGCTGCATCCTTAAAGGCAATAGCAGGAGTGGTAGGCATAGAGCTTACTTTGTGCACATGCGAGCAGGAAAGTTGAAACAAAATTACATACACAGATTTTATTTAAGCAATTTTGTTATCACATCTGAAGTGTAGAGAATGTACCAGGAGCACCATAGTAACATGGTCACTGGCTTTCAGAGCTGCTTTCCTCAGAGGTTACAGGCCTGATGACTAGCACACCAAATAAACATACCTTTATAAGGTCACTGTTCCCTCAGTGAGGGACTTCCACCTGGAAAGCAACAACAACAAATCAAGGCTGTTAATAAGCTTCTTATACTTTATACCCTTATATAACATTCCTGCAATCTCTTGTATTCCTGCCACACTAGTCTTGGTGCTAATATTTGTGTACACAGAGCAGAAAAATGTCATCCATTTTGGCTTTGGCTTACATTCCTGTGAGATACCTGAATTTGAGCCTTCTCCTTCTCAGCTGTGCAAAACTGGCCTGGCCTCTGACCTACGAAATCAACAGGTCCTGCAGATCTCTTGACAGGCCCAGGTGGTCCAGATTTTCAGGGAGGTGGGAGATGATAGGATAGGAAAGGGATAGGAAAAAGGCAACACACACAAATTCCCACCAGAAACAGGTACAGCAGAAGATAACACTGCCTTTAAACCTGAAGACAGACTTTATATGTATACAAGGAAAAAGTATGTGTGTAAGAATCTGAATTTTTGTAATGCCAACCATGTAATTTTGGAAGTACTAAACTGACATTCCTAGAAGTCACAGCTTTCTATTTGCAAAAAAAGGCATTGAACCTCAGCCATGTTATGGTAACAGAGTTGGGCAATTTGTAGATGTGGTTGGTCATTTGCAGTCATTCCACCCCAGTGACAGAAAGGATAACCGCTATCTACACCAGAAAGTCAGATTGAATTATGTGAGGAAAGGACAAAATGAGGAATCCTGAATAAACACTGGATGAGAAAAGTGGCAGATTCACAGTGAAGTGCACAAAGAAAATGAGCCAAAAGAAAACTAAACTTGCAAGCTTGGTCTGCAGTTTCGAGGAGGTTTCGCCTGGCAAGTGGTAGAGATGACAGGATACGTTTTCTTCCTACATGTATCCGGTCCTTGCAGGGCACACCGCCAGAGAAAGCAGCTTTTCCTGAGAAGTTTGTTTTCATAGTCTGCCAGGTAGGCTTGCAAAACAGCACTCATAAAATTAGACAGACTGCTGCTCAAAACAGTTAAGAGCTCTGCATCAAAAGATTTTAATGGGGAAGAGAATGGATTACAGGTACCTTTTGGCTTGGAACAAAAAGCTGAAATAAACTCTGCTTCCTTGGCATCATTTTTCCCTCTAAACATCCAGCAAGACTTGAGTATGCTAGACTTATACCATACCAAGAGCTTAGGGAGTTTAACTTGCCGTTCTTTGGTGAGATACCACTGCTCAGATACTCTGCTCTCTGTCATAGCACATTATGCCTCTTCAAGCTACTTGCTTTCTAGTCTTCACCTTGTCAGAAGAGACTGCTCCATGAAATATATTCAACAGTCATGGGATGGAGCTAAAGGCTTTTCTCTACTCACTGGCTTTCTCTGTGTGACTTCTTTAAATTAAAACCTTCCATACTCCTTTTTAACTGCTTGCATGTTGAAAAATTTTAGAATTTTTTTCCATGCAACTGAAAGAAAACATGGCCCCTGAATGAAGAGAGCTAACACCAGTTGCTTTTCCAAAAAGCTGGTCTGGAAGAGCCCTGAGCCCTGCTTCAGATAACTTCCCTCATAATGATTCTTGGCTGTCTAGGAAATGCCTGAGTTTGGCCTAATCCTGGATATTCCTTTACCCAACTGCAGCATCCCAGAGGTAGGACACTCTGCAAGGGCCATCGCGTTTACAAGCATCATTTGGCACAGCTTTTCTCTCCATTTCTCTCCAAGAGTAGGCCGTAAAGAAATGAAGTGTCATGGTGAAGAGAAATACAGCTGATGTTTTCAGCCTGCTTTATTTCTTTATCAACTGTTTATGTTAATGATGTCCTGCAGAGTTCATTTGTTATCTGGCACAGGCAGAGAATGCACTGGAGATGACTGTTTTACGTAATGTCTATGCAGGCCATATTTTTTTCATAATGTACAAAATGTAGAACACTATTATTAGTTTCAAAAAATGCCCAGTACATGTAACTGCTACCTAGACCAGGAGGCCAGCTGGAAATATACCCTAGTAGCTCCAGCTAAGGAAGTACATGTAGGGGAAAAACCTAAAACACAGTGGAGTGGAACATGAATCATTGACGCTGCTTTTGTGTACATAGAAGCAGGAGAGAAAACTCTAGGTGAGAAGGGGAACAGCGAGAAACGGGTTTACCCAGGACAGAGGTTAATGTCTGAGTAGTAGGAGTGCCATAGAACAGCTGAGTCTTCTGTCCTACAAGCTGGCCAACGTGCTAAGACTTGCACTGTATGAGACATACTGCAATGGTCTAAGACCAACTTGGTTATTTATCTATAAGTATAAACATATAAATATGTGTATATAGAAGGCATATATACATATGTAGATTTTGATATATAGCCTATGTCTAAATATATTTTTACATAGCCTATATGTGCATTTTGTGGGTTCTCTCTTGAAAACTTAGTGTGTGCTTAAGTTGTGGAACTGTTTCTAGCAGGTTGTTACTATAGCTAAAAATTTAAACAGGTTCAAAGAGTGATTGGACAAATTCATAGGAAAAAAAATCCATTCAGGACTGCTAAATGCAAAGTTACTACCTGTAATCTAGGAATTCTCCAAGATGCAGCTGTTGAGTTGGCAGTAGACATGAATTAGGAGTTGAGAGACTGTCTTACTTGCCCTGACCTTATTCTATGCCCCGGTGCCACTGGCCACTGTCTGTATTGACAACTCTTAGGGCTGGGCTGATGCTTAACCTCTAAAAGTACTTCGCAGTACCATCCCCACTCGGCAAAGAAAAGGCAAAAAATAGCAGATAAACCAAGGCTGTAGAGGAGCAATAACCAAAAGAAGAGAAAGGGAAGAGAACAGAAAGTATTTTGGCCGTGTGGAGGCAGCACACAGAGCTAGCTGGACTTTAGATCCAGACTGTTTGTCTGTCCTCATGTTTTCTGTAATGTTTCCGATGTTTAAATCTAAGCCCATTGAGTCCCTTACTGCAGCCTTTATTAAACAAGCTTTCCTCCTGTTTCCCTGCTACAGCAATCTGGTGTCAGTGAGCACAGCGAAACAGAGCTCAAGGAGAGCAAAGAGAGCAGACAGCCCAGAGGGACCTGTGCCCACAGACATGCCTGGGGAGCCTGGCAGTGTGTCCTGCTGCCGCAGAGCACAAAGGTGAGGACTGCTGCCACCCTTTCACGTCTTCTGCCCTCTTTTCCTCTGGGCATGAGGGAGAGCCTTGCCACAGGCTTGGGTAAAGCCTGAGATGTCACGTATCAGCCCTATGTTAACGTACTTAAGCTATCATTTATCCCACATTCACTAGTATTTTTTAAATGAGCAAATAATTCTCACTTAATTTTTTCTTTTGGTTCCACTCTTCTATACCTCTGTTGTCCTTGAACAGCTCCTACATGCTGTTCTACATGGCAGGGACTCATTATTGGAAGTTAATTGCAAGCATCTTCCTGCAGGGATTTGCTGTGTGAAATCTTGTGCTGCATTGGTTGTTTTTTAGCTGGACACACGCAGTATGGCATAGGCTGTGTCTCTGTCCCTAAGTGATTCTGCAAAACTATTAGAATTACCTCACTGTAAGGAATTATAACATTTTCAGATTGAAAAATTGACATAAATAAGCTATTTTTTGCCAGCAAACCACACCGCTGGATTCTTTCCAGAAAGCAAACAGAAAAAGGGCATCTGTGCATTCAGAGTGAACCCATTTATAATCTGAATTAGTATTAGTGGAAGACATTTTACACTTGATTTACTGAAAGCTTTTGGTTTTATCTGGGGCTCCCTGACTTTTTGCTTTTGGCTAAATTTCCACTGAGCTACATGGGAGCTTGACAATCAGAAGAAATGAACCATCATGCCCTCATTTTCATCAGTTATGAAATGCTTTATTTCAGTTCTAGTAAGCTGGGACGTTTCAGTAACAGGTGAACACCCCTGGATAGTTAGTTATTTTGCCTACTCTGAAATATAAACTGGAAGGTTGTCTTCTGCCTAGGGAATGTGCTTTTCTATTTGTGTTTTCCTGTAGTGTAGTTACAATTTGAACTTGTGCTGGTTTTATAAAGTGGTGGTGTACACTCTGAATGCAAACCAGCCATTGCTGACAGGGGCTGGCATGTACTGTGACCCCATGAGCAAACAATAAAATTTTACTACTGTGTCCACATATTGCTGAAGAGAACATGAGCTTTCCGGGAAAGTGGAAAAATCCAGGTGGTTCAGTGGGACTAGTAATAACTTGAAGCATTTCTCTTCAGTCATTGCTAAAAAAATATAGCTGGCCTGTCATGCACGTGAGTTTGATCAAAAGACACATCGTTAGCTTATAGTGAAATGATTTGGTCTCCACTTATTTCTACCTTGAATACATCATTACTGAGTGTTTTTTCATTACTCCAATTCTTTACATCGTCATGTAATTTTCAAGGCAGAATGCACTCCATGAATTTATCCCCTCGCACTATCATAGCTGTGAAAACACATTTTCAGCATTTAGCCATCTCTGCCATTTGAGATGGTCTCCTTCTGCAAACACACTGACACCAAGTCAGTCTGCTGTGATTTCTCAGGCTTCCAGCAGGGAGCCCAAGGGCTGACCGGCTCTCCCAGCAAAACCATCATCTCCTCCCCACAAGGAATAGACTGAAAAAACATCATCTGCTAGGTAGACTAGAGAAGATGTTTTGGTACCAGGTAGGCTGTGCCTGTTGTGTAGGCATGAGACCTTTATTTTTTTTTTTTCCAAAGGGGCTCTGGGACATGGTGCAGTGCTTTGCAGGGTCACTGCTCAAGGCAATCTCTGGCTGGAACACCTTCATGCTTGCTTTTGTCCCTTCCAGTTCTTCCTGATCTGGCAGCATTTGTGGCCAAGCTCTTGCTGCTTGGCCATCTCCAGGAATTCCCCATCGTACTTGCCATCAGGTAATGTGGTTCCTCCCAACCCATTTTTGCTTCTGACACAGTCTTGTCCCTTGCCATCTTTACTGAAAAATCAAGTGACGACTGAGACAGTGTTAGGCAAAAAACATGACTGCAAGTCATTGTATTGTGCTTATAAAACCTTAGGTAAGTAGGTGAGGGCAAATTTACCTTATAGTCTAAGTAAAGAAAGCACACTACCATCCTAGGCATTTTGTTTTATTCAACGTTCTTTTCCCATCCCAATGTAATTTGATTCTGACATTTACACCAGGGGAATAACAAAAAAGCTTTCTCTGTATAGATGCCTCCATAAGCTAACATCCTCTATGGGCAGTTAGGTAGGAGACCAGACAGATTGCCCTGGAACACTAATTAATGCAGAGCATTTACTGACATTACATCACGTCAAAACTAATTACACTTCCATTACACTCGTCTGCTTTACCCCTTCCTGCGTATGTGTCTGTTGAATCCAGTCCATATTTAATTTGGGAGTGGATTAGCTAATGAGGTGGTAGAATCAGTTACTAGCCTGGCAGCAAGGCAATGAAAGCCATCCAGCAAACACTTTCTGATTTGGAAGTTTTCTCTGAAGGGTAGGAAAGAAAAAATAAACTGGAGCAGGCCCTCTTCATTAATCCAGCTTCCCTTAGGAATGGTCTGACCACAGTTCCCTCATGCTGTGAATTTTCTTCTCTTTCTTCTGGCTCATGGTATTGTGGGGTGATTGAAAAGAATAGCTATTGAGCAAAAAGCACTTGTGCAATAACTATTCCAAAATAGAGGAGAGGTTTACATCTGCACAAACCGACTCCAGAAAAATCCGCTTTGGTCAAACAGTAAATATTCTGGGATCGAAGTGATGCTCCAGAAATACTCTATCAGTGGAATTATTCTGGAATAATTCTAATACCGTATCTCTGTTTCCAGCTCTGTTCATATAATTTTTACGAGGGGGCAGAAACAGAGCTTGCAGCATTCATAGCCAAGCAACCATGAGCGGCATCAAGCAGATCTGTGTCCCACTTGCTGGAAAAGAGCACACAGCAGCAATTAAAAGTCAAGCTCAGAGGTCCCAGCAGGGAGAGGAATTGGGAATTTGTTAGGGAGGAAAGGATACTGAGTGCTACCAGGGAGAGAACAGAAATGAGCCTGGGTCCAGCTGGGACAAACAGAGCAGAAGGGGTGGTGGCTCCCATCACAACAGATGAACTCTGAAGGCCGCACAGTGTCTCAGGTACGTGAATGAACATGGTTTGAAGAGGAGCTCCGTGTGCAGGACCAGCAGAGTGTGCAGCTCCGATGCTGTCCGGGCTTGCTCGCTGAGCCATGTTAAGGGCGAGGAGGATAGCAGAGCTGTGGAAAGCTGCAGTGTGGGCCAGTTTTGTGGTGGTTTATGCTGGCATCGCTTCATGAGAGTCAAGAGAACTGAGCAGGCTTGCAGGAGCTGAGCATATTTGGGTCAGCAAGTACTGTAGGACTTTTCTATTATAAAGCTGTGTGTCATTAAGAAGTGAATTTTGAAAATACTTTAAAAGTAACAAAACTAGGAAGTCTGTGTTTTGACAGCAATGCTATGAATTCTGTGGACTGAGAGGAGGGAAGAAAGAGGGTGGTGTGGGTGCTGTTACCTCAGCAATATTTTATTTGCTGCTTAGTGTTACTCTTATACACTTCTTTTGCCAGGCTGATGTTGGTGCCTGGCTTTTTGAACAGCTACAACTGTTAGGTACAGCTGTATCTAAAATGCACAGTAAAGAGATTAGTTGATACTCTGCCTTTTTAAAAATGACAGCTGATGTGTAATAGCTAAATGTAATAGCTTGTAGCTTTCAATCATGAAGGGAAGAGCAAACAAAACCTTTTCTGCTAATAATGTTTACATGAGTCCTAAGGCAGGCTATTTTATCCTTTCCTACAGTCAAGATAAAATAAAGCAAACCAGACTGTCCAAAGAAGGGAAGAATGAAAGAGGTTTTTATTCGTGCTCTTCCCTCCTGTTCTCCACCCCCTATTCTCTACAACAAAAAATTGATTGAATCGTGAAAGATGGGAAATCCAGCATCACAGATTACAAGGAAATGCAGCACGTCTGCTTTCTTTATCAGGAGACAGAACTGCCTTCTAGTCAGAGCTCCAGCTAGCCCTTTCAGAGCCCTGTTAACAGCAACCTGGCTGAGCGTGGCAGTTTGACAGGGCTAGGCTGATCCTTATTGTTTTGCTATGGCTTTTCAGTCAAGCTGCCGTCATTCTGCTGTTTGGTCGCTTTGACTGGCAGCATGCAAGGGCCATGTTTTCGACTTGAGGACCTTTTCATGGTGAAGTTGCATGCAGCTTCACAGATGAGGATTTAAGTGAGTGGAAGTCACAAAATTAAGACATTGAAATTACAATCCCCACACTAGTGTGAAGTCAGCCACAAATTCAAAACATGGCAGGAAGTGGTGGGAAGAGGAAAATGAGAGTCACTTCAGCAGAGAGTTTAGTCCCATATATTTTTCATGACACAAAATCTATATTTTGCTTTATAGACGAACACAACTTGCTGAGGGATGAGTATCTTCTGTTTCTGATTTAATGCTTTTAGATCTTCATCTCTAACATGGTACTGAATTTTTGTTTTATTTCAACGTAAGGTGCATAGGAAGGAGTGAATATGTGAGTGTGTGTGTGTGTGGTGCTCCTCAGTAAACTATGGTTATATTCACTTTGCACTTTGCAAATATCATATGGATATCTGAGGCATTTTTAATCATGGTATCTCGTGGCCTGGCCACAGAATCATGCAGTTTTTCAGCTGCGCTCCTGCATGGATTAATTTACTGCATGTCTCAGTTTATAATAGCTAGACTGCTGCCAGTACCTGGGCTAGATGGTTTAGAGGTCATCTGAGATATGTTAGTCCACACCAGTGTAGGCGTGTACTAAATGGTAGATGACTGAATCACAGTGCAGTATCAGCCAACAAAAGCAGTAATAAAGGGATTTGGCAGTAGGAATAGAAAGGGTGATGTGAGTTTTGAATACTGCAAAGATTTCTAAGATGCTGGAGAAACAGCAGCCACAGCTATTAGCAACAATCTAAATAAAAGACTGTAGGAGTGAGAAAAGAGAAGACAGCACAGAAGCTTGTGCTATTATTAATCATCATAGAGACAGAGCAGGGAAGACAGGGAATTCAGGATCTGGCTTGTTAGATTTGAGCGCATGGAGGAACTTGGAGTTGTGACAGTCTAGGAGGGCACCCTGCCACAGTGTGCCTTACACTTTGCTCTTCCAAGGTCATATTTAAAACTCTAGTGGATGCATGCAATTGCTGGGAAGCCAATGAGATCTAAAGGCAGTCTAAAAACATTCAAGCTGCCCTCAGCCCTGCCTCAGAATGGTCAGTGTGCCCAGCACATCACCCAGCAAGTCGGGGGGGTACACAGGGCTTTTTAATGCAAGACATTTTAGCACAGTCCAAAGACGCTGTCATGACACAGGCCAGCAGTGATTCACTGCCTCTCAGCTATCATGTGATTAACCCCCCTCTCATTCATTCTCTCTAATTATTACTTATTTTTTTTAACATCATCGTGTTCTCATCTTTTCCCATATAAAACCGTCAACTTGTCAAAAACGAGAGGAGCTGGAAAAAATTCCTCTCCTTTTCACCTTGTCTGGCTTCTTTCAAACTGAGCTATGCAAAGCTCTAGTGCTGCCTGACAAGTCCTAACTGCTGAGATTTCACAGATGCGGGGGGAATGGTGGTGGGAGGGAACAGGGGAATTGTTCCTGTAAGGGCTTCGCTGCAAGCTGCTGTGTTCTGCAGGGGCTCTCGCAGACACCTTGGGATTGAAGGAGGGCAGGTAAAACGGAGCAGAGGGAGTCACATTCAACAGGAAAGCAGTGGATGGAGTAACAGAAAAATATTATGATAAATCTTCTGTTTCAACGTAAGAAAAGCTACTGATTTAAACATCCAGGAAAGGTGGAAACTTATTTCTGTAATGAGACTTGCCCCTGGAAAGGAAGCAGAGGGTCCTGAGTCATTATTTGATATGTTTTATTTTGAGGCAGAGGGCTTATTTTACAGACTGAAACTGGATTGAAGGATTACTGTGCTACAAGCAGGCCATCTGTCCATAACTGTATTAGACATGATAATGTTCTTTTCTTCACAGCTATTAATACCATGGCTCCAGTTGGCCTGCTCCTCTGCATCGTCTGCCTGGATCTGCTTGGTAAACAGGTGGTGGAAGAGACTGCTATATTCCTAAGACAAAAATATTGTTTTGAGTGTAAAAACTTGCATTGCAGAGTTAGTGAAGTGAAGGGGGCTTCTCTCTTCTGCCATGCAGTATGCAAAACTCTGGTAGCTGGCAAGTTTAGTAGGTCAGTGTTCTGCGGCAGATCTGGACGTCTTTACGCCGGTGGTGTCATTCTGACATTCACTGCATGATGATGGCACTAGACCAGGACAGTGCCATCTTCTTAGTTTACCCTTTCATATCATTTAGACAATTCTTAGTGGGGAGATTTGGAGAGGCATTCCTGATTTTTTACTTTCTTGTGCAGGTCTCTAGTTCCCTGCCAGGTGCAATTATAACAGTTGGCATATTTAAAAAGAAAGATATTTTACGGGTTACACGAGCAGGGTGGGGAGCAGAGACATGATGAAAAGTGAGATCTGCAGAAAGTAATCTGCTTTTGTAACAGCGAAGTTTCAGCTTATTTGCCTCTTTTGTTGTGACATCTTTTGTTTTTGCAGAAGGAAGCAAGTAGTAAGTAGCATTTAATTATCAGAATACACAGGGATGCAAATCCTTTGTGACTATATTGTGACTTTCTTCTGCCACCATCTGGAACAGCAATTGAGTTTACAGCTGGAAAAATATCTCTCTCCTTGTCTTTTTTCTCAGTTGTTACCTTTCCAGATGGCAGATAGGAGCCAAGTTTCTCTTCAGTAGTCGTCAAGCCCTATTTCTTAATCAGAAGCTGCTGTAGGAGCTCCCCTTTCTCCTAAGTTATACCAGACTTACTGTCTTTCAGGAGGCAGGAATTCACTCAGGAACCATCTTGGTTCAGAGATCCTCTGCAGTTTTCTGACAAACACGTACATAACCTTTATGTCACTATATGAGCAGCCATCAGGGGCATTGGTTGTGACTCTTCGTCAGCCACAGTTTGTTCTCCTCCAGGTTTGGTTTCCCAGATGGACACCACCTGCCCTTTCTTTTACATTCAGTATGCTTGTCCCCAGGTCCTGAGCTCTGGTTTTCATTTGCCAGGAGCTCAGAGCTTCTGGAGCTGCTTGTGGCAGGGCAGGACTTGTGGAAGAAACAGCTTCCCAGAGCAAGGGACATTTCTCCTGGCAGCCATCCAGCTCCTGCAAGCTGAATATGCCAGAAAGGTCATAGTTTCAGGCTCTTTGGAAAGCCTTTCCTCTCTTTTCATTTGCACCCTTCACCTTTGAATAACAGAGCTCTGAGCTGAAAGAACAACTTGTCATACAGTGATCTGCAGCAGCATCACCCTGGGCCCCCTTTGCAGACTGTGAGGAGCAGTGGGAGGCTTTGAGTACACTGTACCTCATCCAAAAGGAGGCACTGAAAAGGTTCAGAGAACTGCTACTCTGGAAGTGCCTATGCTTTCTCTATTGGCTGCAGAGTGAGCCTGACATACCTAGCTCATCTCCAGATGTCCATGTTGTAGACAGTTGCAATTAGGTGGGAGAAAGTCAGTCTCTCTTCTAGTCTAGGCACTGGTTTGTCTTTCAAGGGATTAAATATATTATGATGTCTATAGTATATTCTTCAGTGCTAGCCCTGCATTTCGTACAGTCCTCATTAATCTTTATTCAAGATCATAATCATAACTTCCTGTGTTAACCTCATAGGTCTGAAGAAATGTAAGCCTATGTTCAGGGAAGATTGCCCTAACCGCTGCCTCATGCTGAGCTGCAGCAAGATGGCTCCCTGCTCCTGGTACCTGCCTGGGGGAGCACTGAGGGGAGGCAGAGGGAGCTGAGCCTGGCTGACCAGGACTGCTGCTCTTCAGGGAAGGGGCCGGGGCTTGCTGGGAGCAGTGGCTAAAAGGAGCCTGCGGGGAGCAACTGCAGGGGCAGGGAGAGCAGCTGGTGCTTTGAGGAGGCATTTGGGTCCAGGCATACAGTACCATGAGGATGGGAACACCAAGGAAGAGCACACTAGAGCAAATAGCTCTAGGCAATTTACCTCTTCTTGCTCCCTTCTGCCTGGCCATTGTCTTTGATTGAGACACTCTTATCACTTCAGTTCTTAAACTGTGAGATGTCCCACAGTGCAGGTTGTCTCAATCCAGAGGAAGTGCAGTTACGCAATTACAGTGGGTGCAGTGTCATTATAAAAAATTTGAAAGAACGTTCCTTGGGCATAATGGCATCATTTTGCCAATATTCTGTAACTCAATAAACAAGCAGTAGAGCACTGATTCATAGCTAGTGGAAAAAAGAATCACAATTCTCACTAATAACATTTCTCATTTCTGGTGGCAGCTTTTATAGACCAACCTCTGCTGAGCACACACCTGCAAGGAAATGAACCTGTAATGTATTGTATAGACTTAGCTCAGGAATAATTTGTACAAATTGATGATAAAAGCCAAATCAAACAAAAGAAGCCTGCTACAATAGCAGCTAGCGAGGGACAGGCCTAGAGGAGGTAGGTGACTTCCCCATGCACTTCAGTCAGTCCACAAGGTGCCCTGCACTTCCAGCTGAGCCTAGATCCAAACCAAATGTAAGCCAACCCTTTGCAACAGCTCCTTTTGATAGTGAGTTCTCCCTTGCATGTGTGATTCCTGTCTGAGTAAATGTTCTTCACTGCAAATTGAACAGTTCAGAAGAAAATGAGGAAAAATGAGGGAAGATACCGTATGTGGAGAAAGCAAGTGGCAGTGTATTCCTGGGGCCAAAGGAGGGTTTCTCAGATTCTCCTTGACTTGGCATTTCAGTGCAAAACATCACCTTGAGGAGAGCTACTTCTTGCTGAGGTTGCTCTTTGTGGTAAAATGCTTTTGCGGTTCTGACAGAGGATGTGCAAGGCTCTAGGCTAGTCAATGCTTTGTATTGAAGGCCAAATTTTACCATAAAAGGCTAAGTTACTGTCATGCCTCAGCCTGCATTAAGCTTCAAATGAAAAGCAGTCTTGATCACTTCTTGTTTCTCCAGGTGCGCACTGGGCCTTTTAGCATAGTCTGAGTGGAGGTGCTTCACAAAATGTATCTCATGTTTGTCTCCGGTAATCAACCAAAAACAGTTCTAAGGAAAAAAAGTGCTTTTCCCTGCAAATCATTGCCAGGTGATTTATAACACTAGTATGTGTAAGCCTAAATCAGCTTGATTGAGAGCAGAGATTGAACTGTTATTCTGCATGCATCAGATCTTTTGAATAGAGAAACAGTCTCAAGAAAACTGGCTGTAGCTGTTCCACTTTTGTGGATTAACGGTTTATTAGTGCAAGGAGGGCTGACTATGCCACTGCTTTGCACATGTAAATGCAGTGTGGGTGTGGGTGGCCCCATGAAAACACTAAAACGTGGGAAAAGGTGCAGCATCATGTCACCAGAAGAACAGACAGTCCTTCCTCAGTGGTCCTTCAGAGATACGGGCTAACATGCAGTGTGAAGCAAACTGATTTTCAAGTCATAGGAATTGTTAAGGGATGCATGGGAGCCTCTTGGTGGTAAAACCGTGTAAGTGTATCTTCTGATGGAGTTACTCTGGCACTGAATAGGCTTGCTGTGTCTAAAATGGAGTCAGGATCAACATGTTCCCTGAAAAAACTGGTCACTCACCTAGTTCTCATTCAGGCTTGAGGGACCTGTGTCATAAGTTTTTCTTCCCTCTTTCAGGAGAAAAAATGTGTGAGTTTGTTTTTGGAGACATGTAAGTTCTCAGTTCCATCAAAAGAAACTGCCCTCCCATGGGTCTCAAATGTTCCTTTCCCTTGCCATGACCAATCTGCAACAAAGACAAGATGTGATACTGAATGCTGAAGCTTTCTTGTCCTAAGGAAAGATGATATGTGAAAGCTAGGGTCAAGCAAAATGGAGATCTCTTCTAACCTAATGAAATGCAATGCCTTGTGCTAAGTGAAAACAGCCTGCTTGATACCTTTTCCAGAGAAGAAAAGAAGAGTGAATCAGGAAAGCTGCTCTAAGAAAACATTAGTCAGTGTGCAGCACAAGAGATGGTTTATTTTATTTTTCTTCTGCGTGCAGATTGAGCCTGGCTCCTAGAAAACTACGCTTTCTCCCATATGATATCATCAGCTCTCACTCACCTGAGGAAATATTCTCCTGGTAGAGCAAAACTGATTCCTTACATGTATGGAGGAACTTATGGCTAAAACAGTAGAGACTGCAAAGTTTTGTTTTCAGTTTCTACTTCTGAGATACCTCAAAGGTATGTTGTTCATTGGGGAGGATAAATTCACAGTGAAGAACTCAGCTAGAATACAAATGCTATAAGCAAAATAAAAATGGCAAATACTGTCCACCCTGCCAGTCCTCATCCATGTTTTATTAGCCAGTTTGTTCTGTTCTCATTAATTCTTTTTGAGCATGTCTTTTTCTCTCTTCATTTTGCACTCATCCTGAGTACACTGTGCTACAACAAGCAAGAAATATTCAGCAGATGTTTCTGCTTTGCGGACTCTGGCACCGCATACTTGGTTGTTCCTTGACAACTAGAAATCCTGACTGGGATGTTTCATTTTTCTCACATGAGCTTTGGGAGCACCACAGAATAACATCTAATCAGTACTAATTCCTGTAGCTTGTATTAACATTAATTACTCAACTTTGGGGACAGAACATACCCTTAGCAAATTTGCAGATGATGCTAAATTGGGGGGAATGCTTAACATGCTGAACAGCAGCGTCACAATCCAAACAAACTTGAATATTGGGCCAACAGGAACTTCATGAAGTGCAGGAAGAGGAGTGCAAAGCTCTGCACCTGGGGAGGAATAACACCAGGCATCAGCACAGGCTGGGAACAGACTGGCTGAAAAGGGCCTGGGAGTTACAGTGGATGCCAAGCTGTGAGTTAGCAGTGCACTCTCGTTGCAAACAACACAAATTGCATAGCGAGCAGTGTCAGGGGCAGTGTGGTCAGGAGTCCAAGGGGAGGTGATAATTTGACACTGGTGAAGCTGCACTTCAAATGGTTTCAAGTTCATGGACTCTGCAGCCCAAGAGGGAAGAGGAGAGGCTAGAGAGGGTCAAGTAGAGGACTAATAGGATGATCAGGGGCCTGGAGCACAGACCTGCAAGGAGAGGTTGGGGAGCTGGGCTAGCGTAGCCTGGTGAAGACACTATTGGTCAAACTAACAGCAGCGTACAGCTACTTGGTTGGGAGCTACAGAGATGCCTGAGACAAACTCTTCTCAACAGTGGCAGATGGTATAACAAGGAGCAACACTCACATGTTGCAGCTTTGGAAGTTCAGGTTAGACATTAGGAAAAAATTCTTCACTGGGAGGGTGGTGCAGCGCTGGAACAGGTTCCCCGGAGAGGTCAGGGACTCTCTGTCCTTGGAAGTCCTCAGGGCTCAGCTAGGCAAAGCAACAGCTGATCTGATCTAGTGTTGGCAACAGCCCTGCTTCTTATGGAAGGCAGGACCAGAGGCATCCAGAGATCCCTTCCAGCCAGCACTCCAATGATTGTATGAATTTGAGGGATGCAGTAAGCCAATCTAAAAGAATCCTGTTGCAATCAAACTTTAATTGAACAGCCTATAGTTATGAAGTGTTACTGAGAAGTGCTGTATCTTCATGTACAATGGGGAAACTATTCTCCCAAATCGTGCTTCACATGTTATAAAGCTGCAACAGAGTACATGACTCCCAGATGAGTTTAACACAGGGCAACTTTTCTTACTGGCTTGTGCCCCGGTTCTGGAATACTCGTAGCACATGCCAACGTTTAAGTATGTACTTTGTTTTAAGACTTTGCATCTATCTGTCGTTTGGTTAAAGTCCAAAGGTATGTGCATAATTCTTTGATGAATCAAAGCATTTGCAAGTCCTTAGCTGGCTCCTGGTGGTTGTTCTGTTCCTGAGGTACCTCAGCTGTGGCTAACTCTGAAGAATTAAGTCAGACAAACTGAATGTACATTTTACATTGTGCACATCTGTGTCCCATATTCAGGTTACTGGTTCACAAAATAGCGTATCTGTCTTCCAAGTGATACTTCCATGAAAACACAAGCTGCTCCCATGTCCTCATGAGTGCAGTCCTTCCCAGAAGGAAACCCCCTCAACATCTGCAGAAGCAATAACTATTTCAGCAAGAGTGTTTGCTGTCCCTTGCAAAATCCACCCAAAACAGCCGAGGGGCATTTTTAAAAGTAAAGTAGAACATGCAAGAAGTCCATGACATTCTTTAGTGCTTCATCAGATTCTTGCCTTGTTGCACTAAAGACAAGAATGTTATCACTCTGGTCAACTCATTATTCATAGAACTGATTAATTTGCTGTCACACAGCCAAAGATATTTTTTCACAGTATCTCGTGTCAGTATGAGTGAAAACTGTAGAGCCTAAATTCAAAGTGTGTTTCAGGCCTGTGGAAATCTTTGCTAAGGCTCTTTTTTGAGTAACCCTGTACAAAGCTCGGGAGGAGGGCATTATATGTTGATACATTCTCATTTGACTGCAGCATTTGGATGATACACATATCTGTAAGAGTGTATGGCTATGTGAGTTTAAACCTCTTAAAACTCGGATGCCCACTGGGAAGTTCACTGTACTTTTTCAGAACTGTTTGGTGTTTCTCTTCTTGTTTTCATAATTTTTTTTTTGTGTACTTTTTTGGTACTCTTATTCTGTGGAGACAGTGGTTACATGTAGTGTAGAACAACCCTTTGCTATATTCAAGCCCCATTATGTGACCAATGCTTTCTGATAGGCTTGAAAGGGTTGCAAGATGTCATTTGCAGATAAGAACAGGTAAGTTAGTGAATCTCCCATTTGATAAAGGCCTCTTATCAGTAGAGAGATAAGAACTATAATAAAGATTACATGCATGTAACATGAAGGGAAATTATGGGGACGGGCTGACAGCTTTTGGCTTTTGTCTCCTTTCAAAAATACAGTACTTTGAGGTTAAAAGGCTTCCTGATTTGAACTTTGGCTTCAGAAATATGTAACTTTATATGTTTTATTAACCCCAAAATCTCCTGCAAATCCTTCAGCCAGCATCTTGTTGTCCAGTATTGTGTCTTTGGTTTCAGACATTGATATTTGCTTAGTGTAACTGAGTTTGCATTACTGTAATACGAATTACTTTGTCCAGGAAAGGAAGAGTAACAAAGTTCAAGTACTGTGACTTTTTGTTTGATCTTCACTCATGCTTTAATTTCCATATCAATTATCTATTATAGGAAGCCAGAGACAGAATTAGTGTCAAGAAAAACCAGAAAGAAAAAATTGCTTGAACATGCAAGATTCTCCAGAGTCAGCTCATTCAGCCATTATACTAAATACATTTCTACAAGGTTCTTTTTGTCTCATCAGTTTATCCTGAAGCTGTGATTTAGTAAAACGAAAGAATGGAAAAGTACCACATGCTATAGTGGATGTGTGTACAAAACACTCATTTGTGCCTTTTCCGAAGCTGTTGCATTGTCCCGTTTTCAGCCCACTGGGCAATGTATGGGCCTCAGAGACTTTTTTATACCTCTGCCAGCTGCCCTCTGTGCACTGATCACTCTCATTCCCACCTCCTCTACTGTTATAGCACAAGTGGCCCATCTGCAACAGAAGTAAGTAGTAAGAAAAGAAATAACAACTGGGACACCTATGTGTCTCAGTAGCTGCCCCTCAGAAGGACTCATGGCTGGACCCTTCAGAAAGGTTTAGATCAACATTTAAAGTAGATGCAGTAACCCACTTCTTTAAGAGAGACACAACGTGTGTTTTGAAAAGGAATCATTTGTGAAACAGCAAGTAAGTATTTAAAAAAATGTTTGGGCCTAGGCTTCCATTGAGTATTGCTGTTAATCTCTGTGGAGCTGCTGGTCTTTTTAAAAGGTTATCATTGAATTAATATAAAGCTGTATGCATATATAGTTAGGAGACTGCTATGTGAAATGCAGCTTTTTTTAAACAATCACTTATTATTGACATGAATACTTGATGCTGGAGATACCATTTGGTGCGTGGCTAAGCGTAAAGACCCATAAGCAAGTATCCATGGTTTAGAAAGAGAGGCTGGAAGTGAGGGTGATATTCAGCTCCAGATTGTAGACACTTACATTAGGAATCTGAAAGAGGTATCTCCATGCAAATTGGGTGCATAAGTATCCATTCTAATCAGAGGAGAATCAGTGTTTTATTTAGCTGTCTTTTTGCAAATATCTAACAACAGAAATTCCTTTAAGGTACCTGAAGTATCATCTTTGCACTGGCAAATATGACACAGGACACAAGGGAATCTTGAGCTCTTCTGCACATAAATGAAAGTTGGGAAAGATACCATATGATAACTGAAACAGCACTATGGGCCTATATGCAGACAAATGAATGAGCCCTAGATCTCCAGTGACTACGTTAGGAGTTCAGACATCCAGACCACAGGTAAATACATACAGGTAGTCCTCCAGATTTCTGAATGTGAGTGGAATGAATAATCTAAGTGAATAGTCTTCACTGAAGTTGAGGGGGGATACAATGCCATTTTAATTATATGTCTAAAGAGCCATAAAAAAATTGTTCCTGAATTGTTGGACTTGTAATAGGTGAGGCTTTAATTAACATAGTAATCCAAAATCTGAGCTCACCGTCTGGGCTAATAGCTGTGCAAGAGTAGCCCTTCTGGGCAATGACAGAGCTCAGAGGGTCAATTCATGAAAGTCCTCAGCTTTTGTTCAATGACTCCTTAATGGAGCTCTCATATTTGGTGACTTACTAGGCTGTTCTGGCTTGTATAAGAATAAGCCTAAGTACTTACAAGGTTTCTTTGGTCTGGGTAAGTTACAGAGTTCTCTTCTTTGACATCTCTTGTAAATGCCGTGGCTGTAGACTCCCTTCAGAGAAGCAAGCTCCTGGGATGCAATTATGTCCTACGCAGATGTGGACACACAAGGTTCACCAGTTGTTTGCTGTTTCCCAAAGCACAATACCTGTAGGCAGTCTGTTTAAAAGTTCGTTTTCCCAGAAACTCTGAGTATTAGAAGATTCTTACATACTGACAAAGTTTTCACTTCCAACTGTGAGAGAGACTCATGGACCTAGACAAAACAATGAAACATCTGAGTTTCTACCCTTGCACTGTGTTCTTTGGACTTAGGCCAGGTGCTTCAGGATCTCTATAATTCCTCCTATGCATGTCTTCTGTACAGCCCATTTTTCTCCTCCCTGAGTATTCCACAGTGTATAAAACCAAATTCCTTGTCAGCTGAAACTGGTGAATTGACTTCTGTGATATTTTGTTCACATACCATTAGCATTTTTAAAGTGGACTCTGAAAAGACTTCTTATCTGTTGGACCCCAAAGTAAATCAGTCTGCAATCAGGAGCAGTTACCCTAATCATATTCCTATACAGTTTTTCAGAGGTCCTCCTTATCATTACCTCCTGAACTGTTCACTCCCTTTCTCACTTGGTGTGACTGTGACATTCTGGTATTTGCATTGCTTATTCAAATGTCAGTTGTACTCAAAGAGTTAATGAAGAAGGCAACAGACTCACACTGAGAAAGTATACGTGAGGCACCAGGTACAATTCAGCTTGTCCCTTGTTCCTAATCTGTATCTGCCCATTCAAGAATACTGTGTTAAATTTCCAGTTTAGAGAAGCTTTCAGTATTACACTGATTTCATCAAAGCTATGGCAATTTACACTAGCTGAGGACCTGGTTATGTTTGGATTTTTAAAAATAGCCCAGCAGACAAGTGTAGTGAATGTAAAGGATTATCAAATAAGCCCTATTTGTGGTTCATTCTATTACATATCTCACTGGTGTCCAAAATGCTTGTGTGGTTCTCTTTGAGGGAATAACTCTTCCATTTCAATTTTGGTTTATTCATCTTACCTGCTGTGTTATGATTTTTTTCCAGAAAATTACTTTGCAGCAGAAGACCATAGTATCTTGGGTGAAACAGTCAATGGGCAGAAACTGCTATCTGGACATTTTCAAGGGGAGATCAAATTACGCAGCTTGCTGTAGAAAGTGCAAACAAATTTTAATCTGGTCGGTGCTTATCTATTTTTGCAAGTACATCACTTTGGAAAGAGACTTGCTCAGCTATTCTATAGCTGTCATGGAAATGTAATTTTTCCTTCCTCCAAACCAATAACAGGCTCCCGGCAAGCTTGCTTGTGCACCCATGCATTCAAGTCTGGCAGTTTCCATGGAAACCCATCAAACTGTCGCACCAGTTTTCTAACATGCTGCCACTTCACAAACACAGGACAAGCTGTTTTGCACAAAATTCCTGTACAATGCTATTTTGTTTTCTCTCTGAAGACAATTCAGTAAGATTAAATGTTTGCAGGCTGCAAGAATTGCTTCTTATTCTGACTAAACCAGCTCATCTATATGAGAACATACAGGCTGAGGCTTTCACAAACTCACTGAAAAATACATTTTAGGCTATTGAGCTCCCCATCTTTAGATGAGAAAAATGAAAAGTTCCTTTTCAAATATAAGTATATTTATACTGTGGTTTCATTAATACACTACCTATGTCTTTGGTTCCCTTCTGGGAAGATATTTCAATTCCAAACTCAAGATGCCACACATAGCTGTCTCTTTTGAGAGACTGCCATGCTAACTGTTAAGTTAGTTTGATAAATTTGTTCAAGGAGTTTAAGAATATGACCTCTGTGAGAACAGGAGATGGAACTCAGAGATCCAAGAGGTCTTGTCCACTCTAGGGCTTAAGGCCCATCCAGTGACTAAAAAAGCCAAGGCTTCTTTGATTATGAATAATTCAGATTTCAAGCTGTGTCTTAACATACCCAACAAACAAGGTTTCAGAGGAGCTTCAGAATCTCAGAGGTACAGAGCAGTCTGGTACTGTCTCATCAAGGCTATCTGAATATGTAGGTTTCAGGTATGCTCCAACACATATAGTCCTCTTAGGTTTTCCGTTTGAGTAAAACTCATAGCATGTGCCCTCCCCCACCATGCAACTCAACATCTATTTATCATTCAGCCAGTAGCAAGGTTTTCCAGTGGACAAATAGCCTGATATGACCATTTTTTGACTCACACAGTGCTCATTTTTAAAAATTATTTGTGAATCTTAGAAGCTGCCAGCTCCTGTGAGGAGTATGTTATGGGACTGGTTGTCTTTTTAACAATATCAAGCCTTTTTCTGCATTTCTTTCTTCCCTATGCAGTACCGTTTTATTGATATCAGCAGTTGGCCCTCATTTAAATTGGAGAAGTGTCAAACACTATGAATTCATCCTGTGGAACAGCAAAAAATAGTTAACAGTCTGTGTGAGATGAAGCTCAAAGAAAAGGTTCAAAGAAAAGGACAATTAGTTGGCAGGAGCCATAGAATTAATGTACAGCAAAATTTACAAGAATGTCTTATCCAGTGAATATTTATAATGGAGATCAGATGGAGCTGGTAGCTAAAGGGACATAAATGGGATAAACGCCCATTTATCAAGAAGCATCTTTCAGCTGAGGAAGCCTGAGACTGAATAGTGCATATTGTAAAAGATTGAATACACTTAATATTGGCTTGCTTAATGGAAAAGTTTGTCTATGCTATTTAGCATTAATTTAATGCTAATGTGCCAATTTAGTAACAATTAATATTAAACAGTTTCCTATTTACTGTTAATTGAAAATCACTGGTCTCCAGTTCCAGATAGTATTTAAGGTCACTTATTTCAACTATTGACAAAAAATGCATTTTTATTTTGACTCAAAAACTTTGCAGGAAACCTAAAATACAAGAAACACAGATCAGTCAGTAGGACTATAAAATTTAATTGAATTGTATTATTATTGAAAAAAAAAGACCATCAAAGCCCTAGAAGCATAATTAAATGCCACAAACCACAAAGGATACACTGAGATGATACTGCAGTGGCTGTAAACTGAGTCATACTTTTTCTTTTCTTTTACTTTTTTTTTTTTTTTTCTGGTTGAGCATGGGCAGAAAGTGGTTGTAGTAAGGAAAGGGATTCTGGTTTGACCACCACCTTTTCCAGATTAAAGCATGTACTCACCTTCTGGCTTTCCAGGACAGATGTCACTAGCCTGCCAACAAAAACTGATGGCATAACCCCCTTAATTTGCATTCCCTATTTGGCTAGCTCTATGAATACACACTCAAAATATGCCTTGTGGGTTCCAGACTGTCTGTGAACTGTACAAAGATCCTCAGCACCTGACAGCCTCTCCCTATAGGTATCTATGATGCTCATTGCTCAGTGCTCTGGGACCTAAGCTTCTTTTTAGATCCAGCGTCTAACTCTTTTTGGAAATTATATTCTATCTCCACTGCAGGTGTGTTGCTGGTATCACATAGACTGTGTGTGCAGCCTATTCATAAATTATCTTTGTCCCTTCTCTTATGCATGTACATGCACAGAGTAAAAAGAATATGTAACACCTGAGGGTAGGTTCATAAAGTGAAATATTTTCATATGCTATGTTAAGTACAGTTGCATCATTATTTACAAGTGGTCTGCCAGTCTAGCTATCTAATCTGCTACTTATGTCAGGGTCTTCTTACTGCCCTCAATCTTGCTATATTTCTTTGCTAACATTTTGTTCCACAGGATTTGTGACTCCAGTTTGACACAAGGTATCAAGGATAGGTTTTCTGTGCATTGTCTGACTGGTTTATTTCAAAAAGTACAATGAGTCAGTTATACTATTGCCTGTTTTCTAAGTGCTGGAGAGAAGCTCTAATTGTTTTCTGTCAGTTGACTCAGGCATGGCTGTTTCCTAAGTAATTTCTCTTCACCAGCAGAATAGTCTCCCACTGAGAATACTCCCTCCTTATTGTGGAAACTTGTATTTTGGTGGGTCATAATTAATAACAGCGATGTTATTAATCTTCACTGCATTTTCTAACCTTTAAAGCAAAGAAAAGCATAATTTATAATGTTAAGGAATAAAATTATGTCCCACTCCTTCCCTGAGGGGAAATAGGTTTCCTGCACAATTCGCAATTCTTTCCCACAGTGAATATAGCCTGTAGCATGCTTTTAAAAGGAAAGCTAATTGTAGAGGAGTGGGAGGCAATACAGAGGGCATTACTTTACTGTTTGCCTGATTGCTCTTGGACATAGAAAGTGAAGAATGAATTCAGGGATATGCTAATGGTAATGGGTCCGTTTTGGATGGGAGCTAGACGTGTCTATTGTGAGCACCACTGATGGATCATCCTGTTTCCAATTGTGCTGACACACAAACGTCCGTATATCTGAATCAGTCTGAGGCACTGCACACGTCAAACTGTTGCTCTCCCAGTGCTTGCATTGATAATTCATCTTCTGCAGTAAAATTTGACAAGCATAAAATTTTGAAAAGGCCAAGTTTGGGGTCTCTTGAGATTATTTTTGACCTCAGCTTTGACAACGAATGAAGGAGATCACTAGCTGTATGCCTTTTGTGGGTCCATTAAGCAACTGAGGCCTGGCAAGTTGCTGTTATTAGTAGGATTAGTGACAGCAACCTTTCCATAGCTAATGGAAGTCATCGTTGACATTAGAGGCTTGGCAAACACAGAAAGTCTTGCGTCACTGCTGGGGCAGGATAAATACATGCAGCGATCTATTGAAATACTGTGTGGACAAATAGGGGCTTTCCAAACTGGAAATCTTATTGTTTTGAAGCCATGAGGCCATATCCTGGTAGGGTCCTTGATCCCTCAATTATCAGCATTTCAGAAGGAGACACTAAGGCTTTAATGAAGTTTGTTGTATGTTCTTCTTCTTCATGGTGAACCTGCAATCTCTGAAATCTGAATTGCTGGTCTGATGACTGTGGTGTCTTATCCATCCAGAACAGGAAAGTAATCCCCACCTGAACATGACTTTGCAGGGCTAAACTGGAATGTTCAAGGAAATACTCCAGACCAACCTTTGCCTGAGGAGCACCATCTCCAAAGACAACCGTAGGGAAGGAGGTGCTCCTCCAGAGGAGAAATCTGTGGCCTCACCCTCCTTGTGTCTCTCTGCTATTTGCAGAAGTGCTGTAATGGCACACCTTTCTTAAGCCAACATTTGCCTGCACAAAATGCTCTCTCCCCTCTTTCCAGTGTGGTCTCTCTATCACTCCACCTTCATTCAAAAAAATTCTTACCCAAAGGTCTATATTTTACCGTTTCTACCAGCAATAAATTACACCTGTGATACTCTTACTCACACTAAGGGGTAACTTACTCTGAGAGGAGCCAGTATCAGTGAAGGAGTTACTTATGCAGTAAAGATGTCAGCATCTATTTTTACATGTGTACCAGAATAAGAACGTCCAATTAATGGAAGCTTAGGAAAAATATAAGAACTGTATGTTAGGAAATGATCATGCCTGGGAGAGTCACCACTCAGAAATTAACAGTATAGATGTGGATTGGAGTCCTCGTTCCCAATTTTGCCTTCTTGATGTTAACCTTTCTGTGATAGTTACAGAAAGAAAAGGAGGAATGACTCTAGCAGGAATACTGTGAACTTGGTATTAATGAAGAAGAAGCTCCCCTTCTTCTGAGAGAGGAGGAGGCAGCAAAGACCACAAAACCAAGAAAGACTGCATTTTAACAGATGGAAATATTCTAGTTTAGCACAGGAGAATGGGAGAAACTGAGGTGAAAGCTAACTGAGGTGTTGAAGAAGCATATATATTGCAAAGTAGCATTGTAATAGATTGCTTTGTTGTTTCATATTTGTTAACATTTCCATTTTATTACAGCCATACTTCAAGAGAAATATCTTGTTGTCATTCAAGTGAAGTGATAAAACAGACTCTGAGTAATTTGATTTGTCACTGGCCATTTCATTCCTAGAGGTGTGGTGACCCTGAAAAACCCTCTGGCATACTAGAATATTCTAAGAAGTCCTTTGCTCTCCAACACTGGTCAAATAATAACTGTATGCTCTTGGTCAAATAATAACTGTATGCTCTTCTACGTGGCTTGCATGGGCTGATTAGACCATCAGTACAGCAAAGGTGCCTGTCACTTTCACCTATAGATAACAGATGCTTTATGCATATACCTCCGAAGAGCAAACGCATCAGAAGTGATGGGCATGCTTGCTAAACCCAAGTCAACAGAAAATTTATGAAGCTGCTCTTGAAAATTTATAGCTACTAATGTAGACTTTGGCTAAATCAATATAAATATTGTTTTATTTGGCTAAATCAATATAAATTTATTAATACCACCTTACAGAATTTTGTGTAGTGACTTGGTTTGGTTTTATAAGTCTTGTTGGTTTTACTAAGTCTTGCTTTTAGGGAACAGAGCAGAGTTCACTTTCTTTAAGATCATTTCTCTCTTTTGGGGTTTGATTTAGTCTATTTAGAAAGTGGGGATAAATCCTTTGCAATGAGAAAGAATATGACATGGGAAAACAGAGCTGGAGACAGAGCTGGTGCAGGCCCATAGGCTGGTCCACTTTTTTTGCCAGAGTCTCAGAGATTTTCTAGCTACATTCCCATGCTGCCAAAAGTGCTGTCTGTGTGTCCCAGCTCTGCCCATTCACCTCATCGGTCAGCAGTGCTGACTCCTCCTGCCTGCGTACCTGGCTCCGGCACAGCACTCCAAATACAGTGAAATACCTCATCTGTCTCTTGGCACATGCTCTTCAGTACAGTTTTTGCATGGCTGTCTAGTAGCAATGCATTTCCATGCTGTTACAAGACTAGGGAAAAGTAAGGAGGAAAGACAAGAAACTTCAGTCAAAGAGAACTGATTTTCACCTCCAAAAGGAAAAAGAAGTGAATTGGTGTCCGTTAGGAAAAAAGTAACCTCAAGGCAATTCAGAAAGTTGCTGGAATTGCAGGCCATGTGGTCCTATTTTGTTCCCTACTCAATTTCTGTTTTAGCTGTACAGTATGTCAGTTTATTTTTTATTTATAATTGTTTTTAAACTCACAGCCAGCTGAGCTAAATGAGTTCATCCTTAGAAACAGGCTATAATTTATTATGAATTGTCTTACGTGCCATGTAAACTGTCGCAGTCTTAGGCATTTGTGCCCTTTTAACATCTTATGGCACACGCGGTGTAGTGATAAACCATTCATACCTTCAAAGTCATACCCTTGTTCTGTATTGTCCTAAAATCCTCTAGACTTAATCAACAATGAAGGTGGCCTGTGATTTGAAGAAATGAATGAACGAAGGCAGAAAAGGACGGAGATTAACTTTCACAGTAGCAAGAGACATGATGCAAAGAAAATATCTCATTTAGGGAAGAAAAAGAGCCAATTATATTTACTGAGAAAAAACAATTAAAGAAGCAGTCTCTTAGGAGGTGAAATAAAACTTTAGTCCAGTCTTGAGTTCTACTGTGACTATTTTATCCTTTGGAGGATTCCCTTATGTAAGGGTAATCAGATGACTTTCAACTGTACAAGGAGCTTTGACAGTTTACCTAAAGGCTATGGAAGAGTATAAGAGGACAGTTCAGAAAATAAGGCATGATTTGGGCAACATTGGGCTTCAGCACAGTTAACATGTTAAGATGTTAATTAGGTCCATTTGGAAACTATCTCAAGAGTATGCTGTATTTTCTCCTAGAATCATGCCGTTAACATGATCCCTGGTGAAGCCTTCTAGTGCATAAGTTTTGGTCTGATTTAAGGCTATTTGTAGTCATCTGTAGTCACCACTCTACCATTTGCTAGCATGTTACACTCACTTTACGTAAAGGATGACAGTGGGCAAATACACCCGTAAGCTTCCTGTCTGACTTGTGAGCATGTGGAGAAATGCCCCGTGCTGTGCCATTAAGAGTGATGTAAATGATGTCAGTGATGTAAAGTAATGTTGTAAGTACATGATGTAGTATTAGCTCTGAGAGTTTAAAGCAATCCAGCATCTGTGATGAATGATTTCATTGTCATTAATAACAACTGTCAATGACAGTGGGAGGTGGCAGAGGAAAAGCATCAGTTTGATTTACAGTGAATTCACTCTACTTGCAAAAAATTCCTATCCCCTGTCTGAAGGGTTTCCAAACAATTACTAGTACTGTGCATTGGAGATATAACCATTTTTCCTCTTCTGTAAAGAAGAGCATAGTGACTGCATCTTGTCTCTGGGCCTTGTGCTGACAGGGGCAAAGTTTTAGAGAAGCATCAGTTATCATTTTGCTCAAAGGAAGTGAATTGCTCTGGATCCCGCATGACACTGACCTCCTGCCCTCCCCAGGCAAAAATCTCAGCACTCAGTTACACGTGAGCTGGAGACACTTTCTTACAGGATCCTCTGCTAAACCAGAGCTCAGCAACAACCAGTTTGTTCTCTTATCTATTTGAAGTTATATGGTGTCAATACCCTGGGGTTTGGATCACTGTCACAGGTCAATTTTTTAGTATTAGAAGGTATTGGGAAAGATAAGTCTATTTAGTGCAATTGTCTTGCAAAAGCTAAAGCTATTTAGCATTGCCACAGCTGAAGCTATTTTGTATTTAAAATATTTACAAAAACTTCATTTTCCACATGTTTTTAATATTGAAAAAAATGATTTTTTGCAGTTGGTGAAGAAACATGCCAAAACTTTCCGTTAAAGGGACTTTTGAAGGCATAAGCCTTAAACTGGAAGAAAAACAACTTGCAATGGAAAAAATTGTCTCCTTTGCAACTCTCCTTGTCTCCTTAGTTTGGAAAGTAAAATATGAAAATAATTATTGGGGTTTTTTTCTTTGAATTTTATCCGAAATACATAAAAAGTGTAGTAGTTGTTGATTCACATTTTTCAGTGAATAGAAAATTCAACAGAAGTATTGCCATTGATTAAATTTAGTATACTTGTTCTAAAATACTACTTCTAAAATAGATGGATAGGGCTGGTGTTGTGTTGTTACATTAACTTATCACATACACAAGGAGTACAAAAGTGTATGTCTGTGCCAGACAGTAGGATCAAGGGCCACACTAGAAATTGAAATCTTAGCTCTTTTTTATTTGTAAGTCAAAACCCAATTTATCTCTCACTAATTTTATAGATATTTGCAATTAAATTGGATCTTGCCTTCTGTGAACCCATATCCTCCTTTGACTGCATTTGAGCTTCTAGTGAATGAAAATTATGCTGAGCTTGTGACATCCATAGCAACACATTATCTTGACATCAAATGCAGGGTCAAACAAGGGTAGGTGCCTTATTGCAAGAAGAATAAGCTTTACAGGAAGCCTGTCCAGTGAGGTAAACATTCCCATCACTCCAGGTTCCTTCAGGGGAGTGTTAGCCAGCATACGTATGTCGTTATCAGTTCCAAGTGGTGCAAAGACTAAAGGAAAAGTGAAGGCCCTATATGCTTTTACAAGACACCTCAAATAGATAGACTGAAGGTGAGGCAGATGTGTCATTTTGAGAGTTATATTTTTCAAACATTTAAAACCCAAAATAATAAATAAAAATACATTCTGTCCTGCAGAAAGCTTATTTGGATTTTTTCTGAACTTGAAGCCATCTAGTAACCTGAACATTTCAAACAACATTCCCAAGAGACAATTCCTTAAAATGTGGAGCACATTTTAAACCATGGATCTAGTTAAGCCTGGAAGAGTTTCTACCAAATTGTGATGGATTCTCCATTCTTGAAAACTGTGACATTAAAAATGGTCATTCTTCCATAGAGGACACACTTGTCCAAGTAGAAATAATTCACTCCTGAAAGTCGCATAGTCTGTGTTGTGCTGTTGGCCAGACTGCACTGTCACAGAGGTACCCTGAGATTATTTATGGGTGTATCTGTGAGGCACTGCTTACTGAAGAATCAGTCACTTATTTTTGTTCAAGAATTTTTAATTGATTACTGGCTTTGTTTTAACTCTTTTTTTTTTCTCAGTAACTATGCACTACAAAGATATGATGATTACCAATTTGTAGGGAAAATGTGGCAAAACATTTGTCTTCATTTCCTCATGCAGCTGTTTAGCTGCAAGCCAGAAGAGTAGATGAGGGAGCCAGAAAGCTGTAGGTAAGGGCTATCCCAGCCTGTTAGGTATATTGGGTGATGGATGCCTCTTGATGCTCACCATGCTGGAAGCCTTGGCAGCTCCCATCTGAGCAAATCACAGACACAGACAACAGTAGCACACACTTCTTATTTAAAGGATGAGGGAATACTTTTGCTGCTGTTTCATCTTTGGGAAGTGCTTCATTCCTCTGTTCTCCAGATAAAGCAACTGTTGAGGGAAGCAAGGGCTAGGCTGCAAGCAGAGCAAGGGCTAGGAAGGAAAGTGCAGTGTTAAGTAGCTTCAAATTCTCTTCCTGACACCAGAAACAAACTGAAATGATGCAAAATCCATAGTGTTGGTCCTGCTCCCTCACCTGCTGCAGTTTGAGGAGAAGAGCCATTACCCTGCAACTACCTCTTCCCTGTTCTGACTGTGAGCAAAGAGGCACACAACCCCTTTGCTGATGTATGAATGCTTATGTAGACTGCAGAGAAGTTCCTTGCTTTTAAATTACTGCAAAGTCCGTCCAGGATCGTCTAAAATTTGGCTTTTCATGTTTGAGAGCTCAGATGGATCCGTGAAATCCCTCTGTTCTTTCCTATACCCCAAAGTTTTGCCTGGGCCAGTTCTTTTGAATGCTTGGAGTATTTTTGTTTGAGGAATGATCGCAATGAAAGCATAAGTTCTTTGTTAATGTTAATTTATAGGCTCTTATGACCAGAGCAATTAAACTGTTGCTGTTAAAAGTGAATATATATGGCAGGAATTTATTTATGCATATTCAGAAAGAGCTTGCGGATAAGCCCAGTGGAAAAATAAATACTGGCAATGTTCTGAAATCTCAAAGTGAAAAATGCTATGACTAAACCAATGATGATGCTGTTTTATGTAATGTCTCCTTTAGTGAAAAGAAAGCAGGACACATATTCACATTATATTATTTTTGCCTCCCCAGATGGCCTTTCTCAGGGAGCTGGAAAATTTGCTTTTGCTAGAAATTATTGCTGGGTTTGTGTTTCGTTTCTTTTCCAAATTTTCAATATTGTGGAGAAGAGCGAAAATTCACTGTGAATATTTCCATCTCTGATGTGCTGCATCAGTAAATTAGTGGCCAGTTATATTAATTCTTTTTTCTCACCCACCTACAACTTTTTCCTCCCCCCCCAAAAGGTGAAGAATTTGAATTACCAAGAAATTCAAGAGAATATTTTGAGGATTCTTTTGAACAAACATCTTTTTCAGTGATTTGAGCTAGACTTTAACTAAAGTGCAGAAGGAGAAAGAGCAAGAAACTGTAAGAGAGAAAGAGAGCAAAAACTAGCTATCCATCATCTAGATCAGTCTAGCTTTTTTTAGAACTCTACTAGTTTAAATTAATCTCTGCATTGACTTCAAATTTCTGATTTTATAAATTCTCTTAATTAGTCTTGGCACAGTTGTTGTACTCACCAATTGTGATATTTTACAAGGCATCGTGGCATATCATTACACTGAAAGTGCATTTAACAGAGTTACTGAAGGATGTGTCACAACATCTTAAAAGACGTCTATCTGTCTCTATCTTTGGAAATCTACTTCCTGAAACTGCTATACTGCAGCACTGGTGAGGAAAGACCGTAACAAGTCAAAGATGCTTCTCAAATGTCATCCTTGTTGTATCCTGATGGAGTGGTACCTGCTGATCTCTAGTTTCCGCACTGAGAAAATCCTTCTCTAAATTGACGGGGAATTGGCATAATTCAGAGGTGATGCAAGGAGTGAAGGTGACGATGAATTTTGGGCACATTCTGTGTTTTTACCTTATAATATTCAAATAATTCCACCTTATTATTTCCTGCATCTCTCAAGGAAGTTGAAGTTCCCTGCAGCTCTAGCAGTAGGCAAGAATGAATACAGTTCATTTGTCAATGTGTCACTGACCTATTTCAGAATAACCTGTAGAATAACTACAAGTTCCTGATTTATATCTCTGGTGAGGCAGTGAATGTGGTTTTATTGCAGATAAACTGACACTGGAAGCAAGCTCTGCCTTTCCCTTGCAGCATTCCTATGGGCAGCAACTGTTTGCCTGCAAAAAAAAACCCAGACAGGGCCATGGGAGCCTTTGAAGGACTATGCATGACTGAAAGCTTTAGTTTTAGTGCACAACAAATAAACATACATAAACTATCAGATGCCACCAGATATTCTGCTGGAAAAGTAAGCCACAAAAAGAGATGCACACTCGCACACTTACACAGGCGTAAGCCTGTGTCCACATATATGCATACATACACAACATATATTGGCACACGTGCACATACCCCCAGGCGCATCTAAGATGAACCAAAGGTTTTTCTGCTTCGCTGTAACCATAAATGTACAAAAGCTTATTACTTTCTCACCTTCAGAACTTAATATCCACACAGGGAAGAACAATTAGCCAACCGTTAGCCTCATACATTTATCATGTCAGTATTAGGGGCAACTTACAGATAGAGGATTAAAAAGGGGGTTATTGCATTATATGGACTTGGCAATTCCCTAAAGAGAGAGGGAAAGTGAGGAAGGGCTTAGCAAGCCCTCTCCCAGTAGGTTCCTGTAATGTATGATCTCCAGGAATGTAGAAGAGAGGTGGGAACAAGCTGGGAATTTTGGATCTCTTTCGTTTCCCCTATGGCACATCCCATCCCCAAGACAAGTGTAGATGTATTTATCTCACTTGCTTGAGGACAAGGGTTGTTTATCAGGAAAAATCTGTTTCCCATCCTTTCTGCATTTGGTGTGAATAAAATAATCCTACTATCTTCGTGACATGTAGCACACTCAATTTAAAATAGGTCTTTTATTTTCTTTTCAAATGCCTTCTCTGTTAGCCCCATACTTTTGAGACTATCCACAGAGTAACAGCATGGTGATTGTTTTCTAAAATCCTCTTGAAGTTTCATTAGATTTTGCTCGATCATGTAATAAGCTATGACCAATTCTTTGAGAGCCATGAGTATAAGTGCATTTATTTTGCTAAACATTATTTTGCTATTCTCTGTTGCCTAGGGCTGATATTTCTTTGTGTGACACCTTGTAAAAGTATTGGAAGACTGTGGGCATACATAGAGGGAGGTGACTGCATTTAATTAGTGACTCTCTGCATGTAAAGAACAATATTCAATTTCTTCCTGATATTACTGGTAAAGGAAAAAAGAAAGGTAGAGAAGAGGTGGTGGTGGTGGTTTCAATCTTCCTCATTAAAACCTGCAAAGGAATAATCAATTATATCAGCCTCAGTGTTGACAGAGTAGATGAGTTGAAGCATAAGCAGCCAGCCCAGGCCCTCCAGCGGTCTCTGGCTTATACTGGGGCAGCTGAAAATTGAGAGGGCTGAGTTGAAGGAATTGTGGAGGGTAGTTAGAGCAGCTCATACTTGCTTGGTGCTTGGCTTCAGAAAGCCATTTGCTCACAAATCTTTCCTAAGACATGCCCGCGTTTCCCATGGAAAATAGTTCATGTTTATAATCTCAGTTTCTCATTTGCCCTCTCACAGGTGTACAGAGGAAACACAAGGGGAGGCAGAATCAGGCACCATGCCTGGGATGCAGACATAAAATTAAACCTTTGAATCCAAGTTTGTATTCCCCTATGTTCCACATAAGTTAGTAAGCTTGAAAAGATATATAGAGAGTTAATTTTCTTCATAGTAGCTTGTACCATGCTAAGTTTTTGATTTGTGATGAAAACAGTGTTGAGAACATAGGGACAGTGACATAGGGACAGCTTCTTATGCTGTCCCACCAGTGAGCAGAGTGGGGGTGCACAAGAAGTTGGGAGGGGACACAGCTAGGACAGGTGACCCCAAGAGACCAAAGGGATATTCCATACCATGTGATGTTGTGCTCAGCAATAACAGCTGGGGTAAGAAGAAGGAAGGGGGATATTCGGAGTTATGGTGTTTGTTTTCCCAAATAACTGGTATGCATGACGGAGCCCTGCTTTCCTGGAAATGGGTAAACATCTACCTGCTGATGGGAAGTAGTGAATTAATTCCTTATTTTTCTCTGCTTGCATGTGTAACTTTTGCTTTACCTCTTAAACTGTGTTTATCTCAACCCATGAATTTTCTCACTTTTACCCTTCTGATTTTCTCCCCCATTCCACTGGGGGAATAAGCAAGCGAGAGGCTGTGGGGGGAGTGAGCAAGCGGCTGTGTGTTGCTGACTTGCCAACCGGGGGTAACACAGAACAGTCCTTTTTGGTGCCCAATGTGGGGTGCAACCCATGACCCTGGGATTAATAGTCCTGTGCTCCCATGCCAGTAAAATCTGTCTCTTTGGGCTTAATGTTTTTGTCTTGAATCATAGAATCATAGAATCATTTAGGTTAGAAAAGACCTTTAAGATCATCGAGTCCAACCGTAAACCTAACACTGCCAGGTCCACCACTAAACCATGTCCCTAAGTGCCACATCTACATGTCTTTTAAATACCTCCAGGGATAGTGAATCAACCACTTCCATGGGCAGCCTATGCCAGTGCCTGACAACCCTTTCACTGAAGAAATTTTTCCTAGTAGTCAACCTAAACCTTCCCTGGTGCAACTTGAGGCCATTTCCTCTTGTCCTGTCACTTGCTACTTGGGAGAAGAGACTGACACCCACCTCACTACAACCTCCTTTCAGGTAGTTGTAGAGAGCCATAAGGTCTCCCCTCAGCCTCCTTTTCTCCAGGCTAAACAACCCCAGTTCCCTCAGCCGCTCCTCACAGGACTTGTGCTCCAGACCCTTCACCAGCTTCGTTGCCCTTCTCTGGACACGCTTCAGCACCTCAATGTCTCTCTTGTAGTGAGGGGCCCAAAACTGAACACCGTATTCGAGGTGCCGAGTACAGGGGCACGATCACTTCCCTAGTCCTGCTGGCCACACTATTCCTGATACAAGCCAGGATGCTATTGGCCTTCTTGGTCACCTGGGCACTCCCAGGTCCTTTTCCACCAGGCAGCTTTCCAGCCACTCTTCCCCAAGCCTGTAGCATTGCATGGACTTGTTGTGACCCAAGTGCAGGACCCGGCACTTAGCCTTGTTGAACCTCATACAATTGGTCTCAGTCCATCGACCCAGCTTGTCCAGATCCCTCTGTAGGGCCTTCCTACCCTCAATCAGATCAACACTCCCAGCAAACTTGGTGTTGTCTGCAAACTTCCTGAGGGTGCACTCGATCCCCTCATCCAGATAATTGATAAAGATATTTAACAGAACTGGCCCCAATACTGAGCCCTGGGGAACACCACTTGTGACCAGCCGCCAACTGGATTTAACTCCATTCACCACCACTCTTTGGGCCCGGCCGTCCAGCCAGTTTTTTACCCAGCAAAGCGTACACCCGTCCAAGCCATGAGCAGCCAGTGTCTCCAGGAGAATGCTGTGGGAAATGGTGTCAAAGGCTTTACTAAAGTCTAGGTAGACAACATCCACAGCCTTTCCCTCATCCACTAGGCGGGTCACCTTGTCATAGAAGGAGATCAGGTTGGTCAAGCAGGACCTGCCTTTCATAAACCCATGCTGACTGAGCTTGATCACCTGGGTGTCCTGTATGTGCTGTGTGATGGCACTCAAGATGATCTGCTCCATAACCTCCCCCGGCACCGAGGTCAGGCTGACAGGCCTGTAGTTCCCCAGATCCTCCTTCCCGCCCTTCTTGTAGATGGGCGTCACATTTGCTAACCTCCAGTCAACTGGGACCTCCCCAGTTGGCCAGGACTGCTGATAAAGGGTTGTAAGTGGCTTGGTGAGCACTTCCGCCAGCTCCCTCAGTACCCTTGGGTGGATCCCATCTGGCCCCATAGACTTGTGTGTGTCTAAGTGGTGTAGCAGGTCGCTGACCATTTCCCCTTGGATTATGGGGGCTTCATTCTGCTGCCCGTCCCTGTCTTCCAGCTCAGGGGGCTAGGTGCCCCGAGAACAGCTGGTCTGACTATTAAAGACTGAGGCAAAGAAGGCATTAAGTACCTCAGCCTTTTCCTCATCCTTTGTCACCATGTTTCCCCCTGCGTCCAATAAAGGATGGAGATTCTCCTTAGCCCTCCTTTTCTTGCTAATGTATTTATAGAAACATTTTTAATTGTCTTTTACGGCAGTAGTCAGATTAAGTTCTAGTTGGGTTTTGGCCCTTCTAATTTTCTCCCTGCATAACCTCATGACATCCTTGTAGTCCTCCTGAGTTGCCTGCCCCTTCTTCCAAAGATCATAAACTCTCTTTCTTTTCCTGAATTCTAGCCAAAGCTCTCTGTTCAGGCAGGCTGATCGTCTTCCCTGCCAGCTCATCTTTTAGCACAAGGGGACAGCCTGCTCCTGCGCCTTTAAGATATCCTTCCTGAAGAATGTCCAGCCTTCCTGGACTCCTTTGCCCTTTAGGGCTGCCTCCCAAGGGACTCTGTCAATCAGGCTCCTAAACAGGCCAAAGTCTGCCCTCTGGAAGGCCAAGGTGGCAGTTCTGCTGACCCCCCTCCTTACTTCTCTGAGAATCAAAAACTCTATCATTTCATGATTGCTATGCCCAAGACAGCCTCCAACTATCACAGCACCCACAAATCCTTCTCTGTTCACAAACAGGTCCAGCAGGGTGCCTTCCCTAGTTGGCTCACTCACCAGCTGTGTCAGGAAGTTAACTTCCATACACTCCAGGAACCTCCCAGACTGTTTCCTCTCCGCTGTATTGTATTTCCAGCAGACATCTGGTAAACATAATTTGTTTACAGCAATTCAAAAGGGATGCAAAAAGGACCCTGTTTAGACATGGCAGTAATTACATCTACCTAATGTATACTTAAGTGCAAGTTGAATGTAAAACAGAGGTGAGCAACTCCTTTCTTTGGGGAAATGAGTCTTTGTACTGTGTGCTGAAGGAAACTGGAAGTTGGATCCTTCTCTGCCCTTGCACTGAATTAACTGGGGATCTAGCCCATGACGATGTAACGGCATGTTCTCTTCAGAGGGGTAACATATGTACCTTGGTGATACACTATCAGTTTATTAATCAATAAAGAGCTGACTTCTTATGCAAAACTGAGCTTCTAAAATTTTCATGATTGCTTAATGGAAGGGACCAAAGAAAAGCCAGCCAAAGCCTGTCGGCTATTTGGGATTCGAATATGCATAAATTTCCATTCACAATTAATGCAGCGGTGCACTCTGCATGAAGAGCAAAATCACAGGTTGTCCCTGAAATGATTTTTAGATGACTTGGAGGCACCCAGTTTTGTTCTTTGATTGTGTATTTAGGACAATAAAAGCCCTGAGGGATCCTAGAGGGGACATGTCTTGGATGCTTTGTGCTAACTAATTCAAAGTGAAATGTCCTAGCTGCTGGATTAGAAGCATTCATTAAGTTAGTAATTTTTTTAAAAAAGTTTGTGCTATTTCTTTCTGTGTTTTTCTTTTACTTAAAAATTCAAAGCCTCATTAGAATTAGAGCAGAATAGAGAACGTTATTTTAATAATTTGCAAATTTCTAGGAATAAATGTTATTAAAGATATTAATTCCATGACAGAGATAATTTTTTTTTTTGTAGGATACTGCAGTTTTGCCAAGATGGCACATCAGACTGAATGGACTTCTGGTCAAAGTGCACATGTGCATTAGTAGAGCTGTCATTCAATCCTAAATCTTTTGGTAGGTCTAAGTGTAATACTTTGCATAAGACAGTGTAGGAAATAGTATATGGAAACCATTAGGAATGGAACAAGATACAAATACGGATAGTAATTTTACATAAATGAGTGACAATAGACAGCTCATGCCAGTTTAACTTAAGTTAGTATATTAGGAAGTTAGATAACTGTGAAACTTTAGAGACACAGGTCAGAAGATCTTGGTCTGATCACAAAGCAGCTGATAATCTTATTTTTTAACATACTTTTAGATTAAGATAAAGCAGTATTGTAATATTTGACCACCTATATAAGGTATATAATGAGATAAAGTTATGTCAATATCTAAAATGAAAGAAAGACCATCATGGAGAAGGTGCTTTCCTTCTATTAAGCCTGTGTTCATGTAGAGATTCTCATCTGTTTAAAAGTACTTTAAAAGTACCTCTGGGAGTTTAGCTAATGAACTTAGATAACTTGGGCAAGATTTCCTGCCGTAGTAAGTTAATTTCTTTTGAAATAATCTTTACATTTGATTTGTATAGTCCTTCATATCATATGCACTTTTTATTTTCCTTTACAAGTGTAATTGTTGGCTGCATATCCTTTATATCTCTGTGTGACAGGATATGTATGAAATATGATTTACTCATTTAGTCATTGCATTGCAGTTTCAAACAAAAAATTCTTTTTATCCCTACTGTTGCTTGGGGTGGGTTGCTTGAACTCTCTTGATTCTCAGCTAATGTCAACATATGAGAGCGACAGAACCTGTCTAGTTCATGTTCTCTTTTAATCAAAACTTATTTGTTGCATGTGCAAGGAATGTGCAGCATTGCCAAATGGATAACCCCATGGGGACTGATGTTATAGCTTGCTGTGGGGGGCTTGTGCTTGGGACGAAGCAAATACCAGAGCAGCAGGGACCTGAACTTGGACACTCTCCATCCTACTTCGATCTTTGAGCACAATCTGTCTGATTTTACCGAATTTCTCAAAGAGGTCTGGCTTTTAATCCAATGCAGAAGGAAAATAGTGGTAAAGCTTCGGTTATTTTCTCAAAATGCAATTCCTGTTTGATATTAATCTAGTCCCACATATTCTAGTGATCAGGAGAGCATTGCTGGAGGAAATGAACTACTGCCAGGCTGGATTCCACCCCCTCCTTAGCTCAGTCTGCCCAATAATTTATATAATGCTTAGAAACAGCAGCCAAGAGTTGCTTTAAAAGGAGGGAGACCTGTACTCATATTCCCACTAAAAATCCATCACATTTCTCCCTAAGCTGCCGCATTTTCTGTGAAAGCTTGAAACAAGCTGTTTGAGGTAAATGGGAGTTCTTTGGTTCACTTCAGTTGGAGATGAATCAAGTGCTCTTCCAGTGCCATTCTCCACAGAAATCATAACAACTGCAAACTGGTAAGGTAGTAGCTCTGTGTGACTGTTTCCACTGTTCTGTTGCCATCTCACCTTTCACAGGGTTACCAGTATTGTACCCATATTTTGTATTCACCCTAAGTCATACACTGTTCATTTTCTGCAGCATCATCAATATGGTTTTGGGATTTGTTTGTAAAGTATTGCCCAATGGAATCCAAAAGAAATACCTCAGTAAAAAAGAAAAAAAATCTCAGTTTATATTCTTATCTGGTTTAGAAGCTGAAAATTGAGGAAAAAAGGGATATTAAACTTGAGGGGGACACACACTTTGCTTTTGCCCAGAATAGTCTTCATGCTACCCTTTGAAGATTTACTTCATTTGGGGATTGTCTCTCTCCCTTTCTCAAGAGCCTGGATCAGAGATGTTTGCCCTTGAAGGCTGCTTCTGTTTAACAGGAGTTGTCCTCCCACACTCTTGATAACTGCTCCTGGTGAGGATGAGTGAATTAAAAAACCTAAAGCACTGGAAATGTCAGAAATATGCTTTTCCTTGTGATATTTTAATGAGGTTGCAGCTTATGGTAATCAAGAAATTCCCCACTCTGGAAAAGAAAAGGGGTTTATGTTAATCTGCTGTGACACTGATTGTTTTCCTAGTGTGCAATGATGTTGTGCCTGTGTAGCTGTGCGACAGCAGTGGCAGCCCGTGCCATCTCACTGTCGGGCCTGGAGGCTCAGAGGTTGGTTTGGGAAATGGGTGATAGAGAGAGCTACTCTTGTTTCACACGAGCTGTCTAGGTGTCTTTTACAGGCATTGTATTAAAGGCCCTCCCTTTGACCACTGCCTCAGAGAAGGTACAGCTTTCTGTGTTTTTCTTTTACACATACAGTGGTTTGTGAGACCAAGAACATATTACACTTTTTAAAACATGCAATTACAGTTAATGAGAATCTTCCTGTTGAAATATAATTTTATGAGTTTGTTAGCTCTCTCCCTCAAACATTGCTTTCATAAAAGCTGTCTGCTTTCCCTGGAAATTTTATTGGTTTGCATTTACAAACCTTAAAAACCAACAGATTAGGCTTTCATTATAATTAAAAGTGAGAGTGTTGGGCAGTTTTGGATAGAAATTTTTTAATTGTGGGATTTTAAAAAATTTTCCTGAAGATCATCACTTTGAAATTTGGACTGTATAACTAATCAGGAATGTATTTCAATGAGAAGTGGAACTGTTTTACCAGTAGAGACTGGGAGAGCCTGGATTAACTTGTAGTCACAACACTTGTATATATTGAACACATTGTCTTGTTTACCCATGCTATGCTTTTCCATGCAGGGATACACGCTGCTCCTTCAGGCTGTGCTCTGTGGGCCCTGGAAGTCCATTAGCTTTGGGGAGATGAATGAAAGGTAGAGGAGAAGAGAACGCTTATTGCTAGTTGGCAAAAATGAGCTTTGCAGGAGGCTGCATTTCCAAGAAAAACTTTTTGGATGTCTACAAATCAAAAAAAGACAGAAAGTTATTGTCTTCTGAAATAGAGGGGTAATTCGGGAGCCTCAACAGCACACTAAAGGCTTCAGGGATCGCTGTCTTGAGAAGATGGCATTAGTTGTCTTGGGGAAAAAAGCTGGGGTATTCACCCCAGCTTTTATTCAAATCCCTTGTGTTCATCCTGAGCTAAATAGAAAAAACAGACACTGATGAGAGGAGGCCGTTCAAGGTAATGAATTATAAATAATCTACTATATGTGAGTATAATGAAAAGACAAACTCCATAGGCAAACTCGCACACATAAGGCATAGTCCTACAAGAGTGCTCATGCACATCTTTGAAAAGCTATGTTTTCTGTAGGGGGAGTTGGGAATAGAAATTCATAAAGCACAGGTCAAACAGAAAAGACTCCTTTGCACACCTGTTTTGCCTGGGATAGAGACAGTCACTTCACTAGTTCCTACCATTCTTCTGGGAAAGTTGCTCTGTATTGGGAGGCTGGAACAAGTACTAAAATACACAGCACAAGTTGGATAGTCATTAAAAAAACCCCCACATCAAACATTAAATGCCACCCTGTGCTTCAGAAGAATAAGAGCCTGGCTCCCATGTGTTCTTGGGCATGCAACAATTCAGAACCAAATACTGCCTTTACCTGGAAGAGTTGTGCAGGACCTAGCTGAGTTGTGAAGCTGGATGCGTTTAGGCACACATTCTTTCTCTGTCTTTCTTTCTCTTTGCCGGAGGCCTAGTAATTATATCTGTATTTTGGGAAAACACAGACAGACCCCCACACAAACATACAAAATCTCCCGTCTGGACTGCTTTTCATTTCTTGTCACGGAGAGAGGCAATAGGGCATGACTAGCTTTCAAAACTGATTGCCTGTATGAGGGACTGAAGCAGCAGGAGGGATGAACATTATTAATGCCAATTTGCAGAGTCAGAGAGGACCCTAGAAGGTGTGGGATGTTCCACATTTCTCAGAGGCCTGATTTTCCTGGATGGGAAAGATAGCTGGTAGGTGATTAAGGACTAGAAACCTTTTAACTGCAGTTTTCGGAGTTGCCTTTCTAAATGCAAGTAAGGGCAAATCTCCCTAGCTTTCCTGTTTTCATTCTCTTTGTCCTGATCCCTTTCCCTTTGCTGAGTTCCCTCAGTCACATCTGCTGTGGAAATCTTGTCTCCAGCTGGAAGGATGAGATGTATGGAAACTTTCCAAAGCTGTATGTTGATGACAGCATAGGGGGCTCAGCTGAACAACAAACATCTTTTTTTAATACAGCTAAATGCAAGGTTATTCATCTAGGAATGAGAACTGTAGGCCATATTTATATAAGATGAAGGTTGTCTTTTAAAAAGCATGATTGAGATAAGGGACTGAAGGATCAGAGTGGGTAATCATTGCAACATGAGCTCTAAGGGTGATGTAGTAGCAAGACAAGAGTCTATGCAGTCCTCGATTGTGTAAATAAAGATCAATGAGAAGCAGAGGTGCTGTTACCACCATATGCAGTGAGACTGTATACAGCTTTTGTATCTAAACCAAGATTATGTGGAAAGCAGGAATTCTGTTTTGCAGGGTGTTTCAAGGCATAGCCATTATTTTTAGCCCTGCAAACTGAAATTGTTTGACTTTTGTTGGGTGAAAGCTAGAGAGCACAAAGGAAGTCAAACTAGCCTGTGATAAGTAGTGGTACCACTCCCCTGTGACATCGTGGACTTAAATTCAAGTGGCTGGACTGAGTCCCCCATGGGGTGCCTCGGAGCCTGGGTACGCCTTGGCACCTGGTACATTTAAGCCTTCTTGACGGTCCCAAGCCACAGCCACCTCCTTTCCCTGCCACGGCAAGAACTCACATCCCATTGGAGTGCTGCAGCAGGGCCTGGGCATGTTTACTCTTTTGGACAACCCCTCAAAAGGACACCCAGAATGGTGATGCTTCCTACTGGGTCATGGCTGAAGCTTTGCAGGTGTCTCCTTTGCTGGGTTTGGATCAGGGATTTGAACCTGAGATTTTCATGCCAGGAGTGGTGCCAGGAGAGGACTTTCACAGCACATTATGAATGACCGTTTTCTTAGTTTGGGTCCACTGAGCTTCAGTGAGTTACAAAAACTGCAATAACTCCAACTGGAGACAACCAACATAGAGCACTGCTGTTTTAGTGATTAGGTCAATCCCTCTGATTATGGGAGTTAAAGATCCCTGCTTTGAACTGGGATGACTTGAACATGTGTCAGCCACATCCCTGGAAAATATTTTCATTGTTGGTCTAATTCTGAGGCAGTTCAGAAATCTCCTGTAAATCAATATGTTTCCATGGAAAGCTTTGGCTTTCATTGAGAAAAGGTGTTTCAAATAAAACAGTATTTGCAATATCAGCTCTATTTCATATTTTAAAAAGCATATTGGCAAACTGAAATGTCTAGAAAAGAGCTACAAGAAATACTGGAGTCCTGGAAAATCTTCTTTACTACAAAACCTCATGACATTCAGCCTTTTTAGTTTATCTTTAAAGGTAAATGGTGCCTGTTCACAGTAGATAAGTGCCTATAAGAGGAGCAGATTTACCAAGAGACAACATTTTAACCTACTGAAGGCATAAAAAACTGCAAAAAGGCTCTCATGGCTGGCAGCTGAAGCTACTCAAATTCAGAACAGAAATCAATGGCAAATGTTTAAGATAAGGATAATCAATCACTGAAGCACTTTTTAGAGAAATGGATTGTATCTGCCAGCAACTGCTGTCATTAAAGCAGGATTATTTTAAAGCTGTCTCAAGATTCAGCAGAAAGTTTTTCTATAAAATAAGTTTTAATTCAAGTGGAATTTCTGAACTTCCTGTAGGAATCACTTGATGGTATCCCACGGTCTGTCTTATGCAGAAGGTCAGACTAGGTGATCCTATTGGCCTTTTCTAGATAAAGTTTTGCAATTACTTTTTCTGTCTCATAAATTACTGTGAATGATAATAATAGAAAATATTAGGTCAAGCAAAATGATTTCTCACTAGACATCCTGTCAAAATAAATTTAAATGAAACAAAGCTTGTTTTTCCATTCCTTTCCTTAAATTTTCCACTTACTAAAATATAATTTAGGTGATTTTTAAAAAATATTGCTTTCTTTTCACATTTTCATGAAAATATTGCACTTATGCATTCTAAAACTTTGGCTTTCTTCTTTACTAGGTATAATTTTTGAGAAACTTTAGACAAATAGCTTTGCTTGACTCAAATGTGTATTTTTCATTCCAGCACTGAAAAAGTCTGTACCTTGTCATCTGAGCTCAAATGACAGGATTTTTAGAAAATAATCTGAACTCACTCTCTGGTACTTTTTCCTGCACTGAAGGGCACGCAGGCCCTGGGCTTACATGCCAACTTTCTCCCTTGAAGATTTGCCAAGTAGCAATCTTAGTTCTAGAGAGATGATAGAAAAAAATTGCAGATTCTTGTTTATATGGATGTTCACTAGTTATGCTTAATAAAGTTATGCTTAATAAATAGCAAATTGCCATGATAAAGGCAGATAAATAGCTGACGTAGGCAAATTAGTATCAGACTACCTCACTGCTGGATAGGGTTATAGCTGGCTACAAGAGAACACTAATGCTGAACCTCACCAGTATCAGCGATGATTTCTGCACATGAAATAGATTACTCTGCCCAATTTCACTCTCTTTTCACCGAGATTTTATAGGACAGTTCCAAAGGGTACACAGAGATGTACCCATGCAACTTTCCCCAGAGATGAAAGGGAAAGGTTATAAGAACACTTTAACTATAAATGTATGATGATTTGTTTTCAAAATGTCCTCTTCTTCATTTTCTACTAAGCGTGCCATAGATAAGGAAAGCTTCCAGGAATATGGAGAGGTGGTGTACCTAAAAACACAGAGATGGCATTCTGGAATGCTTGTCCCTCATGCTTTCTTACTGTGTGGTGAATCTAATACGCTGTTAAAAATACATTTCTTTTGAATAGTCCCTCATTTAGTGTAAAATGAGAGGCTTGCAAATGGATTAAGTTTCAAGGAAGGTTCAGTACATGCTTTGGATTATCTGAGTCTCTGCCTGAACTGTTGTTTTATTTCTAAAATACTTAGTGCCTTCTAAAAAACATCTCAGCTGGAAGACTGTAATAATCACCTAATCTCATTATTTTCAAAAATTTGCATGCTGTGACTTCAGAAGAGAAAAAGGGTTCAGAATCCACCTCCATTTGTTTTGGCATCCCATTTCAGATAGTCCTAAAGATGAACAGGGGTCTCATAACCCCTGAAACTTAGTTTTCAAGGAAGATTGCTGCCTACAAGGAAGCGACTTCATGTTCAAATGCAACCTCCTGCACAGTGAGAGCATCATCACTGGCATCTCCATGACTCCAGAAGCCTGTGCCCTTCAGCACAAGGCAAAGGGTTGCCACTAGGTCTTTCCCCGAGGTGAAAGCTGAGGGGTGGGAGGAGAGGAAAGAGGAAGGGTGGCAGGGCTGGGGAGAGTTGGGTGAGATCAAGAGCTTAATTTTAATTAAAAAAATAGTTCTGAGCAATGAAACCTGACTTGATTCATCATCTCAGCTACCAGGCCTGTTTCTGTGTGTAATTCTTATTAGCCTACTTTATGTTTGTGGTTGGCTGGCAAATCAGGTTACAAAGCTGCATAGGAAACATCCCTCTTCTAGGGCTGGAGAGAAGAAACCCCTTTGGATCCTGATTTGAAGAGCCCAAAGCATTGGACAGGTGGCGAGCATCCTGGGTGGCAGCCTGGGGTCCCCAGCTGGGAGAGCCGCCTGTGAAACTCCTCCACGAGAATGATTTATCATTGCAATGCATTTCCCTCTGATTAAACAGCAGGCAACAATCATCTTCAGCTGCAGACACATTTGTAATGATGAATGTGTCATGAGGAATATACTGCCTTCTTGGAGCACTGAAAGAAAGCGTAACTTTTTTCTAGGCTACTGCTGTTGTGTTTGAATTGCTCTCAATATATGTCATGGATAGGAATGGACCTTCTGGGATGTGTTCAGATGGAGGCCTTCAAAACACCCATCTACCTCATTAATAAACTCAGAGCCACCATAAGGAGCTGGGCACTGCAATGACAGACCTTTTGGTATGCTTCCCCTCAATGACAGGGTCCTGAAAAGCTCCCTTTGTAAGGAGCTGGGTGTCTTGGAGAGGAAGGCCTGAAAGCTGGCTTGCTGGGAAGGAGCTGCTTTTTTTGGTTAACTGGAGGCAGTGAGGAAAAAAAGAGGGCTTAATAAAATTGATCACTTTCTTCTACTTTGTATTCCTAGATGCAACTTTGCCCCAGCTTGCTGCCTGTTTCTCAGACTTGAAGCAATACTTTAGTGGCCCAGGAATGCTTGCCTAGCTCTAGAAAACCTTGGTTCACATCCCTGTCTGTCATGTCCAAGAAGATTCGAGCATCCATCTTCATTTGAATCTGTAAGAGCAGCTGATCCAGCTAAAAGTCTTCTGCTTATTGGGCTAAATGGAGTGGCCACCTAACATTGTGGTTGGAACACTGACAAAAAAGGGGAAAAGTCAGTGCTGGTAGTTGGCCCAGCTAATATATAGGCATCCACAGGTATCTGCTGCCCCAGCTGAGTATCCTAACACCAGGTATCCGGTGGGTAAGGAGTCACCTTTTTACTCCAGACTAATTAAAGTAGTTCATGAAAGTAGGAAAAATTCAGCCAGGAGATATGAGGGGACACTGCTGTCAGCCCGGTCTCATTGCCAGTGTGGAGTGTGGCTGGGAGACACCATCCTGCATCACTGCAGGAACATGGGAGCCCAGGCTGGCGTGCTCTGCCCAAGTGCTGTGGCCATGAGGGAGGGCTGCTAAAGGTGGGTTGTGCTGTCCTGTTGGCAGTGTGGGCAGCAGAACCCAGCTGGCAGATTTGCGAGAACATGTATTGCCTCAGGCCACACAGGCAGAGGAAGATTTGTTAATGAGTTTTTGAATCCCAGCAGAGCTTGGGGATGAACCAAGAACCTCCCTGGTAAGCACTCAGCAGGCAGAGGCAACTCTAGCAATGCAGCTGCAAGTATTTAGGCACTAGGGATGTTTTACCAGTCCTTTACTTAGTCCTCTAGCCTGTGGTCCTATTACTGCACAGGGAGCCTGCACCCAATACTTGCATACTTGAAGTCCTTGCTCAGCTACCATGTAAGTTCTTCTTAGCTCAAGTAGAATATTTTTATCTGTCATTTTGTATGCCTGCTTCTCTGTCCTTATGGCAAAAAGTATCAGTATGTTAGGTATGTTTTGTTGTCTTCCTGTTATAATTCTTGCTGAAACTTCTGGACTATTTGTTTCTTATGTCAGAAGTGTGGGCACAAGGGAAATGAGACCTGTTTGGTATTGCTGACTTCTGCTGAAGATGCTTCCTCACTTTTTCCCCTTACTGTGGACTAGTGACCTGAAGTCAATCTACTTTCCTTTCTGCTTTGCTTGTTACAGTCGCAGTATGAAAAATGTGATAAAGCCAGGATGGAAGGTACTTTACACTACAGAACATAGCTGGGACGACTTAAAATAACTTGTTTATTACTAAGAAAAACAACCAGGAAAAGAAATCTTGTCTTGCTTTTTCCTGAACATAAACTAAGTTATATCTATCTAGCTCTTTTTTGCACTGGCCTTAAAATCAGGTCAATTTGCTCTGTGTTTCAGCACCCTTGCCTTTTTCACATATACCAACAGTAAGCTGTTAAATGAGTCAGTGAAAACGGGATACCACACATTTCCTCATACCTCCCTTGAAAGGCACACAACATTTTGGGGCTTTTTGACCAGAAAACAGGGTTTGCTCCTCACTAGAAGCCAGCTGTAGATAATTTTTTTCTATGCTTTGTTCTCCATGCTCCTTTCAGGCTGTTCTAGTTTGCTCTCTCGCTCTTGAAGACCACACAGTAGTCAACCCAGGTTGCTAAACAAGGAGGGACCTGGGGAGCTGATGGCTCCGTGCAGGACTGCCGCTCCACACCAGACAGTGCCTGCGAGGGGCTCTGTGACCCTGCTGAAACCTCCTGATTAAGAAACAGCAGCAGCTGACATCTAATTGGTTTGTGTGGGAGTTTTCAGTGAAACATCCTGAGAGCGTAATAACTTCTGCAATTGATGGCACTTCTTAGAGCCCTTCTTGTTATTTAATTGATTCCAGGCTGGTGCTTGCTAAGAAAAATGCTGTTTGTGGGTGCTTGAGCTGTTTATTATCCATTAATAACCACGTGGGTGGACAGCTGTATTGTGCTGATCAATATACAGAGCTGCGCTCCTGAAATAGAGGAGTGCGGGGAATTTGGCACCCAGGCTGTGCAGAGGGAGGAGAGCTCCCTTCTTGCCTTAGAAGGGTCCTTCTTGCCCTTGCTCAGCTGGCATAAACCCTTACAGGGGTCCATCGCTCCCAGGTGCCTGGAGAGGCACGTTTGCACCAGGCATAAAGGATAGGCTGTGTGTCGGTGTTAAGCCACCTCCTCCCAGTTGAGAAACAGGACAAAAATGGGACAGCAAACATCCGTGCTCTAGACTGGGAAGAAAAGTATTGCTTTTCAGTGTTTTCCTCAGGTTTAAAATAACAGATTTCTTTTTTGGTCTGCTCAAACCATACTCGCTGCACAATTACATTTAATACAAATTATAATATAAATCTTGAAGTAAATATTTGTACTAAGGAGATGGTAGTTATTTATACTTCGGCTTCTGTGCCTGCTTTTGTATAATGTCCAGCATGTCAACATCCTGGTCTTCAGCTTTTTCAATGAGAGTGAAAAATATTTTCAGTCGTACATAGGTCTGTGCATGTGCATATGCATATGAAGAAGACATGCAAATATTAGAGATATTGAAATATAGTTTTCCAATTCATGGAAAACTAGGAAACTATTATTTTGTCTTGTTTAAGCTTGGAACAAAAACTTGTTTCTACAACTTCCTATGAAATGAGAAATCCTGAAAAAAATCTGTTTTCAAAATTGTAGGTTATATGGTGCACGACTTCCACTGATTTGTCATAACACCATATAGAAATATATACAAAAACCAATGAATAAATGATGGAATTATATTAAATTAATTTTTCACTTTTACTGAATTTTTCATTTCTAGTTTTGAATTGCTTTTCTGATGCTTATGTCACTACAGGTATGATACTGCAAAAAAAAATCAGTTTCAGTCTAATATAATTTCCTGACAAATATATGGGTGAGATGTATTCATAAATTGTTACTGGGCTCATATTTGCTCTGGGTTGAAGGTTAGTTCTGAATTTGTTTCAGATGAGCTGCTGACCTGATGAAAACCAGCAGAAATTAAAGATAAAAATTGTAGCCCTCTCTACCTAAGTTCTACCTTTTCATCTGGGTTCTTCCTTTAAGTGCTTTGCTTTGGGGCAGCAGTAGCCACCACCATTAACATATTTTGTCATTAACAGATTGTGATCCCTTTTAACCACTGAGGAGCTAGAGATGATTTCAAGGCAGTGACCTAGAGATGAGAGGTACTTTATCTCATTAGAAGATAATCAGCACTATCTGGGCCCCTGAGGAATTACTGTTTCATGATTAGGCCCATAACCTAATGGAAAATAAGCCCCTTGGAGGAGGTAATTTTGAACAGTAGGCAAAAGGTAATATAGCAGGAGATAGGCTGTGCAACTGAAATTACTTTAAACCAGAATCTCGGGGCTTCTCCTGGCAAATGAACAACAAAGGGTGGATTTTTTTTTTTATTCAGTATATTCATTGCTTATCCATCACAGTCAACAACCTAAGCGTCCAGCAAAACAGAAAGAGCAGTGGCTTGTATGGAATTGAATCCAAATCTGTTATTTTTTTGTCCCTTCTGCACAAAATGCAAAGTAGGAGAGGGAGGGGAGGATGGAAATGAAAAAAGTGCATGGAAACTACTGCCTGTCCCTTCCTTGCTCTTTGGGGCTTTGTCACATTAGGTCTTTGCAATCAGATTAGCGGTTTCCTTTGTAAGGCTCTTCTCATTTCAGGTTAGTATTCATATGCGGTAATGTTATTGCAAAGTGACTTTCCTAGCAGGTTTGTTAAGATGCATGCTAATAGGGAGTGATGGAGAGGAGCTAACATGATGGGGATGTCAGACAGCATTAGCAGAGCAGTGAAGAGCCTTTGTGGGGAATGAGGAGGGCAGCTCCATGCCAGCCATGACCACTGCAATCAGAGCAGGAAAAGAAGACTGTTCTCCTGCACCCGTGGGGAACTTATCTCAAAGGTGGCTCTGTTGCTTTCAAGGACGTGCAAAACTGGACATCACAGCATCAGCAGTAGCTGTTGTAAGAACCAAATGTTCTCCCAGAGGGATGTAGACTAAAGGCACTCCTGGATGCAGAGCAAAGGCATGAAATGTCAAATGTTCTCCCAGAGGGATGTAGACTAAAGACACTCCTGGATGCAGAGCAAAGGCATAAAAACCAATTAATTTTGTTTTCTTCCTCCATGCAGGTTGCAACTTTGCATAATGGATTTCTCTCCTTTCCTCCCATCTCTACCTTTTATCTCATCCCTTGCACAACCCGTGTCAGAAGGAGTACATCTGAGATTGTGACTCTGACTGTGAGCACAAGCAACTAATTAATCATTAAGCAGTAATTTTTTTCCCAGCATAATACCGGTTACTATAATTATTGTTACAGCTGCATCTATAAAATCTAACAAAGACTGAAACCTGGGGGCTGTGCACACCTGGGCTGGGAAGAATCTCATTTAACTGTAGCTGTTCAAAAGAAGGTCTTCTGAGCTAGTCCCCCTGGCTCTCCCTATCATCAGTATAGGCAGAAACAACTGTATCCAAAGAAACCTTCAACCCATTTAAATAAGGATCCTGTTCTAGAGAAAATTATGTTTCTACATTGCCCCTAGGAGGGTGCCCTACTTTTGACAGATGAAGCGTGATGTGCCTCATCTTCATTTCTTGCTATGGCTTCATAGTTCTTTGCAAACACCACTGACTTTCACTTTTCAACCCTTTCCACTCTGAACTGTGTCTGCCCAGGGATTAACACATATTTGAGCATTTATCTTTTAAAATATATATATTTCTCCCTTTTATAAATAGTTCCTATTTGCAGGGTCTAAAGTATTAGAGTAGCGCTTACCTAAGTGCTCTTAAAAACATAATCATGCTGATTGTCTGCTTTGGAGTATGACACAAGCATGCCCAGAACAAAAAACATGGCCATTTCTGTCCTCTGTGAAGTGCTATGGAAATGTGCTTATGCTTGTTTTAGTATGTTGCATCTCTTTTGATGTCCTCTGCTCAAGGCTGTACATAAGTCATACAGCCTCTCCCTGCTCTGTGCAAATTTACAACGAGGTGTTTGAGTAGCAGCACCCAGCTGGTTTTGTCACCAATATCTATTTGTAGCTCTGTTATATGCAGTTTCTTCAGGTGTTGCCCAAGCTGGACCGATTCCAGTGCACTGCCCTGACGTGTAGCCCTCCCCGACACCCTTTGCTTGGCCACCCAAAACATCCCCTCAGACAAGCTAACAATGGAGGAGAACAAGGTTTGGACAGGACTTTAGATCAATGTGGAGACAGATCTGTTGCAAGCACATGCCTGAGAGGTATTTTCACTAATAAATGGCTCCCTGACCACTGTGTACAGGCACTGTTGTATGCCCAATGATGGCAGATGAAGGCTCTTGTGTCGACTGCACAAGTGAAACTGGTGATGGGCAGTTGAATGAGAGAGAAATTTTCCTGTTCCCCTCCAAAATCTTGGTGGACAGTCAGTCTCTGAAGAGTTTTATGCCGTCTTTCCTTCCACTTAGGTAAGACTGGATAAACCAATATACATTTTTTAAAAAGCCTTTTCATTTTTCATATTGTTTTTTTTTTTTTGTATTTAAGCTTTCTGAATGAAAGGTATTTGAACTAAAAAATGAACTTTTTAAAAAAAGTGTTATGATAGTCTCTTAAGAGAGAAGTTTGATTTTTTCCAAGAACATTTCAAAAGCAGGCAATCCATTGAAACTGACTGCTTCCCATAAAAAAAAAAAAAATTAACATATCAGCATTTTATAGTGGGAAAAAAAAAGTTTCACTGGAAAGTTCCCAACCAACTCCATTATTTTGCAATTGTCTAGCTCATGTCTTCTCAGCATGATGTGAAATCCACCAAACAGAAGACATTCCCCCTCCCTTGTATAAAGTTATGGGGTTTTTTTCCATACGGGTAATGGAAAATATACCAATTAAAACCATTGAAAAATTTTGGTTTCTTTATTTTTCCTTTTAGGAAGACAGCATAACAAAATCTGGGATTTGATGTCCATATTTGAAATGTGTCTTTTATATTTTCTATAGAACATCCACTATTTTAGTAACTCTGCCTGTATACACTGAATTCTGCTCTCATCCTTATCTGTTGGCTCCTGGCAGGAAAGTTGAAGTCTAACCCTCCTATTGTAACAGATGCAGTCATTGGCAGGAGCTTAGTCCTTGTTACCCAAAATGACAGCCTGGCCAGACGACCCGGGAGTATCTTAATTTCTGCCAAGGATGATGACTTTTACAGGGGAAGCTCTTGCTCCTTTGGGCTACTGGCACTTCTTAATCTTCCCATCTGTAAGGGGAGCTGTATCTTCTGTGCTGGAGGGAGTTAACTGCTTTGACCTTGCTCCCTATTCTTTTTTAGGCTGGATTTTTAGCAGGAAGAATTCTACGATGCCACAGATCCATTGTGCCCATACTTCCAGAAAATGATTTGGTGCAGTTGCCATCAGTAACGTGTCCATTTGGGAATATTGCTCCTGTGCCATATGGATCCAGTCACCCCTGCTCAGCCCTGCTCCTGAGTGTTTTTGTACTGCAGGCAAAATCATAGTAGTGATTATGGTGGGAGTCAAGGAAAGCCTTTGGTGTCTAAACTTAAATGAATTAACTCAAGAGCTTTTTGAGGCATTCCTCCTTGCCTCCTTCCCTCCTGCATTGCTTCACATTTTTAAGCCAAAGGCTTTGCTTTCATAGTGATTTCATACTGATTCAGCGCCTTTAGCAAGCTGTTAGTGAGGGAGTGAAGCCTGGAGAGCTAGCTGAGACACTTCAGAGACAGGACAGGAAGAAAGGGACAGGGGGAGGGAGGAAGGAGCAAGGGAGGGAAGGGGCGGCGGGGGGGAGAAGACAAAGCAATGATTGAGGGCAGAAGGAAAAGGGCTATTTTTGTCTCTCCATTTCTTTGATATCATTCTTGCTGGTTTTATTATTCTCCCTGGTTCTGTGTGTTGGTAGAAATGAAGTTGGCAAGCTCCATTGAGAAGAAGGTGGCAAAGTCAATTTCCTAGCGCTGCCAAGTAGGTTCCCGTGTCTAGACGGTGCATACAATGGCTGGCAAAAGGCCAGAAACAGAGTTAATGGATTTACAAAATAGCAGCATTTCTCTGTATTGATTTTCTCAGGGTGTTTCCAGAACTAAGGGAGAAGTAGGTATTTACACTTTACAGTTTTTTCTGCTAATAAAAGCCCTCAGAGGGAAGCACTTAATAAAGACACTTCTAGTCTGGGGGACATTGTCTAAAGATGTCTCTCCAGAGGGGAGAGGATGAATATTAGTAGAAATTACATTAACTGTAAACATTACTGGCTGTACGTGGAGGTTGAGGTGGCAATTTTTATTGCGCTTGAGTGTGATTCTATTCTTTTAAAGAAAAAGGTAACCTTGTTCATAGCCCAGTGGTGAAACTATGAGTCCGAGTGAATGGCTTAGGCAGTGAATGGCTTAGGCATGAGTAGTTTGGCACCAGCCATGTCCCCCCTTTTCCCCGGTGTGCAATCAACTCTCGCAACAAAGTTTTCAAAATATGTATAGTCAGTGAAATGTGCCTAAACCCCCTCTGGGAAGACAAAAGTTTAGCTTCAGTGCTCTGAATTTACAGGCACCCTTAATTGTAGGCTTTCTGTATATTAAGTGAGCTTAAATACACGTACAAATAAAAAAAGTGTGTGCTGGAAAAAGGTTTTTTTTTTGGATTCTGCTTTCCAAAACATATAGAGCAGGGGATTAAGTCTTGGCCTGCTGTGCTGCGTTTCAAATAGGATTGGCAACTCCACCCTTTTGGAAGTTAACCCTCGTATTTGCAGAAACCTCTTCCATTGGCATCTTGAGGCCCCCCTGAAGCCATATGTTGGCAATTATAGGATGGTATAGTGTGTGTGTGAGAGAATTATTTGGACTGTAGTGGTATACCGACAATTTGAGTTATGCATATGGTCTGTGATGTGATGGTTAGCATAGCAGGGTCTGAAACCAGTAATCTGTTCTTTGAAGGGAAGAGAAGAATCAGAAATAAGTAGACTGTGGCTAGGGAAAACAGAGTTCAGGTACCTATTTTGTCCCTATTGTCATCTTGACAAATGTCTTTTGACCATCAGGAACTACCTGTAAAAGAGACGTAATAGTGTTTTCCCACCTTACAGCCTATCAGTAGAGTATATGCTTTGCAGAGTGCAAGGCACTTAATTACAGGGCAAGCAAAGGAATATATTCAAACACATAAATTTATCTGATTGTTTTGAGAAAAAGGCAGATGAAAAAGCAACTTTTCTGGCTTTCATTGTGGAAAGCCTATGGACAGCAAGGTGGTGAAATGGCTGAAGATGAGCTTGGACTGAAGGAACAACAGAGCAAATGGCAGTGGTGGGAAGTCTTAGACAGAGAGGACAAAGGTAGGTGTAAAGTTCTGAAAAGGTGGAATCAGTGAAAATCCTCAAGTATTAACAAAGGAAAAATTTAGAAAGAAGAAGTCAATATAGAGCACCTAATTAAAATTACTTTTTCCATTCTGGAGCGGCTGGTCTGAAGTATCCTGATCCTGACAGAGTGGATGCACCCACTATGCCCAAGAGACCCACTCTTCAACCACTTGTTGAATTGCTAGACTGACTGTGCACCAAAAGCCAGATTTACCTGGGCGGGGATGGTTCCCAGTCACTACCACTACCACCCAGTCTGTATCTGAGCCCTGTCTTCTCCCAAAGTGGGGGTGAGACAGTATCCTGAGACCCTGAGGAGCTGAACATATGCAACCTATGTTCTTTATTCCTACTCCCAGATACTTTCTAGGTATGCCATGCAGCTAGGTTTTGCATTCATAAGGCAAAGGGAACTCAAAATACATTTGGTTGTTAGTGGTCCCAGCTCCCCCCATAATTAACTAAAAATTTCTTTTGCTTTGATATGACAGGATGGCTACAAAAGAGTCTTACCTCTCCTCTTTTAACACTTGAATGACAGAAATATATGGAGGAATGTCTTATTGGAGGCCCTTGTCAGACTGCTGAAGGGACCTTGCAGTTAAAGGTGAAATCTTCTGAAGGAAGCAGTCACCAGAAGAGGTGAACTGAGAGAGGAACAAAGATGCAGACAAGATAAGGACAAGTGAAGTGGTACTCCAGACCTCTCTTGAACTTGACACTTGCCAAGAAGGCTGGGGAAAAGAAGGTTAGAATTTTTCTCTTAATTACTACAGACAGTCTCACAGCCCTATGGCGACCGTAGGAAATCTATTTTTCTCCATTTATTATCCCAGTTTCACATTTCACGGGGTAGTTCACTCAGTAAAAAGAAAAAATAAACAGACATACCACATACAAAAACGTTTTTATTATTGTTATAATTTGCTGTTTAATGCAATGTTTTAACTAGGAATACAACTCAGCAGAAGTACATACACATATATTGCATGTAATTTTAGTTGTGTCTTCAAGATATTTCAGACCCTCATCATCTCAGTCCTTCATGAGTTGTTTTGGTGAAGCACCTTCTTCCTTCATCCTGCATAACATATTTGAATGTTGCTGAATAACACAGACGTTTTTCTTCCAAATGGAGCACAACATTACATCCAAATTCCCAGTTAATATGACTTTATTAAACTTTGCTTTCACTGTATGAATGTTGTGTATAATATGTATATATCTATACAGCATATATAAATATATATCTATAATGTATATATAATCAAGTGGGTCAGCTTTAGACAGCTAACCATAAACTTGTGCTTATCTTATTTATATGAGATCAAATGTACGGCATCAAGAATTTGTCCTCAACTTGTAAGATCCTCAGTTCCCAGTTTTACCATATGATTTTGGATATCACATACATGTAATGCATTCCCTTCTTTCTCACAATAGTATTTTCTTTTGAAGAAAAGAATGCGGTTGTTTTTTTATATAAATGAATAACAGGTTTTCCATACCCTTAAGTTAAAAAAAGTCTCAAGAAGAGATGAGGTTATTCCTCGTAGATAGAGCTTGAAGAGTAATTGGACATTCATCGTAGATATATTTACATTATAACCTTATCTGGACAGTATTACACATAATGTATTATTTTTTTACACACTCAAGATATGGTGTTGGTCATGTTAAAACACACTATCTAAAGGTATTTACAAACTGCTAGTCTCTAACTTACCAACCACCTCTGCAAAGTGGCACCAGAATTGAGGGATAAGATATAAGAAGGTCTGTTTTTACTGGCAACCATGGCACTCTCAGCAGTGTTTTTATTATTATTACTACTACTACTACCATGATGTGCTTCAGAGAAGGGCTGTCTTTGGGGTAGAGGTGTAGAGACAGGCTCCCAGTGTGGGCAGAAATCTCCCCCCCTCTCCACACCCTACATGAGCTGGGGGGAGCAGCAAAGCAATCCAACCATGACCTGTCTGTCCCTTCGCAAGTTAGGGCATGCCAAGCTTGTCCTCCTGTGCTGTCTTCAGTGCCGTCAGGTGAGACAGTCCAAACGTTAAACACTCAGCGAAATCCTTCCTTCCAAAGGCCACTGTAACACAGGCTGTGATCATACTGTCTCATGTACCACCCACAGCCGCTTCTCCCAGAGAGTCAGAGCACTTTGGGGCATCTCAAAGAAAACAGTTTTTGTGTGCTTCTTGGCAAGGACGGTCAAAAAAAAAACAAAACCAAGAAAAAAAGAAACTTACTATAAAAAGGTGAAAAAGAGTAGTTACCTAATGGCACTTTTCAGGTTATGCAAAGCTTTGGAACGTGAAAAGACATGAGAATTTGTTTCCCTTTATTCGTTAATACCGGAATAAAATGTGTATAACAAATCTACCCAGTATCCTGAAATAGGAGGCCTGGGAGGACTGATACATTTGTGCAACCCACTAGTTACACAATGTAGCAAAAGAGGCCATAGCAAAAGGAGGGAAGTAGAAATACAGGAGAAATAATTGCATTGGTTGTGGTAAATGATTCATGTCCAACTCAGCCTTGCTATAATTACATTCTTAGGCTTGGATTCTCAGTGAATACTCTGCTAGTAAGCACAGGAATGAAAGGGGATTCAGGGGAAGGGAGAGCTGCCTTACCATTGCACAGGGCATAAAATTAATCTGTGCATGTTGCTGCATGATATTCCACTACAAGAACATTCACTCTTTGCCACTATCCACTGTTGTTTCTAATATGGAGATGACAAAACCAGGGAAGAAGAGAATTGATTTGGCTTTGTTTCATGCAAGGGGTTTTTTTACTTCCAAATTAAAACCCATGCAGAAAGGATGTATGGAACTTCTCACTCCACACGATAGTTTGGGCTTCAGTGGAGGCAGATTTGCATGCTAGGGAAGACAATATTCTGGTGGGGTTAAAGAGTTACCAGCATTCACAGTGCCTGAAAGGCAAGAGAAACTGCACACCTGTAGCTGAAACACAGGTGACATACTTGTTAAAGTGAGGAAGGAGGAAAGCTTTTTGTCAAGACTGTGACAAAAGAGGAAAGACAGGCAGAGAAATGAGGAAAGAAGCCACAGCAAATTAAAGACCATCTCTCAACTTCCTTCAGGGAAAGATTTTCTATAAATAAAAAAAAAAGGCTTCTTAAAAGTCTAGAGCTCTTCATGATATACAAGAACAATAAAAGTGATACTGTATAGAAATCACATCCCTAGCAAGTGTCTCTAGACATGTTATATAAAACATCTGTAAACCCAGGGGTGAAAAAAAGCTTACTTCTTTTAAGCTTCTCAATTTTTCTACCAGTTGCACTGCTGTCAGCTGAGAGTACGGAGCCATCTAAGAGGAGATCTTTAAAAATATCAAAGGCTATTAGACTCCAAACCTACTACCTGTCAGCAAACAACCCCCACCCACAGGACCAGAGTTTGTTTTCCTGCTGTTTCTTTCCTAAGACTTTAGGTTCTTGCAAGAAGACCCCTGATTTGTCAAAAAAAGTAAAGATTTTTAGGAATTATTGTAAGGGAAGGGAGGGAAAACAAATATCAGCAGCACTCTACCTGCCCTCCCAGCTGCATCACGCCAGCTTTGCAGCATGATGGCTGTGAGGATGCTTTACCTATTTGGTCCTGCAAGGCCAGTGCCGGGATCAGTCTTGGGTAACAGAAGTGGCAAGGAGAGGTGCTGCCAATCTAGGTGAAAAATTCAAAATGTGCCACCTCAGCACCACAGGAGAAACCAGGAGCCATATCCACAGGCAGCACTGGGGCAGCTGTTGCATCCATAGGAATGAAGAACGGGGATCAAAATTGATCATAACTGGGGAAGAGTCCAGTGAGTTTACTAGCAAGCCCCACTGCAAAGCAGACACATGAACACATTTGAATCCATCAGGAGATGAAACAAACAAAAATATGACCATCTCCTCCTGCCCCTGTCCCACCAGGGATGGCCAGGAGCAGCTGGGACACCCCGAGGGTTTCCTCACCAGTGTGTTTGCTGTTCTCACCACAGCCACACTCGGTAAAGACGCCTCCTCTTGTCAATATGTTTTCCTCCATCAGAAAAATATAAAACAGAGGGCTGATAGATTTAGCACTTGCTTTTGTCCCCTTCGTGCTTTGTGGATGCCAAACAACTGATCCCTGGGGTCCATTTGAACACTTCCATCCCCATGAGCATTTGTGAGGCAAAAAAAAAAGAAAGAAAATCTGAGCTATTTATTTGTGTTTGTTGGCTTTGGACTATTTTTCATCAGGCAATGTTCAAACACTTTGCTGTCTCTGAATGGATCCTCATGATTACTAGTAAATCAAATGAAAATCCCAAACTGAAGGCTGACAGAAATTTTTCTTAGGTTTTGTCCTCATTGGAAAACAGATTTCTCAACTCCAGCTTTTTTTCTTTTTTTCTTTTTTTCTTTCTTTCTTTCTTTCTTTCTTTCTTTCATTCTTTCTTTCTTTTTTTTTTTTTTTAACCACAAGTGTCTTTAATACTCAGAAAAGGAACTCAATCCAAAAGGATTGACATATCTTCAGGCTGTTGTTCTCTCCCTGGAGAGTAAAGGTAGGGCTGGCCTGTGACAGTACAAGTCACTCTCCGTGGATACGCCGCCGTAACAGATCCTGCTGCAGCAGGGCTGCTGTCAAGGGTTGGTTGGGCCTTTTCAGTTTTAGCCTGTTTCTGGAAATAATTAAGAGGAAGAAAAGGAGAGGGCAAGAAGTGCTAACTACAGTTTTTTGTTGGTTTGCTTTGGTTCTTGTTTGTTTTTTTTTTTTTTTTCTCATGAGTCACCTGCACAGTTTGCTCAATTTCTATGTGAAACGAAAGTGGCCAGCGCAGCACATGGTGTGGATGTGCCGCTGGGATCCTCTGGCCAAACCCAAGGTGAAGTCGTGGCAGCACCAGCAGCAGGGCCACCTGGGGCCTTGGGGGCGACGGGGCGCAGGTGACAGCCGGGAAAGCTGGAGGAGGTACTCAGGGAGCGCTGCTCTTCAAGACCGACATCTACATCTCGCAGAACTATCACTCAGAAGGGAAGTGAAACCTGGTGAACGTGGTTTGGGACACAAAGGAAAGACATGAGAGCTCAAAAGATGTTCAAAAGAACAAATTATTTTGCGGCTCTGAAAGATTATCCCACTTTTTGTCTTACTGAGCCACAACCAGCTGAAGACCCAAGAGGTTCCCAGTATCTCAGGGCAGGATCTGCCTCTGGGACGGGGCAGTGTCATGAGTAAGTGTTGGCTCTGCACCTCCCACCAGCTGCCAATGAGCGCAGTACAGACACAATCCCATGCAATATCTTGAATGTTAGATGATTATTTTCCATGTATATAAACCATGTTGGGGTATGTGTTTGCATGCCTGTGTGTACATGTGTAGGTGCATTATGTCATCTATTTTAACATTGTTTAATTGTCTATGAATGTGGATGTACCATGGAAATAGTTTTTCATTGAACTGATACAAGGTGGAAACACACAGGATTGTGTGCCCTGCAAGCCTTGTCCCTTGGGATCACAAATGGGGGTGGTGCTAGGGATAAGTGCTAGAAAGCTTCAAACTGAAGGTTTTTCTTTTTTGTTTGTTTATTTCATGAATGCGGGCCCCCAAATATTTTTTTTCCTGCATGGTATTTTGAGTGTCGTGACATTACATGATTAAAAAGTATATTTGTAATCTGTATCTTGCACTTCTTAACCTGCAGAAGTGTCCTTAGCTGTTAGAGGAATTCATAATTTATGAACAAGTGACAGCTTCAAAAGTCAGAATAAAGGTTTTGCACACCTGCTGGAAAACTGGAGTTAAAAGATTAAATAAGAATATACAAACCATTAATTCCCAGTTTGAGTACCTGTAGTATTGATACCCACAGCACTTGCTGAAAGAAAGAAGCAGGTGTGTTTCTTTTATGAAACTTTTCTAAAGAAGTAAGATTTAGAAAATGAACAGTTTTCATTTTATCTTTGGTTTTTATCTGGATTTTTTAACACTGTAAGAGAATGAATGATCTAGAAATGATCATGTAAGTCTTTCCCTTGACCTGTCAAGATAAGTCTAGTGAATGTAGTTTTGAAAGACAAGCAGCACTCAGTTTTGCAGGCCTTATCATTGAGTAATTCTTTTTTACAAGCAGGAAGATTAAAATAGTGATAGTAAATATAACTCAGTGAGTGAGGGTTGCAAAATTAGATACTTGGCTGCATGGAGATACTTAGATATATTAGGATGAAATCACTAGGGGTATAAAATCAATGAATGTGTATTAAGACACATTAATCCCGAGTTTAATGTGGCCTTAATTTACTGCAGTTTAATCCTCCTCATTTTCACTTTCTGCTAGGAACTTGTACTTCAAAACATGAAAATTGTCATATTGCCAAAGTGCTTTGACACTGTGTTCCAATAAGCTTGTCAAATGTAAAACTTAAGTCTGCAAGATTAATTTCTCTGTAATCTTGAAGGCTGCTATTTTGAAGAGCATTTTGGAAGACTCTAATGTGTTAGCATGAAATAACAGAATGATTTGGTGTCCCATTTGGTAGGTGGCTTTCACTACAGAATACAGTTTCTCAGGACACTGTCTATGCAGCAAGCTACTTTTTTGGGTAACAAAATCTGTAGGTGTACCTTCACTAGTGCCTGGAAGTTAGAGTTACTAAGAAGGAGGTAACTAGAATATGCATAACTCAGAGACAGTTGCTGTTTTCAGTAATCTGATACACTTTGTCCTGTCCACACAGTGCTTAGTTGTGCTACAGTAAATATCAAATATTGAAATCGTAAATTCTTTGCCAGGCAGAAAGAATCTGAATTTGAGCTGGTGTGGAGTAGCAGATAATATATGAACTTGACCCCTGCCAGCCCCCAACCAGACTATTTCAGTATCTGGTTTTGTGTAATCATGGTTTTCCTCTCTGCCTTTTTATTAGCGTTATCCCTTGGTTTACAGTCAAAATATTGCTCCCAGCTGCTACAAAAGGCAACGTAGCCAATATCTTTTCCACAAAGTAAACATCTTGTCCAGGATACACCCAGGAAGGACCCTGGGTTCACACTAAGTGCTTAAGCAGAGCTTGATCCATGAGGGCACGTCAGTCCGTCTTATTCTTTTCCTCAATAAATGAGTGTGAATCATCTTTTGACTGGTCAAGAGCATGGCCATCTAATAGTAACTATTCATTCAGTGGAGCCTCAGCATACCACTTCATCTGTGCGTACAACTTTAAAAGGAAGTAACCTCAATTTTCCTAGTAATAACCTTGTTTCTACTCTTCAGCTGAGGCCCTTTGTTTGGCCACCATGGTGGCTGACTGGATGAGACCTTTGAATTTACAACTTCTTTGGATATTCAGTCTTCGTGCCCTGGTACAAAAAGGAAGAAAACGCTGATGGAGGTAAAAGACAAATCCACGGGTGGATGTTATATGACAAACAAAGTGAACAAAATTGTCAGAAAAGCTTTGGTTTATATGGATGCTGAAATAGTCTTGGGATGTAGCAATCTGGAAAAGACTCCTTTTTTCACTTTTATCTTGACATGGTGAAATCAAGGAACAAAAGCCCCTAGAAGGGGCAAATGGCAGACTTTGAATGATACACAGGTTAGGCAATGGTTATGTGTTGAGCATAAGTACACTTTCAGAACTGATCAGTTTTGGAAATGGTATAAACAACATAAATGGTATAAACAACATAAAATAACTTTCATCGTGATTTAGCTAACATTATAGTTCTTACATGACAGTGACAAAAAAGCTTTAGACAACTTTGAGCTTTAGAAACCTTCTACCATGATTCATTTGGATTATGTAATGATCTTCCAAACTCCTATGCCTCTTCCACACAGTTATTGTTAAAATTCCCTTTTTTTTTACTTAGGTGAAGACACATTAAACGCACACAGAAAAAAAAAAAAAGAAAAAAAAAAGAAGAACAAGTATTTTACACAGAATGACCAAAAATTGTAGACTCTAAAGCCCTTCTGCAGAATACTCTCAGAAAGCAAGGAACTGTACCTCCAGTCCACATACTTGAATAATTCCTCAAACCTCATGTCCTCAGGATTTATTTTCAATAATTAAAAAATATTTTTAAGTGTAGTTCTCAAGGGTGGAGCTGATGCCCCATGTCAGTATTTCCACTAACATCCTGGATTGCACGTTCTGCAGAAGAGCATAAAGTGCTATGGCATTTTTTTTTTTATTTAATTTGGAACTTCTTCACCCTTTCCATTATTATTTTTATTATTATTTTTACCTTGTAGCTCCTATATTCTTGTAATGACACATAAGAAGGTGCTTAAAGGTCTTCTTGAAAGTAGCATTGCAGAGCGCATAACAAGCAGGGTTGATGGTGCTGTTGATATAACAGAGCCAATAACCTATGGTCCATACAGTGCCGGGGATGCAGGATGTGCAGAAGCTGTTGATGAGCACCATCACGTTGTATGGGGTCCAGGTGATGATGAAGGCCAGGAGGATGGCCAAAATAGTCCTTGTCACTTTTTTCTCTCTAGAAGGAGGTGGTTTCTTTTTGGCAGGCTGCTTTGTCATCTTGACGATTTTCCGGGCTACACTGTTCTGCTTCTCCTCCCCGTTGGTGCCTACAATCTCCACAGTAGTGTTGGTGGGGGCGCAGCAGTCACCCTTTTGGGACTTGGTGACTATCCTGATGCATGTCAGCTTGGAGGTTTCCACTTTGAGATGGTCTTGGGAGGCAGAAGCCTGTCTGGCATCTTTGGCAGCTTCATCCTCTTTCATGTTGGAAGCGACCACACTGACAGAGGTGGAGTCGTTGGAGCTCTCCTTCTCCTCCCCTTGAACACAGTTCTCCGTCACAGTCCCTCCAGTGGTTTTTCCATTCTGAATTTTGCTGTGCTCCAACCCATCCCCACTGGTTGGGATGTTGTTATTGTTTGGTTTCACTATTTTGCCTTGGACAAGGCTAGGGGAAACTGTATCTTGGTTTTGGGCAGCTTCCTTTTTCCCTTTCTTTATCCGACTTTTACTGGCTTGAGAGATTTGCCAGTAAAGGACAGTCATGATGATAACAGGCAAATAGAAGGCTGCAATGGCAGTGCCAAAAGTGACGGCAGCGTTGGAAAAAAACTGGATGTAGCAGTCCCCATCTGGGACAGTCCTTCCTCCCACAATGAACTGCCAGAAGAGAATTGCAGGGGCCCACAGGATGAAGGACAGCACCCACGCAGCTGCAATCATCATGCCTGCCATCTTAGTGGTCCGCTTTACAGGGTATGTCAGAGGCTTGGTGACACAAAAGTATCTGTCAAAGCTGATGATGAGGAGGTTCATTACAGAGGCGTTGCTGACCACATAGTCAAGAGCCAGCCAGAGGTCGCACACCACAGGCCCTAAGGGCCAGTAGCCTATCACAGTGTAGAGGGTGTACAAGTTCATAGAAAAGATGCCAATGATCAAGTCAGCGCAGGCCAAGCTGAACAGGAAATAGTTGTTGACAGTCTGTAGGTGCCTGTTGACTTTGATTGATACCATGACCAGGATGTTCCCAATTATGGTGACTAGACTGAGAGACCCTGCTACCAGGACAATGAAGACCACCTCAACAGTTTTATAGGGGCTCTCCAAAGCCATCACATTTTCAGTGGAAGAGTTTATGTACGTTGAGTTATTCATTTCTGTTCTGCTAACAAGATACCCAATTATCACTTAAGCCTGCAGAGGAAAGAAAACAAAACAGATACCGTCACGAAATTAGTCCCTGTGCCTTTAGGAAATGGATCCCAGAAAAACTACTTGGAAAAAGTTTAAAGGTAGAAGATGTGTGCAGAAGGACCAGTCAGCTTTGGCTAATGAAAACACCTTGCAACATACAATATCCCCTTAAGAATAACATACCAAAAGGATGCCTCTAAATATGTGACAGACACAACATTTGAATACAGATCTAGAGTTCTAAGTTCTCAGATGCATTTTTCTCTTTGTCCTGTTATAAACCTAATAATGACTTGAACATTTTGGAACCAGATCTGCATATTGATTTCTTTCCTACCAACAAAATAGTTCACTTTGCTCATTTCAAACCCTATTCCAAATAAAAAAATCCAGTCCTGAGGGTATACCATTCTTATAACCCAAGGTGAAGATGTGATTTACCAGGAGCCAGATCACACAACGGTGACTTACGTTTGCATCTTTCCTTCATGTTCCACCTGGGTATGCTTCTGTGAGGTTTATGGAACAAGTTTGTGTCATGTCTCCCTCTAATTTTCTTACACTGCAGTTACTTTTTTGTCAAAGCTTGCAAAGATTTTGGCACTGCATCAAATTAAAATTATTGGTCTGCTAATAAACAAAAAAAGGGTAGGGCTGTTGAAATCAATAGAATTAGTAAACTCGCCTCAGTTGAGCATCTGGCTATCTAGTTAGATGTGTACAATTTTTTTTTTTTTTTCATTTCAGTGAGATTAAAGTGATTTTTTTTACATCCTCTTGACTATTTGTACCTGGAAAAAGGCTTGTTGTTTGTTTTTTTTTAACATGATAAGGTTATCTCTTGATGCTTGCTTGCTTGTACTTTCCTCAGTTTTTCAAATCACAATATTTTTAATCCGTATCACATAAAGCTACGACAAAAGGTATGAAATGAATAGCAGGGTAATGGTAAAGAATGAAACAGATAAAAATCAGTTCTGTTTATACACAGCAATTATTTTTGTGCCCTGTATAGCCTACCAGCAGTACTCAATAAATAGTAATTAAACTACTAGCAATATACATTTGATAGAAGACCAAGAAAACAGCACATGCTTTTGCCTTAAGGATATAGACTATCCTTTTGTGCATCTGCTGGAAGTCAATAGAATGCACTGGAACTGTACAGCCAGCCTCTGAGCGCTCATTATTTATGAGCTGTGCTCAAGGGATTATTGAGGCATGAAGGCCAGCTGTGACAGAGAAGTTAGGTTGTTTCTAATTGGAATATTCTCCTTTTTTCCCCACACATAGGGCACCACTTCTTTAAGACAGAGCTTCTAAATGTGGGGGTGCAATCAAAGAAAGACAAAAAGTTCAGTTATGCTTGGCTCCGCCATACATCAGGGATTAAGGAATCTTTCTCTGGCCCCTGTGACTAACCTGCTGATGCACAGAAATATACAATCCATGTCACTTTAATGGAGCAATGCATTTTCACTGTCATTTCATCGCTGCATATTTTCTTTCAGATGCAAAAGGAAGAAGATGATGTAAAATGTCGTCACAACAGCAAAACCTCTTCTGACCTCTAAGAAAAATAAGCAAGTCTGTCTCTGTGGAAAAGTCAAAATGCTATACCAGGGTAAAGGTTTTCTGTCTAGGCAACTTTGTAATCTTGTAATTTATACTTAAAGAAATACAACTGGCAGAAGTGGGGCTCATACATTTGTCTTTGCTTTTAAAAACAGCTAAGATTTGTTTGCCAATTCCATGTTGAAGTGAACACGTGGATAAATACAGGAACATAAGGCTAGACAGATATTTTTTCCTACTATCTATTCACAGGTACATCCCTAAAATCCTTGGGATCAGGTTCAAGAGAACAAAGCTGTGAGGAGGAATGCATTAATTAAATATGTGTTTTGTACAGTAAGAATAGGCTGAGGGGAATATAAAAGAATTTATACTCTGTGCAAAAAATAGACAGGAGAATAGCCCAGACATCTTTAATATATAGGACTGTCATTTCAGCAATTCACTGTGTGTTTTTCACCCAAAGCTTCGCAGCTGGGGACATGGCTATCCAGTTAGATGTGTAAGATATCAGTTTTTTGGGACAAGCTAAGAACTTCTCGCAAGCAGAATTGTTTATGAACATTCTTGACAGAATGCCTTTTTGATGAAAAGACAAAATAACTCACAGAGATGTATTGATTTCAAAAAAATTTCAGCTGAAAAGAGTTTGTGATCCAGGGCTCTGCAGCTACCTTTGGTGACAGAGAGTGAGAGGAGGAGCAAGGAGGGAAGAGAGTGAGAGGATCAGAGCCGAAAAAATTGTGCTTTATGGTAAGAAAACAAATGTTTCTCTAAAATTTCATTTTGACAAAATGTTCAGTGGTTTTGCTTTCATTCCACTGAAGAACTAAAATTAATCTTAAGACCTTAAAACTTGTTGTGAAACCAAATTACCATCTCCCAGATAACTTTATACCTAAGTCTTTTCAGCTGATATTTTTACCCAGTTCCAGTGGAAATATTGGTAATTCAGTATAAATTCCCTTGATTTTATTATCTCCAGTGCAAGGAGCTGGATGAGAGCTAAAAGCTAATTTTACTTGTTAGGAATAGGATTTCACTGTGTTCTTTTCAATGGAAGCAAAGCAGAGGAGTCCCTTTCGCAGTGATCTCTCTTTGCACAAAACTTCCCTGTCATGAGAAGGCTGGTAGTTCTGGATTGCAAATTACATTGACAGTTATGGCTTTCTTAGGTATGGAGAAACATACCTGCTATCACTCCAGTAAAATCTTGCATCAATATGATTGTAAAGTGAACCAGGTTTTGCTGTGTGTGTTGGTGAGAAGGTATAGGGTGGAGAAACATTTGATTGCGACTGACATATATCATTGCTGCTGATAGTACTACCATTATACGAACAGAGACAGAGGTATGCATGCTTTCTAATCCAAGACCCTCTGAAATCTGCTGGACTCTTTCCTGTAGGCTCCAGTAGGGTTTGAATCAGGCCTGTACCGAGGTTTCTGTTTCTTATTGTGGCCACTTGCTCCCTCGGTACAGGACTGCCTGTGGACTACTTTTGTTTTTGTCATGCCACGGAGCCCATCTCTCCTGCTGGAGAGGCAGTTGTTATGGGAACAGATGTTATTCAGATGTTATTCATCAGGCAGACCTACAGGGCAGAGGCATTTTAAGGTAATATGACCTCCCGTTATGAGAAGTACCAGATCTTATTCTTGAACAAACAGAGCTCTCCTCTGCAAGCCCATGGGTGTTTGTGTGAGTTGCACAATATGGCACTGACTCCCGTGGGCTACCATAATTTATCCTTGTATACTAAGTGCATTCTTTCTAAACAGAGAATACCCAGAAAAGGCAAGAAATTTCTCTTGTGACCTGAAAACCAACCAAGTTCATTTTCTGAAATATATTTTAAAATATATATGACTTTGTGGAACGCAAACACCATAATCACTGCATGGAAAATGTCCAAAGCCAAGAAATCCACATATAAAATAATTAATTGTTTGATATTTGATATGTAGTTGGGAAACATTTCCAGTGCAGTAGTTTCTCCCCTCTAAAGAATTACTTCATAGTGCTGAAAATCATTCCCTTCCCTTCTCTTGACTAGACAAGGGTTTGAGGCAGAACAGGGGGATTTGGTGGGCTACATGGTATGCGCACTTTTGGCCTGGTGTGATGCCAGGTCTTTTTGCAGTGCGTAGTAGACAGGCAGAAGCAGGGCATGGGTGGGTTGACCTGGACCCCCATTACCACTTGCAAGGAGAAACGCAGTCCAGGCTAGCATAGGCTGGAGTAAACCTTCACAGAGCATGCTGGCAGCCATGGTCTGCTTTGCTTTCCTTCATTTACCTCCCTGGCAGTCACTGGGAACAGCAAAACAGGGTCTGATGGGTGAATTCTGTAAGCTGGTTCCCTGTAAAAGGGAACCGTGGTGAGTGTGAGGAAGCAAAATGATGCCATTGAGGGTATTCGTCCTGTTCCATCGCAGACCCTGAGGAGGAGGCCTGCAGAAATGGGAGGGAAAGGAGAAAGGACAAGGACTGCATGTCACACTTAGGACCATGATCCTCAAACAGGAGGTACTTAGGTATTACATCCTACTGACTGTGCTTTCCACTTGCCCTGGCAGGATCCCATCCCTTTGGTGCAGATGGATCTTGTAGCAATCATTGTAATTTTAAATTTAGAATATATCTCCAACATCTGTCACAAAACAGACTATGGAAATGTTGTATATATTGAAAAAATGGCTGATATGCCATGCCTGTCAACATCTGTTAGACAAATCCTTCCTCTGTATTGTGCATATTGCCAGGTTAAATATGGTAAGGATTTAATGGCTTCTTTGAATCCTCTGAAACCATATAAAGGTCGAGACATGAAAGAGGCAACAAACGCTCTGTACCTGAAAGTTATACTTGTGATTTAAATGGGATTACCCAGGAACCTATGTGCATTGCTACTCTGAGCACTTTTCAGCATTCAATTATCAAACAAAAGTAAAATAGACTTTTTAAACTTCTCCTCTTTGATCCAGTTCCCCCAGCCCAAACCTATGTAAAATGGATTTGATTTTTGCTGTAGCCATAATATTTTTTTTTTTCCTGAACCGATTTTGATCCTGAACTGCACTGGTTTTGATTCTAAGTTCTTTCCTGGCACCCTTTAAAGCCACAGTGTGAAAAAAGGGAGAGAAAAAAAACCCCTAAACCTGTGACAAATACACTAGGCACATTAGTCAGAATTTATTACAGACTTAAGAGAGATTATAGGTCTAGTCTGGGCATTTGGTAAAAAATAACATTTCAGAAAATTCCTAAATATCAGAAGACTAAAATCTTCATCACATGGTTGAAACTAGAAACATCTTTGCAAAGTGTTACTGCCTTGGTGTGGTCCAGTCTTTTCATTTTCATGCACTTTTGTTTTTCTCAATCAACTCATGTCCTAAAAAAAAAAGATATTCTGTGGGCCTGTCTGGATCTACTTTTCCCCATCTCATCATGAAGGGTACCTAAGGGCAAAATAAACAATTTCTGCATATATCTTGAAACAACAAGTAGATCAGATTGTAGAGCATCAACAAAAGCAGACTAACACTGTGCCACTAAAAACAATTGAAATAAAGCAAAAATAAAAATACTCCGCCAAAAGCAGTAGGGAACTGTACATGAGTAGGTGGCAGTGCTGGCATCAACATTGCTGCCTCAGTGCTATTGTTAGGGACTGATGATTTGTACAGCTATTAACTACATCTTACTCACTGCTGTTCTAATAGTCTAAAACTGGTAAATATAGTGCCATGAGCCCAACTGGTTTGTATTCAAAATCATAAAATCATAGAATCATTTAGGTTGGAAAAGACCTTTAAGATCATCAAGTCCAACCGTAAAACTAACACGGCCAGGTCTACTGCTAAACCATGTCCCTAAGTGCCACGTCTACACTTTTAAAAACCTTTTTTACTTTTTTAATACCTTTTTAAATACACGTCTACATCTTTTAAACACCTGCAGGAATTGTGACTCAACCACTTCCCTGGGAAGCCTGTGTCAGTGCCTGACAACCCTTTCACTGAAGAAATTTTTCCTAATATCCAGTCTAAACCTCCCCTGGCGCAACTTGAGGCCATTTCCTCTTGTCCTATCACTTGTTACCTGGGAGAAGAGACCGACCCCCACCTCTCTACAACCTCCTTTTAGGCAGTTGTAGAGAGCCATAAGGTCTCCCCTCAGCCTCCTTTTCTCCAGGCTGAACAACCCCAGCTCCCTCAGCCGCTCCTCATCAGACTTGTGCTCCAGACCCTTCACCAGCTTCGTTGCCCTTCTTTGGACACGCTCCAGCACCTCAATGTCTCTCTTGTAGTGGGGGGCCCAAAACTGAACACAGTATTCAAGGTGTGGCCTCACCAGTGCCGAGTACAGGGGCACGATCACTTCCCTAGTCCTGCTGGCCACGCTATTTCCGATACAAAATCACACAAGGAAAAATATAGGCAGTATATACAAAAAAATACAATAATCTCTTTAGTTTTAGGAAATAACCAAAAAGAAGCAATTTTTCCTCAAAGGTCTGGATAATTATGTATTTCTACTATATTGGTACTGTTGTTGTTATTACTACTATTGTTATGCTGATAGTCACCCACTGGTACTAGGGCACTTAATCTATTATCTTCCTGTAAGTGTAGTTTTGGCTGCAGATATGTCTTTGTTTTTCAGGACCTGTGTAATCAAGAGAGAATTTGCATTTGGTCTTTGGGCAGCTGACATCATTCCAAGTTAAATTCTGCATCTTAATGCATTGGCAAACCTGAAAAGTATGCTTAATAGGCATGGTTTTATCTAACTGGTTTTGATCCACAAAAAGGGATTTTTTACCTCCTGGGCTTGAGGAGATAACTTCACTCACGTGCCTCCTTATTCTTGCTAGGATTGTATATAAAGAACCCTTGGTCCCAAACCAGTGAGCAAATAGCCAAGTCTCTTGGTGAAGTTATGGCAACATTTTTCTTTGCACTCTGGTGGAACTGTGTGACATGGTTGCCCATATGGTAAAAGTGACTGAATACAATGGTCCATATCATTCCTTCTGACTCCTACCTGCAATACTGTGCACATCAGCTTGTCAGAGGCGCTTACATGCTGGAGGAAATTTGCAGAATGGCAACTGAAAAGGCAGAGTGTTTCACCACTACATTTCAGGCAAAGTAAATAGTTCAGGACACTTTTGCTGTGGAAAGCTAGAATAGCAATTTTTTTTCCTTTTTCAGGTAAGCTGTGAAGTGTGTGTGTGGGGGGTCTGGAAATCTAGTTACTAAGATCAAAAGAATTTTATAACCCAGAAATCAGAGAACAAAGTAATATTTGGTCTATGGAGTATGAAAGGCAAAACGGAGCTTTTACTGAAGCATCCCACAGTTCACTCTAGAGGGTTGAGTTAAATGGAGAGGATCTCCATCTAGGGGCACAAAAAGGTAGCTACCACATAAAGCAGGAATTTCCAGCAGTAGCATGGCTTCAATGTGTGCTGAAAATTTAGGTGCAACTTAAGTATCTCTTAGGTGGATGAGCCCTTATTTTATTACAATTTACATTTTATTATGATTAAGGAGCAGGTATATAATTTGATGAAATTCTGAAACCATTACAATTAGATATTCTTGTAGCAGTCTGAATACTGAGGTATAATTAGACTGGGGTAGCCAGTCTAATTATACACATGCTCAGGCCTGAGTTTACCCACTGCAACCAGTATTATTTAGTCGTCACTTTAGGCATGATCCAACTCAAAGTGTAGTTTCAGAGTAGGTCGTAAATGGGTATGAAGAGTGACTGGTGTCATCAAAAGGGACTAGCTCATGCCACACACACATTCCATCAGTGGACTTATGCTGATTTCCACTTGCAGAGGATACAGGCTAGCTAGAAAAGGGAGAGCAAAGTGACAGATTTCAGTTTTCCCTCCTTGCGCTGCACCACTATTGCTGGAAGTTGACTGAAGCTCCTCGCACCAGTCAACCCCAACAAGACAAGTTTTATCTGTCTATAACTATCTTCTTCAAGCACTTTAGATAAAATACTCATACCAGAACTCAGCCTAAAATTATATCTATCCTCAGCCCTGGGAAAGGTTCCCTCAGCAGAAAAGTTATTTAAGCTTCTGTTAAGATTGAATTGAAGATCATTAGATTCCAGGATATATTCTCTGACGAAACAGTGCCGTGATAGGTAAGTACTCCCTCTGCAGCCCAGCGTGGATTGGAGGCACAGTACTTCATTATCCTCGTATCAGCTATCATGCCTGTGCTATTAAATAGAAAAACCTTATAAGAGCTACTCAAAGTCCCTGGGTGACAAGTGGCAAGGCTAGGGAAAGAGGAGAGCGTTCAGAAGGCTGACTGAAACAGCTCACGGTTTGTTCTGAATACCTGGAGCTAATACATAACAGAAATGCACCTCTTATTTAAAACCTGTACAGGTAGATCTAAAAAAAAAAAAATCCCAAACAGAAAAATCAAACAAACAAAAAAGCAAAACCATACTCTTTCTGTTTTTTCCTGGTTTAAATGATTTTTTTTCTGCCAAAACCTGAAGGAATATTGGTGATGAAATAACAGAGAACCATAATACAGTACAGGGGGGTCTCTCAAAGAACCGCTGATTAACCCCCTCAACCTTGCAGAGTCCAGCAAAGATGCTGTGATATTTCAGTGAATCTCTGCAAATCCTTCCAAGTCATGGACGTCCTTTTGGGACCCTGAATAAACCCATGGGGACTCTTACTGTTCCTCAGAGATTTTACAGCCTTCGGTAGTGTCTCTGACAGGCATATTAACATACTGAGGGCCCAAAGGGACTCTTACTGAAGTTAAAGAAAATCTTTCCTTTTCCCTTGGTTGGAAATGGTGTTAGTACATTGCTTTTGTCAGTGATTTCCTTATTCGCTCACTTATGATTTAGCACACTCACTTGTGATACCTCTAGATGATCCTCGAACTTGCTTTGGAAAGTACCCAGTTTCTTTACTTGGCAAATGCTTTTAAAATTCTTGTAAGTCCATCATGGTCACTCTTACATGAGGTTCTCAAGAGCTTGAAAATCTAGTCTGTTCTGCTTCTGTGTCCATTAATCTTGAGGATTTTTACACATCTTCCATTTTACTTAACAGCTTACCTAAGATGTAGATTAGAAGCACAGAGAAGAAAGCTGACTCAGATATAAAAGGAGCTGGCTCAAATTCCTTGCAAGAATTTAAGCATATATTGAACTCAAGTTCAAACTTGTTCCTGAGAGGGCAGCTAAGTCTTTTCTTATGCTTGTATTTCTGCAGACTGCATTTAAGACAGTGATAGTGAAAGAACCTAATTAGCTCTTTACCTTACCAGAAAGGAGTGGTACCTAAATTCCCAAATCAGAATCCAAGCCCATTCTGCAGTCTGAGAGAAGTCTGTTTGTAAAAGATGGAAAGGTGCTAAAAATACTTAATAAAACGTTTGTAAAATATTTGAAAATCTGAAATGAAGTGTTTGCTACAGCTAATTGTAAACATGTATATTACAGCTATGAATGTTTACTGTGAGCCTGCATGATCATTTCTCCTTTTGTGGACACAGAACCTCAAAGATTACATATTCTTTGCCAAAGGAAGGAAATATTTATTTAGCAGTTTTTCTGCAGCATTTATGTTCACTGTTACTACGTTATTACAGGCTCTCTAAGTCTCTGACTGTGTTATGTTTCACTAAATGACTGCTACCTACTTTAATTACATACACTGTAGTTGCAGACTAATTACATTTTTACTCCATTACAGGTTTAAGAAATCCATGTCTAATTCTGGCTCTGATGCATGGCTCCAGATATTGGTCTCAACATGCTGCAGTTACACTTAACAATGTAAAATACCTTAGCTTTGCATATGAATAATTCGCCATGGCATTAGGAGAAGCCCCTATCCTATGTTAAACAAGAATGTAATGTTTAACAAGGTTAACTTAATAACAGGAAATTGGTGGTCTTGTCTCTGACCATGTACCTTGTGTTTAAAATATATTCAGCATTGCTGGGCCAGGAAGACTAAAATGCATAAGCAAATATTCTCAAGCTATCTGCTCATTTTGATTTTTAAAGAGACATTGCAAAGGTTGTTCACAAACTTTGACCTCTCTTGCATGTTTGCAAAAAGAAACTAATTGGAATATTTGAAATGCAAGGTTTCAAAAGTGCTAAATGGAACTATTTGAAACCAAAACTATTAAAAGCCTGAGGGGCATTAACTAACACAGGACAGAGAAGAGCAGGCAATTATTGTATGCATAGATCTGCACTGTGAGGCATGAAAAGGCTACACAGAATACTGTCCCTAGCTGCAATGCTTCAGCTCAGCTTCTCCCTCATGGGAGTCAGTTTACTATGATTACTAAACACAAAACCTTATGCCCCTGGTCACAGGAAGTGCTTGGACACAGGTGTGTACAGAAAATACTGTTATCCTACATGGGATTTTCAGACTGATCTTGCCACTTCAGCAATGAAGTCTATGAGATACAGAGCTTCCACAGGGTGATGGTGATGAATATACCTGATGACACTTGCACATTTCATTCTAATTCAGAGATGAGTTTAAAAAAAAAAAAAAGAAAAAAAGAAACACTTTTAGGTCTTGAGACAAATAGGTTGATTTTAAAATTCAGACTTCTAGAGACCGTGCCATTATAGTTTACTGGATGGGAATCTCTTTCACAGCAGAAGCACCACGTCAGCTTTACCTAGAGTGCTGGCAGAGTGACTTGACTTGTATGAAGTCAGTTGCTCTCCCATTTCTGGTATTGAGGATCTCAAACTATTTTCATTAATATCTTGAATTTCCATAATTATGTGTAGATTACTCATTCCTTTGCTTTGGCAGGCTTAGCTGTTATTGTCTGCAAGTTTGCTGTTTCCACTTCCTCATCTCAGACCACCTTTCCACAGCAAACATGTCCAAGGAGGAAAAGACTACTAACTAATACATTTTGTTTCCTGAGGTTTTACTTTACCCTCATCTTCTGCAGTCACCTACATGGTCCAGTTCTCTCCGTCTAATTCCATCTTTACTTAACAACTCTTTAAACTGGGACTTGATGGTAAACTCACGGGAAGGGAAATACTATCTAGATAGGAATACTATCTAGTAATGTACTTGGGAAACAATCTCCTCCATCAAACTGCTGAGTCCCTGGGCTGTTGTGTCTCAGATTAAATCCCTCCAACTGTGCCTTCAACAGCAGCGGAATCACTCAGCAGTGACTACTGCGTTGCAACGTGCCTCCACGCAGCACAAACCTATTTGATGGGCACCAGTACATGCCTAAAGACAGACATACAGACACCACCTAGTGGATGAGGGAAAGGCTGTGGATGTTGTCTATCTAGACTTCAGTAAAGCCTTTGACATGGTCTCCCACAGCATTCTCCTGGAGAAACTGGCTGCTCATGGCTTGGACGGGTGTACTCTTCGCTGGGTTAAGAACTGGCTGGACGGCCGGGCCCAGAGAGTGGTGGTGAATGGAGTTTACTCCGGTTGGCGGCCGGTCACAAGCGGTGTTCCCCAGGGCTCGGTGTTGGGGCCAGTTCTGTTTAACATCTTTATCAATGATCTGGACAAAGGGATCGAGTGCACTCTCAGTAAGTTTGCAGACAACACCAAGTTGTGTGGGAGTGTTGATCTGCTGGAGAGTAGGCAGGCTCTGCAGAGGGACCTGGACAGGCTGGATGGATGGGCCGAGGTCAACTGTATGAGGTTTAACAAGGCCAAGTGCAAGGTCCTGCACTTGGGCCACAGCAACCCCATGCAACGCTACAGGCTTGGGGAAGAGTGGCTGGAAAGCTGCCTGGCAGAGAAGGACCTGGGGGTGTTGGTTGACAGCTGCCTGAATATGAGCCAGCAGTGTGCCCAGGCGGCCAAGAAAGCCAATGGCATCCTGGCTTGTATCAGGAATAGTGTGGCCAGCAGGAGTAGGGAAGTGATCGTGCCCCTGTACTGGGCACTGGTGAGGCCGCACCTCGAATCCTGTGTTCAGTTTTGGGCCCCTCACTACAAGAGAGACATTGAGGTGCTGGAGCGTGTGCAGAGAAGGGCAACGAAGCTGGTGAAGGGTCTAGAGCACAAGTCTGATGAGGAGCGGCTGAGGGAACTGGGACTGTTTAGCCTGGAGAAAAGCAGGCTGAGGGGAGACCTTATCGCTCTCTTCAACTACCTGAAAGGAGGTTGTAGAGAGGTGGGGGTCGGTCTCTTCTCCCAGGTAACAAGTGATAGGACAAGAGGAAATGGCCTCAAGTTGCGCCAGGGGAGGTTTAGACTGGATATTAGGAAATTTTTCTTCACCGAGAGGGTTATCAAGCATTGGAACAGGCTGCCCAGGGAAGTGGTTGAGTCGCCATCCCTGGAGGTATTTAAAGGACGTTTGGATGAGGTGCTTAGAGACATGGTGTAGTGGTGGTTTTGGCAGTGTTAGGTTTATGGTTGGACTCTATGATCTTAAAGGTCTTTTCCAACCTACATGATTCTGTGATTCTGTGATTCTGTGATATCAGGAGGTGTGGGGCAAGAGAAAAGAGAAAATAAATGGGTTGAAAGCAAGAGGAAGGAAATGGGGACAAGACTGAGGTGTGAATGAAAAAGAAAGGAAGTTAATGAGGAGAAAGCAAGAAAGAGTGACTGCAAGAGAAACAAAGAGTTCTGTGAGAGCATTCACCTGGGCTCTTTGAAAAATATGAATGAATTTCTACAACCTATAGATGAAAAGACAATTTATATGGTTTGCAGTTCTCCTGACACTTCCTATTTTTCAATGAAATAATTTTTTTCTTTTCTGTTAGAACTGAATAACAACAAAATGAATATTCTTTAAAATTTATTTGAACACTGGTGCCCTTTTTTACTCTTCATCTCCCTTCTCCCCAGCCAAAAAGAAATAAACAAACACATGAGCAAAACCTCCTAAATAAAATCCCTTCAATTCTATCTATTGAACCAGGCCAATTTTCATTTTGTTTTGAACTGCTTCTTTGAAACAGTGGAACATTTAAAACAATAGGAAAATTATTTACAAACATTTTCGTGCAGCTCAAAAAAGCCTTATGTTTAATTGCCATCCCTTATTGCCTGTTTTCAGTAGAAATTCCTCACTGATCCTAGTTTCAGTTCCTGTCCGTATTATCCCATGCCAGCCCACGGACAGATCGGCTAGCCTTCCTTCGCATCTTGTGCATTGAACGGTATTGTCGAAACAATACTGAAGTGACTTGAAGATCTGAAATCTCACTTTCAATAGTCATTCAAACATTTAATTTCCTAAATCCTGCTGCCATTCACTGAGACTTGGCCTCCATAACCTCTTTGGAGAAGAGAACAGAAATGATTTTTTTAAAAAGTTACCCTTCTTTCCCTAATTAGGAATTCCAGTGTATTCAATTTTCCTATAGAGATGATTTTTTCCCCTGTAGATTGCTTTTGTTGTTTCCTGTGCTTTTATTTATGTTGTGGACATGAACTTATTTCCTGTTTGCCCTGTCATTCTTTTCTTGCTCAGTTCTGCAGCAAAGCCACGACTTTGGGTCTGGGATGATTAGCAATCAATTCCATGATGGGTCTGCCTCCAAAAGGTATGAGATTCAGATAATTGAGCAGGATTCAGATGTTTATCTCCTGGTAAAGCTGGCATTTCTCATAGGGTTTCTGTATTTCTGCCTGTGATCCCTGGGGAATGCGAGTCGTGCAAAATTACAATGGAAAGAAATTACATAAAGTAAGCAACGAAGGGAAACTGACTGAACTCCGGGGCCCCCCAGGGCCTGGTGTCCAGCACACCGCGTCCCTGCTGTCTCAGCTGAACTGGCAGAGGCACAGCTCGGTGCTGTGGAACAGCCGTGGCTCTCCATGAAGTCATGTCCTGGGAATCCGAGTTGTCTTGGTATCTTCTTTTCCCCACTCCTGGTTGTATCACTAAGTGCTGCCTCTGCATCTCCTCTCCTTAACAGCAACGCTCCTCCCTCAGATCTTTGCAGTGGCTCTGCTGTAGGCAGAAGCAGGATCTGATCTGTAGCCTGTGTGTCTGGGACAGACCCACATCACTCATCTCGTTCATTCCCTTTTCATTTTTCCTTGCTACCTAGTGCAGCACCTGCTTACCCTTCAGCCTCTCTGGTCTTTCTCATCTTGTCCTCCACCTCTCTGCTGTTCAGATCAGTCTTCTGGCTATCATTTTGCTTAGGCTGCCCTGTGTTGTTTTTCTCATCTTCTGGTCTAACAGTTACTTCCTTTGCTGGCAGTGCTCAACTCCCATTTCTCTGAGCACTTTGAAATGCAGAAAGGCCAAAAAGATTCATGCAGTCTCATATAAACCTCCTAGAGGGTATAGCAGGAAGCGATGCTGTAATGACACACTACGGTGCTGCCCTCCCACTGGAAATGAATATTGGGTGAGGCTGATCAGTGGCTCTACCAGACAATTTACAGAAATAGTCCTAACCTTCACCAGCTTTTCTCTGAAGTTTGTAAGAAACTGATATGTCAGCACTGACTCTTCCAAAATCATGAGAGCCAGTTTTGCTCCCTGTTTGAGAATTATCAGTGGGCAGAGTATCCTTTATATAATATCCTTTATGTAAGAGAAGTAATGAAACTTGTTTTGGATGAGAAATGTAGAAGACCCGTGAGTGGAGAATCAGGAGACGTAACCAGTCAGGACTAAGGTGGTTTGCAGATCTGTGTGTTTGATTATGAAATGAATCAGACCCATCTGAGCAGGAATTGTTTTTAGTAGGTATGAAGAGTGGTGTGTTGTGAGGGTAGTTTGAAGGGACGACCTTACAACAGCAGAGAAGTTACAGTATATTTTTAACAATGTGAAAGTGTCCAGTACTAGCAGAGCAATAACAGGGCTGAGTGAAACAGAAAATAGTAACTATATCTAATTTATGCACATATAATACATAATTTTGTTAGATATAAAATGTATGTGTATGTTCAATTACTTCTTCATAAGCAAATTACACCAACACGGTCACTGCACACAGTAGCAGTGAGCCCCCCCAAGTGGGAAGGTAGAATCAGATGGGAGAAATGATTTTCCATTGCTCAAGCTTTCGGTTCTCTGCAGCTCCCAGAGTTTGAGGCTGAACAAAGACTCAATAACGCCATGCTGATTTGCAGATGTCGTGTATTCCAGTCATATATGCCTTGTGATACTCTTTGAGAAGTCTGTGGCTCAAAGGCGCATTTCACAGCTCCTTGCTCTCAGTCACTCACACTATAAGCCTGTGACTTCAAAGGGACATCTGAAAGGAAATGTTTGGAGGAAAAAAAAAGAGAAAGATTGTCTGCTTGTCCCTTTTTTTTTCTGCTCATGATATAACAGGCTTAAGATACTTCGGTATAACTGCTTCTCAGTGGGTAATTTCTTCCTTCTTACTTTACAAAGACCACTAAAAGAAATTGGCAGTGAAGAAGAAAACAGCTGTGTGATCCCAGTCCAGATGCTGTCATCTTAGAGTGGGCTTGTCAAAGAGCAGGCAAGCGACTTTCCATCTCTAAGCAGGCTCCTTGGGTCGAGCTGGAACGATGTCCAAGATAGTGTGTCTCAGACTTTTTCATATCAGGACTTTCAGTAGTAGCATATGCAAAAGCATATACTGCTCCCTGCTGCATATCCAGTCATAAAGTAAGTAAGAAGAGTCTCTGAGGGTTGGTGGTGCCCTTCCAGGCTATAGGCAACATCACTAAAATGATGTTTTATCTTGTTTCTGAGTGCAAATGAGGTTCAGTTCTAAATTCAGTCCCCTTCAAGGCTTTAAACATGTTATCCATAACATCAAAGCCCTCCATATAAATGAAGTCCTGAATGGCTTTCATAAAGTGTCTAAAGTGTATCTTTTTGTTTTTTGGGGTGTGTGTGTGTGTATAAAACTACATGTAAAGTAGGATTAAATTCGTTTTTACATTTTTAATGAGTTAATTTGGGATCTTTTTGTTTTAGTCTGTGATAAGCAACGCAATCACATTGAATGGCTGATGCACTGAACGACACTGAATGGTTAAAATACAGACACTCTTGTTTGTAGAAAGACATAATGGAGGGATTTACAGTCAGGTTAATATTTAACCTCTTAATCTTTTTAATGGTATGGCTGGAAAATGCCCTTTAAATTTAATTATCTGCTTCTTTACGTTTACTACTTTGCAAATGAGTATTTAAAAATGTCAGTCATCTCTCTTTACAGAGATCTGTAATAATTTTGTATCCACTCATAATGACACTGGTCATCCTAAGCAAATGCCACTCAACCCACCATGCCACTGACAGCATCATTTATTCTTTTCTTAATGGTCTGAAATCTGCATATCTCAGACCATGTAATTCAAGGGATAGTGTGCTTTCCCCTTTACTCCACCATATATTAGAAGCATTTAAGATTTTAATAGATTATGGTTTTGCATCTAAATGAAGAGCAGTACCATCGCTGCTTCATTTTCATCAACAATCTTGCTTATGCTTCTAAGACCTGACACAGGGATGTCTCAGTTATCCACAAAGGCTGGAAGCAGGCAAGGGACAAAAAAATGTAAGGGATGTGGAAAAATACAGGACAATTCCTTACTTATGTCTTACACAGAAGTGTATTAATTCTTTCTTTCATTTTCTCCAAGGTAGGTATTGCAAATGCATAATCCATTTAGATCGAAGATAGCACATTTGGATTGCATCACCTGTGCAAAGAAGATCAAGCATCCAAAAGACGCCATTCCCAAATAACAAATTATATCTAGTAATAAGACAAATGTCTTTTCTAGCTATTCCTGCTGGGTCTTGTGATTTACTTAATTCATACCCCATACTTCTGCACAATCTGTTTATAACCGAACATAGTAACACAGTTATTTTCAACTACAGGTTTGGCAGAGAGATTAAGAGAACTGCACTCTTACACTTTTTCTGGGAGAGTCTCTTCTTGCTGCCTTGTAGTCTTCACAGGTGAAGGGGGTTTGTCGCTTTACATCAATGGACTGGTTTAGTGCTCCAGATAGTGAGAAACTGATGCAATTTACCTTGAACTAAGCAGAGCCAATATGCCTTAAACTCCCATGTAAATACACATGGACTTCAAACACAAATAGAAATTTGAGTTTCAGGCATTCTAGCAAATTTGTCATGAACCTGCTGCACTTAGCTTGTGATACCTTCTGTTCTTTCAATACTGGGAAACAGGGTGATGTTTGAGAACAAGTAAATAGTGATCCAGTCTATTCTGATGCAAAGAGTGTACTGGTATTTGGCTGAGAATAAAGACGATGTAGTAAAAAGGGGAAAAAGCTCATAGGTTTCGTAGTTTCTCTTTTGCAATTTGTGATGCACATTGTGCTTCTGTCGTCAGAAAATGGTTCAATGTCCCTGTGTTTGTTACTGTCAGTGTAAAAATAAAGCTTATGTATTAAATTTGGATGAGTGAGCCAAAAGTTTTGGTTTTGCAAGGCTCTATACAGGAAGTGACAAGAGGTGTTTGAGATTTTTCTGTTTCTGAAAAGAAAGTTCATAAAGTTGTTTTGAGACTTACAAGCAAACCGACGAAGGTATTAGTATTAATGATGGGGAATGCCAAGAAGTATAGTGCTTCACTTTAGATAAATGATTGTTAGGATGCTCATATATGACTTTCTCCAGCATATGAATTCAAGACTGCTCATAACGATGTGTCATTTCTTGTTCCTGGACAGCCAAGACACACTGTTTAGGGCTTCCTCTCTTATTGCCTCGGAGCCCAGGAAAGGGACTATGGAAAGTCTCCTGGGACAAAAGCTAAATGAAAGCTCTTTCCAGCCTCAAAAGAACATCTTGAATACGAGCTTGCCATGAATAAGGTATGTTTGTCTCTCCCTACCCAGGCAGGTTAAAACCAGTGCTGAGGTTTAAGAAATGTTTTGAGTTCTTGTGAGGTTTTTTTTCTAAACGCTTTTGTCAGCTATGAGAGAATCAGCCCACATGATTTTGCCTCGCCAGCCTGAGTGGTTAACGCAGTTCTGACTCTGATGGGACTGTTTCCTTCAAAGTGAGAAACTGGTGACATAAGGCAACTACTTGCTAGTGAAATTCCTTTATTTACGGGAGTCCTTTCTGTTTCCCTCACCAGGACTGAGCACTAACAAAGTCTGTCCCTGGCAGACACCCTGCAGGGGCCTCTGTGCCCCAGAAGCCCTCTCCTTGATTTCCACAAAAATAATGTTGAAGCGATATCCATCTCCCCCACCTCCAGTCCAGGCACAGCCTCTCATTACCAGCTCAGCCCTTGAGACTGCAGCTAGGGAAGTGCATCACATTGTGTATTTTTCCCCCTGTATACTCTGCAACTGGGAACCTTGGGGAAGGACCTCACTAGCTGTCCTGGTTTCAGCTGGGATAGAGTTAATTTTCTTCCTAGTAGCTGGTATAGTGCTGTGTTTTGGATTTAGTATGAGAATAATATGATAACACACTGACTGTTTTAGTTGTTACTAAGCAGTGCTTATACTAGTCAAGGACTTTCCAGCTTCCCATGCTCTGCCAGGTGCACAAGAAGCTGGGAGGGGGCACAGCCAGGACAGCTGACCCCAACTGACCAAACGGCTATTCCATACCATAGGACATCATGCTCAGTATAGAAACTGGGGGGAGTTGGCCAGGGAGCAGTGATTGCTGCTCAGGGACAGGCTGGGCATCGGTCAGTGGGTGGTGAGCAGTTGCATTGTGCATCAGTTGTTTTGTACATTCTATTATTATTATTATTATTATTATTATTATTATTATTATTATTATTACTATTACTATTACTAATATTAATATTTTCCCTTCCTCTGCTGTCCTATTAAACTGTCTTTATCTCAACTCACTGGTTTTACTTTTTTTTTTCTGATTCTCTCCCCCATCCCACCAGGTGGGGGAGGGAGGGTGAGCGAGCGGCTGTGGGGTGCTTAGTTGCTACCTGGGTTTAAACCATGACACTAACCAAATAGACTGCTGTGCCCCATTCATTGAGCTTAAAAGATTGTGTCTCATCCCTCTTGGCATTACCATGGCTGATATTACCTTTGAGGACAATGGGCATCTGCTGGCTAATGGCTTCCTTTAGGAACTGTTAGGTCTTGATACCTTAATTTGAACTAAGCTTAGTATGGTGCGCCACTGTACGGTTTCACTGAATTTATGAGTGAGTTTCAGTTGGGATTGTTTCTGGAGCAGCCGGGCAGTGCCCAGCACAGTAGGGTCCTTACCCTGTCTGATGTCTGGTGCCGTAATTAAGGTATCAATTAGGGAATAATTGTGTTCATAACAGGCAAATCATAAAATCATAGCAAAGGTATATGGAGACATCTTCTGGTGTCCAAAAGAGCTGTAAAGGTACTTCTCTTAAAGTAAGTTTAATTAGTGTTCTTAAAAGCATCCATTACTTGTCTATTGAGTACCTTTGGCAGATTGGACTTTGTTATTTGTACAATTTCACTTAGATTATTACTAATATTGGGCAACAGTTACTCTCCAAGATTTCCCTCACTTCCTATTTTCACTGTGGCAAACATATTGGCTGGACAGAAGAGGCAATTTTAAACAGATACTTGTGAGGAACTTTCAGTATAACCCAACCAGCACAGCTACCTAAGCAACATAGCCCATCTCCTGCTATGAAAACATTCAGAAGATACCTGCATGCCTTTTTCTCTTGAAGGATACACGTAGGAAGTCTGTGAACAAAAAGCAAATGCATCCCAGTGTCAGATATCTCTGGCATCTGCTCTTTCACACAGCAGGAAGGTTCTCTTGTGCATTGTATATCTGATCCTACTCAGTTCAGCTGACACCATCCTAATTCAGTATTGGGTGTTTCCTTCCTTTTAAGGAAGGGAGCTGAGTGTTTTCCTTCCTTCCTTCCTCTTACAACCTGGACCCTGATGCTTTATTCCTATTGTGTTGTCTTGGTTATCTCCTTTTGTCCTCCTGTTTTTATTCAAGGGGCTGTTATATCACCAACAGTGACAGCAGCTACTCCAGAAAATACAAAAGGTGGTTAGGGCTAATCACTATTCAAGCATTTATTTTTCCTGATTCCTTAAAAGGAACCTGTTCTGCAACAGATAGATAGAAAATCAAAATCCCACAATGCCTGCAAAGTATAATCTCCCTTCCTCCGTGTGTATATGTATGGAACGCGTATTTATATTGTATTGCAGTTTTGTTATTTCCTATCCTTTTTGTCCTTTACTGATATATTTCTCGACATAGTTGATCTGTATTGCATTTGTTCCTGTTTATCTGTCTTGTCATGGTGTACACAAGGGTTTTGGACAGAACTGTGAATATTAGACAAAGTACAGTAAATCCAATATAATCCAAATTATACGGGCTAATCAACAATAACTGGTGTTTCTGTCAGAAAGCACACATTCGCTGAATGTGCAGTGTTTCTGATATCTCTTCCTCTATATTGTTTGGTTTTGAGATTCACAGAATTAATCTGAGCTCCCTCTGTAACTAACAGAGCTATCTATTCATGACAAAAATGCACAGATAATATTTGCTTGTGTTAGATTCACTTCATATGCTCTGCAAACATGCTACTTTTGTACAGGTTTATATTCTTAAGAATGAATTAAATATCAGGGTGCTCATGAAAACAGCAGCCACTGGGAGGATATTACAGAATTTTCATGAAGTGAGTTGTGAATTTCCACACATCAGCATTGACAGTGGAAGCCTGACTTGGAGAGCGCTGAGAGCAGGGGTCTACTGCATAGGCTACATTACTCATCCAAATTCCAGTTTCAGGGTCTGAAATCCCATGGTGAATTGCTCTGAAAAAATCAATAGGTCAAAAGCCCTGTGTATGCCAATGACAAAACTGTTGCTTTTGGTAGGTTCAGGACTTTTCTGCAAAAAAGGAAAAGAATAGGATTGGCATCTGGGGACTAGTCCCAGTTCATTGTTTTATTGGATCCAGAGTTATATTCTTCTGTTCCCTGCTGTAAACTGTCCTGGGATCATGCTTGCTATTCATCACTTAGGAGAAAAGTCTGTCTCTGGTACTGCTTTGTAACATTCAGAGTGTCCAACCAAGCATTTCCTCCTTCTAAAGGGCAGCACTTCCCTTTTCTCCCCTTAGCACAGGATCATGCAAAGCTACCTAGGCTGTGGCTTTTGCCAGGCAGTTGGCACACATAATTGGTTGCAAAACAATGAAAGTATATATTATACTGCAAAGTATAACATTGGGTTAAGGGTTGGGGCCCAATGGGCTTCGGAGTATCCCAGAGCTGTAGATGCAGTCTGCTTTGCAGACTTTTTTCCAGGTGTGTTTACTGGACAGTGCTTCCCCACTTTTAAGCTCCTGCTGCAGTTCACCCAACACATTCTGTTTATGGCCAAATGGATCTACATGTATATAATAATTTTAAGTCATAACGTTACATGGAATCCTTAACTGATAAAAGCACTTTGTAAATGACAGAGGCTAGCAAAAGCATTGTAACAAAGAGCATATTAATGGTATTATGAACTGACACGATAAGCAGCAGAACAACTAAGGAATAAAATCTCATCTTTGTCATTCACCTATTCTATGGAGGAGATGTGGATAACAGACATTCCTTTATAAATTGGAAATGCAAACTGAGGAAATAGCTGCAGGGAGAAGAGCTACTGGGATGGGATGGGATGGGATGGGATGGGATGGGATGGGATGGGATGGGATGGGATGGGATGGGATGGAGGAGGTCCTGGCAAAGACGGGGTCATCATACTGCAAACAGAATCACAGAATCACAGAATCGTATAGGTTGGAAAAGACCTTTAAGATCATCGAGTCCAACCGTAAACCTAACACTACCAAGACCACCACTAAACCATGTCCCTAAGCACCTCATCCAAACGTCTTTTAAATACCTCCAGGGATGGCGACTCAACTACTTCCCTGGGCAGCCTGTTCCGATGCTTGACAACCCTTTCAGTGAAGAAAAATTTCCTAATATCCAGTCTAAATCTGCCCTGGCGCAACTTGAGACCATTTCCTCTCGTCCTATCACTTGTTACTTGGGAGAAGAGACCGACCCCCACCTCTCTACAACCTCCTTTCAGGTAGTTGTAGAGAGCCATAAGGTCTCCCCTCAGCCTCCTTTTCTCCAGGCTAAACAACCCCAGTTCCCTCAGCCGCTCCTCATCAGACTTGTGCTCCAGACCCTTCACCAGCTTCGTTGCCCTTCTCTGGACACGCTCCAGCACCTCAATGTCTCTCTTGTAGTGAGGGGCCCAAAACTGAACACAGTATTCGAGGTGCGGCCTCACCAGTGCCCAGTACAGGGGCACGATCACTTCCCTACTCCTGCTGGCCACACTATTTTTGATACAAGCCAGGATGCCATTGGCTTTCTTGGCCGCCTGGGCACACTGCTGGCTCATATTCAGGCGGCTGTCAACCAGCACCCCCAGGTCCGTTTCTGCCAGGCAGCTTTCCAGCCACTCTTCCCCAAGCCTGTAGCGTTGCATGGGGTTGTTGTGACCCAAGTGCAGGACCTTGCGCTTGGCCCTGTTGAACCTCATACAATTGACCTCAGCCCATCGCTCCAGCCTGTCCAGGTCCCTCTGCAGAGCCTTCCTACCCTCAAGCAGATCAACACTCCCGCACAACTTGGTGTCATCTGCAAACTTACTGAGGAGGATGGGAGGATGGGAAAGAAACAGGAGGATGGGAAAGAAATTTTATGACTGCCATGAGCAAGTGTTTCTCTGAATAAAACAAAATAGATCTAAATCACCACCATTTTTACTCAGCTTTTGTTATTGAGTGAATAGAATAAAAGAATAAATAAATATCAGCAAAACAAATAGAAATTCCCCACATTTGCCTTCCCACCCGCCAAAAAAAGAAAAAAAAGTTTTCTGTAGTACAAACATTAGACTTTTCTTTAGCTCCTTTATGCCACTCCTGTGGTGTAAGGTAATGGAAAAGCTGCCAGGCAACTGAATATTTTCTCCCTGATGGAAAATCTCTGGGTGGCTTAGACCCAACATTTAAAACACTTAAAAATGTGAATAACTTCAAGATACCACAGGTGGCCACATCTAATGGTTCAACACAAAGGGCACTAATTAAAGTCCTCTCTGTGTAAAAGGAAAGGCAAAAGGCAATGCTATATATATGTTTCCCTCTCCAAAAAAATCAATGGAGACTACAGGAAATTTCTAGGAGAACTGCTGGATGGAAGATTGGTTCTTTCAGTTCAGTTACTGAACCCATACAGAGTGGCAGAAGCGATGCAGTATTCCCGGGGACAACTGGGCTCTGCCTGCAAGACTGGGGGTAAGAATCACCACTGGGAGAAATGTGGTGTTTCCTCCTTCAACCTGCATTGCTTTCTGCCCTGATTCTCCTAAGTGTTACTGCCATGGTGGTGGTGGCTGTTATCCAATGGGCAGTGGCTTGGAATACCTCCTCATTTCACATCAGCCATGAGACAGAAGGTATGACCAGGGTGGCCTGTGTTCAGCAGACCAGAAGTATCTGTAATCTAGTAAAGATTTCTAATAAAAAATGCTTTTATCTGGTGATTGATGCAACTTAGAAAGTAGTTTGAGAGCAAACCATAGGTCTAAGATCAGTGATAGAGGATATACTATTTGATAACCTGAAGTACGTGGCTTGTGAAGGGAGGTTGAGGGAAATGGGCTTGTTTAGCCTGAAGGAGGGACGGCTTTGGGGTTACCTGAGAGCAGCCTGCCAATACCATCAGGGACGCTTCTGAGAAGATGGAGGCAGTCTTTTTATAGTGCTGTATGGTGCGAGGATAAGAGAAAACAGACATAAGGCTTTGATGAGGTTTAAGGAAAAATTCTTTCACCATGAGTACAGCAAAGCAGTGGACTAGGTTGCCCAGAGATCTTGTACAGGCTCCATCCTTGGAGTTTTTCAAGACACAATGGATAAAACCCTGAGCAACCTGGTCTGAACTCGACACTGACCCTGCTTTGAACAGGAAGTTGGAGTAGAGACCTCCTGAGGCTCCTTCCACCTGAACTGTTCTGTGCTCTGTGGTTATGTGATTCTATCATATGCCATGAAGTTTGCAGATACTATGGACCAGGGAAGCAGGAACACACATCCCTTTTTTAATATGGAGTAAGATATTATGAAAGCAACACACATCATTGTGCAGAAAGCAGTCTGGGAGTCTGGCAAAAGCACACTAGAGGGATTAAGGAATCAGCATAATGCAGATCCTTGGCTTCTTACTCAGAGGTGACACATGGTCAAGGCTCCTTCAGCATCTGATCTGCACTAGAATTAACTGCCCCAGGGTTTGCCCAGGGGGAGTCGCCAGCCTGTAGCTTGCAATGTGGGATATCTGCTGCTTCCCAGGAGCAGAAGCTAAGACATTGCCCCAGAGAATCAGGAGGAGATCCCACCTGCCCTGATTTCCACACCTCTGACCTGTTGATGACCACCAGTTACCTTCTGCAACCAGTCTGAAAGAAAGGGACCCCAAGGATGGAGGAAGGGCCCATGGAGAGTGCTTTAAGGAGCACAGATCAGACTCTTACAGTTCTGCTCCACTTCCAGAGTTTTCCTGGTGCAAGACACAATGTGAGCAGGACATCTATGATGGGAGCAAAGCTGTATGCTGGTGAAACTCAACCACAAGTGTGACTCCTCAGGTACATACCTCAGCTCATGTCAAAGTAAAAGGCCTTTAGGCACAGGTGAATCAGGCCCCATGTTTGCCCTTAACCATTATTTCTTTCCTTGCCCTACAACACGTACATACGTGTTGTAATCAAGCGAATGAGAAGATCCCAAGCTCTGTACTGTCTTCCAAACAAGTGCTAGCTTACGTATAAACAGAGAAATGGCTGTTTTAGCAGGTTCTAGTAGACCCACAAAATACTAGCAAACAGGATCACACAGAGGTAAGCCTTTCTGTCTCCATTATGTGATATGTATCTTTTTCCTCCCCTCCAAATTGTTTTTACCAGCAACAACGACAGCTGTCCATCTCTGGTCCCAAGCATGCAGGTCTTGAAGGACCAGCTGTTTCCGCTCTGAGTATAAATAGCCTTGACATGAATGCAGTCTGCAACGATGATTCGGCTTAGATTCATTTTCCAGTGTAAAGGCTCCGCACAGAAGCATCAAGAATATTAGCAACATACAGTTCAACCACAAAAGCTTGCAGGAAAGTAGCCAGGCTCATTGTATTATCATTTCAGCTGTTAACATGGTGGTCCTGATTTTCATCCATCATTGAAGAGGATGAGGGTATACAGATTTACTCCATTTGAAGAATAGTCCAAAAATGATACTGATGTTCAGTGAATAGTTACCTCCATAATTAGTCCAGCTCTGATTACAACCCGGCCAGATCAGCATTCTCATTTTTTGGCTGTCCTAATAGTATCAGGAATATACTTTGCAAAATACTTGAGTACAAAAAAACGGGGTAGATGTGTTAGGGCAGAACCATTACACTGGAACTGATGATGATATTGCACAGGGAGACACATAACTTTGAAGGAACAAGGGGTCTGCAGTAAAAGGAATGACTTAGACGATTGAACCTGTCTGGAATCAGTGTCTGTTCCTGAAAAATGTGGGCACAGCGTATCACCCCTGATCAAAGGGGTGCTTCATCAAAGGCACCTCAGGCACCCAAATACTGTTGGTTATGGCAATCTGTTTCTCCATTTCAGTCTTCTATCTGTGTGTTTTATCCCTTTCTCCTGTTCCAAGTTTATCTTGCAACTCAGACCTGAAAGATCTACAGGGCAAGGGTGATCTTTCACGTTTGAGCAATGCCAGGCACAACAGGTCTTCAAGACATTGGAGCTAGTATATAACTACACAGCACGCCACAGTTCAAGGTGTGGAAGGGAGCTGGAGGTTTGTTCACCTTTTCACTTGTTTGTTTGTTTTCAGGCAGGACACCCAGTGAAATGGGCAAAGACTGAGTTTATTTTTAGCTCTGTGCTTCCCTGTTGTTACACAGAGCCTGCGCTTGCTGGGAACTGGTAGGGTTTTGGGGCACATCGCTGATGGCAGGCATTTCCATGTACACACACAGAGCTTTTGCTAAGGGAGGGCTTGAACAATGCTCAAACATAAAGGAGAAAGCAGAGTCTGAGAAAGGAGTAAGGGAAGATAAGAGGATTCATTTAATGCAGTGGAGCTGAGCTAAAACGTGGATCAAAGCCTTGAAATGATACCATGAAGTTGGTGTGAGCCTGGAAGAACTGGCCCAAGTAAGACAGCTAAATAATAAGTGATTCATGCTTATCATTCCCCTTCTCTTTCATCTTTATGTGCTGATGGTAAGCAAGCCCTTATTCCGTATTGCTATGTTCAGTGAAATAAGTGTTGAGCTCCAGCTGTAATAACAAGAACTGGCAATAGCCTGACAGGTTTGCAGTATTTTCCCTAAAAACAGTAAGAAAAAACAAGAACCCCACCACTCCCAACAGCCGTCACCTTCTTTATATATTTTAAACCACTCTGGAAACAGATAACCTCTTCAATCCTTATATATTATGGCCTCACCTGCCTTGAAATGGGAGCCATTGGCGCTTTGATAAATGGACTATGAAGTCGCTGATATTCACTGTAGCTCCTTTAACACCCCCGTATTCTCAGCCAATATGCAGCTTTGTAACATCTGCAGCAATTTAATTCCCAATGGATCCCTGCAAGGAGAATTCAGCCTCCTGTAGAGAGGGACATTGTGGGGTGGTGTCTCTTTCCTCCCTTGTCAGGGTGAAATTAGGCCAGTGCCACAAAGTGTTTGATCAATTCACTGGAAGATGAAGCCCCAGCAAGTCCTAGTTTTAAAGATGAACTTCCATCATATCCCAGAGCCAGATTCTAGCATCTCTTAGATTTTCTATGTGTTAGGTGTCTAGCCTGCTTAGGCATTTTTGTAAGCCCCGTTAAATGAATATATACATCTTTAGATACATGAATAACTCAATAATACCTGGTCCTAAGCCTGAAAATAATCCTAGTGCTGTCAACGGGACTGTTTGCAAGCAGAATCTCATTTCAGACTGCCCCACAGGATCTGTATAAAGTATAGTATCTGTAAAAGCACAAGATGGAAGTGTTCTGGGACATTTTCATCCAGTCAAAAAGTACTGAGGAATATCAGAAGGAAGATTCTAGGAGAAAAAAACCAGACTGAAAAATATCCTCCTTTCTCTAATTGGGTTGTAAGTGAGGACTTATACCACATAACTGGGTGGTTAATTTAAGTTTCTTTTTAGTGTTTTAATTAATCTTTAAACTGTGGATCTAGCGCCTAATATTAGCATTCAGGTTTTTCTGAATACTGCGAAGAGATTACTTCTGTGCATTTGCAGAAGTAAGCTATCAAGGTTTCATTTTGAGGAGCCATTTGAATATTATTGTAATGACAAAGGCTTGCAAACCCAGAGATTTTTCTCCCTGATGACAGCACATCTCAGGCAATGTTTTAGGAGGTCAGCTCATGACTCATCCAGAAGACACTTTACCTCATTACTTTATGTAGCCCTTTCCAATACAGTTTTCATGAGTGCTCCATAAAATAGCTTTAATGAAATCAAGGATTTAATTTTTTCTGTTATTGCTTATTCACAGGTAATTCTGTATGGTATACAGCTGTTTTAAAACACAGTTTCTTCTTAAAGCCTTTGCACTTTCAGCCCTTATCAAAATCGCTAACATGCTTTTAGCTTAATTTTATATTTCACTAAAGAATTTTGAAATTGCCTGAGATGTTCATATGAAGAGGAAAAAAGAAAAGTACTGAGGCAATGGGTGGATATTGTACAAATATTGCCAATTTGAATGTTACAGTTAACGTTATAATGTTACGTTACAGTTAAGACATTATAATGTGTCACTATTCCATTCCTAAAGAAAGGTAAAGATCGTTGCTTCCAGAAGAGCTGCATCCTTCCAAAGGTGGAAAGCAACCCTGAAAGGTGGTCTCTCTCATCAGCCACAATGTGAGTGAGTCATGTCATACACTCCCCTGCATCAGAGGGGACTTACAGGCTTAACACCTCTAAAAATCACTGTTCCTATTTGCTACAGGGTCTTAGATTCACCAGATCTCATTTATTTTGAGAAAATTATCTCATAGGGCAGCTACTGTGGAAAAAGTGACTCTCTACAGTTTGCATTGGTGACTTTCCTACAGCATAATGTGCTCATCTTTCCTGTTTTGTCTCTATACTTTTATCACTGAATTATTTGCTCATAAGTCATATTCCGTTGTGGTCTGGTACATACGGGAACCTATTTCTTACCTGTATTTTGGCAAAGTATTCCTGCATTGCCTTCCTGACAAAATTAAGTCTTCTGCTGCTATGGATAGCACGTGTGTCAAACAGCAGTTGGTGATCAAAGAGAGGCGTGAGAGATGGAGCCAGTAACACCATGGAAGGAATGTGAGGAATGATTGTGCCTCTATAGGGTAGAGAGAATTTGGGATGATTCATTGCCAAATGAGAAACTGCAGTGAGGAGCTTGAACTGTTCAGAGAACTGGAGCACAGGTATGGTAAAGAGGTAAAGAGCAGTAATCTTAGGATGAAGATGAAATAAATGGTAAGGGATATGCTAGACAGTAGAAGAACAAAAATAGGAACATGGTAGAAGACAAAGAAATAAAAGAGGAAAAAACCAGGAAAGGTACAGTAAACCAGAGCTGAAAGGTAGAAGGGGACTTTGTGATACACAGAGAGAAGGAGGTAGGAAAGAAAATTCAGAGTGAGACACAGCTATAAACTACATTTTTAAATTGTGTTATTAGTTTATGACTAGTTTGTACAGCAGGTAGAGTATGCTGTTATTTCTGATTATAGGAAGGGTCGGAGATGATAGTTTGCACAGATGGACAGATTCTTAATTCTCTCCCTTCAAAAAAAAAAACCAACCCCAAACCCTTACCTTGTGTTATTATTATCAAGATTGCATTGTCTACATATGGCCTGACTAAAAAATGTCAGGCCATATGTAGACAGACACAGGGATATTGTTTTATGCAGGGTGCTTTTATGCTGAGGACCACAGTAACTCTAGGAGATCAAAACGTAAGTGTGTAGCAATTGGTGTTGGGAGAGCACCTGGTATTCATGCAACAAAACCTTACCTCTATATCCAGTATGATGCTTGCAGGACCTAAATTTGCATCATTACTGATTCACATTTGCTGTCCTTTAGAAACGATATTGGAAAGCATAATGCACAACACAGAAGGAGAAGATCAGAAATATCTCAAGGAGTTTCTACTTTTCTTGATCAATTATAGTATGTTTTGACAGCACTGATTTGGTAGTTTTTAGCATGGGTACCAGCTAGTCTGTGTCAACTTAACCACCTCTCTTTTGCTTTAAAAGATCTATCAGTGAATCCGGTTACAGAAGAACCCCCTGAATGTCTATACATTCTGACTCATTAATTCATCCATTTCCATAACTGGTCCTCTGATGCCATTTGAAATAAAACTGCTGAAAATATTCCAAACACATTTGCTTCCCTAAAGATTGTTTGATGTGTACCACAGTGTGTTCCATTGTTTGTATCCACTAAGCTGTGCACCGTGTCTCTCTATTTTGTCATTTGCCATACTCCCTGGAGATTAGCAAAAATAAGTTATTTAGGTTTTGATGACTCCACAGGGCTGCTTTCAAAGTGGCATTTTTTTCATGGTCATTTTTTCTACTTGGAGAAAATATCTTTCTTTCTGCAACAAACTTCTGAAACACATTCTGCCTGATATTTGCTTTTCCTGTTAACCTTTACCTCCAATTTTGTAGACATGCAGGAAATGAAAGTGCCAGTTCTGAGACCTGAAGAGCTGTGGTGCTTAGGAGGTGTTTAAGAAATGCCTTGGCAAATGGTTAGCGTTCTTTGATTTCAGAGCAAGTCCCTTACATTTGGCTGCTCCTTCTGCAAACATTTGTACAAACTTTCTGAAGAGCTCTCTGAGTCCAGAAAAAGACTCTAGCAGCGAGTGCTCCAGTCTGTCACTTGTAACTGCTCAATGCTGTGTCTCCAGTTCCAGTCCTCCACCATTAGTGGTGCCCCAGTGAGCTAAGGTAGCTTTTTGCAAAATTATACTTGTGTCCCCAATTTACTGAGCTCTCAGATCATGCCAGACCTATTCAAACACTCTTTCCACCTTTTACTGAAACAAGTAGACGGAGGCACCAGATATCTGAAGGAATCTATCACCTGTAGCCCATCAGTTGTCTGCAAGCACATGGCAGCAGCATTCAGCAGTGCAAGAGGTGTTCTCTGATCACTGACCCACTCCCTTAGATCTTTGTCATGTCAATTGACAGATGCCTAGTAGAAAACTACCTGGTTATTTCCTCCTTCCCCCTTTTCTGGCCTTTCAGGTATTGTGTGAGCAGGGGCTCTACCATGCCTTGCTCTTCTGCTGTTATTCAGTAGTTTGCCATACTCTGCTGGGAGTCTACCAGCTGAGATTCCTCAACAATTTCATTGTCTAGCATTCACATTCTCTGCTACTTGATATGTCAGAAGGATTTGAAGCAGGTTGCCTCGTTAAAGTGCTCTTTACCCCAAACAGTCTATGACTACCACAGATCCTAGTCTTCCTGTGCTTATTCACTTACTTGATACATTTTCAGGGTCTCAAGAGTTGCTCCAGATGATCATCACTTTGTGTGACGTGTTCTAAAAATATTTGATTGTTGCCCAGAAAACTTGTTAAACTCATGGTCTAAAATATCCTTTATGACACTTAGATTATTTCAGTCCTTAACAACATCATAAATACTTGAAATACCACTTTAAAGTATGCCTTAAATGGGGAAGCTCACAGCTTTGAAGAAAGTTACAGTTATCACATTCCTTGCAAGAAATTGTACATGATGGTAACTCATCGGAATCCTGTAAAAGAAGTCAAAATATGGGTGCCCAGAGTAGTATATATATTTTTTTTCTTTTTTTTTTTTTTTTATTTCCTGGCATAGCTGATAATATTCAATAGGAACCTGAGCAGCTTTCTACAAAGAATATTCCAGTTAATAGTAACACTGGTTCTTCACCTCACAAATAAACACTTCTCTGGTTTTCTGAACCTCCTTGTGTTTGAGTGGCCAGAATTGTGTACTGAATAGCTGTTATTTAGTATTCATTTTCCTTCTTGATAACAGCGCACCCAAGAATGTGAACAAAGATATGCCTGAAAAGAAGAAGCTGAACTGCTTTTGTCCAGGTACTTTTTTAGTAGCCTCACGTGACTGTTGCACAGATTGCCCTGTTTTGGTTATTGGGACCCAGTGTAACAGCAATTTTAGAAGGAACAGAAGCTGCATCAGAAACCCAGTGAGGAAAAGGAGAAAAATGCAAGGCTAAGTCCCCAGTGACAACAGTTTCTGTTTTCATGGCAATACTGGTGACGATACACTGTGCACAAAAATGGGCAGGGTAATTCTGTTTAGTGCATTTCCAAGGGACACAAGCCACCACAACAGAGATTTTCAGTCATTCCAGTTGAAATTTTTTCAGTGTGGTGGACTTCAGGGTCAACAGAAAAGAATCCGTTCTGGATTGTCCAGGAAACTGTGATGTGCTGTATTCATCACGTGCCTACAACCAGGAGTGGTATTTTTCAGCAATGGGATAATGCCTGTCTTCAGAAAAACCCAATTAGTGATAACCCGTGTTCACTATGACTGTCAATGACATGCATTGGCTTATGACACATTTCCAGGATAAAACTGGAAACAGATTTATAATGGAATAATGTCTGGTAGCGGGTTTGATCTTTGAAGAGTGGCTGACAAGCATCTAAGACTCTGAACTCTGGCCTGATCTGGTCATCTTACCTAGTTCTGTTGACTTGCTTTTCGTGTTTGTCAGATCTGTATACAAAGCTTTACAACTTGCAATTAAAATTACTTTCAAAACTATCTGGAAATAGTGAGGAACATACAGGACAGGATATTGCAAGTGAGATGTGTGATTGTTGTGGTTTAGCCCCAGTCGGCGATTAAGTATCACACAGCCGCTCGCTCACCCTCCCCCCCGCCCCCGGTGGGATGGGGGAGAGAACTGAAAGAGCAAAAGTAAGAAAACTTGTGGGATGAGATAAGAACAGTTTAATAATTGGAACAACAACAACAACAACAAATTGTACTGAGAAGGAAAACAACAAGAGGGAGAGAGCAACAAAACCCAGGAAAAAACAAGTGATACAACTGCTCACCACCCACCGACCGACACCCAGCCAGTTCCCGAGCAGCGATCGCTGCCCCCCGGCCAACTCACCCCAGTTTCTATACTGAGCATGATGTCATATGGTATGGAATAGCCCTTTGGCCAGTTGGGGTCAGCTGTCCTGGCTGTGCCCCCTCCCAGCTTCTTGTGCACCTGGCAGAGCATGGGAAGCTGAAAAGTCCTTGACCAGTGTAAGCATTACTTAGCAACAACTAAAACATCAGCATGTTATCAATATTATTCTCATACTAAATCCAAAATACAGCACTATACCAGCTACTAGGAAGAAAATTAACTCTATCCCAGCCAAAACCAGGACAGTGATGTATGTCAGCTTAGAGGACATTTCATCTCTGTTGGCAAGCAGGACTGAGCCTGCTACTTTCATGCTTTAAAGTCATTTCTGCATTGACTATAATGGTGATGATAACAACCTTTACTGATATTTTCAGCTTCATGAAGGGTGAGAAATGAGAAGTTCCCTTTTCTGAAATTTCATGAGCCTACTCAGGATTCTCCACTCCAGGACTGTGCAACTAAGTTGTAGGAAGTAAAGAAATAAAGAGTGAGAAAATGCAAAAGGCAAAGAGGGGATAAATTAGGAGAAAATTCTTGTCTGTGGATAGGAAAAAAAGCCATGCAGGTGGAATGGTATCATGACAGAGGTGTAAGGGCCTTGCTGTGCCAGCATGCAGTTCAGTATCTGGCTGCTAGCTATAGTTACTGGTTTACTGGTTAATTACTGCAGAACAAAAGAAGGATGGAGGAGAGAGTTTTCATACCTATAGCAGTTGATGTTTAATTGTGATACCTAAGGTAGTAGCATAATTTTCAGCTCTGCAATTAATGAAGACAGAGGTTCTTTCACAGTGATTTGGCTCTTCAGAGGTCTGAATTAGCCTCCTGAAGCCTTTCTCTCTGCTCTCTCTTAGGGTCCTAACCCAAGCACATCAGCTGGGTGCCTGGGAATGTGGACCATGAATCCCCACCATGCCAAAGAGTGAACTGTGCCATTTAGTCTCTGATATCCAGTTTAATGCTAGGGACCGTTTCAATCTCTCATCTTTGTCTCATCTCCTCTCCACAACTTATTGTGCAACCTCATCTGGAGAAAAATGACAGTCAACCAAGTATGTTATAAATACCTTGAAATGGGTGAAGTAAACAGCATGGCAATAAAGCTGACCAGCCAGCCTCCCTTGTGAGATGCTTTTTATTATGTTCAGCTGCAAGTGTCATTTGCCTAATGCTGCCCATTCATCTTGTGCTGGGTTACAAGTCAAATCTGCATGCACTCATGCTCTCTTGGAGGTGGAGAGATCCAGCAGTGGCCAGCTCATGGCAAATAAACTGTGTCATAAAACTGCGAGGGTTCTCCCATAATTTATTCTCCTGACTTTTTGTTTTGTTGCCATGGAGTAGATGACTGCAACTGGACATTCTTCAAATGCATTGCCTTGGCATGTCAGGCAGCTATGCATCATTTATTTGAGATGCCAGAGCAATAGCAGAGGGATTCTGGGTAGGGAATAAAAGCTATAGTATAGCCTAAGCAGTGTGCAGTGGTAACGTAGTTGAGGTAACGTAGTAGATACAGCAAAACAGAGTTTACCTACTACTAAAGTAAGCAGTGTAAATTTGCCGGTACTCCACTAGTGTGGTAACATTCATCTGGAAGTCAAAAGACTATATCTGTGTGTTTTGTGAGGGGAAGGGGAAAAAAGAAATGAGAAAAATTCAACACATGGCTGTAGAAGATAATAGTGGAAATTTCTATGAACGCAGTTGCTCAATTTCTCACCCTGAGTCAAGCTGAGGCAAAAGGTCAGTGATGCAATGATGGCAGCCGTGACGGCAGTTCAGTATCTATTTCAATCAGCAACAAAGTGACTTTGCCCTCTTCAATCTTTTGACATGAAGAAAGAGTGCCTTGATTTTTAGCACTTAATGAAACTAAACCATGCCCAGCTCTAGAAAGGTCAATAAAACTTGCTGGTTAATATATTTCAGAAACCCAAACCAAACCGTCCTGCTAATCCTAAAGCTAGATCCTAAAAGCTTCTGTAACTCCACAATATTTACATCTTCAAATCATGGCACTAGAGCAGGCAGAGACATTTTGCTCTTTACTATAGAAGCAGCTTTCCTGCTCGTTGTTTTTCTGTTGAGTCATGAAAAATTCCCTGCTAGAAAGGATCCAAGCACAACTTACATTCCTCTTTTCACATCCTGGTTCAATTATGTTTTTCATTACCTCAAAAGTTAGCTTAAATGCTCCCTGTTGTCCAACAAGTAAGTGAGTAAATAAATAAATAAGCAATTTAACTACAAGGGAAAGAAAAGCTTCATTCCAGAGTTTACCACAAAGTACTCTAAGCAACTCTTTCCAAGCTGTACAATGGCTGCACTGAGTTAAGGTTCTTCTCTTTGAACATTTCAGATCAAAATGTCTTTCACCTCTTCTGCCTCTACCAAGGTTTCTTTAGTTGACCTACTGAGAGATCAGAGACTGCCACTGTCTACCTTGGAGAAAAAAAGGAGGAGATGCAGTGATCACATGAAAGGCGTTCAGTGTCAGAGGTTAAACTGGATACTTATCTTGCCCCATCCCTCTCAAATAGGGGGACTTTAGAGAAATTTGTAACTCCACAGTTACAATTCTGGCACAAGGAGATGGATTTTCATGTACTGCACATGTAGCTGCAGAGCTCACTGCCACAAGAGAGGTTTGTGATCAAGGACTTATCAGCATTTAAAAAGGACTGAACGTATGTGTTCATAACAAGTGTATGTAAAATGCTCATAACAGAAAGTTGCAAGGTGCAGGAGGAGGTGGCAGGCTGGTCTTCTAACTCACCTGTGGCTGGATTTCAAGTTAGGACAATTTCTAAGCAGTCTGACTTACACAGATTTTTTGTTTTTTTTTCTAGTAACAGCTCTTCACCCTGGTATTTGTTTAAGAGCTTCTGATATCTCTGATAAGATTATTTGAAGTGCTATCAGACACTAGCAGAGGGAGGATTAAAAACTCACTAGGCAAGACTGTTCCTACAGTCCAACACTGTTTGGCTGGCACAGGGCGTGCTGAGATCACCCCGACCATGCACATCTTTCAGCCTTCGTTAGACATTTAGATCGCCCGTATATGCCATTCTCTTGAAAAAATGTACTTCCCCTCTGCACCCTTGTGTGCTCTAGGGACCTTAGCTTAGTCCTACTCTGAGGATGAGGCAGGAAGGCTTGGAGGGGATAACATATTGGCTTTCGTAGCTGAAAGTACTTGCATTGACATAATTGCAATTATTAATAGTGGTGAAAGGATGTGCCCAAACGATAATTTGAGGTAATGTTTGGCAACTTCAGCAACATGAATCATGAATCGTTCATTAACTGAGTAATGCTTTTAATTAGTTAGAATTAATTTTAAGATGTCCTCTGTTATTTTGTTGTGTAATTTAAGGTCACCAGCATTATTTTTTGTATGTTATAATTACATTGAGACTTACATGCAATGCCCACCAAATACAAATATATTATTTGCTTTAGTTCAAACTGTTTTTATACTTAGGGAAAACACTTTGGGAATGGTAGAGAGCCTTAAAGGTGAAGCCTGTGGTATCTCCCCCGTTGTATATGAAGTGCTATTCCTGTGCTACCAGGTCTGTCAGGTGTGATGCTGAGACATCAGAGCCTGTAAAGAGGAGTTAGTGATATATTTGCCTACTTGATGTTTCAGATCCTCTTTGGCTGTAAATAGACAGAGCTGCATCGAAGCTAGCAGAGTCCTACCAGCTAAAAAAACATTGACAATATGGATGTGAGCAGGGCTCCACTCCCCAGTCAGTAGGCTTCCAGGCTGCCTACCACTCAGCAAGGCGCCGCTTTCCATTCAAATTAATCACAATTATTTTTGGTTGCTCCATCAAAAAATCTGAAACATTATGTGGCCCCAGGACATGGTCCCATTATGGTGTGTCTGCCCAAGATGGAGGGGCTCAGGAACAGGAGCCCATCTTTTCAGAGATCTGAGCAGGGCACCTTTTTCTGCTCTGACTTAGGTTCCATTTTTCTTCCAGTGTATCTGAATAAATAACTGAGAAAATCCCTTCTCTTCTGCACAGTCCCATAGCTTACATTTTAGTTGTACATGCACTCTCTGTCTCTGGAGACAGTCATCCCCACACTCCATCAGCAGAGGAATGAAGACAAAATTCCAACTTCCTCAGAGAGCACTAAGACATCTTTAACTGCATAATAATTTATGTTTTTTATGGAGTTCCAGATCATTTACTGATATTGAACACTTCAGTGGCTTAATCCTTCCTCACACAATGTGGAGACAAATAATAGTTTGATAGACTTCATCATTCATGAAAGGCAGACAGAGCAGGCAAGCCAGCATGAAAATATTTTAATTATGCTTTGTCAGAAGTATATCAGAGGAAATAAAAGCGCTCTTCCTCCACCATTTTCATTTGGGGAATTTATCCAACTCTAAATTTATTTGCTATTGAAAATTGCAGTTGAGTCCAAAGACTGGACTTCCAGAAGCTAAGAAGAAAGAGAAACAAGATAGATAGAAACAAGTATAAGAATGAAGAGTGGCAGAACACCACAGACCTTTAGCAGAGCAACTCCTTGCTTGAGGCCAGCCTTGGAAAAGAAAAACTTCCTAGAAAACAGTAAGTATTATGGAAAAGAGGATAGGACAAATCTCATGTTTCATTAATTTTTTACTTTATGCAAATTTAATAGGGGACAGTACTAGGCAGTACCTCTGGACACATATCAGTGGGGTTAACCCACTGCAGCAAAACTTCCCATTGGTACACGTTCTCCAGACTAGTAGATGTTCTCCAGACATTTCTCCCTAGCTTCCCCAAACTATAGTTATAAAGGATAAGTACCTGGAGATGCAAATGAATGGCACCTGGGATTGATAAGGAACATAGAAACTTGTAAACCTGTGTAAGATAAAATAGGGCATATTGCAAAATCGGGTTGTTGATCATTAGACTCATCAACTTCTGCTTCTGTGGGTGCTTTTATTTATTGTTTAATATTGTAATATTTTAATATTATTTTTATGTTGTACAAAACAGCGCTTGATAAGGGTTGTTAAAATTATTGTGTCTTCAGTGCAAACCTAGTATTGCTTTTATGTGTGAGTGCTGATTTGTTACTAGTGGCTTATCTTCTAACAGTATGTCGTGGTAGGCCATGTGCCGGAGAATCACCAGTAACAAACTGCGCTTAACCGTATAAACAATTCTATTTTCTTTCTTGACAGTTAGTGCTATAGACTGCAGAGTCCTCATACTGCTGAGGTGGATTGTATTGAAGGAATAAAGTTGAGAAGTAAAGTATTTAGCTGGCCTTCGGTGCATGCTGGAAAAGGTCAATAGCTTGTGTGCTACCTCGGTTGTCATTGAATGTCTCAGAGTGAGAATTAAAGAAGGGATTTCCAAAAAGTGCCTAGAATTTTCTTTATTCTGTTACCATTTAAAGTCAATAACAAAGTACTCTTGACATTTATAGTAGTGGGGTCATAGCAGGACAGAGGTTTAAAATTCTTCCCATCCTAAAAGGTCTACACATACTTTACTGATAACGGGATCAAGCCCCAGGTTTCCAGCCAGGTACCTTGTTCAGTAATAACGTGTCTTCTGTAATCAACCAATTTCCAAAACATAGGAATGGATACTCCATGTAATTCATACAAAAACAATCTGTTTTTTAAATCTTGCCAAGCTTTTAGTGTCAGTAAAATTTCCCTGCAGTGAGAAGCTCTAATTTAATTAAATGTTGCATGAAACTGCATTTCTTTTCCCCTGTTGTATATTTGCTGCCTATTAATGCATCCTGTATTATTGAACTCAGGGTAAACAGACATCTTTATTTGGCCTTCTCTATGCAATTAATTTGTTTTTATAACTGTATATGATTGATATAACGCTTTTCTTTTCAGAGTAGAATCTCCTAGCCTCCTCAATTCCTTCTTATACTGATGTGTTCCCTCAGTGCCTTTAGACCTTTCTATTTCTGTCTTTTCTTTCTTAAATACAAGACAACTGAAAGCAAAGACAAGAGGGCTGAAACTGCTGTGGATAAGACACTTCACATTCCATTTTATTCACTTCCTCCCTCTTCAGTGTTTTGTTTCTGATTAACTAGAGGTCCTTAATTGTTATTTTCTTTCCCTAGAAAGGTTACTTTGCTTTCAAAGCCTATCAATGTACATGAGCAGTCTCAGGTGTGTCCATATTTACCGCCTCGGTATGTAATGTAATTACTCAGGAGCACTTTGGAACCCTACTTATTCTATTTTGGCTACCCTAGCCACTGCCATCAGCTAATTTTGCCTACTCAACTTTCCCTTTAGCTTATTGACTTCTTTAGGTTGTTAATAATTACAACAAATTAAGAGCAACTAATCCAGGTAATAGTCCATTTATCTGTCTGATCTTATACTGAGGTTGGATGTTATATTATTTCTGTTGGCTTACTATCTCTTTGAGAAAGTTTTTTCCTTGAGAGTGTGGGCTCTGAGGAGAGCTGAAGGATGGAGGTGAAGAGTCTTTGCTTACACAGAACATAAACCAAGTCTTAATAGGACATGAAGGTATTCAGGTACTTCAAAGCCTACATACTATAAAAATACACATTGGTCTGAATAGCTTCTCAGTCAGAGAAATGTGGAAAATTAAATTGTGTTCCTGTAGGAAATATTAATAATTTGTTTTCAACCCACACTGATGAAATTTCGACATCTCAACTATTTTCACATAAAAGTGGAAAACAATCTCAATTTGGAAATATTGGACTGCAAAATGTTTACTCTCTTGATCAAAGAGAAGATTATTAATCTCAAAAGACTGATGTGCTTGATGCTCAAAAATATCTACAATACTTCTGACAACTGGAAATACAAATGTTGGGGGTTTTTTAGATTAATAAAAGGTTTTTTTGAAATGTTCTACTTGAAATATCCTGTAACTGTTGTCATAGGGAAAATACCCTGTTTTGTTTTGTTTTTAATTTTTGTTTCTTTGATATTCTAAATTTTTAAGGAAAGTATTTAGTCTAAATTTTTTACATTTCTCTCTTCCTTCCTTCTCTCTATTTATTTTCTAGCAGAAAAAAAATTGAAGGAGCATTTTAGAGAGGACTCTCACATGGTTCGCTGAAGATACAGAGAACATCCATGCAAGCACTCTTCCTACAGTGTGCGAGGGAAGAGGCATTTTGAAGAGATGTCCATTTTAGAAAGACACCACGTCTTTCTGCATGAACTCAAAAATTCACTTGATTTCATTTAATAATCTTGGGCCAAGGATTATTGCTGGCACCCTGCTTAACACATTTTCCTAACCAGGTCTTGTTTTCATTAAAATACTTTTGATAGATTATAATAGTGCTGTCTTTATTGTTGTTGTTGTTAATTTAATACTAGGGGAAATAACGGAGGAGAAAATCTTGTTTTGATGTGGAAATGGAGCCTAACACCCTGGTAATAGGAACCAAAAATCTTGGGTTTGAGTGCAGGTAAACATCTGTGGAGCTGGAACATCTTTTTTAACAACAACAACAAAAAGAGCAAGTTGATTAAATTAAATGTTCCAATTACCTTGGCTTGTTTGAATTACCTTGGCTTATTTGGATGAGAAAGTTCTGTGGCAAAATACATGTCACCTTTCAGATTTCAAGGGGGTTTCATCTCATCTTTGCCACCACAGGCAGGTAGCTCATGGTGCACTAACCTTCATTGCAGGCTTGGCTACCTGGGGACATGCAGCAAAGGCAAACTGAACCAGTTAATGGTGTGAATTAAAGGGCATTAAAAATCCTGCGGGTGTTCTCTTTCGAGTTTTAAGAGGCTGTATGCCACTTCAGTTTAATCTTTCTCTGAGGAGGGCTTGTCCTCAGTGAAGTGTTAGCATAAGGTATAACTCCAGCATTGTTCCTGGCTGAACTCCTGCACACACAGAGCAGTCTCTGACTTGAATTAAGCAATGATTTAGACACCTTTGCTGTGTTTTGCATCCGTGCTGGTGGATGAACTGAAGTGCCTGGTGTCTTGCTTATCGGGGTGCAGAGGCTTGCTAACAGCTGGCGTGCAGTCTGCCATACTGCAACAGAGCTGAATTAGCTGATTTGTCAGAAGCCCAGGCTAAAGGTTGAGTAACGCTTATTTTCAAACCAGCAATGGGGAATTCAGCCACTGGCTGCTAATCCCTGCACGGAGCGTGTCACTAGCCAGTCTCTCCCTGCAGCTTCAATGTTTGCAGCGTGATCATGTTTGCCCAAGGGAGGCCAGCTCCAGAGGAATCAAGCTGCCTCTAAGGGTACACGCACATGACTGGAAGCAATTGAGTTACTGAGGCTTAACAAGTTACCTCTAATCAGTTGATGAGCTGTAACTCAATAAGACAGAGATTTTATTGCTTTTAATTGCATGTCTCCATCTTTGGTAACCTGAGTTAACCCTGCACTAGAGATGTTCCCTGAGAAACTACAATATATGAGTAGAGAGACATGAACGGGGAGGAGGGGGATTCATCGCTCCCACTTTCAGTCATGTGAATTACCTGGCTTGTCTCTGTGGTATTCTCTAGAGCCAAAGGAAAGAGGAACCTCTGTGAGGCGGCTTTGAGCACATAAATTAGGCGCTTCCTCGGAGTCCCTCTCTGGAGGAGCTTACCTCTCTGCATTGGTCACAGAAGTCATTAGGAAGAATAGCCAGCTAATTTAGGCACAAATGCTTCATTTGGGTATTGTGCCTACATGAAATGGAAAGTGGGTTTTGGAAGACATTACCATATGTGTCTTCTCTGCCAACAAACAATAGATGTTTCCCCCATAAGTTGGTGTCTGATGCCAGCAGGAGCCACTTACGTATGTATTCACAGGTTTTGGTTTAATTACACTGATCTTTTGCATATGACAGAAATTTAATATTTTAATTAAACTTTTTTTACCTCCCCCCAAATTTTTTTTCTCCCTGAATTTGACCTGTATGAAACTCTGAAGTGTTTCATGCTGGAAGGCAACTTCCCACTCGTCCTGGAAGTGCCAGGTTTATGCTGATTGTTAATAGTGGGAATGAATGGCACCAGCTGAGGCATAAGGACACCCCACAGTGCTTCCCTCCAGCAGAGCCATCTGAGACAGTGGAAAGGGATTTTTCATTTTTTAGTGATGAAATATGAGGACATCAGATCAGAGAAACTAGATCAGATGTGACTGAAGAATTTGGCCACAGAGTAAACTACAATTAGGATTTTGCTCTTTCTTTCTTCCAGCTGCAGGCTGCAGCTACTGTACTTTCAGACGTTACCAAACTGCACAGTGAAATAACATCAAGAAGCCATTTCATTTTCTAAATTAGCACTGGCCTTTCATTCACCTTTCTGTCCTCTTGGGTTACCCAACTCCATATTAGAAGTGTTCGTCTGCCTTGCTTCTATGGCCCTTCATTGTTTGTGTAATTGGAAAGAGTCAGTACAACTGCACTTTTGTGGTTTGGTTTTAGTTGCTCTTACTGCTGACTGTGTAGAACATTGCTATATATTACAGTTTAGAAAATCACTTGTATACAAAGGCCTTTCCCAAATATCGATTCTGAAAGCTCTTCTGTAACTGCATGGGGTAGATAGGTTTAAATTTACACATTTTGCAGCCACGTTAAGGGAACTGGTGAAGGTTATGGTAACCCAGGATGGGTTAGAGGAATTTTAACAACAGCAGTGTAAGCAGGTCTCTGCAAAGCTCTACCCATGTGAAACATGCCTCTGACTTCATGTTTCACAACATATTCAAAGCCTGATTCCTACTCATCATCTTTCATATTCTGTGTTTACAAATATGGAGCCTGTTTCAAACAAAGTAGACTTCCCAGTGAAAACTGGGAGAAATATAAGGTGCCATTTTGATTTTCTGGGACATTTAACTGTTACATTAAAAATTAAAGTAATAATAAACAGAAATTGAGAGGTCTGCCATAACTTACAAGTGAAAAACTCATGTACTCTCACAGTTCAAGTCCTGGTGCCTCACTTCTTGCTGTCTCTATGTGAAAAACAAACATACCTCTGAACGCTTTGCCGCTTGAGAAACGTCAGTTTTATCAGCATAGATAAAAGCTCCAGATACTTAAGAGACCACTAATGCCCCTCTCCCCCTGCAAATCGGAGTTGAATTCATAACACTTTTTTGTTATGGTTCAAACTCAAGCTGAATTCTTCTTTATGGGAATTTGCTTGAGGAAAAACATTGCAAGATGACCATCTGTTGGATTAGACAACCACTTCATTCCCAAACCCCAGCCTCCCCCATTGCCTCCTTCTCACCCACCTCCCTGCAGTTCCATGCAGCACATTTCAAAGGCTAAAAAAGCAACACTGAAAATGCTTTATCCCAGAAACTCAACAGTATGCCCTGAGGAGACAGCTTCTCCTTTGAGGGCAAGTCCCTTTAGTTCTAATTCCCATGCATGCTTGCTTTCCTTCTCTTCTCCTATACCGGGACTAGATGCTGGTGCTCATGGTTTCTCTCTGCGGGTTATCCTTGCTCCACTTTTAAAACCTCAAGAGCTCTCCAGCAGATGTGAGAGCCTCAGGCTCACTTGCCCTCTGAGCCACAGAGAAATCCTGATTATACAGAACCAGATATTGTGTGTCAACAACAGGCATTGCAGGATGGAGGTGTATTTTCAACAATGAGCTGCTAAACCTATAAAGACCTATAAAGACTTCTAATTGAATTGCTAAAACCCTGCAAGGGAGAGCTGGTCAATGCAACATAGTTCCCTCCAAAGCTCTCATGGGAATCATGGTGCCAAATTCCTGCAGAAAACCTAGGATCGATGTAAAGATATTCAGACTCCAGAAATGAATGCTACTACTGCTGTGGCCTTCCCCTATATCTGCAACATGCAGCATATAGACACTTTCTATATGAATCCACTTTTTTATTGGTATGCCTACATGAAAATAAATTATATTACAGCAGCATAACACTGAAGTAAAGCAGTGGTGAGCCAGGCTTCATACCTCATAACTTAATTCACTCACACCTGCCCTTCAAGTATGTCTGTGTGTACATATATATGCATCTATACACGTATATAGTGTGTGTTTGTGTATTTGACTCTGCACATAAATAATTATATGCTTTTCTAGTTTGAATACTTTATCAGGAAAAAATATACTGGAGTTAAAGGTAGGACATTAAAGTTAAAGTTATGACAGTCTCATTACAAAATACAAATATTTGTGATTCTTCCGTGTGTCCACTTGTTTGAGCTGGGCCCATAACCCTTTCCCCCCCTTTCCCTCTGGCTTAGGATGAGAAGCATTTTGTTCATATATGACAGTTTCAAGGAACTCTTAAAATTTCAAGGAACTCTTAAAACAAGAACTTAGTAGGAGCAGTAGAGGCTGTCAGTTATAATAAAACCTATAGACACAAACTCCAGAAAATGTTTAACAGCACAGTTCAAGTAGGTGTCGTCTCAATTACCCTATGGAAGCCACTGTTTCTCTGCAAATGCATTGCAAAGATGCGTTCTTTCACACTTGCTGCTAATGTTTTGACTGCTGAAATCTTTCTGCTTATTTGTCTTTGTTTTAATTAGCCAATGTCAGCAGCTGTCTAACAATGGAAAGGTGCACAGTTGTAACCGGTACTGTCATACAAGGGAATTCAGACACTTTTGCATGGAAATGAGACATGAATAAGTACACTTATCAATGCTTGCATGGGCTATGTCTATGCTATCACTAGGAGCAGGCATGAGAGTGGGGTAGGACACAGTATTCTAACTGATACTTGTGGAGAAGAGAACTTAGTAGCCAAATTTGGTGCTCTATTTGCCTGTATCACAACAGTGAAGATTTTTATATTGCACTTGTCAATAACACCCACTGCACCTTGTTTCATGCCTGCTTAGGCCCATCTAAGATACGTCTTGTCTACTGAGCTTTGGCTTTTGAAATATGTGGTAGAAGAACCAGTTGAAGAGGTTAATATGTGGCTGTATCTCCCTACTCACAATGCAGGCATGGCATATTTAGGCCTGTGCTGAGGGATAATATGAGTTCAAGTCTTCAGGCATTCATCGCTGCTGTGCCTTGGACATTTCCTCAACTCTACTGGTGAATATAGCTGGACTCAAACTGTATGAACACACAGTGAGCCTAAATGAGTAGTTAGGTTTTGCCCATGCTTGAAAGGCAATTTTGATATGTAGCCAGGATGAGAGCTTTCTAGACACAGAAATCCTAGGGCTGTAGCTTAAAATGATTGAAATCTGCTATAAAAAGAGGAGATAGAAGTGTGTTTTGCTATTTGTTAAGACCCATATCCCCCTGCCACCGAGGCTTTGGGCTCTGAAGTCCTTCTGAGTTACCAATGACTGCCAAATAGTACCAGAGGCTGGGGTACCAGCCCACACACTCCTTGCATAGCTACACCACCTAGAAAGGCTGTTGGGAGAAGGGTGGCACTAGAGCTGCTGCTGCCCTTCATGGAGTTTCATTCAAAGAAGAGATGTGACAAGCAGCTTCAGCAACTCTGAGGCTGCTCTGCAGTCCTGCTGTCCTGCAACCTCAACATTTGAGTAGGTACCTCGACACTCCATAAGTGTTTTGACAATGAAAATTTGAAGCTTTGCACACAAAATTAGAAGCACACAAATGCACATACCAGCTTAACCTTCAAAATCATGAGACACATTAATCCATCACCAGTGAAGGTGCCAGATAGCTGGATTACAGTGTCTTTAATTTTCAGTGCCGATATCTGAATAAAAAAGAGAAAATATTGTACTTTTTTTAAAGACCAGGGTGAGCTTAGGATACTAGCATTAAAAAAAAAAAAATCATAGAATCACAGAATGGTTGAGGTTGGAAGGGACCTCTGGAGGTCATCTTGTCTACCCTCCTGCTCAAGTAGGGTCGCATAGAGCAGGTGACCTGTTTGAACATTTAACTGACTTCTTTATTTTTAAGGTTTTCAGTTGAATTTGCAGTGGGTGACCCTCCAAGTGCTTATCTGAATTTAGATAAGCCTCCAAGAGTTCGGAAATCTGCTTGAAGAGAAACTGACTTTCTCTAAACCTTGGTAAACAAATCCTACTGAAAATCTCATGAAAATAACTTCTTTTGTCACAATGAACCACAATGCAATAGAAATTAATTTACTGAATAGCTCTCCACTTTTTTTACCAGAATTTGAAGTGTTACTGGCCTCATTCCTTAAAATTTTGATCACTTCTTTCCTTGATATTTCTGAGAGTTCCTATTTCTTCTGTTTTTTGACCTAAATTGATGAGAACAGTCTTTATTTTGGAATTTTCATGTATGGATAAATAACAAAAGAACAAATGCACACATGAAGCAAATCTTTTCATAATTGAAAATGAATTTAGTTTGAGCTTTAGGTTAATATTAAGGTCATTTCTCATTTTAGATAAACTGTTTATTTCCACTAATCAAACACCAATCTTAGCTTTGGCCAAAACCTAATCTGAATGTGAGCTTTTCCCTCAACAAGATAACTTTTCTGGGAGCTTACGATTTGAGAAGGAGCTGCAGTTCATTAGCGTTCTTCTGTATTCACAACCACAACTTTCTCCAAGTTTCAATTACTTTCAGGTAACACAGTTCATGGCCAAACAATGATTCTAATAGAGAGATTAATCTAAGTCTCCAATGTATATAGACAGTACACTTGCTCTGAAAGTAAAACAGGGTAGGGGAAAGGCATAGGAACTGACACTGTCTAGTAACTGCATGATTGTCTTGACAGTGTTATTAACTTTCCAGAATCTAATGGAAAGAAACAAGGTGAGGAGGTGCAGGGTGACTGCAGAAGACAATATTAAACACATCAAAGGCCTGGAGAGTGTAGAGTTTTGAACACACTGCCTGTCTGAACTGATGGCAGTACTTCTAAAATCTGTTTCAGGGCAGAACAGATTTCTTCCTCATTTTGGGATCAGAGATCTAGCAGGAACAGGATGTGTTCCTTTAAGATTTTCAGGGCAAAATCACCAGCTCAGATAAATCAGTATAACTCCATTGTGGCTTTAATTCAATTATACCTGTGCCTGAGCATCTTGCCCTTGAATATTTGAAGAAGGAAACTCTTCCCTCTCAATGAGTTTATCAACTAGATAGATAGGATGGAAGAAAGGAAATATTACTGTCTGTAATAAAACTTACTTATTACAGGCAAGCAATTAAGGGCTAATTAAGTTATAAAGAGCTACATTTTCTTCTTCACCAAGAAATTTCTGCAGCAGAGTTGGGGAAGACACCAGGGACGTGGTTGCAGCACACTAATTTACATCATCAGTCACAGACAGGTAGTATCTTAGAACAGCTCTTATGCTTGGTGTCCCCTAGAAGGACTTTCCATTGATGGAAAGCTGGTATAAAAGAGATTTGCTGTCTGTGCTTCCTCCCTGAAGTGAAGAAGGAATGTGACAGATGCAAACTCCCGTTGCCGTTAATTTGCACTGAGGAATTCCCTTTGGGTATAAGCAGCAAGGACACCAATCTTTTTTGCAGGTAGTGTGAATTAAAATAAAAACAAGAAACTTTGCTCTGAACTTTTTTCCGAAGGAAAGCCTAGGAAGTCATTGACAGAGTACGGTTTGGAACCCAGTTTTGAGGATGTTTCTAATTCTTCTGTTCATTAAATTGCCCTTCCTCCCTGTTTTATTTCTTATATCTTTGTTCCTGGTTATGGGGGTACCTTGTCAGTCTCCAAAATAATTCTGTGCAAAATAAAAAAATGCATGATGACATTTTGTCAATCAAATACAAAGGAATCAGAGGTTACAAGAATAATTCTATGACACATTTAGAGATTTCTTAGCCACTACTGTATTTGTGTCCTGATATTCTTCAATGCAACTTCTCTTCAGTTTAGATCACAGGAACATAGATTTTAATCTCTGCTACATACTATTCCTATTAATCTTTTTTATTGTACACAGGGTCTGTGTCTGGCATGTTATTTCCCACTTGTCAGAAGGAAACCATTCTGTTTGAGGGCAGCTTTGATGGTCTTAATACTGGTTTTTATTCTGCACTGAAACAGAACTAGGACTCTTCAAACATTCCTACAGAAGTGAAACTGTGCCAAAATAGCTATTGTCAGACTAGGGTGCCTTTGATTCAGGAAGCCTGGTAAGTATATTAACTATTTTCCCTTTACAATCCTAGCTGCTGACATTATGGGGCTATTATGTGACTCTGTGGAGTCACAGATAAAACACATAGTGAACCACAAGTTAATACTCCTTTTCAAACACAGACAGGTATGAGAACCCTAACGCTATTTCACCATCCTACCAGAACCCCTGACTGCAGTTTGCATAGGAAATGATGGTAACAACACCCCTGTCAGCACTCCTTTTTGTGCAAGATGATAGTTTATCTTCTTGATATAAACAGGAGGCAATCTTTGCCTATCAGTAGATTTCAAAAGATTTTGGATCTGCTTATTGCAAAAATGTGACAGCAATTAAGGGGTAACCTAGAGTTAGGTGGCCGTGGTTTGAGAGTGTCACAGCTGCATGAATGCCCATGCTGTATAAGAAATGCACTTTTTAAATGACAACACCATTTAAAAGAGCAAAGGACAGGAAGGAGAAGAGGGGAATGGGAAGGAAAGTCTCTTTCCCACAGAAGAATAAGATCAGTTGAGCACAAGGGTAAAAGCTACCATGGCCCTGTCAATGACCCACAGTTTCCAGGAACTGGATCCGAGCTTAAATGGGGTGAGGTAAGTATAGTTTTGTGTTCTGCCTCATGGTGACAGTTCTCATTACAGGAAAGGGAAAGAATGTGCTCATCAAAATGTGCGGGTACCTTATGTCAAAATTGAGGTTTGGATTTGTAGCATTCTCTGCAATGTGTCGGCAGGGATTCGGAAATTGCAAAACCAAAGCCCAGTGGGGCAGCCATGGATGGCTGATGGCCTGCATAAGCCAGAGCATCACTCTAGTGCCTTCTGCCAGGTGTTGAGTAGTGTTGGTGTTGGGATCTCTGAAGGCTGGATGGGTACACCAGAGGAACCACAGAATGCGGCACAAACCATGGACCTCTCTGTCCAGCCTTCTGCTTCATATTTTCAGGGGAGGGACCAGCTCTACCAGTCTTCCCAGGTGGCCTAGGTTGAAAGATGAATTCTTCCTGAGAAGAACATGACACCAGACTGCATTGTTTGCCATGAGAGAGAAACCCTGTGGTCAGTGAGATAACTCACGGCCTCATTTAACTACCTACATCACTGGAAATGTCTATTAAACTGCCATTCCTTAGGGAGAAATAAATAACGAAGAAGGAAAATGGCCAAGCTCAACAGCACAAAGGATATAATTGCAGAGCATGTTAAAGAGGTATTATTAAGTGAAGTGGGCTGGATGATTTACCTGAAATCAGCTCACTGAAAATTTTACACTGAGAGGCATGGGACAATGCCAAGGTTAATCATCTGTACGGCTTGCTCATAGCAAACACTCCCTGCATAGACATCTATCTGCTCTTTAAAAATAGTGAAACTGTAGAGTGTAATCAGGGAGGAAGAATGAAAGATCAGACTCTCTGCATCACATATTTAATACAAAAAGTAATATTTTAAATTGCCACATGGTGCTAATGAAACTAAGAAGCTAATAGAGTGTAAGGAGAACAGTACACATCATCTTCTACATGAAGTTTGCATTTTAAAGCACCCTAGGGCATATCTTTACATGTAAGAGACTTTGTAAAACCTAACTAAGAGGTCTTTTATAAGTCAAAAGTGTTTCTGTACTATTACACTGATCATTAAAGATGCAAAAGACTGAGCTACTCTTCCAGACTACTGGATTTCTTGAAGCCAATTTGATGTCACTATTTATGGCTGGTTTCATATTTGTCAGGGAGAATATGCTCAATACTGGCAAAAGTTCCTTGAATTATAAAATTCAGTACAATGCCAGATGTTGCATCTGGTCAAAAAGCGCAAATATATTATTTGGATTCTTGACAATGTTAGAGAAACAGAAGTTTCACACAGCCCATTTCACGGAGGCATCCATGTTAATTCCACTGTTTACAGCAATTGTCAAATTTAGTTCTGGTTTATGAAAGCTTAAGCATTTGGAATTTATTAAGTGTCTGTAACTAAGTAAGATGCATTTGCAGGTTATTTTGTCTTCAGAAAAATGAATTTTATTATTCACATTTCTGCATAATTGATATTCATATTAGAAGAACTATTATCTTGCAATAAATGGGTGCCTTCAAAATACTCTTTGGACATGATGAACCAAAGAACACAAGAATGTAAGAAGGGACAAAGACCTTGAATATTGCTATGACAGAATTATCTTAAACATTCAGAAAGTATTTTGAAGTAATTTTCAGTTAGGAGTTATTGAAGGGTTTATTTTAACGGTTTAGGTGTATATAAGAATTTACAGAATTATAGTGTAAATTCCCTGTTTAAAAGGGGAAAAAATACATTTTTGATAGATAAAAAGATACTTGAAAAAAAAATTTGACCATACAAAGCAAAACTCTGGAGGAAAATCCCCCACTGAATTTGACATAAATTGAACACCCCTCCGTTTCTGTTACTTTTAAAATCTTCACCAAGATGCAGAATTTAGGATTTTGATAATGCAAATGATGGTGTTTGTTTATCATGTTAGGCCTGAGTATTTGAAGTCCCCTTCCAGACAATATATGAGTAACAGAGGACTGTGAGAAAACATCATGTTCCCTGCAGAAAACAACATTCCCTGTGGAGGCTGTTTTTCCAATAGAAATAATTCTCAACTGTCATGTCTTAAACATACCAGGGAGAAGCTACATACTAAAAGCAAGGAAGCACTTGGGAATGATTTGTTCTTTCAGCATTTTGCTACACGGGGTGATAAAGGATGGACGAATCTGGGGACGTTTGACAGTCAGGGATCCTTGACTATGTAATATACAGATTGAGCCACATCTTAGCCCTGTTTAATATACTTCTAGCAGTGGAGGGCTGGTCCCACACACTTCACTTTTGTGCAATCTTCTCAGTTACTAGTTTGTCCCTAAAATCATGGTGGGTGACAGGGTTGGCATACTTCAAAACAGATTTCTGCTTGTGATTTCTAGCATAATTTTGACCTTTTCATTCCAGCTGAATTATGCAGAGGGGCTTCCTCCAGAGTGTGAAACTCTCCTGCCTGCATGCGTGAGGCTGAAGGCCACCTCTGTCCAAAGCCCTGCACTCTGGGCCTCAGGTGAGACAACAGTATTTGTACAACAGGGGTCATACTTTATATAAAGCTAATGAAATGGCCTTATGAAGATAAGGCTTCATTATAAGCAAACAGTCGATTCCTTTGTCCCTTTATGTGTCCCCAAAAGCCATCAAAGAAAATGTGCCTGCAGCCAACACCAGCTCTAAGGAGGGCAAAGAATTTCCTTTTCAATGAGCAGTGATGCCTGGAAGAGGCAGCTCTTAGCCATGCCCTAAGAGGGTGTGTGGTACTGCATTATAACTGAGCTTAGTGTTTCTGGTCACAGACCCCTTTCTCAGGAAAGCTGTGTGATTAAAGATCTAATTACACTGTTTTCCCTATACTTCATCTGTATGCCCTGACCTGACATTAGAAGTCTAATTTGTTTAAGCAAATGAAAGATGTCTGTCCTGGCTAATTTGTATTTGGCAACACTGCTGTAGAAATTTTTCAAAGAAAACATTGCTTCTCTCTTCTTGCCAGGGGCAGGTAAATGTGATGTGAGTGACAACCTGATTGCTGGTTCTGGGTTAAGAATGAGATGGGCGAGGCTGAGACCCTACTATGGAAGCACAGGAGACAAAATGTCTTAGCAGTAACGAACATGTTGCAAACTCTCTGCATCACCAATGCCACATTTCAAGGCCACATGAAATTCAAGGGAAAAGGTCACAAGGAAGAGTCGACTGTGGAATTTGAGTGACCCTATTCTGAGAAATTGAATCTCATAAAGAAGTTTAGATTTCTATCTGAGAGATTGGGAGTGAAATGAAATCAGATCTTATAGTTGGCCATTTTTCTCCTCCCCTCTTCTCTGACAATAAATACAAGGAAATTCTATTAAATTCCATTATGATTTCTCTCTAGTTGTGACAGCCTGACTCTCTGCCAAATCTCCTGTTGGCAAAATTCCACTACGCAACTGGAGAAATCCATTGGTTATATGAGCAGGAAGCTTGGCTCATAATCCCCAGTCATAAACAGATGTAATTGCAGTTTCTGAGGTGTGCCAAGATGACGGAGGTTATCAAAGTGCAGCACTAGAAGTAATGCTGCTATTTTAGATAGAAGTTTTAATACCTTTTGTCTATTCAAACCTAGTAGGAGTGGATAAATAAGTAAATATTTGAAAGGAGAGAAAAAAGGACAAGCCTTTTAAATTCATAAAATTGCAAAGGACAAGGAGACCTTTCTGGAGGGACAGGGAGGGAAATGTTAACTATTATTCACAGAACTGGGAATTACCCCTCTTAAGAACAGAAATGTGGCATGTCTGAGAAAAATTCTTCCAGAAGGTCCACACATGTTGAAGTAAAGAATTCAGTGTTAATTTAAGCTGAAATGCCAGCAATTATTTCTACTCCACCACCAAGCAAATGTCTCATTTAGCTGTATGACCTTTTTCAATATTAAAATTCAATAAAGATTATGTTGGGGATCTGTAAGTCTGAGGAGACAACTGAAAGCAAAATATGTTCCAGGTTCTTCTTCTCCTATCCTTTTATTCTGTAATGTTGTCTGAAAGGAGAGTGATGGGAATAAGCATTGTATTTTAGCTATGTTTGCAAATGTGGAACCAAGTTTTTGTTGTAGGGGAATTTGAACTTTTTCTATGCGAAGGTATTTTGAAAGCTCTGGTAGCAGGACTGCCATGAGCCCCTCCTAGTGTCACTAAATGGCACGGGCATCTTGCATCAGCCCGGTGACTCCCAGGAAGAGAGTACCTGGAGTGACTATCTTTTCACCTCCAGTTAAAGATTAGGTGAATCATATCAGCAGTAGAAAAAGAGAAAAAATCGAAGCATGCCTAGCTGTTTCAGGAGGCTGCAAATTTATAAGAGCAGTAGGGTATCTGCAATTCTCATTGAGTTCCAAAAGACATTTGGGTTCCTACATTTCTCCATCGTATATGGAATAGGGCTTATTTGGAAATGTTACTCATGCTAGTGTATAGTTATTTTCCTGGAGTCATTTTATTTAAACAATTGTGTTAGTCTAAAAAGGTGTCTTTTCTCCTTTTTTCTTTTTACTGTCGTTTAGTTTAAAGGTTTGAGTGGTGTAAACAGCTTTATCACCATTCACCTTACAGGTCAGCGTCCAGATATAAGTTTCAAAATGATACAGTATTAGGAAAGAAATAAAAACATCATAGAAGAAGAATGAAAGGAAAACAATTCTTTAGGCCATCAGACTCTGATTTGTCCCTTTTATTTGCACTAGTAGTATGGTGTAGTAAAAAGCATATAGATTTGGAAAGGAGTAATTAGATACTAAAACCTAGAGACTGACAAGTGAGGGTAAATGAAAATTTAGAATTCCAGCACTGAAAAAGTCATTAATTGGGAATGTGAGGAAGTTGCAAATGAGAAGGAAGAAGCAGAAGAAAGATGGATGTCTATTTTTTGTATAGTCTCTGTGTCACTGTTATCTGAACACTTCACAACCTCACCATAAGATGAGTTAGTTCATCCTACCATGCTCCTGGAAATTGAGTGATGAAAACTTAACTGTGGAAATGAAATGACAGTGGAAATGAAAAAGCTATAAAAGAGAGCATAGTGAACTATTCACTGTCTTTTTTGGCTTTATATAGTTAAATTTTGACATTACAGTGTATGCCCTGAATAAACAGTTGGATGAGGAGGAACTATTTGGAGCAAACTTTGGTTTATTTACACTTGATATTTTCTATTGGGCTGTGTTCTACTGAATTCAGTCTTCTGTGGAAGAATCAATAAAGAATTTGCTTCTTCCGCTTTCTAGATTTTTTCCCAACTCTCTGCTACTTAATAATGCTCAGATTCCACATTTGGTCTCATCATTTCTGAGGGCATGGCTCAAAAACATTTCATCTTGTGAAGGCAATGTAGAGGCACCACTGCCTCTAACGAAAGCATGCGAGGACTGGATGCCCTGGTCTTTCCTCCTGAGACCCACAGAGCAGGCACCCTCCTCATGCACCAGGCTCATGCCCGATCCTATGATGTCTTGATTGCATGACATGCACAACATCCAGGCAGGAGACAAGAGGGTCCACTTCTAGTCAGGTGATATGGGGAGAGACTGCAGCAAAGAGGAGGCTCCCAGAAATAATTTAGCTATCGCCCACCTCACTCCACGCCCATTTCTGAAATCTCTTAGGACTAAATTGCAGTCTGGGTTATCTGCTCTAATGGTCATGCCCTGCCTAAGGGCTATATGAAGATTATGGACTGAAGCATATGCAGCACCATGGCAGTGGTTCCTTGCATTAGCTGCAATAGAAGAACTGAAAGTCCTATTATCCTTGACTTTGAGGACTGTCCCTGGATAAGGGTTTGAACCCTGGTGGTCATGCAGTGCTGCTAAATATGCAAAATTTTGTTACACCAACAGTACCTATGCTATGAGGCAGAAGACTTTTTTTCTCAGAGTCATCAGTCTAATAACTTTCATCAGCACTGAACAACCTTGAAGGAGAAGTGTCATTTGTTTAGTTTTTTAAAAAAAAAAAGATTGTCACTTAAGAATGTTAGAAGACAATCAGTGACTGCCTATTGTAATCATCTTTTACAGAAGAAATGACACATCCCAATCAGACATCCTTTGGGGACATGACCTCTTTTATCAAAACACTTATTAGAGTGGACCAGTGGTCCTAGAAGCTACCTAATGCATACAAATCTCCTTGCAACATAAAAACTTTCCTGTTGAAAGCCTTCTGCAGCCTCTGGCAGGTTTGAACACAGGTTTGCTCTCCTGCAATAAGTGGAACTTTATTCTGCAATTACGTCTCTGGAAGTTTCTGTGTATATTGATTAACAAAAGCTCACAGCAGTCTCCTGAGGTCACTGGTTGTACCTCGCTGGGTCCCCACCAGGGGTACAGACACTGAAGTCACTGGGGGTCTCAGGAACTGAATTGCAACGAGTAGCTCCCCAATCCTGGCTGAATACTGGCATGTGAGAGATTTTCCCTTACAGCATGCTGGATGTCTCTAAGCTGTTTGGAGTACCTTCTGTGAGAGCATCTGCTCCACCCCTATCACAGGATTGAAACCTTCACATAAAGGAGTGAAGGCAATGGGAAGTGTGTGACGATAGAGGAGTGAAAAGAGGGAGAGGAAGGAAGACCAGGGCAAAAGGAAGAAAAAAGGGGAGCATGAAAGGCATGAAAATGGGGAGAGAAAAAATGAAAACCAGGAAAAAAGGAAAATTAGATGTTCTGAAGCTTTTACAGACACAGCACAGGTTTTCCCTGGAGGATTTGTCCAGCGGTTGTAGTTGGTGAATTACCCCATGTTTAAACCTTCAGAAGTTTCAGCTGGTTTCTAGCCACACAGTAGCTGGAAGCAGCCTAAGATTAGTGAAGATCCTTGTTCTTTCCATGTGTAGAAAGAAAGCCTTGAGCCTGTTGATAGAGGAAGAGTGATGATTTTTTTTCCTTTGCCTTTTTTTCAAGCTAACAAAAATTAAAGACAAAAATTGCTGTTGCAGGCACATCCTTAAATAACAGAGCTCTGTCACCTATCTCTACTTTCATCAGGTCACCATAAATTCTACCTTAGGAAAGGTATACAGTAGATCTTGATAGAGGATATTGATGGAAGAATGAAATACCATTAAAAACTTGCTTTCGCACTGTGCTTCAGGATGCTCCTGCTCATCCTAATGCTTTTAAGTACAACTGAGTGTAGTACCGTATTAATATCAGATAGTAACTCTAAGAGGAGACTGCATCCTGCCCCCCGAGCACTTAGCAGTATTGTGCTTTCTATCTGTAAGTGATATGAGCCAGTATATGACATGAGAACACCGCATTATACCATGCCACTGTGACACTGTGTTACACCACCACCACCACACTGAGATGCAGCCCCATGGTGTTATCATGTTGTTGAGCTTAGTCCTGAAAATAAACTCTCTAAAGGTTACAATTATAAATAGACCTGGTACACTGCCTTATCACCTCCGTAGCCTGAGCCGAGGGGTAGCATCTGGTGCTCTCAATGAAATGAGATAGACTGCATATTCCCAGCCTGCTAGAGCACATCACAGCAGTGCCACCAGGGCCCTGTATTTTGCCAGCCGTATGAGAAGTTGGATATTTCATGCGCTGGAATCTGGGGTGGATCCTGTCTATACTAGAGAGTGGTATTGTTTTAACCAGCTCAGTAAAGATCTAACAAGTGCTTGGCCGCAGTACTCTTAGGGACAGGTCTTGTGATGGGCAGAACCACCCACTGTGTGCAGTGTCAGATAACCGGAGCAGTTACACAGCTCAGGTCTTGCTGCCTGCTTTGCCAGTGCCACAGCTGTGGAAATGCGTGGTTGCTGCTGCCAGGGGAAAGAGTAGAAGGCACCTAAAGGCAGGTACTGCTGCAGTGATGGCTCCCTGACGGAAGCAGTAGCTGCTGACTGCTTCCCCAAGGCTCTCACCCTCTGGCTATCTGTCCTAGTTATGCCTTTTTTCTCTACCTGGTCCTGGCGCCTATGCTAGAGGTAGCAAGTTTTGGTCTTAATTGAGAAGCTGTAACCCAGCTCTGAATTATGTGCATTAACACCACGTAGTTTCACTGAAAGATCACAGTGTGTTTAATGAGTACCAGAACCTTCAGTTCAATATCTATAGGTACTTAAAAGATAAATGAGTAACAGATAGCTTTTTAATTTGCATTCATATCATATGACCTATCTGCATAATAATTTTGCATGTAACACTCTAGGAGACAGACAATCAAATAGTTTTCCAAAATGAAGGCATATTATATTAAAGTGTCTAATGTAGATTTCCATGAAATGTTGCTCTCCCCAGAAGCCCCATCTGACTTAAACAGGAACACTGCTGTCCATGAACTAAAGAAAAACAAAAGACTGCAAATAAAGATAATAGTTCTGTGATATGTCTGATCTGGGGAGTGATATCCTCTAATGTGGCTGCTGGGAGAGCTGTTTAATTTAATTTTATTTAACATTTTCATTAATACAAGAACATAAACAGCTTAGAAATGAAACAGTGTGACTATATTCTAGGAAACAGAGCAGATAGATAGAAAAATAATACAAACTGGCTTGAGCTCTGATTTGGGAAATATTTAAACAGTCACTTATTCAGGAAAATGCTTAAAATTACATGTCAAATTTTAGGAATATATCTCTAGAGCTGGCGGTGGCCAGGATATTGATGGAAGGCATTGCACAATGACGCCTGTTTTTGTCATATGTCCTCATGAGTGCACTTTATCACAGGAATGAGAGGAGGGGAGGAGTTATTTTCCTCTTGGCTGTGAAATCTGATGCTGTAATTTTGACTTAAAACTCAGCATTACCATTAAACGTCTTTTTAAACACTTTCTTCAAGGGGATATTTTCATGAGTTGGGTTCTCAGGAGATTTGGAACCAGAGCAGGAGAAAAGCTATATCAATTGTCAAGTTTGAAGAAAAATAGCCAGAATACAAATATGCAATGAAAATGAGAAAAAGAATATATTGAGAGGCCTGAGCAATAGGGAACATTAATGAGATAGTATATTGCACTGCAATATAGATACTAAGGAACAGTGTGATTTAACACTTTCCTTAGAAAGGTCATTTACCAAGCAAAAAGCAGCAGTTGCCTTCCCACAGCACTGTGATGAAACCACAACATGGACTAGCATATTTCTTTCAGTGGGCCAGGTGGAGACAAGCTACAGAGGGCTCCACAAAGATGACAATCTCTTCCCCCAAAAACCCTGAGTATGTTAATGAGAATCGATCACTCACAAACTTTGCCAATGTTAGTATGTGGGTAAGAATGATAAGCACCTACCATAAGGATCAGAATTTCAAATGATCCAGTATACTGGAAAAGAAAATGAAATCATAAAATAAAATTTAATAAAGGCAAGAACAAAGTATTACATAAAGGAAGTGAAAATTAGATGGACAAACACAAACTGGAGAATAAAGTGTTTGTGAAGAAGAGCACCCCTGTATTATCAGGGGTGCAGGACAGTAGAATTAAACTGATCAGAGGTCGAGAAATCATGCAATAGAGGGAAAATTGGGAGAATTGGATTTTTTTATTCTAGAGGAGCTTGAATTTCAGACGGCTGCTTCAAAGGATGGGAAACTGTTCTCTACACTCATAAGCAATAGCACACGGAATAATTACTTTGACCTGCAGCAAAAGAGAATTTAGTTCCTAATTAGGAAAAGGTTCTAACTAAAAGGAGAGTTAAACACTAGATTAGTGTACCAAGGGTTTTGCAGCATCTCCATCTATGGAGTTCTTTAATATCAGGTTATACAAACATCTATCAAGAATAATCAAGATATCCTTGATGCTGCTTCCAGGGAGGAAGAGTAAAAACATCATGAGTCCCCTTCTAGCGTCTACTGGTACAATTTCTAAAAGGTCTAATCATGACACCATTAAAATGCTTGCAGGAAAACCCTGAAAGAGAAGAGGCATACACCAGTGGGTGGTTTAATAGCTCTTTTCCATTTTTACTCACTGTGATTTTCAACTTTACCTTATTGAGCTTGTTTGTCATTCTTAAGGATGACTAGCAAATTCACACATGATTTTAGTACAGTGAATGTCTATGAGTGCACAGAACAACAATACTGTTCTATATCAGAGTGGGCTTAATTATATAAAAAATAGTAATTCTTCCATATGAAGAAGGGGGTTCTCTCATATAACACGTGAACATATGGGAAGAAGCAAAGAGACCTCTCTCACAATTTCAGTGTAGCTATGTAACACCATCTGCATGCACCTCTCTTCCTAGAAAATCCTGGAGTGAGCTCAGGAAGGATAAATTGGAGCAACCAGTGCTAGAAGACCTACAGATGTGGTGGTGGTGGCAAAAAGTGAGGAGAACAGAACAAAAAATATTTATGGTGTCGGTATGATCGAGTTTGTTACCCATATTGACATAATTTGAGGAATTTACTTGCATGCAGTTTCTAAAAGGTAACTTAAATGACTTGCAGTCACTGGAAGAATAATTCTCTGCACAGAGCTCCCTGTAGTTTCTGAGCTGCTAGATATATTATGGGATAGTTTCTTGGCTACAGCAAATTGTCCTTCTATTGACTGTAATGGAGCTGTGTCACGTAACAGTTGCTGAGACTCTGACATTAGGACTGGCTAAAGATATAATGCCTTTTGACTTAATGTGATTTCTACTTACAGTCATTTATCTTTATATACAGTCTAAAAATACAAGCATTTATCTATTTATGTTTTCTAAATCAAGTCACTTTGTACTTTTACTGGGCTCCCTTAATACTTTTGCCAAGATCAAATAAAGAATTAAATGGGTCAAAGAGTAAACAATAATGTATTTACTCATTAATAATAATAATAATGAGGAAATAATGTAAAACTTCCTGCATAGATCTTTGGAATCTGAAACCAAATGCCAGTTCCAATACGTGTAAAATGCCATAGGGCATGGCAACAAAGGTGAGTGACCCCAGAGTAAAGCAAAACCCCCAGTACTTTTATTTTTTAAGATTCAGCTCTTTGCTGACAGAACATCTAAAAACATATTCAGCTGGGCATTACATTCAAATATATGTCCATTTTGGAAAGGCTAGCAGGAGAATTAGGAGTTCAAAGCAATCCTTCACAGCAGGAGAAAAACCATAAACTCCAGAAATTGTCAGCATACATACATTAAGATAGTGCATGGAACTTAACTACACTATAAATTTAAATCTCTCTGGCTTTGTAACATGGAACTCACCTATTGTGGAGTATGCAGAAGGCGGCATTTGGTACGCTTTAGTAATTCTTCAATATTTTATATTACAGCAATTTCATTTTGGGATAACCTAAAACCACATGGAGAAAAGGCAGTCTGAAATCTTAGCACTGAGGCAAGCTTTAGCTGATTCAAGATAGATAAAAATGGAACTACACAAACTACTGGCCCAATTCAATGGCATTTTTTGAAATCTGTACATTTCAAAAGGGAAAAAATTACTCACTGGTTTTTTGCCTGGCATCAGAAAAAATAGTTAGAAATCCAAACTTCATTGCCTGAAATCTTGCTTGGATTGATTTATTTTAAAATTAATATGTGACCAAAATAAAATCCCATATGGCATTTAGTAATTTGAAATCCAGTTTCTCTGTTGGGAAAAGAAATCCTTTGACACATCAGAAAGTTTTATACACAGGTAAATATAATTGTAGTTGATAAACAGTGCAAATGCAACTGCAGCATGTTTTAGTTTTATAGAATAACATGAGTTAAAAAAGAAGTAAACCCCCCCCCAATACTTCTTCCCTCTCCAGAAGATCAGTTTTCACATTAAACATCTCAGAGGCACAGAGAACATTAAGTTAGAATGGGGGACTAAGATCATTGACAGCAGTATCTCAGTGGGACATTGGTTATCTGCCTATTTCTGAAAATAATTTAGTTGTGGAGCTTTAATGTCCAGGGAATTAAGCTGTCTGGAGCTGAGCTGGAACTGACTGTTGGTTCAGCATCCAGTACAAAGCAAATTTTCCTGGGATCTTTGAATCCTCCTCTAGTGGCACTATTAATTAAATAGGAATTAGGTGTGGAAATTTGGGGCATACCTTTATTTGTTAGAAAAAAACCCTAATACACCGAAGTAGCTTTCTCTGTATCTTACAACTAAGACAGAATATTAGCAAATATTGTGCTGGGGATTAGGATATGTTCCAAGCTCAGGGTCCCAGAGCAGAGACATTTCCTTTTTCGAAAGCAGAGGCTACTAAAATTCTTGCCACAGTGCAAATGCACAACAAGTTCACAGACACACCTTGCCCTGTTGGTAAAAATCCTCCTGAAATCAACAAACCAGGTCCCAATAACTTCCACAGAACAATCTAAAGTCTCAACAAACAAGGTGGCAAGGGAGAAGAACAAGCACAATCTCTTCTTTCAAGTATGAAGGGAAAGATGCACATCCTGCATGCCACCAGAACATCTCTGTCTCCTTGACAATATCCTATGGGAGCACTCAAACCTATCTGAAGATAGCGTAGGTTCAGCTGACCATCCTCATTTTCTGCCTAGAAGCCAGTTCCTGCTCAGCATCTAAGCAGTTAGGCAGGACAAGCCTTCCTTAGGAACCATACTTGTCACCTAAAAGGGTTCCCCTTCATGTTAATACCCAGACAAAAGTAACTCCTCACAGCTGCTTGTGAAGAGCACCCTTATAATCCATATTTCAGTCCTAACAAAACAGTTTGCTATGTCCCTTGAGTAGGCAAGCACAGAGATCTTTAAGGCAGAATAGTTTGCTGGAGGTAAACCAGTTGTCTTCTCCACTCCTATCAATACCCATTGTTTTCTGAAATAAGGAGATCTTCAGATGCCAGCAGGGACAGTCCATTAGAAACAACAGCCTAACCAAGTTGCAGGGAAGCATGCCCTGTTATTTCCTCACTCTAGGTAGCTCCAGGCAGTCATGCTATCATCTGCACCCTGTCCCAATCCAAGGCCTTTTGAGGGTGTACAGGACAAATGGGAGCATATGGATCACAGTTCAGAGCTCAAGTCTCCTATCTCACCCTCAAAATTGCTGTGCAAAATACCATGATGGACATTCTGATCTGTTGGCAGCTGAGCTGCCGTTATTACCCACTGTCCGTTGGGCTACAATCATTAGTAGGTCTCTGTCACTAGGATATTCTGCCCATCATTCCTTGCTCTTCATACTTCATCAGAAGTCTTATATCAAGGGCTGTGGGAAGGTACCCTTTTCCAGTTAAAACAAATGTTTATTGGGGTTCGGGGCTGGAAGGAGAAGACAACATGCAAAACAGACTTCAGAAGTTATTTTTCTTCTCCTTCAGTGGGATACTGTTTGCCTGATTTTAGTGTTCCGGAAGTTATATACCTTATCAAAGCTACTTATCTAGGGTACCTCTACAGTAAAGGACAGCACAGAGATGCCTCTAGATGGGAATTCATCCCCTCTTCCTTAGCCCCACCATAGGATGGAATTAACTGCCACCAGGGGATGTTTCTTTACTATAAAGAAAGCCTAGCCAGGCCTTGTAGACTAGAAGCCCAACGTGTAAGTAAACTTTGAAACCTCACTGGGAGTAATCCCACCTCCAGTACTAAACTGGAGTACCTCACTGGACTGAGTAGATTGCACTTGTGGAGCTTCCCACTACAAAGAGGAGACACCATCACAACGGTGTTATGAAAGTCTTGGTGCTTACTAAATAGTAAAGCTATTATTCATTTTCATTGACATTAGCAGGGCTCTTAAAGCACATAGATTTCTTTGGCTATTGTTAGGTAAAATGTCAGTCCTCTAGCCTGTGATTAGAAAGCTTTCAGGCTAAAGGTATTATTTCCTTCTTTCCATTATGTGTGTGAGACAGAACTCACAGTTGGTGGAAATGAGATGGAAGGGAGTTCTGGAAACAAAACAGAGTAATAATGGGATTTTTTTACTCTCACTCCAAAGATCAGTAGTAACCACAAAAGCCACACTGTAAAAGTATCAAGTAGGGTTATAGTCTATGTTTGCTGGCTTATGTAGATTTCTCTGCCATATTTGCTCAGTGCACAAGTAAAAAGATAAACTGAGTGTCTACAAGCCCTGCAAACCCAGCCTCAAGTCTAAAACCTCCTATAATAAAAGTGCAGTGACTAAGACATAGCTGACAATTTTGCTGACAGCGCATACATCGGAACAGAACACAGCTCCTTCTTTCAGATTGTAACAGCTCTGCATCGCTAACAATAGGAAATCTTGGTTTGGTCAGTAAATGAAGCAGAAATCTTCAAGGACACATACATAATGTGGATCAAGAAGTGCTTTTTGCACACTTCAGACTGAGACCACATTAACTGTGTAGACTTGTGCTCTGCTGTTCCTTCATGGCATTGGTAACGGTATTGCTCCACCACAGCCCATCAAAAGCACCTGTTGAGGAGTGCCTATAATGAAGATCTTTGATGCAGAGGAGCAAGAAGGCTCTTCCTGTATATCTTCAAGAAGGCAGTGAGCAGTATAAGCTTGAGTGGCCTGATATTAGCTCAGGCTGGGAATTTAGTGCAGGATCTCTCCTGTCACCTAGCCCTCAAAGAAGCAACCTGCGTCACAGATGCTGTAATAAGGAGAAGGAAGGAACATGCATGATGGTCATGGTTTCTACTCTCTGAGTAGAAAACGCAGCAACGAGATGGCTACATCCTTCATGTAACTACAGAAAGAAAGGGAGAGCAATAATCCAACTTGTGAACAGGTTCTGTTCCTGTTTAAAACTGGCTTTCATCTTACTGAAGTCCTTCAAAAGAGTGTTAATTTCCTTATCCAATAAAGTAATATTGAACAACAAACAGAATTTTAATCTCAGCAGCTCCAGCTGGGGGAAGAAGCCATTACTGAGAACTCATCTTTATTTATGGTTTTGGTTGTTTGATGTTTTTTTTCCTCAAAATGAGAATAATAATCCAGTAGGAAAAAAAAAAAATCTCTATAAATCAGATGCAAAATCTAGTACTGCCAGATCCTGTAATTTTAACATGAGTCATATGTTTGTTCTTTTTGTATTTTCTCCCTTAAAATCCCAGTTCTGTGAATCAGGTAATGATAGCATCTAATATTTTGAAAGAAAGTAAGTTTCCAGTCCTCATTCTGCTCTATGAAAACATTCCAACATCTGGAAGGAATTGAGAACAACCAAAATGTTTTATTTTAAACGATGCTTGGTGAAGGACAATCTTAAGCAAGACTGATTTGGGGAGATTCCCAGGGCTGCATCCATATCTGATGTTTGTAGAAAGAAATCACAAGGGAGCCATCTAATGCTAGGTGAAACCTTAACACTGTGTAAAGATTTCTGTGTTGTTGTCTAGTGTCTTATATATGAAGCGGCTTATGCTTCTAGTGAGGAAAGACAGCAACCCTTACTGTGGTGATGGTGGCGTATCTTAAAACCTATACTCTATTAGCTTACATGCTAGAAGATGAGATTTCCTTCACTTGCCTCTACTCCTTTTTCTTTCCACCTGTGTATGATGAAAGGAGGGAAGGGAAAAAGTGAATTCTAACCTGTATTAAGGTGCACCGTGCTGAATAGATTTAGAAGCATCTCCCTTGCCATATTAAACTAGATTAGTCTGATGGACCAGTTTTGCAGTTTGTTGTACCAAGTTTTATATGGACCAGTTTCAAACAGTTGCTACATTGTTTATCCAGCCATATCAGAATGGAAAGGATAGATTTATAACACTTATAAAATCAGCAGGTTGAAAAGGGCAACTTGATTAGCCAGTCTGCAGTACGCCTTACACTTTGCAAACTAAACACACCAGCTGGAACTACTTAGCCTGCTAACAAATATCCATATGCCATGAAATTTCATAAACAATGAAAACGGTCATTTTTTTTCCCTTTGGTTCAAAACATAATCTACTTTTTAAGCATGTTTGCATTTTTAAGAGACTGTTGCAATGAGACAGAGAGCAACTGGAGTTAAAGCTATAGCTATAACACGTGAATAAGCAGCTGTCATGGTGTATTGTAATTCAGCACCAATCACAGCCTAAAAATAAAAGCCATAAATAAGGGAAAAAAACCCTAAACCCATAAAAGTTAGCACAGAGTTTCTTAAAGGAACCTGAGGGAGTAGGAATATATTTTCTTCTTCAGAAGGCAAGGGAAAAACAAGGACAATGATTACACCCTACTCTCTCCAGGCATGTCTAGACAGATGGGTACAGACATATGTGAGCCCCTCTGCCTCAGCAAGGTCCTGCTCTGCTCCAGGAGTTGTCTGGGGACAATAAAAGATACATTACTGGGTGAACATTATTTTCAAAAACATCAGGGATCTGCTTGAGTACAATCCACTCACACAGCCAGAATTTAACACACTATACCACAAAGCTCTTTTGAATAAGGGAGAGCATTCATTTGTTCCTGATTAGAAATATTTTGCTTAGTAACAACAATCTGGTGACTCCTGGCCACTTTGGAATCCAAAAAGTTTCTTTTATGATATTAGGTCATCAGCAAAAAAATGACACCCCGTGTGCTTTCTTGCTCTCCGACTGCTGCTGGCAAGTGGCACTACTGCAGATTGTTTTGGAGAGGGCTATTACCCCCATGTCAGCTCAGCAGTATGCTAATAGGGCACTTGAAAGTGAGTAATATACTGTGTCCACTCTCCCTGGTTATCAGCTCCCTCTTCTTCCCAATCATTACCAACAGCTTTAAGGGCTTGGGTAAAAGAATAAAACAAATGGCCACTCAGCTGTGGGTCCCATATCAATTCATAACGCATGGAATGGCCCTAGCAAAACAGAGAGCAAGGGAGCTTGTAATTCCATGTAACTCACAGCCACGTCACAATCAATACTGTATAATACAGATGCATTGTTTGTCTCCAAAAGTCATTTTATCCCCCAAAGAATTCTTTCTCTCTTTTCATTTTTTTTTCCTAAAGAAAAGAGAAAAGCCTTATGGAAAGCAAAAGAAGTCTGTGAAAATTCCATCAGTTTTAAATTGCTCATCAGTGACAGCCCAGATGTATTTAAATAACAATTCAGTGCAGCATGCATAAGGATACATCCTCCTTTATAGAGTTCTTGCTCATGTCTATTCTCTTCCAACCTCCTACTCAACCCTCAAATAGAAATCCTGTATAGTAAATATGAAATGTAAATAAATCCAGTAAGCAATGACCTAAGCTTTACCACTGACAATTCCTAAAAACAAAACTGATTTGCAATGGTTCATTGTCAGCCTCCTTGAAGAGCCTTAGTGCTCTCAGGTTCAACAAGTGAGTGACCCAACAGCACCAAGGTCTTTGACCTAAGCAGCTATCTTATGCTCTGAGGTAATTCCCCTCTTCCCATATGACAAGACTTGCCTTTACCCAAGTGAACAACAGAGAACTCAATATTGAATTATACCAGTGCATATAAATACTTACTATCATGCAGAAGACATGATCCTCTATAGGTATGTCTACACTTTCCAGGTGAAAAGATAATTCAAAAGCAGATGTAAGGGTGCCATTCCCCATGACCTCAAAGCTTTCCATCCACACTGGTATTTATAGCTCAAATCTCCACACTCTACATGGAAAAAGCTGTACTTCACATATCTGCTGATGCTGAGGGAGCGTACCATGCTCTGCCTCACCACAACCTGGTCTGTCTATATCACTCAAACAAGAGTATGAGTTCATGCAGAGGCTGGGAATGGGCTGGGGCTCTCCTCTCTGAGAAAAATCATACAATAAGCTAAATCCAGAGCTGTTAACACCCCTGCAGGTAATCACTGTGGATGGAAGGCAGGTATGGGTTTGAGAATAGGCTCATACCCATAAATATTTGATGGTGTAGGCATACCCTTTCAGAACATGCCTGATTTCTTTGCTTTAGATAGCTATCCACTTAGTATTTTAACTGCTTCACAGAGGACATCATTTGCCCATTCATCGTCTCCCTTTGACAATGAGTGGAAATTTACAGCATTCACAGAAAGGTGTAAGAAAATCCACTGCAGAAGCAAGTACACACACATGCACACACTTGGTAACAACCTGGAAATCTCCTTAGCTGTGTATCGGTATTGATTGTGCTTTGGTCCCCAACAGAGAGATGGTTTGCTCCTTCTCGTCAGTTGTGGAAGGTTTTTGGTTTTCTCCATGGGTAATTTCCTCCAAAATGAGCGCAAACAGTGCAGTCAGAAGAGCTCCAAAGGCAGACAGGGAAAATAACCTGGTAGCTGAGAAGAGTTTATTGGCTTCCGCTGCTTATGAACAGCTCAACAGCATGGAGTCCTCCAGGTTGGTGTATCTCTATAATCTTGACCCACCTGGAGATCCATGGTGTCGAACCATGAACTTATGAAGACAGCACTGCCTCCAGTGGGTGGGGGAGCTCCTCTTCATCCTCAGTGTGTCGAACAGTCCAGGAACTGCTGAATCCTTTACCATTTCGTCTATGGCGGGCAAATTCCTTTGTTTCTTTTACTACCCCTTTTCCACCATTGTACAGTTTAATACACATGGACAAGAGGTGACGCACACCTTTCATTTCAGCATTTGATAAGTTGCAGTCTCTGTACACCTTCCATACTCAGTAGCTTCTGTATCAGTTAGAGTATCAAGGCAGAGAGCCTCAGCAGGAATTACAAAATCTCTGATTCCTTTCTTATCCTAACCATCTCTGAATAAGTTTGTTGGGTGACTGCTCTGTTTTGCAGGGATGGTGAAGGAAGTGAGAAATTATTATGAAAGGTATTCTTGGTTGGCCAAGAAAGTTTTATAAAAGAAGGAGGTTTCTCAGTATTTCTCAAAGATGGTCAGATTCTAGATTGTCTTTCTACCTGCTAAACAAGAGTCTTTCCAACCCCAAATCACATGCTTATGTCCAAGGAAGATTAGATGCCATGGCAGAGTGATGATGATCTTCCAATACCTTTTCCTACCATTGCCAAATATGCAACTACAATGTCATAAACTGTTCTTTGGTTCCACAGACTCTGTACTTCACTTTTGTGCCCCTAATGAGACTTCTCTTACAACCTATGGCTATTATTTTCAAGCTTTCTGGCTTGCCCATTTCTCTCCTACGGTTTGGTTTTGATGTATAAATAATAGATGGTCAGCATGACGGCTATAGGAGCTTTATGAAAAAGTATTAAGAAATCTTCTTCCTGTGAAGGTTTAGATAAATTAATTTCACTTAAAGAGCAAATTTCAGCTGGCTGCTTGACATTAATTAGCTTAGCTTTACAAACCCTCTGCAAGGTATGATATGAATTTTACAACACACTATGCATTTTACAGATGAGTATGCTGAGGTCCACAGAAAGACTAATGACACATTACTATTTTATGCAAACAGCTGACCAATGTGTTGATTAAATTGCATGGTGATACACTCTTGGCAAGAGTCTTTAGCTTGCTCCGCTGGGGAGTGATAGCAGGACATTTTGAACAAATAGGCATCTATTTTGGAACTCATCTCCCCTACTGATTTGCAGCCTAGATTTCTTAATTTTTCAGTGCCTGTGCAAAGGCAATCAGTTTAAGCTGTGCTTGTCTTTTTTTCTTTTATTTTTTTTTAATGAGTGAAAGATAATGCAAAAAAAAAGGAAAAAAAAAAAATCACCCCAGGGGATAATTGCTGGAGACTTCATGCCTCACAGATATCTTCTGAGGTTATGGATACATGAGTGGAGAGGCAAACCTTGAGAGGTAGACGTAGAATAAATTGTGCAGCTGTACACAAGCAAGTCAATTACACATAGAAAAGCAGGTACTAGAAAGCCCTGATACCTGTAAGTTGGCAAGTAGGTTGGCCATTCAATTTTCTGTGACCCGAATCATCTTTTTTTTCTTTTTGAGGGGAGGAAGGCAGTAATTTTTCACTACTAATATATAACGACAACAAATGACAGCATTTCCTGATGGGTAGAGAAGATGTAGAGACAAGACTCCTCATGCATGCCCCACCAACCTGTCACAGGGAAGAAGCACACACAGCCAGCTCGCTCTGTAAAAGCCTGGATAACTCAGGAAAAGCTTAAGAGGAAACCTTGCACCCATTTAGGCCCCTGCTCAACAGCATAGTAAAAGTTACTCTCTAATCCTCTCTTTTTCTAGAACTGTAGAAAAGGATGTTACATTATCATTACAAGAAAGCAGGGTCTAACATTTAATATTGATATATATGATACATATTTCTAAAAATACCTAAAGAGATGCCAGTGACAATTCAGTTTTGAAAACTACACTGTATCAAGAAAGTACTACTTAAGGCAAAGAAGTTATTGCTGCATCTTGCAGTGCATCCCTAAAAAGATGCCTCACATGGGTGTCTTTAAAGTATTTGATTTGAAGAAATTTCTGGTTTCTACAAAGGATGTGTTTGGTGTTTATTTTCTTCTGCAATGTATTGCAATGAATATTTGCCCAGAGACGAAATACATGAGCTAAAGCTGAGGGGTTTTAGGGATGTGTATCTGTTCTTGTTGCTTACTCTTCATTTGAAATTACAAGGCCGTTTGTGCCATTAACTTGAGTTGCAGCAGAGATGCTTATGATGTCACAGCAGGGGCAAATAATGAATATAAGCAGAAAGAACAAATGAACTCTTATTCCTTGCTTTCATACACTTGCCAATAGTAATTTCAAGCAAATATATGCACAGTAATTCAAATTATGTTGATGACATATACTCAGTTTATAGAGTGAATAGTACATTACTTCCTGAGTTGCTGAACGGAAATGTATAGGATTTCTGCTTCCTAAGACATTATTCTTCAAGTAGCCCAGTTGGAATATATGGACTGCTGCTGAGTAAACCCACAGAAACATGTGAGTCTGAAGGGAAGAATAGCTCTTCTCAGAATGAAAAAATGTGGCAGAATCTAACTGCAAGGAAAAAATAAATAAAAGACACAGTATCTGATAGATCAACTAACTTACAGGACTGTGTTTCTGAAAGTTTCCTACAAGGCATCAGCAGCCCTTTGATCACTTTAGTGTCTAATGGCACTGTAGATTTATTGTTCTCTGTTTCATTTCCAACAGGCATGAATCTTAACAAAGTTTTACTAAAGCACTTGGCATGAGAAAATCTTTAAAGAATGAGAATAGGGAGCTGCCATAAGGTACTAGGGAAGGTGAAAGACAGATTAAGATTAAATTTGTAGTCCCACCTTCCAATTCTCTTTTCATTTTCGCTTACCTCTCCTGCTTCCTTCACTGCTCTTGTAGAACTGTAAACCTATACTTCAAATATGCTGCAGTGATGACTGACAGCAAGATACCATAGTCCTGTGGAAAGGTAATTGATGTTGCATTCAGTTACTCTCTCTTGTGATATTATCACTATAACAGTAAATCCCAGTGCACCACTAGAGAAAGTTTCTTAAGAACTTCCTGACTGTCAACAACAGAGCAGACTGATAAATGTGCCAATAAAAAGCTTGAAATGTTCTTTCTTGGGAACGGGATACAGAAAATATTTAGATTTTATTTCTGATTGTGTCAAACATCCTGGCTGGAGATCTGCTCCAAGATTTCTTTAACATGCCTAATTATACACAGTAACTGCTGGCTGACTGATCACTGTCCATGTGCAATATTAAGCAGAATTTGCTGCTATGGAGAAGGGGACAAAGCTCTTTTGCAGATCTCAAAAAATAACCTGGTCTCTGTGATTTTCTCTCTCGTCAGAAGGCAAAGAGGAGTTATAAGAGAGTCTATTCCTTCCAACACCCATGAATTCTGTTAGTGGGTTTTGGTTTGGAGTAGGGAGTTCAGATTTACTATTATAATGCTGCAAAATATTATTGTCTGCAAAATACTAGGCCTCAGCTGTATGTTATTGCAAAGTCATTCAGTGATTGATATGAAGTTATGCAAAAGACATTCCTCAAAGTAGATTTTCTTTTATTCCTCCCTTGTTCCTTTAAACGGTTCTTGTTTTGGGTCTTTCTCTTTTAACATTACAAGGGCTGGATAAAACTGCCTCCAGAGACCACTGGTATCACCAGCAGTTAATTACCAGTGATTGTGCTTGACTCAGAAGTCTCTTCTCTCAAATGATAATGAGCTGGATTAAAGGAGATGGAGAACTGCTACCCTAATATGACTTGGGTAATTAAATTCCAATATTTAAAATTCTACCTGGCATTGCAATGGGATACCATACTCTATTTCCTATCCTTTGAGAACATGTAATTCTGCTAAATACTCTGAACCAGCTGGCATGTTTCAGCCCAGAAGTGTACTGAATACAATGCAGTGGGGAGTTTTCAGTGTACTGAAGTCCAATCAATTGGTAATATATTTTATTACTCCCTTAAGATGATAGATAACATGAAAATGTAGACCACTTCCAGTAGCATCCAACTAAACATAATAGAGAATCTAACATGATTTGTGGAAGTGTTGAGCTCTAACAGCTCCAACTGAAGAGTATGAAAGCAAGAGATTCCCAAAATTTCAGAAAATCAGCTTCACAGGGTTCCCTAAAATGCTACTGAAGACTTTCCTGTAATTTTTGCTAGTAACATGAGGGAATGAAGCACAGACAAGATGAAAGCTCTACTTAGATAGTCATTTTTATAATCATTGCAGAAGTGAAAGTTCCTGGGTGGAAGTTATGCATGTAAGATGAAAGTCCTGCCATGTCAAGGCTTTTCCTGCCTATGTAAAGTTACTAGTCAAAGGGACACGTCAGAAAAGTTGATTAGATTTAAAATTCTTACCAGGGTGGAATCTGGGCTGAGTGAACTTGCGTAAAAAATTTCCACTAATTTCTGTGGAGAACTTGATCAAGACAGATACTTGTTTAAAAAAAAATCCATTATCTCTTAGGAGCTCTGGGGGTGTGTCTCTGCTGGTTTGTTTTAATTTGGAGTAAGATGTTGTCTAATACTACCAGTCAACAAAGGCATAAAATGAAGTTTTGTGATGACCAGAAGTGAAAGGAGATCTACTTTGACCTCTGTGGAAACAAGATTTCACCCATGACAGCTGCTTGTGACCTGAGATTTCTACCTAATGGGCAAAGCCAGGCAGAATTTATTTGATGTGAACTGTAAAGTGTGTACTATTGAACTAATGAATAGTTGCTCATGGATGTTGTATCTAGAGGGCATTTCACTCTGCTGAGTCATATAGTTTTTGCAATATGTCAAAAATGAAATGATTCTTCTAAGGGCCAGCATTTTTCTGAAGACAAATAAAGACCAACATGCAGCTAAAATCTTTTTAAGGGACAGCACAATCCATCATTTCAGGCATGATTTTGACATTATCCAATGTCTTAGCAACTGACCATGCAAACTGCCTGTCCCCAAATACTGCCACGTGCCCTCTTCCATCAAACAGTTATAACCAATACTGAAATGATGAATGGTTTACTACAATTGCTTTAATTGTCTTATAAAACCAAGCAGCTATCTGGCAACACTATGTCAGAAACCAAGAGAAAAGAGAGGTCTGAAATAATTTAATCCACACTGGGATGTGTAATTAAAGACATCATCATTGTGAAACAATTGCTCATCAGATGTATCCATAAAAGGAGAGAAGAGAATTTGGATCCTGAAGAGTTTTACACAGGGCGGGATTCTAAAATATTTCCAGCCTGATAGTTATCCACAGGAAAATCAGAGGCTTCAGTCACTAAAGGAATTTGTTTGCAAAATAAGAGACTACCTGTTTGCACCTCAGAGGCAATCCTACCCCAGCCCATGGCTGGTCATTTCCTTTAGGGACTTAAATCAGACAACTCTTTGAAAAAAGCTCCTACCAGCTGTATCATTACATATTGTAGCTGGGGTCCGCTACAAAAACTTGCCTCTTTGGTGAATTTAGCTTCTGCTGTGAGAAACATGGGATGTTTAATCTGGATCAAGAGGGACAAGGAACACCCTGGCGTCCCTCGAATTTTCAAGAGAGATTATCTTTCACATTAAGATTTTTAACTCCTTGCCAGCTCAGTCCTCAATGTGCTAGTCATTTGCTTAATGCCAGAGAATGAGCCATCTATGTACAGAAAGATCTCAAGCACAGCACAAGCCATTTCGTGCACTAAAAGGCTGAACTTCAGATTCGAGGTAGCCACATGGTATTGTGACAAACTGTGCTCTATCCATTACACTATCAAAAACTTTGGCCTGGCAGAAGTAGTCCTTTTTCATAATGCTGTGATAGAAATAGCGTGTTTCATAACTGTGTTTTAGGTAGGACATCAATCCTCAGATGCAGAGGACAATTTTTCACAGGAACATAACAGTGGTCTCAGAACAACCAGGGTTTTCACAAGGGTCCTGACCTATTAAGAATTCAGCACTACCTTTTATAGAAAGACATGATCTTGCCTGAAGAGCAAGTGGCTTTAACAGTAGGATTTTTATTAATGGTTTTGGAGTTTTGTTTCTTATGCTACTTTTGGTGTTTGTTTGCTTGTTTGTTTAACTGGGCAAAGAGTCATGATGCCAGAAAGAAATTGGTTAGAGTGAGAGGAAGGTAAGAGAGCACGTACCACTCTCTTGTGTCACAGCCTTGTGATTCTGCTGTAATGCCAAGCTCAGGAAATTAGGCTAATTTTCAGGCAGGCATGCTGCTTTGCCGGTGTCTGAAATATCCTAATTTCTAAGTCTGCTACGCATCATTCATGACAGGTGGCACAGAGAAAGAACACTTATTAAAGCAGAAAGAACAATCCACGGGGCAGCAGTCCTACCCAGTAAAAATCATATGCTGGAGACTTAATTGGAAGTCCAACTTTGGTTTAGTATGGGGTTTTTTTTGGTTTTCCTAGTTTGTAACAATTTTGCCTAAAAGCTAAAAGGAAAAGACAGGCAGGCAGAGAAATGTCATAGTTAAAGGATAAACTGATTAAAATGGAGAAAATAAAATTACATTAAAAGGCTGTGATGTGTTGCAGGACAAAAAGAAAAAAAAACAACAACAGAACAAAACCCGGGAAGATGAGCCATTTATAACTTTTTGCTTTCAGAAAATTATGATTGTTCTTCCTACCAGTTGAAACACTGTTTTAGAAGAACTGCTTTTCCCAGTTAAATGGATGGAAACCTGATTTCCTCTCTGACCACTGAAGGTCCCAAGAAATATGGTATTCTTGGAACAGACCGCTGTGCATATCAGAGGTAACTGGGTAGAACAGCCTGGTAGAGTACAGGATATCACCAACAAATTCAGAATGCAACTCAGCTCATTGTGCACCAACATAAAAACCAGAGCAGATGTTCATTGCTTCTGCCGCTGTCATGTTAATTCCTAGAAGAACTGCGTTGCACAGAGTTAGTTAAGCAGTACCATGAAATATTTTGCATCTTGTCAGAGAGCAGGTAATGGACAGCAAACAACCTCATGGTAATATCCTCGAACAAGAGACTCTTTAAAGATATTTTGATTATCCTTACTGTTGTGGGACCTTTTTCTGTCCCAGGCTTTAAGTAATTTTCTGGACTTTTTGCTTTAATAAACAGCAGGATAATGTGTCACACAGAAGCACCATTTAGCAGCTGTCAGGTAATTTCCACAACATACCACAAAGCTATTCTCCTCAGTAGAGGGCTCTCTGTAAGTCTATGTAGGTGTTTATATTGCCCATGGACTCCAGTTATCTTGTGAACTATTTTCTTTCTCTAATCAAAAGACCAAACTACTTCCTAAATAGTTTCAGGGTAAACTGGAAGACTTGTTCCCACTGTTCTTGGATAAAAGTATGCTAGCTGCAAGCAGCCATGGATGACAAGAAGATTTTTATTCAAACTTTAGCATTAACAAGGACAATTTTCCTTCTGAAGAATGCCACTAAGTGAACCGCAAGCAGGGCTTTAAGATTAATCTTTTTACTTCTCCTAAGCCTTCCAGGAGCTTCTTCAGTAAAACTTGAAGAAAATCCATACACATATGCAGAATAAAAACAAGAGAAAAGGAGAAAGAAAGAATAAGGAGCTAGGGTTTCTTTGTGCATTTTTTTGTTTGTTTTGGTTTTAAATCTGCTTATAAGTACACAGAAAAATTATCTCTTGTTGTAGAGAACATGAAGATTACAATAGATAAAAACACAAAGAAAAAAACTGTGTTCTCTCTTATTTCCAAAGCAGCCTGGGCTTTGAGAAGAATTTCTCTCCCATCTCTACAGCTGAAAGATGCTTCTGTTCACGCCGGGGGACCATGACTGGGGAGAAATCACCCTCTGCCACCTCTGCTGTGGCACATTATGAGCAGTCAGGTCATTGATCTAAGCAGGCTAGCATAGAGACATTCACAGAGGCAGCATCAGGTGGGTATAATACATCTGGGTGGTCCAGAGAGCCTGGAAATACTCTGGACTCAAAAGCTCTGCTAAGGTAATATGGCATGAGTGGAGCAGACACAGGTATGCTCCCACTTCTGTTCCAGGCACTGGTGCTCTTCAGGGCTCATTATGAAGTGCTTAATGTAGAAGACCTTTGAAGTCCCTCTGGCCTGCAATTGCCAGCCTGTCTAATTTAGCGTTCCTTTTATTATTGCAATTGTGGCTGCTGCTGGTAGCTTGTTCTCTGCAGGTGCGAGGGTGGTGGGAGCAGGAAGAGGTTGTACATCTGGCATCCGATGTCCCTGAAATAATTACTGATGCTAATAGCTGACAGTTTGACAGAGACAGGTTGCTTTTACCCTCTTCTTGTATCCACATATTTCTAAAAGAAATACAAATGCAAGTGCTCTGACAGAAACTGCCACAGCAGCATGACTTCTGCTGTACAAATGCAGGGGAGAGCCTGCTCCAAGCACTATGGAGGTTAGTAATGTCAGTGGGTTTGAGGCTGGACTCTCTTTGCCAGCATCTACCTGTGGGTATGATGGAAGGGCATGGTATAACACACAAAGCTGGTGCAGCTTTGCTGGAAACCAAGATATAAATAATCCTGGGATAGCCCTGTTTCAGCCACCCTGTGTGACAGGAGTTGAAATACTGAAACCCTTGATGCTGGTAGAAAAAAGGAGAGGCAGAAAATTAAAATTAAGTTTATATTGTACTTTCAAGAGTATACATTAAAAGTAAAATAAAAACCAAGTCCTGGATTTGTGAACCAAATCCTAGCTACTTCACTTGGTTTTAGGATTCCCTCTGTGACATTTATAGCTTTGCAAGGGATTGGAGGACAGAATTGTGCCATCTCATTCACTCTGCAAAATCACTCCAGATGAACATACATCTATAGGGAATAAGATATGAGATAGGAAAGTGGAGAAGAGAAAGCAGAGGCAGGAAAAAGGTGGAAAAATCACTGTGTGTGAGTGTAAAAAAAAGCTCCTGAAAAATGAAAAAGAAGGATAGAAAAAAACATAGAACAGAAATGTAACAGAAGAAAGAAATTAAAAAGAAAGAAAGAAAAAAGGCAAACTCTAGTAAATTAGTTAACACATACAACCTCCTTGTAAACCCCAGCCAAAAATGTAGGCTAGTTTAAAGACAAATGGGGTAGGGAGGAAGACAGCTGAAGAAGGAACGACTGACAGCTAAACAGAGTTTACGAGGCAAATCAGAGTTTGGCCCAAAGCACTGGGATGGTTCCATCCCTAATCTATTTATCTAAAAAAATGAGCACAGTTTGCTAACATCAGTCATTTCCCACTCAACTGGTTTGCCTGTGTTTTGTTGGAGGCATACAGTGGTTATCTCAAACTTTGCCTTCTTAACCCATTGCTTTGGGTTAAGAATTAATGTAATTAAATTACATTCTTTATGGCCAGATATGGGAAAGCATTTTGATGTTTTTATTTATTTTCCCGTACATTTTTGCATACAATAAAAATAAGAAATGTGTCAGTTACTCATTTTAGCTCAGAATGGAGAACTATAATTAATTGGTTTGGAATAATGTTTAAAAAATAGTGTAAGCTGGGTAACTTTTGTGGAGGTATGATTTTATATATATATATGGGTGACCTCCTCCAGATCCTATAACGATTTTCTTTCAGCAGCAAACAGAAAATGGATTTTGAGACTGAGTTATTTCCTGAAGAAGCAGAGTTGATTGTTTCAGGCTCTCTCCCTTCCATCTTGCTCCCACCTGCTATTCCAGAGCCAGTGAGATAGTAGAAACCATAAAACAGCAACGTCATTAATAGAATTTTATCCTCCCCACCCCATGGGGTGGCTTTGGCTTTTGTCTAGCCAAAAAAGTGTTGTCTTAGCATTATTCTCTCCAGCTCTACGGTCTGTCCTCTCTGTCTTTTGCAATAGCATGTTCTCCTGCTGGTATTGGTGTAAGCCCGCAATCCCTTTTATTTTGTCCCATTTCTCCCTGACTATTGGTCAAAATGTCGCTTTCCGACACTGTCAGATCCCTCCACACCTTGAGTGCTCCTCGTACCTTCATGCCCGCACCAAGGTGTGCATATCCCACAGTCTGCCAAATGCCTGCCCGACCACGTGCTCCTACCAGCTCTGGTGCAAGTGATGGTTTGTCAGACTGCTCTGTTTTCTCCTGTATTCACTAGTCTTTCTGTCCAAAATACATCACCCACAGGAACCCCATTGCAGAATGTCGGTTGAACATGTTGTTTAAATTTAGTAGGATATAAGCAGGTGTTTATACATGCTAGTGCTCATGTGGAAAGGGGAAACTTACTGGGAAAAAATAACAACCCCAAAACACTGCCCCCTCCTCCAAGTTTCCATCTGGTGAAAGAAACTGAACCAGGTGACAATTTGAAGAAAATTAAGCTGCAACACAGTTGCCTGGTAGTCAAAGCCTTGATATAGTTAGGCAATCACAAACAACTGTGACGATACTTCACCCTACACAAGTACTTATGTTTTATGCTGATATTGATAGAAAGGCGATCACCCTGCAGGACTTTCAACAGGAGAAGATGGAACAAGGGTTACATGCAAACTCGTACATACCCATTTTGCCCAAACACATGGTCAGTCCCACAGCCATAAAAAAGTATTTCCGTTTGAAGTTAGATGTGCAAAAGTGTTTTCAGGTTCACAGAGTGTATTTGTAGCAAATTGATACGGTCTGTTCTAATAAATTCTCATAGTAGCCTATTCACAAAAAAGTAGATAAAATTACTTACTGTATAGGAAATTGCAAGGCATTCCAAATGTGAATGTACCCAGTCAAACAAAATACATACTCTATTTTACTCAAGAAAAATACCAAGCTTTTGGGTCACAATCTTATAATTTAATGGGCTATATCACAGTAGTAACAAATATATTTTTATAAAATTACCATTGTCTCCTAAGTCATAGATGTTCTTATTCTCTTCTTCTTTGCCTCCATGAATTTGCTCTGGCACTGTATTTGGTTTCTCCACATATACCTTGCACACTGCTGAGCTGGCACTGTCATCTCTCAAAACAGTGTTAAGCAAAAATGATCAGCAAGGTTTTTAAAATTTTGTTTAAAAATGAAAGAATTTAAAAGCGAACAGTTCAATGAGCTGGCCAAAACCTGAGAAAATGCGTTGCTTTGAATTTCTAATGAAGAAATTAGTCTTTTTTTTTTAATCCAGGCAGATATTTTCTACTAGAATTTTTAGCTAATAGAAAATAAAATATTTTACTGAGGAGATGTCTTTAATAATTATATTAAAGTAATAATTTTCTTGAGGTTCTGTATTTTTTTCGGCATTCATTGTTTTTTAACACAAATAAATGGCAGTTATTGGCACTTTGAGCTGTTTATTTTTTATCTTCCTCTCCTATTAGGTGTTTTCTAGTGCTTATACATAGGAAATGACTGTATCTATCTGAAAACAAATAAAGCACCTCTGCTCTAACTTACTTTCTTTCATTAGAGACAGCAGTAATTCTATATTACATACTAATAAGGAAGTTTAATGCATAAAGAAACATTATAATAACTGAAAATGAAAGAGGCAGGCTGTTTAAAAAAATATTGAGTCTGAAATGGGAAGCTCCTTGAAACTGGGGTGTTAGCTCAGAGTCTTAAAAATTAATGAGGGAGTATAAAGAGAAAGGGACAAAAAATTAACTAAAACTATAATACTTAGTCCTAAATCTGAACATTCAGTAGAGGTAAGCATAGCTGAAATCTTACACTTCAATTACATGTAGAGAGTGAAAACACATCTCAGGTGAGAAACAGGTACCTGAAAGAAACCTGATTAATTTTTTTGACTCCCATTGTTGCCATGAGCTTTCAACTCAGACTGGTCCATTCAGGACAATTACCGAGTCAATGACATGTTAACCTAAAGCAACACTGTGACACTTCATTAAAGTACCAAAATAAGATTGTTTTGGTCTCAAAAAACATATTGTAAGACATGGAGTGAACGTTTTGTTTTCCAAGACTAGCTATGTACTAAAAACATTATGATTAAGGGGACCAGGGGACAAACTTCAGCAGCGGCGAAGTGCAGTGACAACCATGCATAACTAACCTAACCAGTCTGTTCATTACCAGCTTTTACAGTGAGCCGATACTGAATACTAGCAGATTTTCTCATGCTTGTACGTGTACACTTACATTCTGCATTTTCTAAAAATAATAATTCCTGTGCCATGTCATTAGCAGCCTTCCTCCGCAGAGTTACAACACACAGGTGGGAAATCAGAGATGGATCACCCCCTCACTGTTTAGAGTCAGTCGCTGTTCATGCAAAGAGCGCTCCTCATTCCCAGTTAAGGAGTCCAATTCTGCAGTCCTCGTTTAAATGAACCACCGTTACTCATGCAAATCTCCTACCTACATCCAAGGAACCGCTTGTGAGAGTGACAGTTTCAAAACTCTGTCAACAGGAGAAAAACACCCACTCCACCTCAGGCTAAGGACACTGAGGCTGCTTTAAAGACTGCAGCTACTCAAAAAGTATAACCCAAAGCACTTTACTATTTACAGAGCATAGGGAGAATAAGCCTTCACACTAATTTGTGAGCTATACTGAAAATGTTGCTACAGTTACGCCCAAATGCCACTTCTAAATAACATGCACGGGTATACTGTGCTGGCTTTGTAAGTAGCAGGTCTAACGATTACAGCTGTGGCTAATATAAAGATCAGTTATTGTTTTACATAGGTTTTTAAATTAACAAATCTTTATCCTAAAGAGATTTTTTTTCTTTTTTTGCCCAAAGCAAAAAGCGGTATGGAGATGTGCTCTCAATGAAGGTTCTGAGCAGAGGAAGAGCCGTCATTCAGGCAGCAACCATCTTTATTTTACCTCTTTCTGCTCCAGGTATTTTTTTACTGGTCTCTTGAAATCTGAAACTCCCAAGGACATGCTGTTAAAACCCTTCTGTTATCAACAACTTGATATGGAATTGCTGCAAAGAGGTTGGGGTTTTGGGGGTTTTTTTTCTTTTCTTTTTTTTTTAATCGGTAAGTAAATTCATGAAAGATATCTTTAAAAATTCAGTACTGGAGTATTTTGACCACTCATATGATTTGTTGTTAGTGTTTGAACCTGACACAGATTAAGGAAACAGTGTACATTGAGAGTGCACTGCATGGAAGTCCCACCACAGTTTATCATGCCTTTTGACGCGGCAGAGTTCATTCCCTCTCAGTCCCACCTCAGCATGGACCAGTAAGAACTCCTATGTAGCCCTCAACCTCTCTCCTGCTGCTTTACAATAAAGATACCACAAGTATAAAATTATATTTTACTTGAAAAATGTGAAGACCGGTAAACATTAAATGTGAGTACAGCGAGGAGATTTATAAAGTAAGTAGGTAGATGGCATTTATTGCAGATCAAGCTCTGCATCAGTCAGGAGCTGGAAAATAAAAACAGCTTGTGACAGGCAATAACCTGTTCTGATGGTACAATGGCCTCGTAATGAAGCTGCAATCACTCTTCTGATCTCCCGCGGTCTTGTTTCTTTCTCTTACTTCTTGAGGAACTGGCACTTCCAATCTATTCTAATTTTCCTGATTCTAGGCTTTGATTTATACTGCTCTGGCTATTGTACATCCTGTCAGAGGAAGGAGGAGTTAAGGATTTGAGGTGGAGGGAGAGGCAGCACCGACATGAGGGTGAGTAAGAACAGAGAATAATACCAGAGATTAAATGATTCTGATGGGTGACATTTTAGCCTGTCTAGCTCTGTAAGTATATACAATATTTTTCCTTCAGTCCTGACTGATGTTAACAAATACCAAAAAAAAAAAAAAAAAAAAAAAAAAGAGAGAGAGAGAGAGAGAAAAGCTCCATGTAAAATGATGGTCCAATAATAAGAGCATGATGCTGAATTCAGAGTTGGGACATCTGGGTTCTGGTCCCCTTGGCATCAACATGAGACTAGACAGAAGCCATTTATTCTTCCTTCTGCCTTTGTTTACTCTGATGCAGAGAAATGTATTTTTATAAGCTCTGCTTTGCTAACCAAGTGCACTAAACGAAGAACAGACTCTTTAGAAGTGACGTCGCAAACAGGATTTCTCTAACCGTGCTAGCTGAGACACTTCTCTGTCTATTCACAGATCCCTGGTGCCCTATGCGTTTCCCGTGCTCCTTTTGTTTGGTCTTTTATGAGTCGGAAACATTTTTGAAACATAAGACTCTCCATGTAGGCGGAGATCACTGACACCCCTACCCAAGAGTACAGTAATTATACATGCTGACATATAGTAATTATTTATATTTTATGCTGCAAGGGAAAATCATGCACTTTGCTCATCAATCAGTAGTCTTTTCTTAAGTGGAAGGATACCTCTTTGAGCTCTGACTTGGTAATCAATGTAAAACCAGGCACATAAGAACTGATACCAGTAGTAATTTTAATCATAGAAGGCATAGCAATTAGTATACCTGGAGGTGATGCTTATTTCCATGTGACTGACCAATGCTCCTTAAAGATGCATTACATTGCTTAGTTCAGTAACTGCCCATAGTCTGCCACCTAACAGCATAAAAGACACTGAGTAAAATATCCCTTGCAAACATTTTCAAATGTGCTGCTCTATATTTTCAGCATCTGTGAACAGGTTGTACATGTGGAAGAAGAGGTGCTAAGAAATGTGGCTGAGAGAGATCATGAAAGATTTTGCGGTCTTTGCTCAGACTAAATACCATTTCATTCTGTCCTTGTTTTGTGCTAGACCTGAGGGCCTTCACCCACAGCATGTAGCCGTTGATATGGCAAACATTTCTGGGATGTTTCTTCAACAGTGATGTACTACTTAAAGTGAGTAAAAGAGCAGCAGCAGCTGGCCTACAGTGAGCAGAAGAGACAGCAGGTGGTATAAAAAAAGGCAGTGCTAAACCAGTAGAAATGTCATAAGACTGGAATCCCTTTGCTTGCATTGCAGGCCCAAAGCATTCAAGAAAGGGGACGATGGAGCAGCCAGATGCTGAACTGAAGGAAACCGTAAGACAGAAATTAACTTCCCAGGGAAGCCAGATGCGTCTTGGGATCACACACTTTCCTTTGGGACACACGCAGGCAACCAGGTTTGTACTTTTGGAGTGGACTGAACCCTGTGCCGCTGCCAGGGTGGAGGAGACGCAGCACAGTTTCTGTCCTGTGTGGCGGCAATCCTGGTGTAAGCAATGAAAATGTCCCCAAAGGCAGTTTCTTGTTTCTAATTTCACCATTGCCCCAAAGATACCCACAGAGTGGACCTGCATTTGGCCTTAATGCCTCTTTAAAAGCACCTACCTTTCCCTTTAATAAGACAAGTGGACGATGCAAAATAATGCCCCCTCTAGCTTTAAACTGTAACATATCAGCATTATGTTCAGAGGCATCGAACCAAAAGATCCTGCTGCAAGCCATCATCGAGAACAAGCTGAGGTATGGTCAGCCACCAGAGATTTGCAATAAGTATCTGATGTGGGAAAAGGGACAATAAATACAGCCCCTGCTGAACAGCCCACCCCTCTGGTTTTGTCTTTTCTCCAAGATCTTTCTGGTTTGGTATCTGTCCCCTCAGCTATGCTGCTCTTGAGCCCTTCTTAGAGCAAAAGGGAACAGTTGTTGGCGTTTATCTGCCTGTCCCACCATCTAAAGCACCTTCAGCTTCTGCTTATAAATACCAGGTCATTAAATTAGAGGTGGGAAGCTATGTCACATGAGTTAAGCAAACAGTCACATGCAAAAAATACCAAATTCTCAATGCTGAACATGAAAAACTTAGAAAAATCTCTTGGCCTTGACATGATCATTGAAACAATCAGATTGCTAAGCTTAGCCAGCACGCTTGCAGATGGACAATTCAAAATATAGGGGGAAATATCCAATGGACAAATTAATGACAATTAACAGATTGTTCAACATAGGTAATTTTATTTTCAGTGATCTGAAAGCAAAAAAGAGCATCAGCTGTCTGATGACACCAGTGACCAGTCACTCAGGACTGAGGGGATGTCTGGTCTCAGAAAAGCCCATCTTCACACAACTGTCCTGAGGCTATTGGAAAGCGAATTTCTCACATCTTTCAGGTTAATGGCAATCGTTTACAGCCATTTTCCTGTATAGAAGCCTACTAATTATGTCCCCATAATAACCATTTGTGTTGGTGTTATGCTCCAGCACACCAGCTTGATCAGATGACTTCCCTGAAAATGGATTTCTTCACCATTACCCCAGAGGATGGCACAAGCTTATAATGACCACATGAGCAAGGCTGAGTGGGGAGGGTGGCAGGCTGGGATATAAGAGAATTGCGTGGTTTTGTCCCACATCTATTCTTTACCTATAGCTTGACAACTTTCTGTGTCCTGCCCTCTCTTCCTTAGACTGAGAGGTCAGAGGTAACAACCAGACAACCCCCCCAGAAGAGACAGATTGCAAACTGTTCAGAACAGTTTACTCTCCTACAGTGAATGTGCGATACCAAGCAAAACAGTAACTGTACGTGTGACTGGGGCTTTTTAGGTGATCATGTAACCGATTGACTTGAATACTTGAGTCAACAGCAGATGATGCCATTTGATGACTGTCTAGGCTGTCTTTTTTCAAAGAGCCATGAGAAGTGCATGGTGGAAGGGGGAGGTGTATGGAAGAGAGAGTAGTAAGAAAGAAAGAAATTGACTGAGAGAGTCCTCTGTTTTCAGTCTACTGGATGTAGACTGAAGAGAAAAACTTTCCTCTCTTCTCTGCATCCTTTGCTCGTGTCTCCCATCAGTTCTGGTTACCAGAGTGCTGCTTTCCATAAAATAATAAATCTTTTACTTTTTTTCAGAAAAATATTGCTCCCTTCAGTTAGATGTTTAATTACAGGATTGATAGATTATTTAAACAAAAAAAAGTAAATGTGGAGCAATATTGGCAAAATCTATTCTTTGAAGAAACACCAAGAAAATAATGATTTGATTTTCAGATTATTTCTCCAATTAAGCCTTTCATTCCTCACTGTGTGGCAGATAGCATAATCATCTATGTATAAATAACAGTAAGAGCAACTGCATGACATGATCTACTCTATTGTGGAGAACGTGGAGGATTTTTGCAGATTTTTTTTTCTTTTCCCCTTGAGGGGCAGTAGGTAGAAATTTCAGCAAGCAGAAAAAAAAATGCATTAAATATAGATATTGTATCAAATTCAGCTATTCATGAGCTGAGCTAGCTACACAGGGTCTGGTCCTGCACCCTTCAGTGTGCAGGACTGCAGGACAGAACCCAAAGCTGAGATGACATGTGCATAATTTCCTTTAGGAATGCAAACAGCTATGTCATTATTTTGTAAATTTGCTTGAAGAATGCTTATCTAAGCAAAGACCAGCTCTCATTTCCCCCGCTGTGCAATTCACATCGGAGTTCAAGGAACAGTGGGAGAGCAGACAACATGCAGCCCTTCTCCCTTCTCCCCACTGGCACGTACCCATCACTTTAAAGCAAAGGCAGTGATGTTCTCACTTTCTAGCTAAGCAATTCTCCCCCCAGAAAGGACCAACAGCCAGGTTAAGATCCTAGCAGCAGCAGCACTGAGAGGTAACTGGAAAGACACTTTGGCTCCTACCGAAGCAAATAAGTGCATCTGGGTTCTCTGTGAGATGCTGCCTTGTTTTAGCACCTCTCCCCCTCCTTTCATGCACGTCTCCTAAACACCCATCAAGCCCCAGCTTGCCAAGCCCTGCTATCAGAGGAAGCGTGCTGCCAATGGACAAGGACTGGATTAGGCTCCTTCTGAGGCTGCACTTTAAGCACCCAGAGGGGTTCACTGTAGAGCAGCAAGAGGTCTGGCACTCAGGATACATATTAATCCTCTCAGATCATGGCAGGGAAGCTTGGGCTGAGCAAGAGATAACGGTCTTTAAAATCCCTGTGCCTGTAACACACTAGGTGAGACTGCGTGCTCTTTTAGTGTCCAGGATGCAGTGAAATCGGAATGGGATGTCCACAGCCTGAAAGCCCCCACACACACCCGTGGCTGATCGTTGCAGCAGAGTAGAGTGGGTTAAATCAGGATAGAGGAGAGAGTTGGCATGACGACTGCAGAAATCTTCTACGTGGCCTGTGCAATAACTAATCATTACACAGTAAAGGGTAATAATTACTTCTTAATGCTGCAGTGCAGGAACTGGCTTCATGGCAGAGCACAGTAGGCTGAAGAGATGGGGTGCTTGTCAGTGCAACAAAAATAAATAAATTGGTATGATCCCTATCAAAGGGGTCTTAATAGATCTTCAAAATAAGTAAATTATTCCTCTTTATTTAGTTATTATCTCTTCTCTGTCTATGTGCTCAGCTGCAAAAAAATTTCTTCCTTCCTGGCTGTTGTGCTTTTAGTTTTCTTCATCAGTTTATGAAGCAATAAGGTGCAACAAATGAAATCTTGGTACAGAGATCTTCTTGTGACATAAATAAATAAATTAAAAAAAAAAACAAACAAGCAAACAAAGCCCCCCAAACCCCAACCAAAAACAAATAGGAGATCATTCCCGGGTTTTTCTCCTTGTTCTCATTGTTGTGTTGCATTAACAACACTGCCAGAGGGTTAAGAAACAAGCTCAACCACAGCCTCCTCATGCCTTGAAGGAAAGGGCTGAAGACCTTTTTCTTTTTTCCATCTACCCACGCTGGAATAAAAGTTAAATTGAGAGTTTTTCACCTGCTAAGATGTACAATCAGGAGTCCCTGCTCCTCCCAGTTGAGTCAAACTGAACATAGCATCTAAACTGTATCAGAAAAAGAAATGCAGAGGATGCATTTCTCCTTTGCCAGTTGTGCTGTAGGTATTTGTTATGCTATCATCCTTAGCACAGAATCAACACGTCCTCAGCTGGTCTTGTCTGCTGACCTGCAGTGGGGAAACTTGATGCTTCAACTGTTACTTAAACAATGAGGGGAAAAAAGGGGATGTGGAGAGGAAGGGTTGGTTCTCATTCAAGTCACCGGCAGTAAGACCCCTTTGAGAAAGGAAGTAGCCAGCCAGCCTGTGCCCCAGCTCACACAAGGAAAGGTGATTCAAACAGCCTCCAGCAAGAGTGAATCTTCAGAAACTGCACCCTTTGTCCAAAGCAGCCAGAGCCAATGCCTGTCCCTGAACAGCAACACATTGGATTTCTAGGATTGAAATCCAATGAAATCCAATCACAGCTCTGTACCCTCCCATCCAGGCTGCTGAGACAATGTCTTCAGAGCCCCTGGGGCAGTATTTCCCCTCACTGTTCCTGTGCTGTTATTGTCATGCTGCTATCCCTATAGCCTTGCCCCTGCACAGCCCAATAGTCTTGCTGTGGTGGGTCCTTATGGGCAGTGATTGCCACCAGCAAGAGAATCAGCCTTTTTTCCCCACTTCCACTACATTTTGGTTATAGCTTTTGGTTTATGCAAGGGACACAATAATGTTCATATGCACACAAGCAACTGGCCATGCAGCCACTGCCCCGATCAATGCATGCTCCAATCAACACTACCAGTAAGCAGTGACAACCAGCTGAGGGTTTGAGCATGTCCTGGTGGAAACTATAGTTACCATGGGAAGAGTATTATGGGGGGAACCAGCCGCTGCGCAGCAGGGGATGTCCAGGAGAGGTCTGGAAACCCTGGTTGCTTCTTTTCCCTGCTGAGTGCTACAAGGAGAGCTTTCCCTTCTGTCTGTCCTCTTTGTTTTATTTTCCCCTGGCTTATTTTTTCCCCAGTTTTTCACAGTAAGAGACAATGTAGTCCATCAGCTATGGACTCCACTAATAAATCTTCATGCATGTGAACCTGTCTCAACATCGCTTGTGCAAACCAGCCATAGTGGGAGGGAATTTCTATTACACTAACATATACAACATGGTTTATGTTGTTTATTTGGTTTACATATGTATTGCCAAATATGTTGAGGAAATCACCAAATGACTGAAATGTGTTGGGAAAAGTAAAAAAGAAAGAGATCCAGTGATATATCATGGGAACTGATGACTTAGAGGTGAAAGGCAGTGTTAAACTGTTAAACAGCTGGAAACAGTGTCTTCCCTAGCCAACCCTGGCAAAGCAAGGATATGTGTCCCCAAATTTAGCTTCTTTCCCTTGTCCTCTTTTCAGGTTAACTTGGAGAATGCTATTGAAATATTTGTCAGGAGAAAAACTCCAACTCACTGGGGCGTGCCGTAATGTTATATCATCTACCTGCAAAGTTGCTTACTGGTTTCTAAAACCCGTAAGCATTGCCTCCAGAACAAAATGCATTGCTAATTTCTGTGGTATGGGCCTGGCTCTCCTTTGCTTTCGGTATTTTGCAGTCATCTATATGTATATAAAATAGCTTTGAAATGTAGCCCAAGCAGAGCTGCAGCTTTTTACAACCTTGTGGGTAGCAAGGAAAGAAATTAGGTTCCAGATAGAATGGAACCAAGCCCACGTTTTCCTTGAGATTTATTTTGCTTTGCTTGTTAAAGATTTTGGCTTAGAGTTAAAAATATTGTACCTAAACTTGGATTTCTAAAGCCATAGTCAAGAACACACACTAACAGCTTGATTTTTAAACAAGCAAAGCACCCAGAAATCATTTTTACAGTTACTCAGTAGAAAATGTGGGGGCCTCAGCTATTATGAGCTTGGAAATGTAATTTTAACACTGCTGTTGTGTGGGTTTCTTAACAAACAGAAAGCTTGGCTTCTGCTCATTTCAAAGCTTTTCAACTCACCTTTAAGTTCATGCCTTTAAATCGGCATGTAGTTGCAGTACAGTGCAATCCTGCATAGGTGAAAGAATGATGTTGTGAATCCTACAGGACCACGGTCATAACAGGAAAACTCTGACCTAGAGAGCTTTCCAATGAACCCATGTCCCACCACTTATAGACATAAAAGACATCAGCAAAGCAGAGGTTATCTTTGGGATGTATCTCCTTCACCAGAAGTTCAGCTTTAGTTTTCTATTCTGTAAAGTTCATTTTTTTTTTTTTCTAGGACTCACTAGTTAAAAGGCTATTGTCTAAATTCTGATACAGCACATGAAATGATACAGAGCTTTGAGAAGGCTGTGATTTTGGAGCTTTCAAGTGAAAAGCAAGAAGAAGCAATCATCTCTCTTTTGGCATTTAGGAGGGGCAGGTCTGCTCTAATGAGGTAAGAAATTGTATACATGCAGCTGCCAAGGGAGGCTTTCTCCTGTCACATTTACAGGGATGCAAAGGTCTCTCTCAATGTTTGTCACATCTTTCCTCATTTTTGGTGCATATAGGCTGTTTGTTCCAGTTTACTTGTTGGAAGTAGAAGACTGAATGAGAAGAGAGACTAAAGGCAGAGCTGTGACTACATTTCCCTTTCTCAACTCACTGTTCTCCTGTAAAAGGAACACCTATAAAGAGAACACAAAGGCATTAAGCTGAAAGAGAAGTGTGTCTGCAAAGAGGTTATCTCAGGCTGTTATATCAGAGTTACAAACAGTGTAAGGGACAGGAAAGTACACTCTGTGGCTGACATCAAGATCTGCCTGGAAACCATGTGTATATTAAAATTCTCCTACTGTTACAATGACCCAATAAAACAAAGAATCTTTGAATTTATTTGTAGGAGGTCTTTCTGGTGAGTCAGGGTTAATTAAACAACTTTCCAAAGTGTCTTGTGGTTGTTTTGATAAGCACCTAGCCAAGAAGGACAACAAATTTCTGGTGAGCAGCAAAAGTAAAACAGGTTTAACATTGTCCAAAGAAGATGGCTACCCTGATGACTCCAAGTGAGACTCTGAGTGCAAGATCAGCTCTCCCTAAGCCAGCTTGCCCACTGTCCTCTCTCAAAAGTGTCTGGTAGCAAAGAGCGAGCAAAGGGGACAGGCATACAGTGATACTACCCCAGCATACCTTTCTTAGGTTGAAGCAATTGGTGGTGTGGGGGCCTCCCTGACCCTGTGACTTTATTTGAATTACAAAGCTTTCGGTAGTGTTTTTCTTGCAGTAATCTGTCTAGTTTGATCATTTTTTACTCATTTATACCTTTGGAATCAGCAAAATATCATAGGGCAGTAAGCGCCACAGCTCAACCACGCTATGATTTTTTAAATTTATGCCTGTTAATATCCACCTGAGAGCTCTGGGTCTGATATTGTGAAAATAATGAAATGGTCCCTTGTTCACCTTCTTCCTCTCTTCAAGGTTGCTTAGACCTACATGTATTCCTCATAAGTCATATCATTTTGGGATGATGAGTCCTATTCTATGGAACATCTCCTCTCTGGAAGGCAGGTAATTCTCACCATCTTTCTCACCTTCCTGTGTACCTTTCCCAGTTCCTCTGTACCCTTGCAGCACTAGCAGGGGCAGAACTGCTTTCAGGGTTTAAGGAGATCTATCATGGACCCACTCCAGATAGAGGCTGCTGAAAAGTATCCCATGTACAGCTGCCTGTACCAGCAACCCCCAGGGGTGAATGGAAAGGTTCTTACTCTCTAAAGAAGAGAAAGATTAGGTCCATGTTATAAGCTAATTTTCATATGGAATAACAACCATATAAATAATAAAATTATTTAAATATATTTATATTTAACATATAAATAATAAAATGTTTGAAAGATACTGTATCATTCATTTATTTTTATGAATGCCCAAATTTAGGTAAGGTTCCTCTGTGCAGACTGTTACAGAAGTTCTGCCAAACACTTTAAAATCTAAAAAAGAAGGGCAGACAAAACATGTGAGAATGCAAATGTTATTTTATACAACTCCCATGTTAGAAACTGAGGTACAAGAAGTTGCTGAGTTTGTCCGAGGTCACATCAGCAATATGTGGTGAAACCAGCAATTTAGCCTTTGTCACTATTGTCCAACAGAAGTAACAAGAAAATTGCTCCTCATCTTTTTAGTTATGTGTCATTTCCACACCCCACTTTGATTTTTATGAGACATTAGAGACAATAATGTGGAATATTAATTGTCAAATTTGTCATTCAAAAGAATGGCAATACTTGAGTTATCTGGGGTTTTTGAAGCCAGATATTTTGCATTCCCGTGCGCTTCAAAGTAGGAAATAAACAGTCTCACTCTGTGTTAAAGAGAGGAATAGAGAGTTACAAGCTTTCTACAAATGAAATAGACCAAATGGTTGTCTTCATCTTCTTTCTTTTTCCTTCCTTGTTTCTTTCCAATTGTATACTTTTGGGTTTTTTTCCCTTTACTGAATCACATTGCAAAATGAATAATAACAGTAGGATATTCTTCACAGGAAACTGCTTCTGATGTCAAAATCTTTCAGTAAAGATACCTACATTTACTCCCAGTGGATAAGATTGTGAAAATGACTTACAGACATCAAACAGACATTTTTAATGAGAATTGAACAGTGAGCCTTTCATATATTCTTTCCTTCTAGTGGCAGCTAACATTGCTGGCTACCACAGATGTCAAAAGCAGAAGGGTAACTTGTATTACCTTCCTTCTTCCCTGCTTTTCCTTACATTTAAGAGCCTTCCATGTTTGGCTAAAGGAAGAAACTTCATAACCAAGATCCCCCGTTTATATCCTCACTGCTAGGGCTCAAGGTCAGACCTGAGAAGGCATGACATTGCCAGGTTAAATATAGCACTTTGTTTGGTGATGGCCTCTCCTTTCATGTCACTCATGTTCTGACAGCTTTCATCAGCTGAGAATACACTGCTAGAAAACTGAAATTAGTGTGGGTGAAAGATGCCAGTAACGGATCAGGAGATCAGTTTGCAGCTTAGCCTAAGCATGGAAAAGGAACAGCAGAGAAGACATCTATCTCCCTGGCTAATCCCCTTCCCGTAAAAGCCAGTCTTCCCCCAACATCCATGTTGAGCAACAGTTCTAAAGTTCAGTGAGGAGCAAATTGTCCATGTGCTTGTTCCATACCAAGCCCCTCCCCAAGGTTCCCACCACCAGCCCTCATCTGCCTTCATTTTCCACCCATATATTCATTTACTGTCATGCAATATTATGTATAAAATGGAGTAAACTGAATTTCCCACCATGGCAGAATGCTGCTGGACCCATAGGAAAGAAATTCTTGAGGGCAACCATTTTTAATCCATCATCTGGCCTTGGTATCAAATGAAGTGTGAAGCACTACACTTAATCTACCATAGTAATGATAATGTAAATCCTCAAGGACCCTAGGTAATGGTGAAGGAGAAAAGTGTACCCTCTCTGTCCACACATGGACATTGCTCCATCCATGTGCCCTGCTCTCAGAGTCCACTAACTCTGTTTTACATAAGAAATAAGTGCTGAGGCACAGGGGAGCAGGAGGACCAGCAAGTCCTTATAATTTTTGCGAACAACTGTGATGCAGTGTATGATCAGAGTGAGGTCATGGCGTCGTAAATCCTACTTTGACAATTTTACCCCTACTGAACACTGACTAAGCCGAAAACACACAGAACTGAGTAAACCCCAGACCTAGATCTAGTCCTTAAACATTGCCTTCAATTTATTTCTCTCTTCATTCATTTTTTTCAAATAAGACCAGATTATGAGATCTACTTTCTTCCATGTAAAACTGCCCATGTTAGTCATTTTATCCTTTTACTCCTTACCAAGATCCGGAGCAGTTAGAAGCTTCAGTACCTTTTTGTTGGAGGGATGCTGAACATTTTAGCTCATCCTTTGTTCCAGACAAAAACTTTCCTGATAATTGGCTCCGAAAGGTTCAACTCTCCAACACCCCAGTGCAAAAAAAGCCCTTGTGGATGGGGTCTGTCTGCTCCTGTTTTCATGTGGCAGCACCACAGCTGAACATCAATACCTGACAAACTGTGGCCAGTGAATCCTCACAACACTGTCGTGAGACCAGGAAGAGTTACTCTCCCCACCTCAGGAAGCTGAGCCAAAGCCTACCCAAAGGTAACAAGGGTTTGTCTCTGACCTCAGCAGGGTTTGTGTCAGGCCATAGGAACTTGTCAAAGTTCAGGCAGGAAGTTAGTGGCATGGTCAGGAGCTTATCCGTGATCGCCTTGGTCTCAGTCCAGTGTGCTAAGTATGAAAATATCCTTCTTTAATTAAATCCTGATGCTTGCACAAAGCATTAACACACTTAGTCCAGGAAACGTCTGGCATATTCAATGAGTTATATGGAGAGAGAGCAAAGAGGCAACTAAGTCTAATAAAATGGCAATCATGAGTGACTTCACCCACCTGTACATTGGTAGGTCAACTGGTACAAACAGATCAAAAAAAAACAATTTCTAAGTGATTTCTAGAATAACTGGAGAACTTAACAGAATGTGTTCTTAACTTAGTCTTCAGTAGCTGAACAAATGATACAGTCAAGCCACTGAATAGTAATGAACTTATTACTACATTAAGAGCGTGAGGTTAAAACTGATAATAACTAGTGAACTGCTTAAAAAGCAGTGGATGTAGAAAGAGAATAGGGGAAAAAAAAAAAGAAAAGCAGAGAATGGAAGAAAAAGAACGTAAAATCCATAGATTCAAAACAACAGGTGTATTAACAGACAGTGTCTGATTCAGTGAAGTCATGCAGAAAGCAAACTAAAAGGCAAGATAGGAAAAAAAAAAGGTATTGTGAAATGTTAAGGTCGAAGAGGTTATCTGAGCCAAGCAACCAGCTTTCAGGAAATGACACTTCAGCTTTGGTGAAGCCCCTGGCTAAGGGAGGGAAACTCTAATAAAACACAAACAAAATGTCAGCTGTAAATGAAGAGGGACAAAGATGCGTTAACTGACAAGAGCTTGCGTGGGGGGGGCAGAGGGGGGAACTGCAGGACATTTCTAAAAGGTCTTAAATTCACCCAGTTTAGGAGGGAACCAATGGGATCTGCTGCACATCCAGGGGTTAATGGGAATAATTAATGAGCAAAAGGACTTTGCAGAGGTTCTGAATGATTCATTTGGGTAAATCTTCCTTGCAAACGATGCTGTGCCAATGTCCACACTAGACCTATTTTTTTCAAGACAAGAAAGGACATGAGCCTTCAGAATGTGAAACGTTGAAAGGGGAAACACTGGAACAAACTGATAAACTAAATAGCAGCATGTCACAAGGACCTCATGGTTATATATGCAAGGGTTTGGAAAGCATTTGGAAATGAAGTGGCTGCGCTGATAGCAAAAATACGCAAGCTGTCGCTGAAGTCAGATACGTTACAGAAGGACTGGAGGGTAGCAGCTAGCATACCTATCTTTAGGACAGGCACTGGATTGATCTTAGGTATTATATACTGAAAAATCTTATTTTACTTCCAGGTAAATTGATTGAAACTAACAAAAACTAGAATTACATACAGGAGAGAAAAAAAAAAACCCAGTTTATTTCAAAGAAATGTTGTCTCTTCTATGTATTCTTTGAAGCATCAAGCTAATAGACCAAGAAAAACAACATGGTAAGTGTATATATATAGGTATTTATATATCTTCTTAAATTCTTTGACAAATTTTCTTTGAGGAATTTAAGTCACCATAGAATAAGTAGCTTATTATTACAAGTTGGAAACTGTTTAAGAGAGAGAAAGCAGGAACTACACATGAATGATCATTTTTCACTGAAAAAGATTAACAGTTGGATTGTCCAAGATTCTATAGCACATACAACTTCTTTACTGAAATTATTGCTGTTTGAAAAAGGGAATAAGGACTGAAGTATTTCAGAGTATGCTAATTAAGTTGGATGAACCTAGCATTCGGATCACAAATGGAAATACATGTTGGCCAATGCAGAATAATCACAGGTGGAGTGAAATATTTCGAAACCTTCCTGGATTCTAAGCCAGCTGTGACCACTCAAGGAAGGATATCGGCATCACTGTGGACCCAGTTGCAAATTCTGCTCGATTACAGAAGTGGTCAAAAAAAAAAACCCAAACCCAACAAACAAAATAAAATTTCCTTTAGTGCATAGAAGGAGTAAAAGGTGTTAAAATGAAAACAGTTTTATTGTATAAGCCAACAGTCCTCACCTGGAAAACAGTGTCAATATTGGTCAGTCCATCACCAAAAAAGGAGATAGAAGAATTAGTAGTTTTTAAGACATGCAAAGTGACTGGGAACCCTGGGACTGTCTGGGAGAAGAAAAGAACAAGAGGGTTCATGGTTAAGTAAATGAATGGCACCTATACAATGAACTGGGTGCTCCTGTTGGCCTTTTCATATCATATAACAGAGAGGTAGCAATAGCATTGAAAGACAACTAATTTAAATAGATCAAAGGTTGCTTGGAGTGTGGTTTTCCCAAGAAAATATGTAATTAACCTACTGAACTCACTGCTACAAGCTATCACTAAGGTAGTGAACTTACTGGCAGGCAAAACTGTATTAGCTGCTTATCTGGCCAGTGAGTGTATCTGCAGTTTGTCTAGAATCACTAGAGGTTTCCATTTGGTAAGGAAGGCAGATATCTGTTTTCATTTGGAAATGGTCTCCGGGCAGCGAGCAAACACAAGCTGGTGGGTATTAAAACATTTTACTTGAGGGCAGTGCACTTATCTAGGGCAGCATTCCCTGCACCTGCCTCTGAAGCATGTGGTAAGGGGCATTGATAGAGACACTATACTGGACAAGACAAAATACCTGCCTGATCTAATGTTGCAATCATTATATTCTAATGTTCTTTAACTGGATGACTGATGCCTTTTTGAATAGGAAAATAATGAGTAATGATAACAAATAACACGATTGCCATTAATTATTCATGCTAATGTTCATGAAACTTTTGAGATGTATGAATATTTTCATGAATAAATCATTGGTCACCGGCTTGCACTAAATGACCTCAGAAATCATAGTGGAATGAGCTTGTTGCCATTATTCATGAACAAATTTGTGAATCATTTTCAATATACGACTGTTCTGCTTTCTAATTGACTAAATATGAGATAGATGAGTATAAAACAGACATCAGTAATTCCTTGCAAATCCGAGAGAAAATTTCTTAGGAATCTATGAAAACGCTATGGGCTGTACCAGAAACTTTTTGTTTCCCATGGACAGATTTTGCTAATTTTTATTTCTCACATGCTGGAAGGGATTATAAAAATGAAGGGTCTAATCCTCAGAATTTTCAGATCATTCTATCTCCACCAAAATCAAGAGAGCTTTACTTATTCAGACTACTTGAGAATCCTGACCCAGAGAAATTACTAAGCAAGAGAATTCTTTTAAATGACTGGGTTTATTTTATCTCCTTGGTTTCCAACACTAATTTTCACAATGATTCAGAAGAAAGATCTATGAAGATATTGTCTTGTTCCACCTCTTTCTCAAAAAAAAGAAAAAGAAAGAACAAAAAACTAAAAAACCCCACACTTGCCCACAGTTTACTCAAAGATTTTCTAAAAGCTTGAGGAAAACCCTGGGAGATGCTAGTTTACAGAATTTCTCACCTATTTGTGTTGTGGCCTCTTGTAGAGATCTTTATTGTCATCACTGTCAGAGGTGCCCCATACTATTCCCAATGCCCATTATCACACTGCATTTCCCTTTCGGCAGAGGCTGACGGAACAGAGCTGTTCCATAAACAGTTGTCAAAACACTGGCATATTCTAATTACACCACTTACTATGTTTCTGTGAAAGTCAAGTTCTGAGCTCAATTGCACTAGAATAAACCAGAAGTAATAAAGTCAGTGGAATCACCCCTGATTTGAAAGAATGTAATTAAGATCAGAATCTAGCCCATGGAGTCAAAAGAGATACTGGAAAGACAGGAATCAGAGGATCATCTAATCAAAAAGAAAACATGCAGAATGCTCTCAGCAAAGCAGCTGGCCCTAAGTGGTGGTCTGTTTTGTTTTATCCTTATCATATTCTTAAAAATGAATACATGAAGCACATGGACTACTGAAATCCTATTATGTGTCTTAGTCTCATTGGCAAGCATTCTTTAGGAAGTGCTTGATGGAAATGAGATGAAACTCACTTCACCATGTCCCATCTTCTTGGGACTTAAAATCAAGTTATATGAGAGAAGTGTCTTTGGAACACCTGCTGATATGCATCTCTCTCTACAGGGAATAGTTGGTGTTAGATATAGGTAATGATGCAGCTTTAAAGGTAGAACAGACGGTCCAAAACAACAGGCAGCTCTGCAGCCTAAAGCATCTTTACATAGAAACAAGCTCAGGGCCCATGGGAAAGGGATGCAGCCTTTTAATAAAACTCCAGGGGTGGCCTCGTCTTTTAATTCTGCCCACTTGTATCAGGGAGATGTCGGAAGGCAGTGCAGTGGGATAAGTCACTAGGCAATCCCCACTCAGCTTGGTATGGAGGGCTAGGGAATGCAATTGGCTAGGCACAGGCTGTTGGTGTTCAGCTGGTGGGACAAGGACAAGCAAGTCGATAACTGCATCTTTTGGGCAGCTCCAACCCAGGAAATGCCATGGAGACCCTGGCAAAACTGAAAGCTACCTTTGCCGAAATATAGGAACTGGAAAAGATGGCTAGGGTGGTGTGTGGGGAGTGTGCTAATTGTCTCATTTAGTTATGGCAGTTCTCAGTGCTTGGTCCTTTGTGCAGCCTGGTTCTTAGAGATGGGAATCCAGGCTCAGATTTAACAGGGCTTGCAATGCTACCATACAATTTAAGCTTTTTAAGATCTAAGGCTACAAGCATTTGTGAAAAAGTTATCCCTGTCATTCATATGAGCTGGATCTAAGCCCCTTCAGCTTTCCTTAGCCTGATTACTGTTGTCCACCCATCCACCCACCCAAAGAACCCATAGAAGGTCAGGGCAGCATTTTCACGAGTAATCCTCTTCCGTGCCTTCAAATCTATGAGAATTAGCTGCAAGTTGCTGCAAGCTGTAAAGCTCAAAGCCAGAGAGATCCAAAATTTGTGAATAAATGGCTAGATACAGACTCGGCTTCCCAGCTTTAATTTCTTCCTGTCTATTCCTCCATAGTTTAACCCACTCCACAAGACTGGCAGCGTTAGCCTCTGGGTGACAAAACCAAGATCAGCTGAACCCCACCTGCCTCTTTTTGCAGCTTGGGATTTAGAAGAGGGAAGAGCTGGCTGGAAACAGACACTGGGAGGAATGTCCTTATCTCATACCACTTGTTTCTCTCCCTCCTCTGTAATTTGCCATCAAGCCCTCGCATACCCTGTGCCCGGGAATGCTCTCCCACGCCTGCCTCTGGCACTAGAGGGCGCGGAGATCTGGGCTTTGGGCTGGAAATCCAACTCTCTGCGGATCCCTACTTTCCCTTAAATTGAACTCAACTTTCAAAGAGGTCTTGATTTCACAGAAGGGGAATCTGCTTCATTATTACTGGTTTGTCTGCGTTCCCCATGCTGCATTGCTATGGAAACGGGACCAGAAAATAAGTCTTTTGCATGTAGGTCATGATATTAGTGGAGAAGAGAAAGTCTGGGTGAACGGGTGAGTGGGTTACAGGAGTGAAGTGGGGCAAAGTAACGGCCTGGGACTGTATCAACAACAGTGGGGGATTTCACAGTAGATGCCCTCAAAAGACTATTGAATTAGACACCTGATGGGCTGAAAGATCCTAGCACTTAGAGCAACTGAGAGCTACAAAACACACACAGGGAGTCAGCCCAGAGGTGAAAAAAAAAAAATGACAGTAAGGCACAGGACTGAACATGCAGGCAAAAAAATATGATTTTATTCACAGATGCTGTTTTTCACTGGTGGCCTCAGTTTCCCTCTTTCTGTGTCTTGGTCTCCCTCCTGGGCAATGGCACAGCACAGCACGGCTGCCGCCCCTTCCACCTCCTCAGGACACTCCCGATCACGCATGGTCCACATCTCCCCAGGCTCTGCCCAGATGCAGAGTTACAACCTTTTGGGTAGAGGGTATTACTTAAAATCTTGGTTTTGGATGGGAGAAGAGCATGACCTCTCCTTTTTATTATTTTGCCCTCTGTCCAAAACAACCTGGGGACATCCTAGACCCCACTCCCCATGTACTGAGCCCCTTTCCTGAGTGGACTGCAATGCAGAAATCATGGAGCGCTGCAGGCAGGGGCAGAGAGGGCAGCTTGGTGGGACACATGCTCGCCAAGTCAGGAGGCCACTGCGCTTCTTGCTCTCCTGATGCAAAAGCAAACAGGGCCGCTCTTGCAGTCCAGGGGTCCTGCAAAGGGGAGGTTCGACCAAAGTTATAATCAAAAAGAGCCTAAAGGAGAGAGGGAGCGTACTCTGTGTAGCTTAACACAGTTAAGTAGACGAGTCACCGAGAGCCGCTGGTGTTCATAAACCATACGATCAAGGCTGGTGTGTATTTAGACAGGGGCTGTGATTGCAGGTGATGCAACACCATAAAAGCAGACAGCGTGCATACTTCTAACCTCCTGTATTAACCTTCCTCATTGTCAGTGGATTTTTTTTTGTTTTTTTTGTTGTGTCGTCCCCCCCCCCGAAACTGCAAGAGCAGGCTGTCAAGCAGAGGTTGGCCCCTCTCCTTTTTTCGCCCTTGCCTTTTTCCCTTCTGCAAAAGCAAGATCTTCCTTAAGGGATAGGGACAATGTGTGCAAACACACTGGTTGACACATAAAAATGGGAAGAGATGTTATTCTGGCTAGATTTGCAACAAGAATTTGCAAATAACACCCCTCCCCAGTGTCCTCTTCCAGCTGAAAAAAAGCTACCTCTCCTTTCCCTAAAGGAACTTTAGCACATGAAAATAGTAGGAAAAAACAATCTTATGGGGGAGGGAGGGAGGGAGAGCCCCTTGTCCTTTCCCCAGCGAAGGGGTAAGGACGCACCCCTAGGCCCGTGGGAAGGAGTTACAAGCCCTGGCAGCCTCCCCTCGGAGCTGGCAGCGGGCCGCGCTGTGGAGGCAAAGCCGCCCTCCGGGAGCTCCTCGCCGGGTGGGGCAGGGCCCTCCGGCCCGGCTGCCTTGCGGGGAGACGAGGGGAGGGCAGAGGCCGTCCTTGCCGCTTCCCGCCCGCCTGCTCCCCAGCGGGGCATCGCCCTGGCACTTGGGCAGCCGCGGGAAGCCGGCGAGCACGGCGAGGGGGCAGACCGGTGGGAAGACGCGAAACGAAGAGTGGCCCGAGATGGGGGGGGCGGCTTTTGCCCGAGAAGCAGCAGCCCGGAAAGCACTTTGCCCCTCCAGAGCCTCCGGAATGGCTGGACTCTGGGGACCTCGGCGACCCAGAGCTGTTTCTGGGAGGCAGTTTTTCTGCCACAGCCTGATCTCAGCTGCCTCTCAAGGCATCAGCTCGCTCCTTCTGGCCACAAGCACCCGGTGGCGGCGGCACGGGCGAAAGGAAAAGGAGCCCGGCGGCACGGCCGGGACCGGCTCGCCTGCCAGGGGCTCAGTCGTGGCCGGGGGAGCCGGGCGCTCCGGACCCGGCCCTGGAGCACCGTCCCCCGCCGCACCCTGCTCCCTGGCCGCGCCAGGGACCGGACCCCAGGGGCACCGAGCCAGGGAAGTGGGGTCGGAAATAAGCCGGGGAAACCCCATACCTTCCCCGCCTCCACGGCGCCCGCGCTCCCCCTCCCCGCGGCAGGACCCGAGGCAGCGCGGACGGGCACCGAGCCCGGGCAGGCGCACGCTCCCCGGGAGGGATGCTGAGGGGCGAGGGACCGCACTGACACCGCGGAAACCTCCTCCCCTTATACCCCGCATCCCTGCATGGTCCCCGGCAGGGCAGGGATACCCCCCGCCCCGTCTCTACCCTCCCGCCCGCCAGCCCGTGCGCTCCGCAGGCAGGCTCTGCTCCCCGGGGACGGCTCCGCTCCCGCTCCCGGTGACATTTTGCAGGAGTCGTCAACAAACGTGTCACAGCGGGATTTGGGAAGGGTAGTCCGGGAGATGTCCCTGTGTCGGAATGCAGCATTTATATAAAAACCCTGTGGACAGCGCTTGGAAAATGAGAGGATTTCTCTAAATCAGGCTACTGCGTCCTTCCTTCCCCGCTATACCATGCTAGACTCGATTCTGGGATTAATATCACAACTGTAACTCCACAGAGGAAGGCTCTGTGCTGGGGGCAATCGCTTTGCCTCCTCTCCTCTCGCTGCCTTTCCCTGGTGACCCGCAACTCTATGGACCCTTTCAGCAAAAGTTTCCCTATGTTCTGTTCTGCTCCTTCTACCAGGAAGCAAAACGTAAGCTCGTTTCTTGGACATTATTTTCTTGGCGGGAGCCTTCCTATGACAGCAGCGGATGAAATCCTAGGTGCGGCGAAGAAGGGGCGGAGGGTAGAGGACGAGTAAGAAAAAGGGGGGAAAAAAAAGAAAAAAATGGAAGGAAAGAAAAAGGAAATTTGAAAAAAAAGAGAGGAAACGTCAGTAAAACCCAAAGCTTTCCTACCTGCGATCCAGTTACCAGAAGTTGCATCCCATCCCGCTGCAAGCGGCTCGTTGCGAGCGGCGGCTGCGGAGTCGCGCCGGCTCTGGCGGCAGAGGCATGCGGGCTGCGCGCAGTCAGAGCCCGGAGGCAGCCGCTTTATCTTTCTCTTCCATATCTTCCAAGAGGAGGGAGGGGGGTCGGGGAGGGGGAAAGACAGATTACTCGCTACCGTGATAATGGGGGGAAAGAATAACAGTTTGGAAGCTTTAAACAAGAGGTGGCATTGTCCGGGCTGATGGAGTTTTTGTCTCTCCCTCGCTCGCTCTCTCCCTCCCACACGCACAGGCACACGCATGTACACGCACACCCTCCGTGGCTCTGGCCCTTGGGAATCTCTGCTTCAGTTCAGCCAAGTTGAGCTTTAAAAAAGAAAATAAAAAATTTAGAGCAATAGTGCTATCAAACCTGGCTCAACGCTTTAGACAAAACTGGAAAAATTAAAAATAGCAGAAGCTGGGACTCATAGGTGAGCTGGTAATAATTCATACTTCCCCCAGCGCTTCTGAGGAAATGAGGGCAAGCTGCCACCTTCGTGGGGGTGGTGGCGAGGGAGGGAAACGGGGCGCCTAGGTGAGCATCTCGGGTGAATGTCCTTGCTGGGGTGCTGCGGCTGTGGGGCCGCTTGCTGCCCGCCTGCGGGGGTGTGGGGGGTGTGTGGTGTGTGGGGGTGTGTGAGCGCGAAGTGGGCTCGATTAGCTGCAATGGGCAGGCAATTTCTGCAGAGAACATTTACAATTTTCTTTCAATATGACAGGATTAGTTGCTGTTGAAGGCTCTCCTCCAATAAGATCAGCACTGCTCTCTGATTTGGTGGCTTTGCTGAATAGAAATTACTGGTTCTTGTTATCTCTCAACACACTCTCCGCTCTTCCTCATCAGACACTCCCCTCTTCCTCATCAGAAGTCTTTATCTACAATTTGCACATCAGAAACGGGGTTTTTTTCTTTTTCAGTTACCTCTTCCCCATCTTTCCCCGCAACGCTCTCATCTTTATTTCTGGTTACTTTTTTTCGCAGTTCCATGATAGCTGTAATTCTAAAGTGACGTACGGCAGGCGAAAGAGAGAAAGAGATCTTGCTTTTAGATTATTGCAGTCATCGGAGTCTCCGCGCACTGTGGAAAAATGTTGTTACACTAAATCCAGTTTAGTTTTTTAAACTGATTATTGTGCTAAAATATTCATGGAAAGCTCCTTCCCCAGCACAATGACAAACGAATTAGGGGAAACAGATACATTTTGCGAACAAGAGTTAATTTTCCTTGGGTGTAAACCTTTAATTAATAGTCATTAGGCTGAGAAGTATTTACTTTGCTTAAGGGAACTTGCCAGTTCGATGGAAGTAATCTAGATATAAACACCTTTAGGTTTGCTTTGTCTTTGTTTGCCTCTCTCCTGGACCGGAATTGATTTGTGGTCTGGAGTGATGCTTTTTCCCTTGAGATAGGGGTTGTCGGGCTTGGAAGCAGGCAAGGGGAACCCATCTCATCTATTGTCCAAAAAATAATAGGGGGGAAGTGATAAGCGGAGAGAGAGGTGCACCTTATGAAGGTGACCCCGGCTTCTGGCTGTTGCCTGCCTGGCCTCCCCTGCCCCATCTCCCTTCTTGAAGGACCGACAGAGCTACAGCCCAACCACTCCTCTCCACTCCAACAACCCCTTCACTTTGCAGAGAGTGTTTCTTGGCCTGGGCTTGCCCCAGGCAGAGGACCTTCCTATACTACTTGCATACATTTAGCTGTTGATCCTGGAAGGATCTCAGGGGCGGGTTGACCCCCGAAAGGGTGATGTACCTTCAGGGTAGAAGGACTCTGGAAATACTCTGCCCGGCCTTGGGGTGGGTATTTCCCCTGCCTTGGGTGGCAGGGCTAATTTTGGAGGTGGGGAGCTCTGAATTTTGGAGGTACTCATGCTTCAGTGTTACACAAGTCTGTGTTTCTCTACCTGAAAGCACTTTCACAGAGTTTGAAGGTTGGATCACTTGTAGCTCTTCATGAGCATCAAGGCAGCTGGGACCTGACGTCTGCCCCTTGGTTTCTCAGCCCTTACAGAAAATTCTGCCTGGACTTCACAGCAGAGTTAGGAGGCAGCTATCCGGGCAACTCCGATGAGATCGGCACAGGGGCTGCTCCGCCGCAGGCGTATCCACGCCGGGGCAGGGGACCGCCACCCCTATAGCCTGGCTGCCCCGTCCTTTGCAAGATGGAGCCCCAGCCTCAGCCCTCGCCACCCCCTGCACCTCCCACGGGCTGTCTCCGAGACCTTGGCGCTTATCATATGTTAACATTCATTAATCGAGAGGATCAGCAGCCTCAAAAGGGACAATGCCCGCCTCCTCTTCCCCTTATTATTATTACTGTTGTTATTTTTTTCCCTCCCAGCGACGTCGCGGGTGTCTGATTGTGCACGTTGATTTCGGGAGATTTAATTAGAGTTCAATCACCGCGAGCACGAGTCAGCCCTGCCCAAAGCGAGGAGCACTCCTTGGGACTGTCCCGCCCTCCGTCGCAGGAGAGGGGCAGAGGTCTCGGGGCAGGGCCCGCTTCCAGCAGCTCGCTGCTTCCCACGGCTGGAGTGAAGGCAGGAGGTGCCTCCGGGCTGGGGCTGTGGCTCGGCGCGGCTCCACCAGCTGCAGGGGGCTCCCCAGTGCCGCCCGGCTCAGCGCCGTGTGGTCCCACGGCTGCAGAGCTCGGGCCGCTGGAGAGGCACCCTCCGCCGGGCAAACCTCACCCCAGCCGGGGAGCATCTCCCCTCCTCGCACGCACCCCCCCTCTGATCTCCCACGTAAATAAAAGGCCGGTGCCGAAAACCCTGCCGTGGGACCTCCACCTCGCCTTGTCTGCAGCCCGCCCGGGGAGAGCGGAGATTTCCCCCCCACCGAAACGCGTGTGCGCAGCGCTGCCTTCCTGAGCCCGCGGAGCCGTGCTCTTAATCTCAGCAGATATATCTTGATGGCACCCGGTGACTCCATGGTAAGCAGCGCCTTTTAAGTTGGACAGAGCATCTGTTATTACCGGCTCCTCTCTTTGGAGCACTACGTGCTAGACACACCTCCTGAGGGAAAAAAAAATGCTGTTCCTCAGCTTAAAACATTTAAAATGCACCCCCCCACCCCCCGCCCCCCGCTCTTGCAAGAGGAGGGAGGACGGGGGAGCCGAGTCATTTACGGTGTGCTAAACAGCTGTAGAGATAAATCCATCGTAAAACCACAGAACAAAGCGCTCAGCCCTTCGCTCGCAGAAAAAAGGAAAGCGCATGAGGAAACCAGTATTTGCTAATGATCATCTTCCCTTCCCGCGGAGGGACCGAGAGACGCTCCCGGGGAGGGGAGGCAAAGATAGCAACTTTCAGCGAGGAGGTTTCCAAAAGAAATCGCGTCCGTATTCAGTGATGCCGAGTGATCTCTAGTAAGACTTTGCTGCGGGCCGTGTCCCTGCCGTTAGCTGCACGTCTCCCAAATGGCTCCTTCCCCGGGGCGTGGAGCTGCCTCGTTGGGGTGTGCTTTGGCAGGACAAGCGCCCTGTCCCGAGGGTTTTATAGCTTGGGTGGGCGAGGAGAGGAGAGGGACCCGGGGACCACTTCCAAGGTGATGTTTTCTGTTATACCCAGGAGGGTGCGGTCGCTCTGCGATTCAGCCCTCACACGCACCCGGGGGCCACAGAGATATCCGCAGAGACTCAAGGTCCCCTCAAGAGTGAGGGAGGCTACCGAGGGGCTGAGAACAAAGTGCCCTGGGCAGGTCCCCTCCAAGACTGCTTCACCCCCTTGCAATAAGGTTGGGATTGTGGGGGGGTACGAGAAAAGGGCAGACCCCAGGTGAAACTGCTGGCTTACCTCTCACTCCCAGAGGCACTCATGTCCACCTGGAGCCAGGGCAGATGAGACCTTCCCTCCTGTTAACCTCTTTCTATCCCCAGACAGATAAGGATGGCCGAGGAAAGCAGCCTGGCTCCCCTCGCTTGTTGTTTCCGACTTGCGACATTTCCTAGGAGGAGGGAAAGAGGGAGGGTGCACCCTTAGACATGGGGTGCTTGGTGGAGGGGGTCCCCATGGCTTGACTACCTTGCAACCTGTTTGCCATGGCTTATGCGACTGGCTTCCCAGCCAGCAGACGGCTTTCTCAGGGGAATAAGAGAGCAAGCCCAGGAGACAGACAGCTCTGTAGACCAAAATACTTGATTTCCCTTTGGAGGCCTGGTCCCCTCCCCAGTCCCTGCTGGAGGCAGACACATCACCTCTCAGTGAAAAGAAGTAGCTCCGAGAGCCACGTTTATTCAGAGCACCTCTTCCCTTGGAGTTTTTGCCACTGGTTTTAGGCCAACGGGACTGAGAAGAGCAGGAGAAGCCCTAATCTCTCTGTGGAAGAAGAGACACCTGAAAACGGGCACTTGATCCAAGCAGCTCAGGGCTGTTAAACAAGGTGCAAAGTGAGATGGGGAGGCAGCCGCACTCACCCAGCCAAGCTGGACACCTCACTCCCAGCAGGGACCAGTGCAGGCCCTGGGGCTGCTGCTCCTGGCCCCTGGCAGCAGGCGGCTGTGGGCTGTACTCGCCACCACCCGTCACGCTGCTCTGCTGCTATTTAGCTCTCTCTGGGGCTTCCACACTCGTTTACCTCCAGCATTGCAATGGAGAGCTGATTTTAATGGTTTTGCGCACGAGGGAGGCAGGCGTTTGACAGATGACGGGAAAATGCTGGCGAGAATGGGACAACGGAACAGCAAATCATCCTGACAGTGTGGACTGCAGAGAGCAAGAAGAAAGGAAGGAACAAATCCAAACCGAGGCAACAGTGAGCCAGACTCCATGCAAATAAATCGCTAATAGGCACTTACTAGCGGAAATTAAATGAGTTAAATAAACTGATGGTCAAACCTTTAACAGAAAAGGGCATGTAATCACTTAGCTGTGTCCAGAGCAGTGTGTCCATAGGAGTGTTATAAAGCACAGTTAGATCTGCCAGGGGAAGGCACTGAAACATTGACACATCGCAGTGTGGATCTCACTAGTGCTAGGGAACTAAAAACATCTCAGTTTCTTTTTCCCAGAAACCTTTAAGTCCTCCAGCACAGCTAGCAAGGAGGTGTATTGCTTTCACCCACCAGTAACACTAAGCACTGCCATACTAACAGAAAATCACCAAGCTTTTCTTTCACTTTTCCCCTGCACGACGACAGTGATTTCGTGGCCTTTGGGTCTCAAAGCCGGACATACTAGAAATTATTCAAAACAGACCACACTGATGAAATGGAAATTCCCAGCAGGTTTAGATGGTGCTCAGAGTCTAATTTCCAAAGCCAAACTGATCCCCTCTCGTGCGGAGCAGCTAGGTGGCGAACTGGAAAATCAAATCTACTGTTTTATTAAGGATAAACACAGTATCTGGAAGAGCATCCCGCTAGGCACAGCAAAGCTGAGGAGGCACTTTTTAATGTAAGCATGCAAGTAGTTTGCCTATCAATAAAGCTCTATAAATTGCAGATCTGCACTTTTTTGTATAGGAATAATTGCTCTTTGCAAATGTTGCAGTGTCCCAGGTGAGTGAGTAAGTGTATAGGTGGGCAGATCTGAAAACATTTTCAGAATAATTTGCAAAATATATTTGCTGAGAACGGGTGTCACCTTTGTCCAGGCTTGGGAAGACAGCTTCTGAAAATGATGGTATAGCATGTGTTCAAGGCTGTCAGACATAGTTCTGAGTACAGACAGAAAAGTGACTTTCAGGAGAAAGAAAACAAGAAGGAACTATAAACCTCAATTTAAGTGATATGGAAGTTAAAAAACATTAACAAGAGGGCAAGCAGTCATACGATTGTGTTTATAACAGGTTATGTTTTATAGCTGTAGCACAATGCTCTTAAAAGGCCAAGAGTTAAATAAAATCTTCTCTAAATTGTGTGCCTGTGTGTGGAGTGGGTTATTTACGGCATGAAAGTTTTACTTGACATTGACCATAGAAGCACGGGCCCTCCTTGACCTGAAACTCAGGGGTTTATAGCCTGCAGTGTCTCTGATCGGCAGAAAATAGGAAACTCCTGCAAACGGCAGAGCCGCGGGAGCCGCCGGAGGAGCGCGGCGCCGCCGCCTGCAGCACCCTGGAGAGCGGCCGGCCCGCCGCCGGGCGTGTGTCCGTGTGCCGCGTCTGTGTGTCCGTGGGTCTGTGTGTCCCTGTGTCTGCGTGTGCGCGCGCACACACACACCTTTGCGCACACGGCCTTTGCTCCCACGTGTGTTTGCAGCTGCTTAGGCACATGCAGACCAATAACCAGCTGCACATCTGGTGTGATGTCCTTTGCGGCCCCATCTGTTGTTTTTAATGCTGGGTTCCTTGGAAGATGACTCCCTGCAGCAAGCTGGAGAGGGCTGCTTCTGTGCATTGCATGTACCCATTAGCTGGAGTCGGTGACTAGAAATCAGGAAGATTTCACTGTGTCCTTTAAAAGTGTCAGAGAAGCTCTAACATGCACTGAAGAACACAGTAACCTGAAGCTCAGGACTATGAATAGCTCCTTCCAGTACAGGCTCTAAGTAAATAGTTGTGTTATTGCAAAAGTGTCAGTGGAACTTTTTTGCAGAGAACCTCGGGCACGGGAAACCTGTCCACTTCACTCACATTATACGCAGGGATGGTGTGTGGACATAGGAAGGCAGGTGTCAGGCAGGCCATGCACTTCTTTTTATTTTAATTAGCTGGGGAAAGACCAAGAGGTATTTCAAATGCAAATTTTTCTCAGGGCAGCTGGACCCTTGGCAGCTTTATGTGCAAAGCTCCAGTGACTCCAGAAGAGTGCCAAGGACTGTTGGTTTGGTGGAGAGATTTAAACAGGGTCACAGTTATGTGGGAAATATTTTCCCCAAAATATTACCTTATGAACAGACTCAAGAATTCATCTTCACCGGGCATGAAGTCAAGGGCTTTGGCTGCTCTTTAAGCACTTCAAGCCCAGGAGCCAAGCTCTCTTGTAGTGTGACTCTGTAGGTACTTCCTCTTTCTACTTCTGATTCTGCCACAGGGTTTGTACAAAGTCTCTCTAGTACTGATACTAGTCACCCAAACACACGTATGGAGTGAATGGTTGTTTGAAGTTATCCAAAGCCCATAAATCCAGAAACAGAATTGTTAAAATAGGAACACCTATTCCTGAACACCTTTTTAGCAAACTACTTCTGCAGGCAGCTCAGATCCATCCTAATAGAAAATACAAACAGGAAAATGAATGCAGTTTCTTTGGGGAAGAGGGGCTTGGAATCCACACCTCCTAGGTTCCAGTGCACATTTTCCTATGGGTTACTTGTTTTCTCTGGCTTTCTCCTCCTGAAAGTGTTGTATTTTGTGCCTATTGGCACTTAATGGATCAGTGACGCTTGCAGGAGAAGAATATTGCCTGTTTAAATGGCTTAACTTCATGATGGTCATATGTACACACAGCTGGGATGAGAATTCAAACAATAATAGTAACAACAACAAGAACAAGTTCACTTAAAACTAGACATTAACAATAGCCTGCCATTAACTATGTTGGATAGCACCTTCTCCTTAGTGCCTAGTGAGCTGTTGATTTGAATCAGAGTGAAAGTTGTTCTATTTGTCATATGTTCTGGGGCAGACATCACTCATCATGGTCAGGAACAATACCACACTGTTTTATCCTTTTCCTTTCACCCACTGGTAGTGACACGAGTGACACACTCACCAAGGCTTTGCACTGTACCGTGCCAGGAGTCCTGAGCCATCAGAGACAGAGATGCTTCTGCAATTAGGCACAATATTCTCTAATTAACTCTTCTATGGAGCAGGGCTTACTGGCCCAGATGAAACTCCATGTTGTTGTGACTGCTCTGTTTTCAGTACCTGAACTGATATCTCCCAAGTGTGCCAGCTCTCTGAGGGCCAGCTTGGTAGCTTCTGTGTTACACTCCACTGTCCTCTGTAGATATGGCTTTAGAAATATATCTTTTATTTGTTTCCCTTGCTCTTTAAATTGAGTTCCATGTTCATTGTCTCTACATTTCTCACTTCGTCTCCTTCACAGCTGGAATTTCTTTTGAAGTTTTTTTGTGTGTCTCAGGGTCACCGCATGAGGAAAGTAAAGAATTCCCAGTCTGTAGACTGGTAAATTTAGCAGCCTTTCTCCAACAATGGCCAGAATCAGGTATTTCTATAGAAAGAGCAAAGCAGTTTCTCCCCTAGACATGATATAATCTGCCTCCTCCAAGAAGTCTTCTTCTAATCACAGAGAAATACAGCTGCATAAATTCTCCTGCATGGTTTTTGTTGTCTCTTCTGCTGTTCATCTTAGCATTTGCTACTATAACTTAGGATATTGCTGGTATGACTAGAAATGTCCTGTTCTTCTTTGAACCTTGTGATGTTTTCATGCTCAGGGTCATCCTTGACTTTGAGAACTACAGTGTAATTATGTGTTTTACAGTTCAATTAAGTTTGCGAAAAATGTATTTGCTTTTATGAGTTTTGAAGTTGATACCTTTAACCTCAACTGATGGCCTCCACCACAGTTTTTTTTGTTTGACATGGTAAGAACAGCAATTTCCCATCTCGTAACAGTGAATTCCCATAATGGAATTATTCACTGGATCTTTACTCTTCCCATAATCTTTCCTATGTCCCTACTTTCTAAGGGTAAGGATTCCATATTTTTTCCTTCACCCTCTGTTCAGCCAAGAGTTTCTGTTTTTTTCATGCTTCATGACAATTCTTTTTCCCTTTCTGAGCACCCAATACAGTACCTTTCTTGAGCCAAGGTCATTTTATAGCAGATACTATTCCAGATGAAACCACACCACTTAGATAGATGGCCTGTGTAATGTTCTAATATGATTGCCTAATATTATTTCATAAATCAGTGTAAACCTCATTGCTTAAGATCCTTCTGCCTTATTTACTTAGCTGAACACTAAACATATCTTTGCTAATCTGTCTGGAATTATACCCACGTCACTCGTAGGTTTAACTGAAAAACTTCAGCAAATTACATCAGCGTGTATTTTTTTTTTCTTCTCTAGCATCTACTGCTTTGTATTTATCACCACTGATCTTCATTCACTGTGCTGTTGTTCAGCCACCAAACTTGTTAATGTATTCACCTTTCTTCACTTCTTCTATTGCTTCTAGTCCAGCACAAACACCCTTCTCAATTCACTGCATTCTTCTGAACTGCTGCTGGAGTCCATTTGTCAGAACTAATTTATAAACACTTTTATTACTAATGGTTGAGTGCTAAATTATAACTTTCACTTTCTTTAGTGTATCATTCCTCTCATATCTACTTATTCTTTGAAGGAAAAAAAAATTCTACCAAATGGAGTTGCTCAGACTTCCCCTCATTCCTTTTTATAGCAGTTGCAATGAAGTTGTACTGACTTATACCAGCTGTATATCTACAGCTTTTCAAACTTCAGTTTGAGAATCAAGATAAGATTAATAACAGTTACTGTCACATATTCCATAACTCACTTCTTTACTCTTAAATAATCTTTTTTTTTTTCCTGTGCAGTTTTGAACTGTAGTCAATAATACCTTTCCATAAAAGTTAAAAATCCTGCCATGCTTTTTTCTTTCCTCATCTTCATTATCATCACAGAAAAAAACTAAGTATATTCCTAAGCACCCTGGAGAATTTACTTGTCTCCTTTGTTGAAAACTGAGCATTATTCCCATCTAGAAAGGGTGATATACGCCTATGAAACATGACAGTAAGAAGCCATTCTTTGCTTCCTTCTATTATTTTAGGTAATTTTCTGTCAATATGATATGTTTAAGAATTACAATATTAATAAAAAACAACAACAAAAATTTCTGATGCGGTTTGACTCAGCAGATATAGAATGTATGGACCCTCTGGCAGTATTTACATATTGCACATCTTAAAATTACTTGTTTTTACATTCCTGTGCAGTAGCTCATTGGCTGAATTGCTTTGCATGGAAAGGAACAGACTCTTGAGGAGACATGACAATAGTTTTGTAGCTCAAGCTGACATTAAATCAAGTATAAGCAGCCTTTCTAATAAGCCTTTAAATTAGAAAGAGAAAGGTCTCAGATGAAGTTCCACATTGCTGCAATGATTATTAAGAGCAATGAATCACACATGGTCAAGCTCAGCCAGCAAACTGCATGAGCTCTGGAGCACTTTAGAAATGTGTCTTGCAGGCACACTTTTAATATTGTTTGGTGATCCAGCAAGACTATAGATTCTAACATGTGGTAATCTTACACAGAAATGGAGACCTGGATCTGTTAGTGTCTGATTCCTGTATGAACCTTTAGAATGAGAAATAGCTAAAATCTACTTCTTTTCATATGTTTTTTCATCTGCCAGTTTATCAGTGTGGACTTCTGCTAGGTCAAAAGAGTGTCTTTTCATCAAACCACCTTTTTTACCACCAATACCAAATTACCGTAATTTATACTCTTCCTCACTGTACCACACACATTTCAACAACTGAATAGCCTTTGCTAAGAGCAATTCCTTCTTGCATCACTTGTAGAGCCAACAGATAATGCAGTGGAACCTTGTATAAGCCCTGTAGAAAAAAGAAAATATGTTTTTCCTCCAGAGTAGAAAGATAGACCCTTTTTGACATTAAAGACAAACATGTTGAAGTAAATCTAGTTGCATTTCATTATGAACCACTTGGAATATTCACATGTCAATGTTTTTCAGCACCTTTAGAAAAAAGTCACTCCCTGGTCCAAACTTAATAAAATACTGAGACTGCTAATATTCTGCTCCTGATTTGTCTCTTCAGGGAACAACCATACCTGACTACCTGAACCGCGTAGCCCAGTGTGTTATTCCAATTGATTATATCTATTTAATTTTGCATGTCTGCTTTTGAAATATTATAGGTACCATTAAAGCTGAATTTGTGTACAGCAACTGACTCAAGTAAAAAGGCTACTTTCGTAAACCATGACGGAAAGGTTTTTTCATTCCTATTTCCATATGAAAGACAAACCTAGGGTTTGTAACACCTGGGGATGTTCTATGATGATTCCCAATGGTGTAATCAGAATATCAGTTCATGAAAACACCTAAGTGAGTGCTCAATGTTCAGCACAAAAGTGTTGGTTTAAAGGTTAACAGATCCTTGGTTGCTTTCCTGAACAGGGACGTTATGTTCTGAACTGGACCTCAGGGACTAAAGAATAAGCCCAGGAGTCAGGATTATTGCTTTAATGAATCACTTAAGTGCCAGTTTTTAAAACAGTTCCTTCAAGTATAGGTATACAGCACTTGTGCTCCAAACACAAAGCTGCTCTGGCCGAACTGCTGAGTGTGTAAGGTGTGTGTGGCTGTTGTGCAGAAGAGCTGTCACTGAGAATTAGGGCTTTGGTATTTCAAGTTAGTTGTAAAAAAGCTGAAGGACTTAACAAAAGTACAGAATCATTTAGGCTGGAAAAGACCCTTAAGATCATCGAGTCCAACCGTTAACCTAACACTGCCAAGTCCACCACTAAACCATGTCCCTAAGCACCACATCTACACATCTTTTAAATACCTCCAGAGATAGTGACTCAACCATTTCCCTAGGCAGCCTGTTCCAATGCTTGACAACCCTGCTGGTGAAGAAATTTTTCCTAATATCCAATCTAAACCTCCCCTGTATAGGCTACAATCTGTCTTGGCTTCCTTTTCTAACCTGAAAAATCGCTACAGTGATTATCTCCCTCAAAGGAGTGTTATGAGACATTACTAATTACAGTCTTTCAAGTAACATGTGGAAAGGTACATGTGGAAAAGGTGCTATAGCACAGATTATTAAGAGAGCAGCAACCAGGAACGTATCTATTTCATTTAATGGATGGGTTATTTGTTCCTCCTACTCAAGTCTCTGATTCAACATAGTTAAAATTTATGTGTCTAAATACTCATGAAATAGGGTTAGATTCAAGCACATGATTAATATTACATCTCTGTACTGGTGTTTCACTGAATTAGGGCCCACCCACTGTACCAGTAACTGGAAACATGGACAATGTGGTTTGGATTGTTCTTTAAAATAAAAGAAAAATGTATCAGAAAATTTCCATACTTTTTTATCTGTGAACTATGGTGGTTTGTTTGGTTTGTGTTTGGTTGGTTGGTTTTTCCCCCATGACTGTTTTTTTATTTATTTTTTTCCTTCTTTTTTCCCAGAGTCTTCCCTATATTAATGTATTGGTGAACACCAGCACATTTTACAGACTTCATGTTATTCTCTAATGGCCCTTTCTGACAGAGATTTCCACTTCTGGTCTACGTTGAGCGTGATTTTATGAAAAGAAAATGGCAATACCTACAAAAGTGTTCCTTATATCAATCCCAGTTTTTTGTACAAGCTGTTACTGAACTGAGCCTAAACAAAACATGCTGGAGAACAAAGACCAAAATCTCTTCACTTCCAGGTAATAATAATAAACAGGGAAACATATACAGAACAGAAACTCTCTTTTCATCATCCCAAGCCATCCTCTGGGCCTTTGAAGGATAAGCAGCTAGGTTTAGTCCTGCAAAATGAACTAGTTTGTACCACATTAACCTGTAGCCCTGAGCCAGGTACTTGGGTCTTCCTGTAGAAGTTTAAGACCTAAGATTCATAGAAGATAGTTCAGTCAGCAGGCAACTGTGCGAATTGACTAATAAGAATCCAGATGAAGAATGACCCTTTGTGCTCAATCTTTCTGGCTATTTATATACCCCTAGATTAAGTTTCAGCCTCTTTGTGTGTCTATGGGCAAGAAGATTTGGGGCTTTTTCCTGGCCAGTTTCTGTCCACGTTGTTGGTAGCTAGCTGTATTGGTTTTGTCTGGGATAGAGTTAATTTTCTTCATAGTAGCTTGTATGGTGCTATGTTTTGGATTTGTGATGACAACAGTGTTGTTAACACACCAATGTTTTAGCTATTGCTGAGCAGTGCTTACATAGCATCAAGGTCTTTTCTACTTTTCACTCTGCCCCACCAGCGAGTAGGCTGGAGGTGGGCAAGAAGTTGGGAGAGGACACAGCCAGGACAGTTGACCCCAACTGATCAAATGGATATTCCATACCATATGATGTTGTGCTCAGTAATAAATAGAGGGGCAGGGGAAGTTTGCCAGGGCTGCCGTTGCCTGGGGACAGGTTGGCAGGCTGGGCATCAGTTGGCTGGTGGTGAGCAATTGTTTTTTTTAATCACTTTTTTTTTTTTTTTAAATTATTAAACTGTCTTTATCTCAACCCACAAGTCTTGTCACTTTTATCCTTCTGATTCTCTCTCCCATCCCACTGGTGGGGGGGAGTGAGCAAGTGACTGTGTTGCGCTTAGCTGCCTGCTAGAGTTAAACCACAACACTAGCCAGCCATAGTTCCCACACTGTGATGTGGAACTTCTGAGCTCTAGATGTCTGTTGATGTAATTTAGATCCCTTGGCTCAGGTAGTCCAGACTTTGGGTAGGACACCTGAGTTTTTTCAGTAGAAGTGACCATGAGCAGGAGAGTGGCTGGATTCACTAATTTCTGTTCATTTACTGTTGTTTTTAATAGAACTTCCTTGCTGATATTTTAAAATCTGGCAAAACTAAGGTTATTATTAGACTGTGCCACTTGTCCAGGATTTCTGATTGGAAGAATAATCTGGACTATAGGTTATCTTTTTCTTGGACAAAATTTTTGAAGGTAAATAGCACTGAAGTAATTTGAGGACATGCTAACAGTGTGTGGCAGCTCATGGAATAATGGTTACATAGGGAGTCACAGTCAGATGAATTCACAAAGGACTAAGTAAGTCGTGTGTGAGCCTACTGTGGAAATTAGAGATGGCTGGAGAATGCCAATTTCATTTGGTGACACCCATCAGTGTTTCACAGTTTGTTTTTGTTCTGCACTGTAAACATGAGAACACTGAAAAAAAGTTTTTTATTCTGAGAGAGCTGTGTCAAAACATCAATTTATGAATCTAAGAAGTCAGCCTTTCAGGAGGAGGATGGAGGAAAGGTCTTTCTCCCTTACCAATAGTGACCAGAAAGATTTATGTCCCCAAAACCATCTGCCCTGAAAACACACACAAATAAATATGTGCTTCAATAAACAAGAAAAAATATATTCTGCACACAATACTTCTATTGGATCTAAATGGTAGACAAAGAGGTGTAATAATTCTTATCATTATCTATCTTCAGACAGATATCTAAAAAAAATAGATGTGTTAGTACTTCAGACTTCAACAGGTAAGAAAGTACAGCTCAGAGCTGGCACTCTAATTCTGCAACAGGTAAAATGATAGATCGAGAAACAGATCCCAGATGTGATTTGTGTAATGAGCGTATGATCTGCTTAGCCACAACACCTCTATGGAAGATAAATATTTGTCTTCACTAAATCATACAAATACTGCCCGTTGCATGGTCCCCTGCATGGTGTAATCAGAGTCATTACCACAAAATGAAAATATATTATCTTTGTTCATGACTTGTAGGATATAGGTAATTAATACCCAACACACACAAAAAAAAAAAGGGAAAAAAAAAAAGAAAAAGATCAAGAACAGTTGTTATTTTGATATAATTTGTTTCCAGGAGAAAGAAAATACCCATTAGCTTAAGATAAATGTGAAGTGTGTTTGCCCTCTTTATATTTACAGTGATCAGCTAACTGGCATCTTTTGAGCTACCTTGGTTCTGAGGTCACAGAGCAAGTTCAGCTCCTCTTATACTGTATGATGAACATGGATGTGGGATGTTTTGTATCTGACCTATTTTTTGTGGCCTGAACACTTAATCCCTTTTCGTCTGTTACAAGATTTATTCACCTCTTCCCTCAGTGCCGTGAATTTGGAAGACCTCTTTGACGAGTAGTATTTTTATCTGTGCATCCTTTATTTGAGCACCCATCACCTAGAATCTGAGGCCCTCTCTGATTAACCAGGTTTGCCAAGGGAAGTCACTGATGGCACCATTAGTCTAGAGCTCCTCCTGCCTTTCTGGATCTACAAAGGACCAGGCTCCTTTTGCTTCTGGGGTAAAGATTCTCAACAGTAAGCAGGTTCAAGCATTGTTTCAAAGAACTGTGCTAACATGAACTAATTTATTCTGCCCGAGTTTGGTGATGGACAGCTACTATCGGCATCTCCACTGTACAGGACAGGGAAACCAAGTAAGTGATATTTACTCCTTATTTTAAGCCTTTAGGCCACACAGCCTCTCAAAATAGCAAAGCAAACCAGCAAAGCACAGAAATACATTTGCTCTGGGGACCATGGTCAACAAGTAAATTGTTGCCAGTGCTAACGACTGTATTTTTTCCCTGCCCTTGCTAGTGCAGGTGTGCTGCCTTTTATTAAAGTTCACCATTGCTAGGCAGGCCATGCAACCTTTAGGCAGCAGCTGCAAGGCAATTCAACATAAAAACATCCAACTATTGGTGTACCGAGCAAGGTCATGGTTCCTATAGACCATACAGAATTACCACTACAGAAAGTGGTAATTCTGGGATTAACGGCACAGCACAGGGCAGTGACCACTTGCAGTGATAAAGCACTCCGTGCTTCCATGCACGTATTTGAGGGGCAGAGGCAGAACTCGCCACTGCTTTCCAACAGAGATAACCTATTTATGAACATGTTCAAACCTACCAAGTCTGTTCTTCCTGTTGTATAATTACTGTTTACCTCACTGAGTTACATCCTCTTTAATAGGCAGTACCATTACAATGGCCCCCTCTCATCTACAGTGAAAGACAGCAAGAAACAATCACCTGTTTTTTTTATCAGGATCAGCCCAGCTCTGAAAGAGCAGCAGCAGAGCTATTGTTATGTTCTCTGCCAGATCTATTTATGCACTGACATATGGAACATTTTCCCTGCATTGATATTTTTCTGCTTAAGTATTATGGTTTGCTTTTTAGGTTATTAAAAACAACAACAACAACAATAATAATAATAATGTTATTCATGTCAACATTTGCAATTTCAGTAAAAAATCCACCCTTATGGATGAGGAAAAGAAGAATGCCCATCCTGATACCCCTAGGAATTTATGCATTTGTTCTTATATCTTAGGGGGCAGGGAAATCTACTAATTAATTGGGTAAATGGTACTGATTCAAGCACAGAGTTGTTTTTAAAAAAGAGTGAAACCCCACCTAAAATTAACAGTCTACTTCATCACAGCACATTCTAACCTTATTAGAAATTCATTGTGTTAAAAAGGACACAGAAGAAGCTACGTGTATTTTTTCATGGGATAAAACACAACCCCTTTGACAGGATCACTGAGATGTCCATTTCTAATGTGAGAAATTACTGGATCTTACTCCCTCCAGTTGCATCCTTTTTTCCCCAGTTCCCTTGTTACCTGTCCTTCTTCCATGCACTGCCAAGTGCCTAATGTCTAGACTGTAAGATCCTAGAGCAGAGGTTTTCAAACTTTTGTGTTTTATATATTCTAAAAAATTCCTAATGGAGCTGCAAATATAAGACTAGTGAGAACAGATTTGTTTTTCTTAGCTATACTTCCTGCCTTCCCTAGAAATAGCCAAAGGATCTCCAGGGGGTTGTGGATGAACAACTGGAAAACAGAGGCATAAAAGATGAGTTTTCTGTACCTTGAGGCTAGAGTCAAGCAAAATTTTGGGTGTTATCTGAGTAGTGGAGCTTTTGGGTTTGAGAAGGCTCCTCTGGCAGCATGTATGTAAGGCTGTGGTAGCAAGACATATCTTATGGAAGAGAGTTGATGCAGTCTGACATAACAAAAAGAGAGAGAAACAGTATTTTTATACTAAGGAGAAAACCAGGGCTTTTTTTAAGCTAGCAGGAGCAGATCTCAATTTCTCAAGGTAGACAATGTACAATAACATAATATACAAAATTCTTCTTCGTTGGAAGAGCAAGGGGGGCCTTTTGGGACTCGGCTCTTTAAGCAAAAGTACACTGTCGATTATGACTCTTCCTTCAGAAAAATGCAGTGGAAGTTGCACGGAGGGGTGTATGGTGTTTTAACTGGTTGCAAGACCAGCACTTGTTGATTAATGTAGCATATAATAATTTTTACATTTAATTATTTCAGATTTACATTTCTCAATAGGATATCAGTGACAATAGCAGCTGAGAAATAATTCAGTGATTATGTCACCCTCAGAAGATGGCTCTTTGCCACGGTGAAATAGATTTATGAAAAAGACTGTTTATTGTTCATATGTCTGAATATAAAAAAGCATCACTTGCATTTGTTTTTCAGAAAGAGTTCACACTTCAAGATTAAATATGACTACAACTCAATAGAAAATAAAATTATATTTACAGACTCAATTATTGTTTATATTTGATAACAAATTTAGAGAAATAATTCCAGGATTATTTAATAATGGCTTCAGAGGGGCAAATGTATACATTCTGGGATCCTTGGATAAAATCATTGTGGGATCTCTGTACATGTGCACATGCATGTATAACCTCAGTTGTCTGCACGAGGAAGGATAGGTTCTTTTTTCTTCTAATAGTACACGTATTTTATGGCTAAGGTTTTCTACATTTTTCCTAGTTCTGAATTGCTCCTGACTTTTTAGCAGACCTTTCTGAGGTTGGACCTGGTCCGAAGTTCCCTTGTGAATTTCCTAAGAAGTGAAAAATGTCCATGGGAAAGCAGTGCAGACAGTATGAACTTTCTTCTTAAGGTAAAAGGAAGAAGTAGCGAAGACGCAGTGACTGGACTGTTGTTGCAGCTGTAGCAGGACACTCGCACTCTGACTCTTATGAACCAATTGCTCTCCCTATTTGTGAATGCCACTAGGTGTGCTAGATTTTTCTAGATTAATTTTCTTTGTGCTATATTCACTTCTCCTAAAAACCTACTGCTTTACACTTCAGATATTGTAACAGCTTGGGTGAGTGAAGGAAAGAGATTAAAATCTATTCTTAACAACAATGCTGCTTCATCTGCCAGCAAGGTCCTCCCTACTGATCTTATTAGTCAGCTCAGAAAGCCCTAAGGAAGCCCATGTTATCTAGTAGAATGATCCCACTCATTGGAACAGCTATGGATTTGGATTGCTTTAGATTACCTATTGCTCATCTCTCATGGACTGCACAGAAGTAAAAGAAGAAAAAAAAAAAAAAAAGGAAAAAGAAAAAAATAATAATCTATAGAGCACTCATTCTAGAGTGTCCAGACTAAAATAGTGCTTAATTGTATCTAGTAAGCACTAGTCCTTTTCTTGCTTCTGGCTAAAAACCAAAGGGTATAACCTCCCACTGTGAATGAAAAATCTGTGCATTGGGTTACTGAAGAGGAAAGTGGTTTCCACATCTGATGTATCATCTTTGCTTTCATTTCTCTCCCCATGGTAAAGCTGAAAGTACACCATTAAACAGAGCTTCACCACCTACTGCCTTCTTTCTCTATGTTAGCAGGTGTTTTTAAAATGCTGAAGTATAAACAGTGATTTACTAGGTCCAGAAGTCAGCCCTCATAAAAGAAAATGCTTCAACCAGCTGCAAGTTCTGCTGGAGGATGCATATCCTCAGCGGATGAATTGCCACTGGCAGGGGTGAGTGGGTACAAACCCTCCCAGGGAAGAATGGTACTGCCCAGACCTCCAAAACGGTTCTAGATCGTGGAGCAGGTATGGTAACCTCAGTTTGGAAACTGATGGCTCCAGCTAGGATACACCTAAAATGTGTGCTGCAAAGCCCTTCTTTGGCAGTACTTGAGAGAATAGTATCAACAACCATCATTTGGCTGAGTGATTGATTGACCCTCACCGTACATCTCAGACCAGTCCAGCAAACTTTGGCTTTGCACGCACAGACCAGAGGCATTCAGGAGGTTTCTATGACTCAGAAATTGCAGTCATGACCAGGTCTAGAAAAACTTTTGTGGTTTCTTCCCTAGGAGGAATGTGCTTTAATTTCAGGGAGCTAGAGGGCTCTTAACTAATCTCTGCTTTACTTAATCAGATGTGCTAGCAGAAACTTCCATGCCACCTCCTGAGGAAACAACGGGAGGGAATTTGAAAAGGGACTGTTGGTTAAAAGGAGTAAAGATGTTATACACACCTCCTGTGCCTGCCTAATTAGTCATGACATGAACACACACGGCTGTGACTAGGACGCACCAGAACAAACTGTTCTATAAATTTACAGCAGTTTCCTGTGAATTCCAGAAAATGCATCAACACCTGCACAAAACACAGTGTCAGTGGCCTCTAGGCAACTCTCTATTGAGTAAACTTATACAAGGACTGTAATAGACAATAAAACCATTCACTTAAAAAAAGTTTTAATTCCTTCTAAGATGTTGGATACTTATCTCCCAAGGGATTAATTTGTTTGAGGCAGATATTGAATGTTCCCAAGGCCTTGTTGAGAATTCTCTGCTGAATGAGGGTAAAGTTTCTGAAGCTTGTACCAAAGTGGAGATCAATTTAAGAAGCTTGTAACTGTGTCTGAGGAAAAACATTGGGTCATTTTCTTCTAGCTTTGAAAACAGAATCAGAAATTAAAAGAAGATCAAGCAATTTTATTATCAAGGAATAAACGTAAATCTATGGAGCTTGATTTCTCTGCCAATTACACTGGTTTTGCACTAGGGCAGCTTCATGCATTTTAAGGTAATTATTATCAGTTAGTGCTGATATAAGCAAAGGGAGAATCATGGCCTTTGGTCTAAGAAGAGAAGATTGTAATAAGCACTAGATACTTGCCACACAAAATATTTTATGTAAGTTCAAACAAATTCCTAGGATACATTTGGGTCCATTTTAGATTCTTAATTTTATCCACTGTTACTTCAGTTTGCAAGAACATTTTTGCCAAACCCAAACATCTTATGCAGGCTCATGAAAATAATAGCTAACGAGCAGGCTTGTACAATGAGACTTCACATTTAACCTTTTGAAAATTCTTTCACTTTGCATCTTCATAAAAGTTCAATTCCTTCAAATACATAGGACAAACAGCACTGTATATTTGAAGTGACCACAAACCACAAGTAAAGAACAAATGTTCAAAGATTTGATAGAAATAAAAATTGATGTACTGCTGAAAGATTAGCATGTGCTTATAATGTCTTCAAATGATATCAAGTAGGGATAGTTCTGCGTGTTGACACCAGAGAACAGCAGACAAACTCTTTCTTGCATGTGCTACCATGTCATTACTTCCTATATGCAGAGGTATACAGGGTCCACAATGCAGGAAGTCATTTGCAAAAGAGGTGATTCCTGCCCACAGTCAACACATACCCAGAACCAAAACTGAAGGGAAGGAGTATTCTGTTCAGAGAAAGAGAGAGAAAGAAAAGAGCTGAATTTCTAAAAAATAATTTAAAATAATAGTGAGGGGTGTCCCCCTCCCTTTTTTTTTTCTTTTTTGCAGGTAAGCAGAAAATTTACCATACAGTAATAATATGACAAACCTGTAACAACTTTTCATGACTTTGTGGTCAGAGGGTCAAATCCTGGCTCTGTTAATGTGAATTGCATTCTCATTCATAGTAATGGAAAAGATACTTGATTTTTTTCGTTTTGTAGCAAAGGATTACTTTCAGTTCTGTTTCCAAATGCAGGAAATAAATAGTTTTTTTTTCAAAACATGATGAGTTCATTCGCATTTTTATTCCTTTGTTTTGCACAGATATAGTTTGGAACATAACAAAACCAACCTCTTTATTTATAATGCCACAGAGTGTTGTTCATACCAGGAGGACTTAAAATTTATACAACCTTTTCTGCAAGTATCACCATGTTTAGTCTTCTTTGTTCAGCATATTGTTGCAAACTTTTTCATGGAACTTGACTCACATTTTCAGAGCAATAAAGCCACCAAGGAAACTGGTTGAATACATTATATATACGTATAATGTGTGTGTGTATATATATATATCTCCTACTTGAGATTTCTAAGAAACTCTCCATAGAAAATATTCTTGTAAACCCAGGTATACTATGAGAAAAGCTGGTCAAAAGTATTCATTCTACAGATGTTACCCCTCCGTCTGTCTGGGAAGAAAACTGCAAGTGCCTGTTAGTCACAGCTCTCATCAAGTAGTTTCTAGCAGTAAATTTCAGCATATGGCAGCTCCACACATAGTTGGCTTTATTTACATATCATTTGTTGCTCATAGGGGGTGAATAGTTAAGTCACATGACAAGGTTACTGCTGCCTGATTTAATTAGTGAACATTTTACAATTGACATATAATGTGCAATAAATAGGAAATAGGAGAGTGAACACTTTTGTTTGCATGGAAAGATCCTAGTTTTCATGTTTGGATGGGTATTTAGGTGATGCACAGCAAGCCCTCAAGCATCCATGTCAAATGCATGAAAGACAAGAGAAGCAAACATGACTGAACTGAGAAGCCTCTAATAAATAGATGGAGTAATTTGGATGCTGTTTACACAGCCTGCAACCAGTTCCAATACAGAGCTGCATAGACTAACAAAACAGATTTAAGAGCCCTAGAAAGACCCTCCCTTCTTGTACCTGTTGAAACATACCTGGGGTCACCAAAGCAGGTCTTTTTCACAAATGTCAGAGCTTTCCCTGGGAAAGTGGGGTTGTTGCCACTGTTGGTGGGGAACAGAAACACATGGTTACTTTAACGAAGTACAGCAAAAAAGGCAAGCCTTTGAGAAAGGCTTTTGAGAGTCCAGGAGAATGCTGTGGAAAAGCATAATGTTGAATAATGCCCATACTGCTGAAGTGATGGGAGAGTTCCTGTGGGTGTTGGGTTGGAGAAGTCACATGTGAGAAGGAGTATCTCAGTGTTGCTAGAACCATGTGCTGTTGCATAGCTGATGAAGGGCACTGAGATCATGGGATTGCCATCTTTTAATAATTTTAAATCTGAGTTAAGAGATAAGAAAGAATAATATTTCAAGTAGGAGTCTGAGTCAAAACTCTGGATCTACACATCCACCAGCCTGAGGTAAATTTGGTTCTAGAGCCAAATGTTGCTGCCTGGGCTCAGTGCCAGTGATCTAGTGTAGTGACTCATTACTAGCATGTCCAGGGTAAATGACGGCTCTCTAGAGGTTTGAGCATATTGATTGAAAGCCCGGTAGTGCCAATGGAAAGGCTCCCTCCCAAGAGTTTTAAATCAGGCTGTTAAAACTGGAATCCTGGGGATTTTATTAACACTCCGTTATACATCTTGGACCCATGCAGAAATGTAGCCATCTGTCTACTTGATGAAACACAGAGATTTCCGATACAAATATCTAATCTGATACTGACTCTGCCAATTTCTACCTAGTTGAAGTTCCAGTAGCCAATTACAGTCCAATACGGTATAAACTGAGCTACGTTCTTGCAGGTACCTCATACACATCAGTGATGCCGTAACGCCTTTTGCTCACACTTTGCATTCCTTTATTTAAAAAGACACATTAAAACCTGCCTCTGTTATTAAAGAAGTTGAAGCAAGTATCCATAGCATCAGGAAAGCAGGAAGTATTTGCAGAAAGAGCGTCAACTTTGCTATTGCTATTTGGTATACAAAAGACACATCCATAACACCATCAACTTCTAACAAGTAAATAACTCAACAGAAAAAGTGTTTAAGAGAAAAGTGTTAACAATTAATTGCATGCCTCAGAGACCTCAGGTTCCAGATGTAGGCATAATGACTTTGAAAGCTGAATTTTTAGAAGCAAATAATTAAAGATGCAAATTATTATTTTTAAAATTGAAAAATGAATGTTCCAACATAAGCAATACATGGGAAAAACAGTAGTTGCCTCCGCTTTGCAGTCTACACAGCTTTACCGGAAAGGATGCAATTAAATTAACACAGAATCCTTCGAAGGACCCATTTATTGCTGGAGTGATGCTAGGTCATTTAATGAAGTTTGTAGATCAAAGGAATCATCTGTTAATGTGCAACAGAATGTTAAAGTATGTAAAAATTATAGAAATGTAGGAGTTGAAGATGAGAGAAGGAATGAAGAAGGACACACAATTCTAACAGTTCTTTCTGACTTGTTTCCATATTTAGTCTCATTGAAAGGATTACATTTATGTAAGCCTAAGGAATATCCCTGAGCCCATGTTTCCAGGGAAAGCAAAGTGTGAAGGAATGGAGAGAATTTTTAATCAAATGTGGTACTTGCATCATGTAATGGTTACTGCTTTTCATCCAGATTTCCTTCCTTAAAAACCACTCACTTCGCACATCTGTTCTTCAGCAAATGCTGATTATATTAACAGTAGCTTGTTACTAGACACAGAATTTGGCCATTTTCTGAGCAAGTTTAGTATTTCTTGGAAGGGTAGGTTTTGATGCTTTCTCGGTTCTGATAAATGTCCCAATGTGGGAAGGAAAAAAACCCCATAAGTTTCAAAGGTGTAGAAGTATCTCATAAAAAACTGAATGTTGGGAAGAGATTAAAATTACTTTTAATTTCAAAACTTTAAGTTAACTACTATTTAAAAAAAAGGCACCAAGGTGAAAAACATTGCTAAAAACATATCTTAATAGAGTTAACACTTTTCTTTTTCTTATATAGCTTTTGTGCGTTTTCAGATTACCAGTGTTTTCAAGGTTGAGATAGAGGGCAATTTGAAATAAAATCTTTATAAAGATGGGATATTTATTTCTTCTGTGATCAAAACCAAATCTCCATTGTATCTACCACTATACTTAATCTGAAATTTAATCCAAAGTATTAACTAAAAAAAGTTGAGCGTGAAATATCATCTTTTTAATCAAAGGATCATATTAAGGTTCAGGCCCTGATACTTGTATAAAAACATGTATGTTGCTTTCTAAGGCATTTTAAAAGTTACTGATAAAGACTGACATAGCAATAACTATTTTTAATAAAATACTTTGGAAGCACACTACTGAAAAGTGAGGTATTCATTAGCAATGATAATAAGCAAGTCATTGACTTGTATGACTTCATAACAACTTATTACCCTTTAATAAATTTGTTAATAGTTTATTAACAACACTGTAACAGAGTGGTACCTTAATGGAAAAATGCAATCGGTGAAATATTCAGACTATAAATTAAATGAGAACACAAAATAAGGCAAATCCTCAGATGGTATGAATTAGTCAGAGTCCATTTAAATCAGGAAAGGTGGACCAGTTAATGCCAGCCGATTATGTAGTTCCACAAACTTAAATCTGTTGTCCTCTCATTAACCGTGAAACAGCTAGTGATCTTAATGCACTGAACTGTACAAAGCCTTTGCACAGTGAAAAATACATTATTCTTCTGGTATCACAAACAGAATTTGGAGGTGTGAAGAGGTTAAGTGATTGCAAAGGTCATAGAACAGATAAGTGGCAGAGCCAGGAATAGATCTGGTATGTCATGACTCCTGTGCAGTAACCACAGAACCATCTGGCTTGTCAGAATAAATTCACATTTAATTATGTGATGTTCTAAGGGCAAACAAAAATGTCAGCCTAGGTTAAATGTCGTCTAATAATTTGTCCTCATGGCAGTTCATCCATAACAAGCCATTGTGTATCCCTATTTCTTATTTGTTGCATCACAACTTCTGTTACGTGATCATTAAAAAAATCCATCATCTTTGTCCTCGAATGCAAATTCAGAAGATGTAGTGCTGATTAGGCTGTGCTTTGTCTGAAGGTATAAGCAAGGACCTTTTCTTTATTTATTCCAAGCAACACTGAATGCAAATACCAGATCATTTGTCCTTACTGCTCTTTCATTCATTAAATATATTACCCAACTGGGAAAGAAAACCCACCTGATTTTATTTAAGGCGGTTCTCCTACACTGAAATTCAGTAGGGCCCCTCCTGTAGAGGCAGTCCAGCACTGACTGGAGTGAGGAGACTGCCACCTGTAGCAAATGGGGCAGCTCAGCCAGATCTGGATCCAGTACTGGCCAAAACCCTGGGATGTCTCTCACTTACCTTGGCTGAGTTTGTATTTGACCTACAAATCCTAAACTCCTTAAATACCAGACTTCCTTTCCCCTCTGTTTCCCTACCTGCTGCCTCCTCTCATGCTGCTCTCTAGCAGCCACCAGGTACAGCTGGTGGTGCTGCTTTCTCCACCCCTTGGCTGAGGATACAATTTTCATAGTGGGATAACTCTTAACAGTCTTTACATTAAGACAATAAATCTCAGAGCATGTTTTGCTCAGATACTCTCTTTGGCTGCAATTTGGCCTTTTTAACCTTCACTCCTACACTCTCCTCTCTATAAATGTTACCTTGATAAGAGCTTGGTGGTTTTTTTTTAGTTTCCCCAAGCATCTCAGAACATCTCATTTACCTGCAGAACATAAAAGTGTCCATAAAATATTCTGCAATATTAACAGTGCAGGAAAGGCAGTACATAAAAATAAGGGAGCAGAGCTTCAGACATTGTAACTCCCTTACACTAACCCAAAGTTACAGTGACTTGCCCCAGCTGAGGACCTGACTTACAACCTATGATAACAACTGACCTCTAGACTAAGGTGACCTTACTCCCTTTTCATTCTGAAGCTTTGAGGAAAGCTGTGCATCATTTATCTGGGAAGGGAGAGAACTGCAGACTCTTCTGTTGAGACTAGCCATCGTTACCTATGCCAATCACATCCTGCTCCAGCAATAATTATGAGACAGTATGAGAATGTACCTGTAATCATAAAGTAAATTAAACATATAAATAAGTTTCATGCAAGTAATTGCAAGCAAAATGAAAAAAAAAAAAAAGAGGGAGCTCACGAGAGAGAAACAGAAAGGCAAAACGAAAATGGAGACTTAAAATGAGAATTTGATGAAAGACTTTGAAGATCTTCTACCCTAATTGATGACTTATATTCATATTTATGCAATTCATGAAGAAAGAATTGGAAGGGAAATGAAAAGAATAAATTTAAGATATATTTTTAAATTATTCTGCCTGAGTGCCTTTGCTGTTGCTTTGTAATTATCCAGCTGGATTCTTCAGTTGACCAGAAGGACAAGATTCATTCCCACCTGGCACCCTCTCCCTTTCTGTAAGACCCTTTGCCAACTTATTAAAGGCCTGGCACTGCTGTGGGCAACAATGTGACTAAAGTTTTTGGTCAATACTCTGGATGTGAAATCTGCCAGGTGACTTGTGCTCTGGAGACACTGGCAAGTCCGCCATGCTGCCCAAACATGACCTTCAGGAAGGAGGAAGAGACTTGTACTCCTCATATTTCCTTAGTGCTTACTTGTGCAGCCCACCCTGCTAGCTCCTTCACATGAGGTCTGTGATGCTGGTATATCTGCAAGTTAACAAATCTTCCTGTCAGAGCTTCTTGCTGTTTTTTTCTTTCTCTGTGCCCAGGAGTGTGACTATGCACTTTGATTCTCCAAGGCTATAAAACCCTGAGAATTACTTAACTATGTGAAGTTATCACTGTTCAGATAATAAGAGGTGCATACTCTGGACTCTGATAAAACACATTTCTGTGGCATGTGATGGGCTCTAGCAGTCCAAAGGGTAGAAGAGCAATAGGGAAGTAAGAACCAACTGAGTTTTCTTGACTAGAATCATAGAATCATAAAATCATAGAATAGTTTGGGTTGGAAGGGACCTTTAAAAGTCACCTAGTCCAACCCCCCTGCAATGAGCAGGGACATCTTCAACTAGATCAGGTTGCTCAGAGCCCCATCCAACCTGACCTTGAACGTTTCCAGGGATGGGGCCTCTCTGGGCAACCTGTTCCAGTGTTTCACCACCCTCGCTGTAAAAAAATTCTTCCTTATATCCAATCTAAATGTACCCTCTTTTAGTTTAAAACCATCACCCCTTGTCCTATTGCAACTGGCCCTGCTAAAAAGTCTGTCCCCATCATCCTTATAAGCCCCCTTTAAGTACTGAAAGGCCGCAATAAGGTCTCCCTGGAGCCTTCTCTTCTCTAGGCTGAACAACCACAACTCTCTCAGCCTGTCCTCATAGGAGATGTGTTCCATCCCTCTGATCATTTTTGTGGCCCTCCTCTGGACCTGCTCCAACAGGTCCATGTCTTTCCTGTACTGAGCCCTCCAGAGCTGGATACAGTACTCCAGGTGGGGTCTCACCAGAGCAGTGTGTAGGGGGAGTATCACCTCCCTTGACCTGCTGGCCACACTTCTTTTTATCCAGCCCAGGATACGGTTGGCTTTCTGGGCTGCAAGCGCACATGTCCAGCTTTTCATCCACCAGCACCCCAAGTCCTTCTCCGCAGGACTGCTCTCAATCCCTTCATCCCCCAGCCTGTATTGATACCAGGAGTTGCCCCGACCCAGATACAGCACCTTGCACTTGGCCTTGTTGAACCTCATGAGATTCACACAGACCCACTTCTCCAGCTTGTCCAGGTCCCTCTGGATGGCATCCTGTCCCTCAGGCATGTCAACCACACCACTCAGCTTGGTGTCATCTGCAAAGTTGCTGAGGGTGCACTCGATCCCACTGTCTAAGTCACTGATGAAGATATTAAACAGCACTGGTCCCAGTATGGACCCCTGAGGGACACCACTTGTCACTGATCTCCATCTGGACATTGAGCCATTGACCACTACCCTCTGGATGCAACCATCCAACCAATTCCATATCCACTGAACAGTCCACCCATCAAATCCTTACCTCTCCAATTTAGAGAGAAGGATGTTGTGGGGGACTGTGTCAAAGGCCTTACAGAAATCCAGATAGCTGATATCCGTAGCTGTTCCCTTGTCCACTGATGTAGTCACTCCATCATAGAAGGCCACTAAGCTGGTCAGGCAAGACTTGCCCTTGGTGAAGCCATGCTGGCTGTCTCAAATCACCTCCCTGTCCTCCATGTGCCTTAGCATAGGTTCTGGGAGGATCTGTTCCATGATATTCCCAGGCACAGAGGTGAGACTGACAGGTTGGGAATTCCCAGGGTCCTCTTTTCTACCCTTTTTAAAAATAGGTGCAAAGTTTTCCTTTTTCCAGTCACTAGGGACTTCACCTGACTGCCATGACTTTTCAAATATCATGGAGAGTGGCTTGGCAACTGCATCAGCCAATTCCCTCAGGACTCTGGGACGCATTTCGTCAGGTCCCATAGACTTATGTATGTTCAGGTTCCTCAGGTGGTCACAAACCTGATCCTCTCTTACAGTGGGAGGGACTTTGCTCCCCAAGTCCGCATCTTGCAGTCCATCCACTCGAGAGGTGTGGGAAGAGAGGTTGCCAGTGAAGATGGAGGCAAGGAAGTTGTTGAGTCCTTCAGCCTTCTCCTTGTCTGTTGTCAGCAGTTTGCCAGTCATGTTCATTGGGGGGGGTACACTTTCATTGACCTTCCTTTTCTGGTTGATATACCTGTAGAAGCCCTTCTTTGTTATTCTTTGCATCCCTTGCCAAGTTCAGCTCCAGCCGCACCTTGGCCTTCCTGACCCCATCCCTACACAACCGTGCAGCGTCCCTATACTCTTCCCAGGATACCTGTCTCAGCTTCCTAGAAATGGAGTTGAAATTTGCATTCTTCATGATCGAGTTGAAATAAGAAATTGTATGAGTGTGTGGGTGTATGTATACTTGTCTATATTTTGAGAAGTGATTTCTCCTAGGGGAATACTAGAGGGAAAGAAAAAAGAAGAGAAAGAAAATAAAAGAGATGGTTATAGAACAAGCTCACCTTAACAGTCTATCAGTTATGCAATGCAACTTTATTTTTCATAGCTCCTTTCATGTGAACTGTATCCTAAAATGCTTTACAAGTTTAAATAATACAAGACCATGGATATTATATTGTATAATTTACAGACAAACAGTGGCAGAAAGATGCTGCCTATAGAATATATTAAAGAGAGATAAAGGCCAACAACAGAGAGAACAGAGTGAAAGAAATTAAGAGGTGCAGGCAGGGGAATGATGAGAGGTTTGCAGATGAGATCTAAAAAGAGATGGAGAGTTGATGAGGCAGAGAGATACTGGAAGGCTGTTCCAGATGGCAAGAGATTATGCAGAGGGACAAGAGGAAGCTGGTGTTAAATGAGTGGAGGGAAGAGGCGAGGGAGACAAACACAAGGTCTGGAAGTGCACTAACAAGGCAGGCATTTTGCAGCCAGTGCCTGAGACGAATGGGAGGCTCAGGGATTTCACTGGAAACAGAGGGGATATGAACTGGTGTTGGTATGACAAGTACAAGACGGTGGACAGCATTTTGCTTGCTGCCAAGAAACAGAAAAGCCTGGGGGAGGCTCTATAGTTAAATCAAAGAAACTTGGAATTCTACATGAAAAAAAAAACCAGTAGGCTGTCTTCAGACATAGCTTGTTTATTAAGTCCAGGTACAGTTTGCACAGGGATAGGTCCAAACGACAATAAATTCTCCTCACATCTTTAAGGCTACTCATCTGGTGTCGCTCTTCAAATTCTCTTGCTATGCCCGCTGTGCCTCTGACCTACCTCTCCTAGTGGTTTCCCTGTCATAGCGTGCTGTCTAGCAGACAGTAAACAGACATTCTGGACATTTTGTGTTTTAGAAATTACTCCCTTTTTATCATCTGCACTTTTAAAGGCAACATGTGGAATACACAAATCTAGCTGTGCACATGCGACTTGCACTCACAAATATAACTGATATCCTCAGGCTGATTTGTTCAATGCTTGGCTCTGCCTGTGTAAAACCAGGGGATGTTAGAAGTTGTGCAGGTTCATTTTCCAGCCCATGAACCCTGACCTCACTACTCATGACCCCTAAAACTATTTTTTTTTTGTATTCTAACACTGACTGTTGCACATTTGATTTGACCTTGGTTCTGTCCTGATGGGGTTATATCTGAACACTGAAGAACATTTTAGTCCTGTGATCAAAGGGTTATTGCATTGAGCCTGAGGTCTCATGAGATTTTATGTTTCCAGAAGTAGTGAAGGGCAAGTATTCCTGTGTCAATTCCTCCATTCCAGCCTTGTTCCCTAATTCATCATGAGGTCATTTCTGTGCAAGAGAACAACTTGAGAAGAGTTTAAAAGTGAATTTATTTACCTAGGCAAATACTTATAGAAAAGGGATGGCTTCTCCAACAGCTGGTCTGGGGACCAGTCTGGTGCTCACTAAGCCTATAAAAGTCATTACTATGAAACCAACAGGCTTTAAATTAAGCCTCTGATTTTGATCAACAGATAAAAATTCTACTAAGACTTAGGAAATTGTTAATGAAGTACTCCCTTGAACTTCCCAAATTTTCAGACAGTAAAAAAACCCAAGACTAACCAATCAACATATTAGTTTTTCTCCAGAGGTTTCAGAGATCACTCATCTGTTCTTCTCAGACTGATGTGAATGTAAGACAAGGAATCATACCAAAATGTGCTGCAAGCAGATGCAAACGAATGAAAGGAGCCAAATTCCAACTGATTTGCAGAACCCCCCCATGACGTTAGGTACACATAATCTGCACCAAAATGCTTCTTTGTTTTGTCAGAGAGTTTAGCTTTAATGAGACTTCAGCTGTAATGTTAAAACACTAATTGCTGGGCCATCTATTTGTCAAGAGATTTTGCTAAGAAGTATAGCCATACTCTGGCAAAATTAATTTCCAAAGTAACAGCTGAAGTGTGGTATTCTCCTGAAGATCTGTCTCCCTATTTTCCTCCCTCCTCCATTCATGCTGCAATTGTCCATTTTATGGACAATTAGTTTTGTTTCCCAACAACGTAGAACAGTTACATGCAACATATTACTGACTGACTCGTAATGTAGTGAAGACAGTAGTGATACCACAGTTGATTTTTAGCTAACAAAGAGAAGAAAGAATATCAGTGTAATAGCTTAGGTCATTTTTCCGATATTTTTTTTAAGCCAACTTAATAGAGTGGGCATCTGATGCAGGATTCATGCATCTACAGGGAAATGTTTTGGGTAATATACAGGTGCAAATGTATCCACCAGGCAGAGGCAGTGGAGGCCCCATCCCTGGAACCATTCAAGGTCAGGTTGGATGGGACTCTGAGCAACCTGATCTAGTTAAAGATGTCCCTGCTCTTGCATGGGGGTTGGACTAGATGACCTGTAAAGGTCCCTTCCAATCCAAAGCATTCTATGACTCTATGATTCTATGATATGAAATAACTAGACACAAAAATAACAACTAGCACCAATTCCCATACTTACAGGCAGCAATCTGGCAAGAGCTGTGAGTTTTGCAGTGTTTCTTAAATACTGTTTGGCTTGGATTCTGGCAGCCAATGGGAAAAACAAATGGAAGAAAGTAAAGTGATCCCCAGAAGATGTTTGGCCACCAGCTCTGAGGTCTTAGACCAATAACATCTTTGATCATGTTGTGGCAGTCTTCTGATAACTAGTTCCAACAAAAGTGGCAGCAATGTCTTAAATTATATTTGCCTCTGAATGAAGTAAATCACTGTTTTCAGAAAAGAAAGCTATTATAGTTCTGATGGGTAACTTGATTTGGCACACATAAACTAGCTAACCTGTGTGCCTGGTATAGCACTGAAAGGTTTTCAAGTATTGTTCTGTGTAGAGAACAGAATACTCAGCCTTTGGACAGCTGCTTTCCACTAATTAGTGGAGTTAGGGCTAATAATATGCCAGCCAAGGCAATACTCAGAGGACATACAGAATTGCTTTGTTGTGATTTTTCTAGCCTGATCACAGTAAGTTTAGGAAGAATACAAACCTTCCTTCCTTGTGAATGTTATCGTACAATGACAGCCCAGCAAATGCCAATGAATGGCTTAAAGTTCACTTAGGCTCTTAAAGTAGGATATATACAAGACTTAAGTGATGCATATGCTATTTCTTAGGGATTACTAATTTTCTAGAAGTATGAATTAAATATTCTGAGGTGAGCCTTCTCAGAACTACTTCCAGAAAAGGAGACAGAGCATGAGTGCGGTGAAAATGCATGGGACCTCTGCTAAGCAGAACAGCTTGGTACACTGGAGAAGGATTCGGAGGACATACAGAATGTTGAGCAAATCACAATATTGCTCTCAGTGTTCCCATTGAATGTCTGTATCCCATAGGGATAATGAAATTGCTCTAATATCTAAAATTCTTCGGAAAGCACTGTTCAAAAACTCAATTTAAAAAAGTGAATGTTATCACAAATGGTGAAAGATGCATTTGGGGAAAAATAGTTGCAGACTTTGAATACAAAAGCGTAAGTTTTCTGGCAGGTATTTGCAGCATTTTCAGTCAAGCTCTTCAAGCACATCTATGCAAGCAATTGGTTTATTTGCAAGAAAGTTGTCAGAAATGAGTGGGCTGACTCAGAAGTGACACATTTTTGACTCAAGAATAGAATAGTTACATTATTTATGGTGGGGATATTACAAACATCAAACTACAGTTAGTCCAATCCAGTCCATGTTACCACCCCTACCTGAACAGGATTCAGCTGTGAGGAACCTGGCTGACTGAATCATCTTCAGCAACAGGAGCTCTCACAATGCTTCAGGGCAATGATGAGTCTGCAGAAAGAGCAGCTTGAGTGAGCAGAAGGAATACCATCTCCAGTCCTGCATTCAAGTCCATTAAAAGCAAATATTCAACCTTAAAAATGCAAATGAAGATAGGAAAGGAGACCAAACAAAAGCAGTAGCATCAATGGCTTCCCATAAGCCTTTATAGCTCTCTGGAGTGATTACATCCTATTTACTTCCACTTCTTGCAGCTCTGTTATTGTATTCTAACACAGGAAAAAAAAAAGCCTCTTTAATTATCCTTCCACGCTTTTTGCCAGCCAGGCCCTGTGTCCTGGATTGAAATCAATGTTAATGGCTTTTGAGAATCCAGTATAGATATATTTTTTAATTGATGTCTCCTCTTCCTCCTGCTGACCCAATTCTCATTTTCATTATATTCAAAAACACATTGATGATCCACTCAGATCTGATCAATTGTTTTAGCTCCTTTCTGTAATAACTAAATTTAATAGTGCTTTGCTGGCACAATTTAATTACTGGCACAAACATCTGAAATTTGTGAACAACAGCTGAGCTGCAGTGACAGAAAGCAGGTGGTCTGGTGGCTGTTAGGATCCAAGCGGCAAGCGAACTAAGACAATGCAGGCTACTGGGTGGATTCATTACTACAATTTTACTGTTTGAACCTCTTCCTTATCCGTCAGCTGTAATCTTTATTCCATCTGACAAAGCAATGGCCATTACAGCCCTCTTCTGTGTGACTATTTATAGTTGTAGAGAAGGCACATACTTAAGAAATTGCCAGGCTAGGAAAGAGGGAACGGAGCAAAAGCAGAAGAGGTGTCAAGAATGACAATAAAATGATTCGGGATACTGGAGGTAAAGTGTACAGAGGAAAGATGTGCAAGGATTTCCCTGTAAGCAGATGGTGAAACAAGCACTCCAAGGGTCATTGCAGCCGAATTTCTATTGCACCATGTTTTGTAATTGTATTTTCTGATGCCCAGCGAAGGTGGAGCCTGTTCTGCCATGTTTCCATTCATTGGGGAGCCCTTTCTATAATACCTCTACCTTTGACAGTATCCTAATAAGATAACTTTGTTTCTTCTTCTTCACCAGGTTTGGTTGAAACACTGCTCTCAAACAACAATTTTTTAACTTGTGGTCCTCAGTGTTGTGGGAGGGAGGCAGGGATTTCTACAGCTCAAAAAGAATAGCAGGCAGTTAAAGGTGGCAGAGTGAAGGAAGCAAAGTTCATCAGATGTCATGCTACGATATTTCCTATGGTTTTGCTTCTTACCAGGGGTGGATTTACCAGGCTGGTATCCCCTGTGTTAGCACTGCTTCATGTGGTGAATACCATTTCATGCAAAGTGGTGGGAAATGTGCTGTCTCCATAGTCTTGCTTCTATGAGCACTGTGCCTGCATATAGCTGTGCTCACAGCTGGTTCAGCACCCACAAGTCATTGGGTTTTTTGGTGTGCCAGGCAGGAGGGCAAGTTGTTGGAGGCAAGGTGACTGAGCTGATTTGTTGCTCCAGTACTGCCAGCCCCAAGACCTTCTGAATGTTCATAGTTCTTTAGCTGTTTTTGCCTGGATAGCATTGCAATGAATCATGTGCCTTAAAAATAGAAATATCCAAACACAAATCCTGTAGGAGTCTTAGGAAACAGCTTACTGGCCATCAATGCCAGGCAGAGAAGCAGGAGCATTCAGTTCCTCAGAGTCTTTCCCATGAAGTTTGCTGCCTACTGTAACAGGAATATAGTCCACTGGAGGAGAAAACAAGCTCAGTAAAATAATTCCTTTTATTCTGCGATATGCTTTAGAGAAATCTTCATTGTTACTATTATCATTGGATACATAGCTATGGCCTAGCATGAATTTTTAGTGGGTGTTGTCTAAACACAGGACAAAAACAGCTGTTCTCTGCTCCAAGCAGTTTCGCAGCCTGCAGCAAGAGACAACAGGTGAATTCAGGCAGACAAGGAAATACAAGGAAAACCTGCAACAGCCGTGTGTCAGTGGGATAAAAAGTAGACTCAATATACCAGAGTCAGCCTGTTTTTTGCTGTTGTTCACTTGAGAGCTAAGGGACAATTATAGAGGAGCTTTGCAGATGTTTCTGGGTAGGTCTGTCAAAGCACAGGGGATTGTATGGGAGCAGATTTTTGTCTGAAGAATTAATAAAGAGGTCCTGTGGCTTCTAGCTAAGCTTCTGCTCCCTTTATTGTTCATTATTTAAGATTGTTGTCCTGGATCTGGATTATTCACATTTCATAAACCTATTAAAATTGGTTCATGCATTGCAGCTGGAGAGGACAAAAACCTGATAAATCTTGCTTTTTTTCTCATTCTGGAAGCTAGCTATCACTAACTCTCTTTGCTGTGGCAAATCCTAAGTTAAGGGCACAACATAGGCATACAATGATGGCTACTAGATGGAATGGAATAGCCATCAGAAAAAAACTGCTCTATATTCTTAAAATGAAATTCAGATACCTGAGTTAAAGTCTTGCCACAAAATTTGTGCATCTGAAAAAGCTGATGGGGTATTTCCAGTTGTTTGTGTAACATTCAACATTGCTGTTAGAGAGGAAATGTCCTTGCTTGAGGAGCTCTTATACATCAAACTCATGTTTTAAACCAGTGAAGATGAAGAGGTAATCAAGGGTGCTAATGGTCACAGTGAGGTGTGATAAATCTGGACAAAAGTGGTGGTTGTGGGCAATAAATCCAACATCTTGCTGGGCCTGGCACAGAGCCACATGGGACAGGCTGATTGCCAGTAGTTTTGAAGGTGAATGTAAAATGAAGCATCCTCTAAGTTAATAACACTCACATAATGAATATAATCTTTTATTAGAGCACAAGGTCTATGACCAATGCAAAATTAGTCTGCCTGAGTGCATGAACACGTGTGTTCAGATGAAGATCTTGAGAGGCAAACAGGATGATGAATGCACCTGCAGGCTGTTATTTTCCTTCCCTTTGGCTTCTCCAGTCCTTGTTCAACAGCTGTATTCTCAGAAGGGTGTTCAGTCCTGAAACTGTGGTGTCTCGTCATAAGATTATACAGTTCTGTGATGGTCTGCTCCTCCTCCTTCTTCTGCCCCCCCCGCCCCCAACCTTTATCTCCGGTGACCCTGCTCAGGTGATAACCACCAGTGGTGGATGCGTCTGGTCATGATAGCTGCATCCAGCTCGAAGTAGATACAGGAGACAGATAACAACACAATAGCCAAGGGCTATTGTGCAACGCACCCATCTAACCACAGTGAAGAAACTAAAATCTGTGGTTGGTATGCAAATATGACTATGAGTTGATCATCTTACCCCCATAAATAGTGAGCGGCCCAAGAGCCCTTTGAGCTTTCCTGCACAGCAGCGGGCTGCACACCAGGATCTTTCTTGAGTAGGGAAGCCTCTCATGGTGACTCCGTGAGGTTGAGAGTTTCCTTGCTGCAACAGATCCTCGGTAAGTGAGTAATAGCATGCTAAACTTCGAAATCTTAGCTAAGTGATATAAAGGATTGATTGCACATATATAATCCTTTAGACATAAACTGTTGACTAAATCTGGGACTAGTGTTGGATTCAGCCACACCTAGACTGAGAAGGAGCTTAGAAAACAAGGGGGTCCTTTCTGAACCTCATGACTCAATGGGAGGGTGTCTCTGACAGTTTTGTCTGACTCTGTCCGCTATGCAGTAAATAATCAAGTGTACCTTGCCATTGGATCTTATTAAACCACTGTTGCATTTACCATTGAACCTTGTTAACTCACTGTTTTATATCAATAAAGCATATTTTTGCTTCCCTCTTATGAGTGAAGTGCACTCTCACTCCATCCGCGACAAGTTCTACTGTGTTGGAGGTAGGTGGAATCTGGCCATATTAGGATCAAATACTGGGGCAGATTTGGGATGGTGTATCCTAAGGGTAGTTTCAATGTCAGTGGTACAAAATCAATCATTATTGTCTAGGCTGAAGACAATAATGATTATAATCATCAGTGCAGGCTTCCAATTCTGAGGTGAAGTTGGGAAATCATTGAAGTTGTCACATTTGTTTTCCAGGATGGATAATTCCTTTCTGATCACCAGTGACTACTGGGCACTATACAACCTGTGCAGGAGAAAGAGTAGGAGAAAGTTCTGTCAACACCCTTGTCTGCCAAAGGACCAGGTGCTCTTGAAGGCCCTTCAGTAACTCCTCAATGAAGTTCAGTGGTTGGCATGTCCTGAGAGGCTAAACAGTCATGGCAGGCTTGTGCAGGGTCATTGTAGGAGAAACACTGCTTATCCTTGCTTCCTGCAGAACTTGCTGATGCTGGTCAGAGGAGGAGAAGCAGGAAGACTTATTAGCCCTGAAGCGTTGTACTGAAGAACTCTTTGTAGGATAGCAGGGCTGTAATGCTGAACAGTAATCTCTGTTGTGGTGGGACTAGAGGTCTGATGGAGCTATAGGCTGATGTCAGCTTTGCTGATAGTGTAACTAACTATTATTGTGCCTGTGATGAGAACAGGCCAGCATCCACATAAGTGTGTGAGATTTCTCACTTTCCTCCTCTCTAAAGACAGCCTTCTGTCTCTGATGAGGCTCATGGTGCTGCATTAGCACAGTCCTCTTGATGATCTCCTTAAGTGCCCCATATCCTGGGCAGCAATGGCTTCCTGCCCCCAAAATGGGAGTGGTCATTGTGTCATGGGCCTTCTTTCATTTTTGTTTGTAGTAATTTTTATCCTGCAGTAGTGTTTATGTGGAGACATGGGAAACTGCTTCCTCATTCAGATGCCTCTTTTGGAAAGATTTGATGTTTTTATCCCATCCATATGATGTTGTGGATTGGTCCTCTTCTCACATTCAGAGTCCACAATGTGACCACCTGCTGGAGAAGGTGTTAAGTATCATGATAGTACAAATGAGAAAAGTGCACATCCTATATGTGTTGAGGAATTTGTGACCAGGACATTATACAGGAAGATGCAGAAATGCTGGTGCATGGCGAGAAAGTCCTGTGGCGTGGGCCATGCTTCATGGCCTTGTGGGGTATGCACTGACCACGTGGGACAGTGTTCCCCATCAAAAACTTTCCTGTGTTGACTGTGAAGGCAACGTAGCAGGTCCCGTGTGGGGCAGATACCGCTACAGTTCTGCCCATGATGTTTCATTGTGACTGTTTTCACAATATCCTGGAAGGCTCTGTCAAGGGTGTTTGAGTGATCAGACTAGTGATCAGACTTCATGACACTTCTGGGAAGATCTGAGTTACAGCAGTACTGGCACCATGATCAGGAATTAACCTTTTGTCTAGCTAACATATCTTCAGCACATACTGCATGACCCAGAGGTTCCCACAATGTTCTAGGAAGAGGAATGTAATTGAAGAGGACTTCTGGACAAAAGGCACAAGGAGTATGCTGCAGCACAATATCAGAAAGTTATCAACTTGTCTCTGCTGTCACTGTCACTGTCGATCTGTTCATTAGGGTCCCACATCTCCTGGAAATCCCCCCAAAAGCTACAGCCCCCTGCAGATTCAGAGATGCTGAAAGATTTTAAAAAACATAGCTCTGCCCATCCCCAAATCCTTTCTTTTTCCAGCATGACTTAAAGGGGGTGATCAGGATGCCTTCTTACATCCTGATATTCTCAAAAATTCACTTTGTTGTTCTTGATCTCCCAAGTCTCAGTCATCATATATTTCTGTCTTTCTGGATAACATATTACACTTTCAAACTGCAAAAATACCCTCAGAAGGCAAACAGGATTCCTGAGGTATTATTAAAGCACTACAGATGCAAAGAGTTTCTCTGTGACAAAGGTTTTTGAGCCATTGGAAATCATTACTATGGTGATAGATCTGTCAATTCGCAGGGTGATTTATAGGTAAATAAAGATTACATACATATCTCTGGCAGCTTTATTCTCCCTCACTTAGCTGCAGTAGTGTAAACCATCAGGCTAATGGAATTACAGTAATATAAATGAAGGAGAATGTGATCTGGGATTTCTAGGGTAGGAATGCCAGACATCTAACCTAACATCAAAGGACAAGAATCTTCTAGTTAAAAACCTATTTTTAAGAGTAGGTCAAAACACACTGCATCTTTTTAAACAGGGCCTTGTTGGCATTCTGGCAGCATAGGGAGTGACTGTAATGGCCAGATAAAAATGGTCAAATTACTTCAAGTTTTCAACTGGGCTTTTGAATCAGAGCAAGAGATACATTGATCCACGAAATTCTGAGGATACTACAAGTGAAATGAATGGAGATCAGTAAAAGGTATTAATGATGGCATTTTTAATGATTCCCAGCTACAACAGCTACAAGAGGAAGTGGGAAAAGATACCCATTAGCAGAGCAATGAACATGCTTTTGGGGTTTAATCACTTCAGTATCCATGCCAGTCATGGACTCTGTGTTCACACCTCCACTAAGTGTCTTTCTGCTCTTTATTCATTTATTTTTTCTTGACACGTCCCCATGAGTGGCAGCTGGAGACCTTTCTATCCTTTCTCTTCTTGGGGAAGCATGCTGGCAGCAGGTGAAAACCCAGCAGTTCAGACTGGAGGGCTGGTTGAGCTCCCACAGTCCTGCCCCACATTGAGCTCTCTGCTGGTGGTGGGAGATGAGGAATAGCATCAGGATTTGAGGTGACAGGATCAAGCAACTCCCCTTGAAACTATTGTTTAGGATGTCTGCAGGCAGACGGATGTTGCTGTAATGTTTATGGGGGGGAAAGCTTTTTTCAAAGAAGGATTCAGAAAATTATTCCTGTGTCTGTGGAATAATGACGTGAGACCAGCATATGGGGCTCTAAGCGTGGCTCTGTGGCATCTAAATCTTAGTTTGTTTCTGAAGAAAACTAAATACAGCTTGCTGCAAGAAGGAAATTTCCAGCATTTGTTTATCAACAGAGTTGGTGATAACTGGTTTTGTTGTTTTCTTCCACTACCCACATACATTGATTCTTCCTATAGAACCAGTACTTAGGAAGCTGAAGTAGACATCAGATGGAGTAAACCCCTTGGGAAACAGTATTTTGACAATTCATAATAGAAGGTTGTTAAGTTAGTCCTTTGTTTGATTTTTCTTTTTTCTTTTTAATTTTTTTTTCTTATTTACAGGACAGGTTTCATGTTTTTAATATTCCCAGTTGGAACTAGGAGGGCTGCTTCAGGAGCCTCATTAGCATTCACTTTAGCAGCATACAATAGGATCTTGCAGCTGCCCTCTCTCTGCAGTATTTACCAAGGCAGATGCAGGAGTTGTTATCAGAATGCTAATAAAGCAGAGAGCTTCCACATCCAGCAGTCTGAGAGGCAACTTTCAAAGCCTATGATGTCTCTTTCAAGTCTCAACGTTTCCAAATTAACATCATTGTACCCTACTGTACTTGTGCATTTTGCTTTGTTCGATGTGGCATTTATATACTTGCATTCATTTCAGCCAGTCACTCTGTGTCTAGCACTACTTAGCCTTTTATTTTTCAATTTGGTTAGACAAATTACCTCTTGCTTAGAAGATGGAGAGATCTGACTCCATATGTAAGATATTTTACTATGTGGAAAGCCTAAGTAATACACTGCATAGTGTCGGTTCTGCAATAGAAATAATGGGTAAGACTAATTGAGTGTTTTTAACAAATCTTTCTTTTCCTTGCTGGAAAAAAATTGTTTCTTGAAACAGAACATTTTCTTGAGCAAGGAATTATCTGTTCTGGAAAACTTCTCTCATAAAGATTTTGCAGATCTAGGGCATATTGCAGATCAGTCCAAGTTCAGGTCCAAGCTCCAGCTCAGCAAGCTGTGGAGCACAGTGTCTCCCGGTCTTCTCTATCTCAGGAGTATGCTCTGGCTGGGGTGCGGAGACAAGGGTTCTGACAGAAGAGTACTGAACTGTGGGAGAGACCCTGAGAGCGATGGTCCCGGAGGGGAGGATGTTCAGTGCGCTAACCAAAAAGTTGCAGAGAAGTGACTTCCAGTCTTCTCTCTATTGTGAAATAGGGCTCTTGTGGGGTGTATTAGTCTCTCAGTCTGTTTAGTTATTTGTTTTATTTTCCTCCTAAGAAAAAACAAACACCCAAGTAGCCTTCATATTCTTAGTTTTGTCCCAGGAAAGAGGAAGAAAGAACTTTAAAATGTTCATGTGTGAAAAATCATTTCCTACACAGTTCTGGATGGTATCACGCAGACTCAGATGACCTGAGATGAAAGAGCAGATTGAAGGACAGTTTCCTTTTCCTTCAGTTTATCAGCTGTGTTGTTAAAACAGAAGTTGTTTCAAGGGCCGCAAACCCATAAAGTTTAAATCCGTAGGGGTAGGAATTCCCTTTTCTCTTATTTACGTACACAGAGCATAGCAGAGTGGGACTCTAGCCCACGACTGAAGGCACTACCACAACAGACAGAAAAATTGTTGAAAGAAGAGGAGAGTTTCAGTCAAAGAGAAACTATCTTAAAAGTAGAATGCAGGAGCAAATATTTGGTGTAGCTATTACATAAATGCAAGTGTGAAGATAAGGAACACTGCTTTCAGTAGTCTTCCTTACAAGACTTAATAATCAAAAACCTGCCTTTAAAATTTCACAAAGTAAAGCTACAGAACACATTCAGCTGAATAAGAAGAAATATGTACTTAGAGCTTATCCTCCTGGGAACAGAGTGAGGGTTCCCCTTCCTATCACACCTGCCCCCCACCCCCCATGCTGAAGGCTAAGTTTTGAACGCCGATAGCTCAGCCAAACTTCAGCCACTTCTTCGTGTGGGGAGGCCACGTACAAGGATGTTAGGTACTCTCAGTGACTCTCCTGCTGAGTGCATCTCTTAGAGGTCATCATGACTGGTCTTAATGTCTAGTAGTCAGTTCTGCAGCAATACTTCTAGCATTTAGTTTCAATGCATTTTCTACATTTGGATTTTTCTTATGTCCAAGGGATTCTTTCTTATACTATCCATGTTCACTCTCAGGTCAGTTAAGACGTCTGGGACAAATTTTTCAGAGGCAATTTCTTCAAAAAGTATGAAAAGGTTAAAGTTCAGCAATAAGAGTTGTTCTATTTGCACGTACTACAGCCAAAGTACTTGACCTAGTATGTGTTTGAAGAAGCTTCACTGAAGTCATTGGAGACACAGTAAAGGTGGAAAAGGGAAAAATAATTTGTTACCTAGGGAAAATATTAGGCACACCTAGATGTAAACCCTCTTTCCTGGTACACTCATTTTTTGTTTAGTGGACAGTCTTCCAAGATTACAGTTGGTACCAAGAGAAAAATAAAGTGACATTTCAACTGTATCATGCCATATGTGAAGTGTGGATTTCAAAAAGTGCTTCAGCATTTTTACCATGCTAAAACAGATTCTGGCTTACCATCACAATCAGCATTCACTTCAGAAAAAATACTTTAAAAAAAACCCTGAAGTTTTAGGTTCATATTTCAGAGATGAATCTCCTTTGGGAAGAACTTCTTAGAATTTAGATATTCATATCTTTTACAAAAGGATTACCTGTCTCAAAAAAAGCCTTCGTAAGAAACAGAGCCACTTGTTTCAAATACTCTCTTCTGAATGTATGCATTTGGGCCATGACTTCTCCAAACAGTTAGGAAAACCCACAGGACCAACCCAGCTATTACTGACCTTGCAAAAAACGTGCCAGTGAGAAGACAAAGATGTTACTTCCATTTTAATGTCCAAAACACGAGGGGCTGGAAGAAATCTTTTTACTGAGGTAGTTAGGAACAAACTTCACACTCATGTGTGCATATATATATATACACAAACCAAGGAAAAATCTGCATAGTCCATAGAGAAAAAACATACATTAATTGCATATCAGATTAGGGGTGAACTCTAGTAGCTAAATGTGTGTCAGAGACCAAACTCTTTGAAGTATATAGTTCTTATATGAGTAGATTAAACCCATCCTCTAATGTGTATCTGAAAGATCTGCCTCTTTAATCCATTGGCTACACTTGTATAGCTTATCATGCCAATTAAATCTTTTTGAATTGAACTGAATTGAGGAATAGATCATGGGTTGCAAGCCAGCTCCTAGTGTGCAGGTGTCCACTTCAAGTAAAATATCACTATAGTATTTTGGCATCATATCATGTTTTGCTTGCATGAGTATAACCTGCCAACAGAAACCAGTTTATTCCTTAAGGTTTTTTTTTCAATCACAGGGAGATTAAGGCAAAAACAAACAAAATCAACCTGCCTCAAGCCCTCAAGGTATTATTTGTTTCAACTTGATCTAACTCAAATCCCACTGAATCAATGGGGGCTTTCTATTGCCGTTGGTGTGGTTTGCTGTATCCATTCTTAGAGCACAATCTAACCGCACAATCTAACAATGCATGCTTTTCAGAGAGCTAATCACTTGAACATCCAGATAGGCAGAGTGAGGAGGACACCTGAAATAGCTACAGAAGGTGAGTTCTGATAAAGCCATGCATGGAAACAGTAGCTTTAGAGAAGCAAAATTCCCCACGCACTCCAAGATGTGGTCTGACCTTCCCACCTGGATGAATGTAATGTTAGACAGATGAAAAGCTTACAAAGTGGCCGCCAAGAATGTTTCATGGGACTTTACAGATCATCAGCACATTTACTATTCAGTGCGATTGGCCACCATTTCTACCAGTGAAAAATTCAGTTTACAGAGTGACAGAAAGTCTTTTCTTATAAGGAAGTATAAAAATGTCTTTGGACGCTCTCTGCTCCAGAAGGAAAATCAGCTACTCTAAAAGGGGAACCTGGTTTATAATCTCTAATCTGTTCTGTAATTCAAAGTAATTCTAAAATTATAACTTAATTAAGGTAACATGAAAGAACAGACTAAAGTTCTAATTCACATTTCAACTGTAAAAAAATAACTAAAAGTTCAAAATGGTTATAACATGCTTTAAAGGGCTCTAATGAGATGTAACAATGGGTTGCATGAATTTACAGAAAACAAATCAAAAAAAAAAGAATTTCAAGAGTTTGTAGTTGGTTGTTGTTGGAGTTTATAAAGCAGGGATGGGAAATCCTTTAAAGTCACCTGGAAAATGCTATGTGGAGACTTCTGAGGACCGACAGTACCTATAGAAAAATGTATTTGGAAGTAAACAACCAGTCATCAGTAGGAGTTGCAATGGTTAACACCAAATTCACCAACTAAAAAGTGAACTACAAATGGCCCTGCTTGAACCAAATCCTCTTCCACTCCTCATTCACTGTGAAATATTCCCATTGCCTTCAGAGCATACTTAGTAGTTATGCTGGTATGAGCAGAGAATTTGAATTGAGCTATTTTTGAAGGAAAGTACCAATTCCACCATTCCTAGACATAATACAGCTGTAGTGACCCAATGAGAAGACCTTACTGTTCTATGGAAACAGCGAGGAACAGCCTCACTGTGAATGTGCTGACAATTACATATGTCCTGCCATCAGTGCCTTTGGTTCTGACGCACCCAGACATTTTGTCTTCAAGATAACGTCATAAACTCTGGTTCTCTGCATTCAAAATAAAAAATAACAAGTAGCAATCCTGTTGTGTTTACTAAGTAATTTTCAAGGGTCTAATAAATATTGGTTTTTGTAGAAGGTTGTTTGCATTTGCCACAGCCAGTGTTTCAGGTATCTGATGATTTCAAATGGTCAGTGAGAGGAAACCAACCGTTGGGGTAGAGCCAAGGAACAAACTTTATCAAAGTACCCTGCGGGAGACAGTGAAGCAAAGCAGGACAGTTAGCACAGGCTAACTGTACTGTATAACATGACTCTCTTTTTATTATTACTGATGAGTCCCTGCTTATTGATGATAAAGCTTTTTTTTTTTAAGAAAACCTTTTGCTTTTAAAAATGTTAATTTTTCTCGATTTTTGCATAGACAACTACTTTTCAGCTACCTGCTACCAATACGTAACAAAAAACTGTGCTTTCTTTACTGCTTGAGCAGTCATCTGACAGCTCATAAACCAGAACCCAAGTCTTGGGGGGAGGCTAAGAAATGTTATGGCAGCCTCAGGGAATCAGAAAATCAAACCAAAGAAAAGAAGCCTGTAATGACCAAAATATGACAATTCTTGAACTAAACTTGAAATAAATAGGCTTAGGGCAGCCCATCCAAAGACATCAGGTTGCATATAGTATGAAGCAGCACTTGCCTGGAGGGGCTGGCAGGAATCACGACAGAGTTCGCTCACATTTGAGCTTAGGGTTTTCAGCAATGGAAACAAGAAGCAGCTTGACTGCAGGAAGCAATGGAAATGTAGTTTCTCAATGGGGTTTGGGACGTGACTACAGAATACAGACACTTGTTTTTATAAGCAACATGGAAAAAATGATCCAGGAACACATCAAAAGGTCCAAGTCTGGGTCAAGAAGGAATTTGTTCCAGACAAAGAAGGTAGGCACCTTTCATTTTATAGAAGGAATAAATGAGACACAGAGAAGCCAGGTAACTTACTCAACATAGCAAGTGAATAGAAGCCATTTCCCATTGGGTCGTGCTGCATTTGCAAGCCCACAGATAGGCATTCATGCTTGTTCATGTACCTTTTCCTATACAGGCTGAGATCTTCAGAAGATATTTGCAATCTGAGCATGAGGCAAGCTACAGGCAAAGCCTGCACAGGGAAAGTAATTACTTATCACCCCAGAGGCAATGCAGTGCAAAGAAAGGAAGTGTGCAACATGCAGGACGGAAGAAGAAAAGGACAAACCTTGCTTTCCTCATTAAGACAAGTTGGTAAGATTATCAAAATATACAGATTTTCCCCACAGATTCATCTTTTGCATTCCAATAGCAAAAAAAAAAAAAAAAAATCATTTAACAGTAATTAAATAATATCACCGTTTCACCAAATTAAGCAAGTAACAAAGACAAATTTTGGAGTCTCTTTTCAGCGCATTGTGAGGCATTTTTTGAGGATAAATAAGTGAAAGATTGTTGGTTGCTGAGATATAACAGCCACAGAGGACACATAAGTGCCTACCATAGATGCTGTTCTATTAATTGGTGTCTTAACTGTCAATGTTAATTTTCAAGACTTTACAAGAAAAAGGTTTGCACTAACTAAATGGTACATTAGGTGATCAGAAAGTCCCAAACGCATTTGTGGCCTAGAGAGGTGATGAGAAAGGGTTTACTGTTCCTGTTCATTCGCAGACTAGACAAGAGAGTGTCTCAGGTTGCCTTGCTGCAATAAATCTGGCTGCTTCAACTTCCCTAGGAAGCCAGCTGGCAGCAAGGTGCTTCCCAGAGCAAGGCACGTAAGGAGAGGGAAGGTTACTCTGGGAAGGTTTCCAGAAGGAAGGATGAGGGAATATAAACAGGAGAAAAAAAAAAAGAAAAGAAAAGACAAATATGATCTGTCGTCTTTCTAATGAGAAGAGCAGGGCATGAGGCCGAATTCCCTGAAAATGATGAGTGTGTGGGTACTCCTAACTCTATTATTTCAATGGCTTGGAGCCTAAGCAGACTGCACTAATGTATTGATACTTCAGAGAAACAGGGAAACAGCTTTAGATTTCATTTACTTAATGGCTCATAGATTAATTGAGTTCCAGATAGACCTGGACAGTGGTCAGCAAACCTTCAGTACATCACCTTGCCAGCAGCATCTTTTGCTCAAGTTCTTTGGAGATGGCAGTGCACGGTTGACGTCACGTTTTGCCTTCTCTGGGAACAGCAGGGATGTGTGGGAATTGACACCATGGTAGGAAGAGCAGAAAGGAATGAGCAAAAGAGAAAACATGGTAATTGTTATAAAGACAATGTGTCATACTAATGCATAGATGATTTAAAATAGCTGGATTCTGTTTAAAGGCCACTTTACTGTTAGCTAAATCACTTCCTTTATCACATTTCTTCTTTTTTTTTTTTTTTTCCTCCTACTCATAAAACAGGCCACTTCAGCCCTAAGTTAAGGCATAATGAAATCAGTAGCAGCCAAGTCCTCACAAAACTCCTTTATCACTGACACATCACTGTTCTGGTATGGCAGAGTAGCTATAAGATTTTCAGGCAAAGCCTGCAAATGGTTTTCTATTTTTCCTCACCTTACCAGATGTTTTCTGTCAGCTGTAGTGATATCCTTGTCCAGCCTATGAACTTGGAGAAGGCTAATGAGACAATTATTTAGGACACGCTTTAACTTTAGTTACTAATGTCAACTCTAACAATATCAGATTTCTCCCCCCTACTTACCAATCTTCATAGAAATTGTAGGCGCAAAGCTATAAATTACTATGTATTAGTTTCCACCCTGACTCCATTATGTATTGTTACCCTGACAGAGAAGCTGGTATTAAAATGCCCATGATTGCATTGGAATATAAAAACATAAGTAATGTATTTACTGTGTAAATGTATTTACCGTGATTATAAGATTCCACCTGTACAGTTAACACACCTGTGTCGATTAGCTCACTCAATAACAGAGGCTAAGGAGTTTGTCAGTGTACTAAAATGCAGTCAGACAGATTGCTGTGGCAGAAAAGAATTTTTTTTTAAGTTGGGGAGGAAAGCTGGTCAGAGATTGCTTCTTCTTCAGAGATTATTAAAGGTGTCATCATACAGAGACTGAGGTCATAAATGCACACTAAAGGGACATCAGAGGGAATCCCAGCTCTGGGTCTTCCCAGCTGTCCCTGCCTCCATGTCACAGTTGTACCAACACAGTTGTTTCTGTGCTTGTGTGCAAACCAGATCATGGAATGGATTTGTATTTAAAATAACACCCTTAAAAAAAAATATATATACATATATATGCCATAAAGACTACTCTTTGGTAAAAACAGTGTTGCCAGATCCACCTTATACAAACAGACTTTATGTCTGAACAAGTCTTGTCTTTCCTTCCACAGCTGACATATGTGCAGAAAACCAGCTTCCACCCTCTATCAGTGCTTGGGTAATTTGGCAGAAACATGACTGTGTGCTCCGATCTGGACCAAATTCGTGCCGCAGGACAATCCAATGTTATGACTGGAAACATGGCTTAAGCTTAGAACCTGCGAATGGAGGAAAACTTGCGTGTGGAGGGTTGTCAGAGGAGACAGAGAGGTTTCATTTCTAAACACCCGACTGATCATAGGAATAAGATTGCATTTGTCAGCGACAAGCAAATAGTGTTTGATTGGGGGGATAATTTAGATTTGTTAAGCCCTTTCTATCTTGCCCAGGAAAGCTGGTTGCACTTGGGTACTTCGTAGTAATTCATCACATGGGAATGTAACTGCTGAGGGGAGGCTGCATAGAGCCTTTTAGTGTCAACAAGCTTTCCTTTAAGCAGGTATTTCACACTGATGAATCCCAAACTGAGAAAAATGTGTTAAATTCAACCCAAAGAGCTGAGTTGCTGAATGTATTTGCCAGGGTCATCATGACTGTTAACCAACAAACAGCAGCAACAAACTTCCACACTCAGAAATTCCAGTGGAGATGTTTGTGTTTATATTAGAGACAGATGGGAAGAGACAGATAGGTTCCAAACCACAAACATACTGTCTGCTTATCTGTAATAATTCTCCTTGGCATAGCAAAGATACCTTTGCCAATGACAGTGCTGTGCTAAAATGCACAATTGTTCTTTTTATTTGCATGTGCAACTGTTAACTCCTCTGGTGCTAGGTTCAAGTGTACAAATGCAAAATTCAGAGGTTTAATTATGTCCCCATGTTTGAAAACAGGCTTTTCATAAGGTCACAGATTCTGGAAATGAACCATGAACAGGTACATGAGGTAGGGCCTGAGAAGATGCCAAAAAGACATATTGCCCTGTGAAGATTCACTGGAGATATGCAAGAGATACCCATATCCAGTGGAGATACGCACTGGAGAGCTGCTTCTCTTGCATTCTCCTCAGGACTGGCATGGACCAACTCAAAACACCCACTCCTGTTCTCTTAAAAATGTTTTTATTTAGTGAGTAACAAACAGAAACAAGGGAATTTACATGTTGTCTGCCTGATACATGGATCTCAGGACTTGTGCAGGAACAGTTCACATCTGTAGGGACAATAGCACTTCCAAGTCACTTTAAATAGTACTTTTATCCCACTCAATTTAATGGCCTCAAAGCATCCAGGTCGTTGTCTGCCACTGGAGTCAGAGGTGCCTCAGTCTCTGCTGAAACTCAGGTACATCATCTTCATGTCTCATTTGAACTTTCTTTCCTCTTACCCTGTACATTTTGTCTGCTACAATAAAGCTTCAGTAATCCCATATGTTTCACACTTGGAGGGACTAGTTGGAAGATGCTGGTGAAAAAAAAGAAAAAAACCCTTGAAATCCTTTTTATTCATCTTTGAAGGAAGCTTAGGACTGCCCTAATTGAAGAAGGAGAACAGTTTTCTGAAATACCTGAAGAAATAGTGTGATAAAACTTCTGAGCTCTAAAGAATTGTTTTTCTCGTAGAACCTCTTTGCAAAGGAACATGAAGAAAATTTCATATTGTCAACTCAATCCCCAACTAAAAGGTTTTGAAAATCTTCCTGTTTTTGAAAAGGCCTTTCTAAGCCTCAGAGGAACTAAAGGAAGCTCATGAAAAGCTTTTGCAACTTTTTAGTCTGAGATTTTATGAAGACCGTGAAAAGATGGACAGCAATGCTTGAACCCTTCTTCTAAATCCCTGGCTGATCAGAGGAGAACTACTTTGACCTGCCTCATCCCTCTGCAACTTTTTTTTTTTTTTGTGATCGAATGAAAATTATTTGGTTCAGAAATATTGAGGCTACAGCCAGGATAATTTTTTTTTTTTTTAATGCCTGTTGAAGTCTGTTACCAAAGGCCAGTTATCCAGATTGCTAGTGTAATGTACTTGTCAACAGTTTCAAAATTTACTACAGCTAGTTAGGACTGGTACCTAGTTTGATACCAGCCTCTTTCATGTTTGCTATGTAAGAGTATGAAATAACCTCCCAGATAAACTCAACAATAAGAGAAATGCAGGAAACTCAATCATGCTTTAGATGATGGACAAAAGTTAGAGATGTGACTACATAAATGTGAGAACAGCTAAGGACTTCAAGTTTTAGCCTAGCACATTTTGTTTTCTGCTGCATCATTTTCCATTTGGACTCAGCAAGAGCCCAATTGCCTATTGATTAGTAGATATCCACTATAGAGGATTCGATAGGTGCTTTTGCAGTCCTAAATGCAGAAAACTGAGCTAAGAGAAAAGAAATTAACACTGCCTTTCCCTGCAGAGCCTTCCACAACTTTCTCCAAAGAAATGACTCTTTGCACATTGAACTGCTTTGAATTCCATTGGAAAAAAAAAAAGGTATATGATAAATTATACCAAATTACCAGCAAAAGTGGTATGATTGTGAGTTCTTTGTCTTACAACACCTTCTAGTGACACCAGCTAGTATCAGGCATCTTTGGGCTAAGCAATACTTGCAAAAAGAGAGTGCTGGTCTTGAAATACCTTCAACTAAAATAGACAAGACAGAAAAAATATGAAAAAAATAAGTCTTCTTATCACCATCTAAAGACAGGGGGCTGAAGTGAGGGGCTAGAGACCAACCTGCTTTATATTACAGGGAAAATAAATGGAAAAGCTAAAAATTAACCAAAGTTTTAGTCCTACATCTCAAAGGAATTTTCTTTCACTTTCATTGCAAAATAAATATCAAGAAATGCAGAGAAGAAAGAACAAAGCTGTTTCAGACAGCCTCTTATAGGTCTAGAACTGCCTTAAGTGAATACATTTAAATGAATAAAGTTTATAGTGTACATTAGTGTACATGTGTTTAGTGTACATTACCACTCTTCAGTTCACAAATTTTCTGTTATATTTGCGAGTTGCATAATAATGCAAGTATTTTTCAAAAACTTGCCATGAATGACTGTTGATTGACAGCAATTTTGTGGAAAAGACTGCGAGGGTATGAAATTTGAGAAATTAATCTATTAATTTTGTTCAAATCTGTAGTTTAGTTGTAGCTTTTACTTTCTTTGACTGACATGAGCTGTACTTCATCCCTGAATGCTGTCATTTGTGTGTAAAACTAGGTAAGTACCTGCTGTTTAAAATACCAACCATGATCCAAATCCTTTGTAGTTTGTTACAGAAACACAAAGCTATATGTGCTTAAATAACGCCTTCCTTAAGCAAGTAGGACATATCTTCAGCAGGACATTTCTCTTTTCATGTAATTGCTCTTCGTTTTTTTCTTATTTTTAATTTGTTTCAGGTATTTTATCATGCAAGAAAACAGTTCTTTGCATTTCACTCTCATACAGCAATACAACTGAACATTTTCAGTCTAGTGACCTGCTAGACGAGGTGAAATACAAACACAGGATATCTAAATGGGAAAAATAAAACTCTGGCCACATTCAGTAGCTCCTTCCATAGGCTTCCTAGATCCTTCATTTATAAATAACAAAGGCATTAAGTTTGATGGTGGTGAAGGTCTAAGATACCAAGGAGATCCTTGGAAACTATGAACAAATATTTGTCTCAGGGAAACAGGGTGAAATGTCTATTTTATCCAGTATAAGAGAGAACAGTATAAGAGAGAAAGGGCATGAGATGAGAGAAATGGGCAAGAGATGGTAAATGAGCAGTGGAAAAAAGGAGAAAGGCAGACTGGTGAGAAATGAAGGAAGCAAACCAATAGCTTATCCCTGGCAAGTGAAAGAATAGATAGTGCAAGCAGATGGAGAAGCCTGTGTTTTTACTAGTTCAGACTCCAAATTTTTATGACATGTTCATGCATTCACTTTTGTGTCTCCTAAATGATGGTTAAAAACCTGATGGTTAAAAACACGTTCAGAAACTCTCTTAGTTTACAATATGTGGACCTACTCCATGATTATTTTGAAACCTGACTTACCACTTTTTGGAATTGGGGATAGACTATGCCATCATTACTGCTGAGCTCATCTCTACAGACAGGCTGTCTAGTATCCTGTCTGTCTTTGCTGTTCTTAGGGCTGTGCATCAGCAGAGTAAATCCCTGAGGGTAGTCTTGGAAAGCTTGTTGGAGTTTTTCAGCAAGATAGGTGCTGTTGACTCAATATGAACCCACCATATTTTACTTTGCGTAATTACTATTTATATATCTGATAGGCCTTTGAAGCAGCCACTGTTGTACTTCATTTGATGACAGTGTTTAATAATTCTTGACCAGCAGGATTACACAGGCAGAGCTGGTAACACGTAACAAATTACTGTTTCAGTATAGTAAGAAATAGAAAATAGCCCTCTGCATTTGCTGACTTGTACAAAGATATTAGCTTTGATAATGAGAGCAGGGAAAAAATGCTCAGTACTCTACGAGGAGACTAGTGGTATGGGCTGGCAAGAGGATAATCATAAACCAATCAGTTTCAATTAATGAAGAATCTCATTCAATTATACTAATTTCTTTCCATAGCTTTTGACTCCTGAAACTTCAACATATGGATATTTGTCTTTCTTGTAGGCAATAAGACATTTATAAAACAGAGAGCATATTATTGTCTATCTCTTAATGGAGATAGATACTTTATTTTAATACTTCACAATGTCTACAGGCCTCATTAGTGTCTCAGAATAAAAAAAAATAATGTTAAGCATTTCATAACTTGTCCCTGTCTACTGTTGATAGAAATGGAGGCATTGTGAGAGCTGTTACTGTGACTCTAACACGAAATTACAGTCTTTGCCCAGGGAAAAGGTAGATACTATAGTTCAAGTCTTCAGACAATAAATTGTTTTACAGCACTTCAGGTCAGCTGAAAGGTCTTGATCATTTAATTTTATTTTGGTAAATTACAGGTGGATCTTTTCCTTCCATGATTTTATTTTTAGGATTTTAAATATAATGAACTCATCCCTTACATGGAGTGCAACCTTTTGAGGGCAGGATTTTGCAGCCTTAAAAATAGTTGTAATCTACACAGATTTCATGAAGATCATCAACTTTCTAATTTATTTTATACTTTTCTTAGTAAGCCTTATTCATTGTCCATGACCTTCTGTTGCTTGTATAGTTTAACTCCAAAATGTAGACAGGAGACTGTAACCTCAGTTGAAATCAAGGGATCAATCAACATGGCATGACCTTGATTGTTCCTTAAAAATCCAAAAATGTAATCATTTCAAGTCTCTTAATGTTTGCTAGGCAAAATTGATGGAAGCCTGAAGTGTTCGATGGTGCTCTCATCTTGCAAAGTCACCTGCTCCAGGCAACCCACTGTAGAAACCTTATGTGCATTGAGACAAGAAACAAAATAAAGTGGGGGAAAGACAACAACTACGGAGGGTTACACACTATAAAGGCACAGGGAATTGGTCAATTCGTAGAACATTGTCTGGGAATTACACTCCCTCTACAGGGCTGCTAAATTCCAGCCTTTTTGCTTCCTTGCAAGGTGTGAGAAGAATGTAAAGAGAGCAAATATTTCATTTAGTGGTACCAGAGGTCATAACAAACTTTAGGGAGACTGAAATGATAATGGTGACCTGACTCCACAGGGAGGAGACAGGAAGAGAAGAACACACTGTGCATTATGCAGAAGAAGTTCTCTCATGAAAAACCCAGGGAGCTAGGAACAGAAGGAGATAAAGTGTATTTCTAAAGTCAGAATTGCCTGTGTGTTGGAGGTTTTAGTCAGACTGCCTTGTTCTCTCTACTGCAAGACTCAATATTCATTCTCAGAAAATCATTTTAGTGAACACCCTGGTCATGCATGCACTAGAATATGTGCACATTTAGTACACACCCCATACTGAAAAAAAATCGAGAAAGAGGAGACATAGATCATTAATTGGTATTTCCATGTTTATTACTGTTCTGAGGAAAGTTTCTGTGCCTGTTAGATAATAAGGAAGCATCAAATTAGGGAGTATTTTGTCTTCTTTGAGGGATTATTAGCTTCAGTTTATGGCTAAAATTACATGGGGTACCTAAATAGTATCTGGCACTACCTATCTATTTTTTCAGATAGCTTCTGTAGAACAAAAAACCCCCTTTCGATGCATCAGCTTTTGACAGAAAAGGGTAAATGTGAGTCAGCTAGATCACTCTGCATAACTACAATTTACAAATATCTGTATTACAGAGAAATAATTGTTTTCTTACTTCCAAACATGGCAAGGACCCTTACATTTTGCACCTGAGCGGCCCTACCAACACTGATGTCCAGGGACCTGCCCCCCGTAGTCCATCAACTCTGGTAGCTCACACACATAATATACAAAAATAAGTCAGTTTTATTATGTGAAAACGCATTAAAGAAGTTAAGACAGAGTGTTATTTTAGTAATCTGGAGAATATATACTATAATATCATCCTTAGTAGTTACCTTGACTTCACCCTCATATTCAATACTGAGTATTTAAAAATAAGCAGAGCTTTTGGATTTGGATATTTTCCCTCAGGTTCTATTTGTTAAATAAAATACTGACAAAATGAGAATTGGAATCTAAAGTCTCAAGTCGTGTCCTCAGTTTGCTATTTGTGCTTTACCTATGCACCTCATTATACAGAGGAATCATTACTGTGAATATGTTAAGGACGTGAAGAATAAGATACTACCCCGGCACACATGAGCTCATTTTGATGCCCAAATTGTTACCTAATCTTAGATTATTCACATTTAGATGCCTGTCTCCTTTCTTTAATAATCCAGCATATGAAAAGATGCAACTTCAGAGGCAGTTAAGCTCTTAAGTCATTTATCTTTAGTGGTGATGTATTAATACTGAAATGCTCATTTACCAATATATGATGCACTACAAGACTCTTGTTTGTTTTTCCTTGCCTAACCAACTGCTGTGAATTAACATTTGCATGCCTCTCAGGTGTTATAAGGATAGAGGTGAGATTTTACTAATGGGGTGAACTGAGAGATCATTCAAGATATAGATGGAAATACAGGGAAAAGAAAAGAAAGAGAAACTGTGGGGTTAATGAGATAGAAAAGCAAGGATGATCAGTTTGATGAGTAAGTAGAACAGAGCTTCATGCAGAAGTCATGCTCAGAGAACTGAAAGTGAAGATGAAACAAATGAATCTGATGCTAAAATCAGAAGGAAGCAGTAAGGGAGTGCAGAGAGACTGTGATATAGCCTAGGAGGGATTTCAAAAAAATTAGTAACTGCCACTTTGATGATAGACTGAAAAGTATTTAGAAAGAGACAGTTCTCCTTATACTTCAGTCTCTCAAAACGCCATCCCATTGAATAGCAGGACATGTCTGCCTTTCACAGAGTACCGGCGATGATCTCTATAACCCTCCTGTAACCTCCCTAGTGTTTCAAAGAAAAAACCCTTCTAACATTAGTAAGAGGACACCACCTTCATAGACCCAGCCCTACCCCCATAAAGCTCCTGAAAGGGCTTCCTTTCCCTTTTATACCTGGCACCTGGACCCTGCTGCGTTATGGATCCCACTTGGGTGGTTCCAGGCTTTTCTCTACCAAGCTTCTGCATTGCTTTTGGAGCTGAGCTAGCTATAAACTGATACAAACACCAAGTGGTTTATGGGATTTGCTGTAACTCTTGTCTACTGTGAAGACTGGGAGCATTAGGTAGAAGTAAGTGTGATGAAAGATGTATAAGAAATTATTTTAGTGGAAGCTGAAGAGGGATGTGCTTTCAGGTATGTTGCAGTAAATTCAGTGACAGACTTGATTTATGAGCTATAGCTAAGTCAAGAGTCAGAGAGAAGAAAGTCAAGGTGGCAAGGATATGAGTGTTGGTACTGACAGGTAAGTATGAAAAGCTTTAATGAAAATATGCCCAGTGAATGCCCCTTGTGCCTTTTCTGGACCTGGACCCTTCTCAGATGGTTGGTGAGCCCTTACAGGCTTTGCTTTAAGTTCCTCTTCTCCTCAAGAAATTCATCTGTGCAGAATGATGGAAACCTCTTCAAGGTTCCTTCAAACAGAAGCATCTTGAAAGTAATGATTGTATTAATCCCTCAAGTGCTTTCTTTTCCTCTTGCTGTCATTCTATTAAATGGAGAGGCTACATGACATCTCTGTACTTGACATCTCTGTGTAGCATGTAAACATCCTGTTAGAGTCAATCAGTACTTCTCATCTGCAAATTAAAAGCACACTGAAAGTTTCTTAGCTAAGATGCTATTATTAATCTCGAAGTTATTAATGCTTCAAAATCTGTATTCCTCAGGAAAAAAGGGGACTGTAATTTGAAATATAGGAAAAATCGGGGGTGGGGTGGTGGTGGTGGTGGTGTTCTGTTTTTTTAAGTATTGAGGCTAAATGGTCACAAGACAACATTGTGTTCAGGACGCCAGAGGAGAAAATGTCTGCTGTTACGAGACAGATTCGCAGTACGGTTGCAATAAGAGATCCTTATTTAAGAATGCAACTCCATTGCACGAAAACGTCAATAGCAAAAGATGATCCCTGACCTCAGTGCACATATTACCTAAGCAGACAACAGAGAGTGAGGTAATAATCCTTTTTAAAAGAGAAAGAAGAAAGCTGGGGAGAGACTCAAGCTACAGTTTTTAAAGGGACCCAACAGGATGTAGATGCCCCACTCCCAGATGATTTCTGATGATGGATGCAGAACCTGTCCCTTCCACATCTTGGCCCATGCCTGAAATTTGAGGCTATCATGCCTCTTCTGTTGCCCTGGTGATCAAAATATGCTGCAAAATCATGTGAGCATGCTGACAGCCATCTACCTGGGTTAACCTTTGATTTCAACATCAACAGAAATCAATGATAAACCACTTGGGTTATTACTAGAAAGTGTATAAGAGAAGAAAATAAGTATTGAGACAGAGTCCCTAGCTTCCTTCTTTCAAGGTGGACTGCTGTGTTGGGATGATGGATATTAGGAGATCTAATGTGTGCTGTTCTGTTTTAACATTTTTTCATCTGAAATCCTAACTCACAGAGGGGTTAGATAAGCCTGTGCCTTCTGATCTTATGGACACATCCATTTGTCAGCTAATGAATTTTTTCAGCTTTCTAGTAAGATTTCTTAATGTGTCAAGTGCTATCATGACTTTGATGTGAATGCTAATCTACTAATGTCTTACTGAAGTATACCTTGAAGTTCACAGACCACTGTGAAGACATTTTCGGATAACATCTTTGTTGACTGCCTGGACAACAAAGATGGAAAACTCTTAATGCATCTATTACTCATTTATACTACTTGCATATTTTTGGAGAATCTTTGGATCTAAACCCAGTTTGTGTAATAAATCTGGCTACTCATCTAGGAAATGCTAGTTGTGCTAAGGCTAGTATAAACGACAGTGGATAGATATTTAGCTAGTTGTGAGATTCCCATTCAAGTTAAAAAGTGTTTGGCAATTTGAAAATGCTAGGGTCTGTATTATCACTGTACGAATCCTTTAACACTGGACACATTTATGTGTTAATGCCCAGAAATACTTTCTCCTCCAACCAAGCAAACTGAAATTGTGCTGAAAAAATGCATATGACTTGTGTTGCACAATGGACTTTGGAGACCATATTTCTAATGGTCAGATTTCAGTTTTTTTGAGGGGCAATCATTCAAATATTCTTGTCTTGCTTCCAGTGGCTGAAGCTGCTTCCCTTTCTCCGTGGGATTGCTCATCTTTTGCTGTGTTTCTCTGAGTAGTCCATCTAGACATTGACTGAAATAGAGCATGTTCCAGAACCATTAGACTCATGCTGAAAGAGTGAGAAATTTTGGTTAAAATCTTGATAAGATACAATGTCCAGATCCACAGCATTGCTATAAAAAGGTGTGGGGTAGGAGGGACTGGTTCTGTACCAGAACATCTTCTTTTCCTGTGGGAACAGGTAAAAGAAAGAAGAGACACTTTTTAAACTTTGAAAAACACTATGATGGATAGTTTTAATTCCTTTGTGTTTAGTACCTTTTTACCTGCCCCCTAGACTTGAAACTGTATTTTTCCTTCAAGATAGCTATGTTGTAATGACTTGAGTACTAAGGACTAATATTCTTCTATGGTTTTTTTTCTACTCAAATTCTGGATGAACTTCAGCAACTCACTCCATCTCCTCATTTCTCAGGTTTTACATCTGCAGAATGACCCTGACTTCCCACATAAAGTGCTTTGAGATCTATGCAAGAAAAGCACTCTGCAGAAGCTGGTTGTCATGATTGTAGAATTCCAAGTAGAATTACTTTCAGAGGCTGTGAGCTATAATTAAGTGAGAAGGGCCCAAGGGCACTCCTTTATGGGTACTAATCCAACTTCTAAATAGAAAAGTTGACAAAGCCAAATACTTTGTGTCCAAGAAAAAAACAGATCATTGCCCTCTCCAACACTAGAACATTATTATTAGTTCTGCAATACAATTGTCTTTGACACTGTGGTTTGCATGCATTGTACAAGAGAAACAATAGAAGAAGTGCATTGAGGCAAAAGCTAGCAAGCTGTACTGTCCTGCAAGAACCATGAAATAATGCCAGCTCTTTGCAGACTGGTCACTTATGTGGGACTGAAGAGTGCAGCAAAATGAACCGAGAGAAGAGCAGCTAGTAAGGTAAACAGCTCAGCCTACCAAATGTTAATACAAATTAAAGTTACAGAGAACACCTTGAATTACAAAATTACTTTTGCAAGGATGTTTACTGATATTTTTCCTGATAGCAAAATAATGTTCCTGTACTGTTTACAGAGTCTGTGGGATCTCCCATACTGTTTACAGGGTCTGTGGGATCAGGTGAGTGAAATAAGTGTCCTCACTGCCTTTTATTTTTTACTCAACATTAGCACAACATGGCATGCTAAAACCAGGTTGTTCAGCAGTGGTGTATTTTGCACACTTGTTTTCTCTTTTAAGATTACTTGTGGATGCTGGACTGCTGCCTTTGACCATGGTGAGAATAATCAATAGTTTAAATAAAAGATAGAAGACAATTTCTTAAAAAACAAGCTTACCGAACTGACATAAAACACAGACATATTTATAGGCGATAAATGAAGGAGAAGATATTGATGATAGAACTGAAGGAGTAGGGGTGGGGTGGGGGAAGAGGAATTCCTCCACTTCCAGTTTGGAATAATTTTTTCCCTTTAGTATTTCTTCTTCTGAAGAAGCCATGCTCTTTAATATGACACCCCTAAAAAAGCTGAGGATTATGAGAGAACCCTTTCTGAGGGATGACATGGAAATTATTTGAAAAAAATGCAAGAGGATTTCCTCTAGAAAGATTATGCTTCCTTTGTGTTCAACCACAGTCATCCTCCAGGGTCCACACAATTCTATGCTCTTTGAACAAAGCCAGTGTCAGCTTAGGGGACCCTTGTACCTTAAAAAACTGTTAATATTAAGCCATGCTGACACAAGCCATTGATTATTCCATCCATTTCCCAGGGAACAGAACCTGTCAATCAAAAACACCTCTCAAGGACCTCAGCTGATTTAAGTCAATACAGCACTGTTGACACTACTAGAGCTACACTAAGTTACACTTGCTGAAGTTCTCCCACAATACCCTTTTCACTGCAAACCACAGACCACTGAAGCAAAGAGGCTAGGATGAAGTTTTGGGGAAAACAGCATAGTGCCTTTGTAAAACGAGTTTCATTTCAGTTGGAAAACACCATATCAGAGAGTCACAAAATCAGAGCAATAAGGAATGATCTAGGTCAGCTTCAGGGTGTGCCTATTTCCCATGTCCTGGCCCCCTTCCCAACTGTGAGTGCTTCATGAGGCCAGGGTCTACACTGAAGACTGAAAGCATATGGCAGCATTTCCCTGTGGGATTTCTGCAAAATACTTTTTTCTGGGACCGAATTAAAACAGTGCTGGCCTGAGTAAAAATAACATTTAGGAACACTTTAAGGGCTTCTCCTTATCCAACCTTGCTTATCAGAAAGATGCCATGGGAAGAAAAATAAGTTTTCTTAAGGGAAAAAATGAGAAAGAAGTTGGGTCCATTAGCAACAACAGAATACGTACAAGTGCTTGTGTTCATTGGGGTAAGATGTTTTAGAAAAGCCTTCTCTGGGAAGTACCTAGGTAATGAACAGATAACAGGGGCTTATAGCCGCAGAGCTTCATCTCAATATGGAAAAGACCATGAGCTACTGCACGAAAGACTCTTGGAGAGCATGAATAGTGTAAAGCTTGTGAAAGGATTGGCCCGGGGAGGTAAGACCCCCATTCCTGGACTGTTAGTTCTCTGGTCAATATTTTGTTTTGTTATGTAACTGGATAGTGTGCAGCTAAATTCCTGGTCTTGCTTGGGACCCTCAGATATCGCTGTAAGAAAACATCAAAATATCATCATCCTGAGTCAAACTGTACTGCATGAATAATGTACAGGCATGTCTGGGACTTCCAGCAGAAGTCAGTATTATTCAGAGAAAACAATGACTCCAGATTCAAGTTCAAGTGAGACTACAGTGAGGATGGTGGGTGTAAAAACAGATGACCTGACAAGAAAAGGGGACCTTGCTGAACTTACTCAATGCATCCCTTACATCAGCACCCCAGTTTGAAAGAGGAAAGGTGTTCTATAAAGAAAAGTAGAATCCGGCAATGAAGAAAAGCAGGTGACTGGAAAAAGCTAGGAAGCATAATGCTATCGGCTTTGTTTTCTTTGCCAAATATCAAAGGTTAAACTTCAGGGAAACTTCATCTACCGTTTCAGTTGCAAAGGGGGAGATAGAAGTGATAACAGGTTAAAAATGCAATAAATGTAGAGATCTTTTTAAATATAATGAATGCTTTTCCCATTTGATAGCCCTGATTCCAGTCTTGGTATACAGTTGAATACTGTTGACTGTCATCTACCATTCACACTTATATCATCATATGGTTATATCCAGCAGGCAAACAGTAAGCAGAGCACTCAAAATTGCACACTGGGACTATCTAAGAACCCCAGAAGCTGACAGGGTAGGGCAATAAGGCAAAGACAAAGCTTACCAGTCTTCATACACAAATGAAGAATCCTTTAGACGACAGTACAGTACTGACTTGAATTCAGCTAATACACGTAGTTCAGTGGCTCATCAGTTCTTGTTGATGAATTCGGAGCTACTGCACTAATGGGGCTGAGAGTCACTAGGACAACCAACAGGCGAGGCAGATTTGCTGTGTTTTGTTGTCCTTTTTCCTCTCAGCACTGCATCATTGGAAGCAGTGAGTGTGTACAAACAAGTGAAGCTAGGCAGAAAACAGATGTTTTCCACACAATCAGTTCACAAATAATGAGACTGTTTCTGTGCATGTTGTCAGCTCTCCCCCTCTTGCTATTGTCTGTGAAATACAATGGGAGGGAGACAATGAAGAAAAGACAAATGTACAACTATTCTGTTTATGCAAAAGTGGGAAAAATTTCACTCCACAGCAAGCAAGTCTTTAAAACTATGGGGTTATTTCTACAAATTCAGAAAAATTTTCACCACCCAGAGGGACAGGATGTGTCAAAAGAATGTAATAACATGTAAAATACTTTACTCAAACCTGCCAGGCAGTGACCATAACTATTCAGGATCAATAGTTTCTTTGTTTATGTGAAGAACTGTTGGTAAGCAGAAGATAGACCAAATGTTGAGCAAATGTATGCAACTAAACCATTCCCCTCCTTCTCCTCAGGCGGCGTTTCGGAACAGATTCTCACTAATCTGTCCAGAAAAGAGACATCAACAGTGCTACAAGCTGAGGTGACATAAAAGTAAGGAACGTCTGTTGCAAGTCCTGGCAACCTCTCCCATTTACTTAAAGTCATTGACAATGTTAATTCCAAAGGAGGCCTTTTCTTTTTTTTCCATTTTTTAAAAGCAATTTAGTTTGTGTGAGATGTTGCTTAATTAACCTCAAGATATACAAAGGTAAATGGAATTTTTAAATCTAAAGCATCCTGTCTTAAATGCAGTGGGAGACTATAAATGACCAAAATGACCCTTCACTGGTATAATTCCCTGCTGAAGCCTGATGCGTTTCTCTAGTGCAGCTCATCATAGTACAGCAGACTGCTTGGATACATAATGCTTCTTTAGACTGAATGCAAGAAAAAAGAGTTGCCAGTACAAAGTAATTATACAGATTCCAGGCCCAGACTGAATTTTCTTCTCATGGTAATCAAAGTGGTAGAAAAAGACACATGACTCACCAATGACTCATTTGTATTTGCATTCATCTGGTCATCAGGAAGATGACAATAGCAATGCCTGCACTCATGAATGACATACTCATGAGAAGAAAGAAGAATTATTTCTGTGCGGGACAAAACTTGGATAAGCATGAAGTTTGGGCTCTTATCAGACCCTTGGTGATTTGATTGCCACTGGTGAATTGGCAGATAATTTAACAGGAAGCAGGAAAAATACACTAAGGTTGTGTCCCAGCAAATTTCCTTCATAGTCAGTTCACAGTCATGTATCAATACCAGCTTAAATATCTGGGTTTCAAAACACCACCCCCCAAAAGCTTACAGTGCATTCTAAAATGTGCATTCTAAATGTGCATTCTACAGTGCATTCTAAAATGGTGATCACACTAAAGGTTATTTCCAAAATACAGTACATGTTTTTTTTCTCTCTCTCTCTCTCTCTCTCTCATTAAATTAAACTGAATTTTACCACTGGGATCTGCAGGTTGCTTTTGAGGGTGGGTGGTGGTAGTTGCTGTGACAGAGAAAGCTCTTTGCTGTTGTAGATCTGCAGAGTGGTAGCCTAGGAAGTGGTCTTAACAATACTTTGTCTTTTAATTCTGGTATGTGCCTTGATTTCATACCTCCACTTGTTGTCCATGAGCTGTTTCACTTTGGAGATCATCATTTTGCTGAAGCCAGATACACTTCTACTTTCTCATTTTCACATTCTTTAGTCAATGCATAGTTTGCCACTAATTATCAGAAAAATTTCAAGCACATGTGAAAGCCTTTGGAAAAACAGCATTTTTTCCAAGATTGAAGGCAATGAGGACTGAGGGCATACCTGATGTTGACCAAATTTAGTGGTTCACTTCTTGTGAGCATGATACACTGCCATAAATTGCTGAAAAGTTGCCATTGCTCAAGAGCTGCCACTCAGCTGTCATTGAGTGGCAATGTCATTGAGTCAGCAAGGTTTTAGGATTATTACTGGAAGCTGATAATCAAGATGTTTGGTGCCCTCCATTTGCAGAACGTGCAAAAGAAAAAAATAAATTCTAATCCATTTTGCTGGAGTATTTTGTCTTTGTGTTATACTGCAGATGCCTTAGTGGAAAGAGGTTCCAGCTGGGAATGGGGTAACTGCATTCAATCTCTTCCAGTTTTGGAAGGACTGGTAGGATGCATTCTGGCACCCATAACTGACAAATTAGGGATTATAATTTTGTTGTATTTGTACATTGTCTATATGTGTGACGGACTCCTATTCTTTTCAGTATGATCAGATAGATTCAGCTAAAAGTGTGGAAGAGAGCACAAACTTTTCCTTTAGAGGAGGGACCTAGACACATTTTTGTATGCTTTTGCATCTGGAAATTGCATTCATTTCATGATCTCTGTGGGGAAATGTAGCACTGATACTGGAATATATGACAAAGCTGATTATGAAGATATTCACACTGGGACTTGCTTGGATTGACAAGGAATTATCCTATTGGAATGGAAGGTGTTGGTGATACAGACTATCTTAAAACAGATTGAAATTTCATTACCAGTGATGTCATTTTTCTCTCTCAGAAAATGTGGTCACATCTGATGATCAGGAAACATTCACCTAGGGTTCCCTTTCCGCACTGGTGGAGGCTTTCAGGAGGACAGCCTTCAGTTCTGGAGGTTTCAATTTTAGAAAAGCAAAATATAGAAGACAAATAGATACCAGCCCACTTTCAGGTTTAAAAGTTAGTGTGTTAACCATTGTGCCAGGCTGATGATTTATTCTGGACTTTTAAATCCTGGGAAAGAACAATATCACTTATCTATGCAGTTAGATATTTCCTTTTGGGTGTATTGAAACGGGAAAGCACAGGACAGTACACCTTTTTGTACAAATTTACTGTTTTCAGAAAGTAAATTCACGTCAAGAGTGGGTGCCTCTGCTTTTCCTCAAAGATGAAGCAGAAGAATCATTAATAAAATGAGAATCCAGCTATCCAGCTACGTGTGACGGCAAAATGCTTCACAATCCCTCCAGAATTTCCATTTATTAACAATCAGAATAAAAAAAAATAGCAGTTTTTATTTTGTGTCACATAGATAACATTTTAAAGTCTACAGTTTGATAATAGTCAAACGTAAGACTGTCTTATGAGTGTAGCAGTTCTGCAAGGCTTTTGGACTACCCCCACAAGCAGGTCCCTTGTCTTCACCATGACTCCTCATGCAGATTTGTTTTTGAAAGATACAGTCCTTTCTTCCCTAAGATTTGGTTAGCTGACATCACGTGTTGTTTGATAGTAGGACTTGGGTATGGTTCCAGCTTTCTCATGTTTGCTGCTGACATACAGTTAAAGGCACTGCCCAAGCAGCAAGCTTCAGACCCCAAACACTGCTAAAGCACCTTGGAACAAGAACAGCTCATCAGTAAAATTTTGCCCTTTGAGTCATATGCCATGAGTATTCATGAGGTTGAAATACAGCAATCTATGCTCATAAGCAGACCAAGCATAAACATGAAATACTACTTGAATGAGCCAGTAATGGGGCTGTGTGTCTCAGCTGTGGGACAGAGACCCACAGCCCTCCAATGCGCCTGCCACTCACCATGCACACATCATGCCCATGCCTGGTTTTGGGAACAAAACCAATATTCATTCTCTTACACTGGATGAACACGGCTGGGTCTGCCTTGTCTCTGGCACCATGCTAATGCTCTAATTTCACTGTGGAAAGGGCACTGTGCTTTCCAAAGAAGAAATATGTTTTATACATACAGCACCAAAGCTGTGATCTGATTCTTTGCCATCCAAATGAATCCATGTGACTGGGCTCAAATTAGGACTGCGTGGAACACTATACTGAAACAATATTTTTAATGTTAGAACACAGCTTTGTCAAGTTTGAACACAATTCTGTTAAAAAAATAGGATGTTTTTAGTTGAATTTTTCACCAGAGGAAGATAATGAAAACATTTTGTTTCCAGTTACTGATGGGGTTGCATCATAAATAAACCAGAGTGCATGAAGGAGCAAGAGGGCAGAAAATGGGCACAAGAGCCTTGAAACAAATTGTGCTGAAGGGCTGCAGCTTTTCAGCTGGACTTATGTCAGTCTGCAAGTAAATGCAACATCTTCAATGTTTGAATGTTCTATTTCACATTGGTTTTTTGACTTTTGCTGTGATTTGGAGAAAAAAAAATAATCAATCCCAACATGCTGGAATTTTCTGCAGTATTAATAAGTGTACAGGTTCCCAGGGGCAAAATGAATAACATTATATGTTTTCTCCCCAGACTGCCTCAAAATGTACTTTCTCCCCCAGATCTCATTTCCCCAGGCACACACACCTAAAGGATCTGCAGAGGACAAAGAAGTTACATCCTAAAAGAAGCACCCCTTTACTTTCTTCATGTCCTAGCAGAGAACCTACATAAGATTTGTTTCTTTTGCTAAGGAAGACAGCTTGGTCCTACAGTGCCACATCATTCTTTTGCCTATCAGAAATGTCACTGGATTTTCTGCCTTTCTCCAGGAGTCTTGTTTGTGAGTTTCTGTTAGTTCTACTGGATTTACCAGGAGCATCAGAGGTACTCAGTGGCCAGAAAGGTTAATCACAGCAATGTCTCTGTAGCATCCACCTCTGAGATCCTCAGCACTTATTCATTTCAGAGTTCTGTTTGCTTTAGATGTAGAGGTAATGAAGGGTGAATGGGTCAGTCAATCTTACCATGTCCACCCTGAATGAGAAAAGACAGGACTCAGGTGTCACAAGCGCACAAGACACTATTGGTGCTGCTGGACAAACAGCACCACTGACTTTCCCCTGTTTCTCCCATGTGCCAGAGGAGGAGCAGAGTTTATGCTACAGAGTTATCACCCACGCTCTAAGTCCTGAACCAGATGCAGAGGAGTGGATTGCTGGCCGCATTGCAGACCTCTAGTCTTCTCTCCTTAGTCTTTCAGTTTAGGTTGCTAGTCTCTGTACCATCAATGCTAGTTGTTCTGATGACCGTATGTTGTATGAACATCTGTCTACTGGTTAATGTTACAAAATCTGAGAAAACCCAGGAGTTAACGCCTTTGGTGACTAGCTAAGAGTTGACTCTGAGTAGAAAGCAGAAACTGTAAACAAAATTCTTTTTATCTCATTCTTAATGTTCTGAAAAAGTTCAGTACTTAGTCAGCACCTATTAGCCTTTAGGTAAGTGACCACCCTCTTCGCTGCCCTGTGAGCCTTGCAATCATGCAGAAGTACACAATTTACTGCCATGTATATTTTTGGAGATTGTGTACTGAATAAACTAGGAAATAGTAATTGCTGTTCTTTGTTAATAATGTAAAGCATTACTAGATTGTATACAATTGTACAGAGCTGGTAGACATTATTTGGAGCTTAACTACACTTCTTTTACTTACTACTTTTCATTAGTGATTCTAACAGAAAGAGTGGGAGTGTACTTTCATGAAATTTGCTGACAGTGTTGCATTGGTAGCTAACAATATTGATAAGGTTTGGCATATTGCAAAAAGCAATGGTTGACCTTGTTAATAGAAATGGGGTGAAATGCTAACACTGCAACATGCAAGGCCATATGCAGAAGGGCTTATACTAAGAACTTCTGCTACAAGCTGGGTCTTGCCTATTTGAACCATGAGAAGAGAAGAAAAACCTGGACACTTTAGTTGATGAAGGCCTGACGCTAAGCCACCAATGTGATGTAGCGCTGAAGAGAGCAAATGCAGTCTGTAAGTACTGAAGGTGGGGAATATTTAGCAAAGAACCGTGATACTGGGAAAGCACTGGTGGGACTATGTAGTACGAGTTTGGTCACCTGCCCAGAAAGGTTCAGTATGAGCTCGAATGAATGGGGTTTGTGGGATGAGCAGAAGAAAGGAGAGCTTATTCTATCAGAAGAAACTTGGAAAGCTGGGATTTGAAGCTTACCAGACTGGAAGGTGATAGAAGATATAACTGTTCATTTTAAATGTAGTGTGCTAAAAACAAAGAAAAAAGGGAGTGTCATTTGAGCTAAAGAACTATGTTATCACAAAAACAGATAAGGATAAATCACCTATGAGCACATCCAAGTTACTTTTAAAGGGTTGTTAAGCACAAGAGGGGAGAGCTTCAGGCACAATGTTCCTAGAGGAGCAGAGCAGAAAAACAGTTTCTTCCTTCAGAAGTAGAGAATAACTGTGGCTCCAGCTGCCTGGGACAGGAGGGACAAAATAATCTGTCTTTGACCCTATTCGTGAAGTGCAATACACAAAAAAGCATTTTACTGGGACGAGGTGGGTTGTGTGTGTCTGTCTGACTTTAGTGAATGGCAGCCCATTGATGGCAGCCTGTTTACTGGTGTTATTCTGTGCTTGTTCGGTGTTCAATCTGACTTTGCAGTAAATGACTGAGGATGAAGGGATCGAGTGCACCCTCAGTAAGTTTGCAGATGACACCAAGTTGTGCGGGAGTGTTGATCTGCTGGAGGGTAGGAAGGCTCTGCAGAGGGACCTGGACAGGCTGGATCGATGGGCCGAGGTCAATTGTATGAGGTTCAACAGGGCCAAGTGCAAGGTCCTGCACTTGGGCCACAGCAACCCCATGCAACACTGCAGGCTTGGGGAAGAGTGGCTGGAAAGCTGCCTGGCAGAAACAGACCTGGGGGTGTTGGTTGACAGCTGCCTGAATATGAGCCAGCAGTGTGCCCAGGCGGCCAAGAAAGCCAATGGCATCCTGGCTTGTATCAAAAATAGCGTGGCCAGCAGGAGTAGGGAAGTGATCGTGCCCCTGTACTTGGCACTGGTGAGGCCGCACCTCGAATACTGTGTTCAGTTTTGGGCCCCCCACTACAAGAGAGACATTGAGGTGCTGGAGCGTGTGCAGAGAAGGGCAACGAAGCTGGTGAAGGGCCTAGAGCACAAGTCTGATGAGGAGCGGCTGAGGGAGCTGGGGTTGTTTAGCCTGGAGAAAAGGAGGCTGAGGGGAGACCTTATGGCTCTCTACAACTGCCTGAAAGGAGGTTGTAGCAAGGTGGGTGTTGGTCTCTTCTCCCAGGTAACAAGTGATAGGACGAGAGGAAATGGCCTCAAGTTGCACCAGGGGAGGTTTAGACTGGATATTAGGAAATTTTTCTTCACTGAAAGGGTTATCAAGCATTGGAACAGGCTGCCCAGGGAAGTGGTTGAGTCGCCATCCCTGGAGGTATTTAAAGGACGTTTGGATGAGGTGCTTAGGGACATGGTGTAGTGGTGGTCTTGGTAGCGTTAGGTTTACGGTTGGACTCGATGATCTTAAAGGTCTTTTCCAACCTATACGATTCTGTGATTCTGTGATTCTGTTTCACTTTGGCTCCCTGCCCTTCCACAGCAAACACTAAACACGATTTGTGGCAGTGATGGTGGCTCTGGATTCACAGTTCTAAACATCTGATCAGCCACTGCAGGAATTTTCTACCAGTATAAACTTAATCTAAATAAGTGTGTGCATACAACTGAATTTCTCTCATATGCAGGAACACACAATGCAAAGTTTATACTGACTTTTTGCTTTGATGTCAGCTGTGGAGGAAGGTGCAGTACTTGGTAGAGCATAACATTAGTATGTCATAGAGTGTAGCTGGTCTGGTGTCATAATCACAGGTGCAAAGTTAATGAACAGATTTCAGCTACTGGTGCTAATTTACAGCAGTAGAATACTATATGCCATTATTATCTTTCATTCAACACCACAAGGGGCCCTAAAACAACATTTACTGCATTGCTGAACTGTGGTCTGTGACTCTTTCCATCTGGAAACTGCCTGGTCACTGCTGTAATCTAAACAAGTAATAAGCAGGTGAATATGCAGCTGTGTTTACTTTTACACCTTCTGATGTCCGTGATTCTAACTCAGGAGAGCAACTGGAGGTACTTTTGCCTGGAAAGCTCCTAAATAAAAATAGTTAATGATTGGTATGAATAAAGAGCAATAATGACACATAGGATCTGACATTCCCTAAGCATGTTTCTATTCACAGTCTGGTATCTTGAGTAATGTAATGAACCAAAAGTATTTGTCATAGTAAGAATAAAAGGATGTAGTTCAATAGTAAAAAACTGAAAGTTGACCCAGCTTGAGGATTAAGTTTCTATGGTAGCTTGGCCCCAAAGCAGTACCCTTTCCTTAGTAAGGAGATAGAGTGATGCATGAAGCATTTCCATTTAAAGCAAAATCACAATATAGAATAATGTAAATATAAAAAGGCTCCTTCATAACCTTTTACTTCTGGTCATGCATAACATCTTTGTCCTATTTAAATCAATATCAGGATTTCTGATTTGCTTATATAGCATAATTACTGTTAGTGATCTTTTATATTTGGATGACATCCAAGTAGTTTACTCACAGTATGACATTTATTTAGGTGTAGAATTGGACCAAAATTAGCACTACCTAGTGTATTCCTCTTGGACTGCCAGCCCCCCTTTTTAAAAATGATCTGGAAATGATATTCTAATCCTTTAAATACTGTGCTTTGTAATGCAAAACTGTGAATTCAGATGGTCTGCTACTATTTCTTCAATGACAAGCAAACAGCCATTGACATTCACACGGCCCTATTTTACAGATAAATCCAAGGACATAAAATAAGAGAAGAATAATCCCATAAAGTTTTCCTTCCAAGGTCAGCCCTAAACATATCATCATAAGAAGAGATGGGAAAACATACTGCATTGTGTAATATTTTGTGGCTGGCATTCTTCAAGGAATGCAGCTCTTTTCTTTCTCTTACATGTTCTATTGCAAAATCTCAAACCTATGAGCCATAGCCATTTACCAGCATTATGCAGACTTTCTCATACCTATTAAAAGAGTTTTGTCTTTTTACATTTTTTACATTTAACTTCATAGCTTCTGTAAGGCTTCCTGCTTCCTGAAGATTAAGATAATCTATTTGGATGTTTTTGCTAGTTTCTCAGCATGTTAAACTCTTGTTCCAGTCTCTGATTCTGACTAGTTATTGTTCAGTTATTTCAGAGAGCCTTTTTGCTTTCTTCCAAGGTTATTATAAATGTAGCTTCACTCTCCAAGGAAGTCAGTGTCATCAAATTACATTTTATTTCTATATAAATACAGCAACAATTAAACACACACACAAACTATTACTTAAAATGTGATTATAGCAAGAAGAGGGATTGTAGAAGCCCGTATCATCATACTGAATGTATTGGCTCCCTTTGTGTTTCTTTGAATTACATTTGGGGATTTTTTTTGTGATAACCGTAATGACGATTTTACCACTGTTAACACTGCAGAGCCGACACCATGGAAGGCTGAGCTGGATTCAGTTTTGCTTCACACATCATTAATAAACCTGTCAGCTCAGCTCTGATTGCAGGACTTCTATTTCTGATGATGGAGAAAGAATGCAGTTCAATTTTCCACTCTTGTTTGGGTTTGCAACACCGGCAGTTAGAGACATTACGTTTTGATTTGTAAAATCAGCAATGTCAACAGAGAAGCCTTTGAGAAAGGAAACACTTGTGAAGAACAACACTTTTCAATTCCTTGTGTCCTTCTTAATTAATTTAAAAAGTTTTCTAATCATGCCTTTATATAGGTTGGATCACTATTTTTTAGGTAGGGAATGTGACAGAAGTGATTAGATATGCCAAAGCAGGGAGATAGAGAGACTCCAGCTGCCAAGTTATTTATGTAATTTCTGGCTTGTTGTGTGGCATTGTCCTGGTTTCGGCTGGGATAGAGTTAGTTTTCTTCCTAGTAGCTGGTATAGTGCCATGTTTTGGATTTAGTATGAGAATAATGTTGATAACACGCTGATGTTTTAGTTGTTGCAAAGTAGTGCTTATACTAGTCAAGGACTTTCCAGCTTCCCATGCTCTGCCAGGTGCACAAGAAGCTGGGAGGGGACACAGCTGGGACACCTGATCCAAACTGACCAAAGGGCTATTCCATACCATATGACGTCATGCTCAGTATATAAACTGGGGGGAGTTGGCCAGGGGGCGGCAGTGATTGCTGCCTGGGGACTGGCTGGGCATCAGTCAGCAGGTGGTGAGCAATTGTATTGTCATCACTTGTTTTGTATATTCTTTTATCATTATCATTATTATTATTATTATTATTATTATTATTATTATTATTATTACTATTATTTTATCTTTGTTTGCTGTCCTATTAAACTGTCTTTATCTCAACTCATCGTTTTTACTTTTTTTTTTGTGATTCTCTCCCCCATCCTACTGGGGGGCAGAGGGGAGGGTGAGCGAGCGGCTGTGTGGTACTTAGTTGCTGACTGGGGTTAAACCACGACAGGCATCCATGGGAAGCACACAGTTTCGGCATTACAAACCACTGTTAGGTCTGTCAGACACATTACTTTACTCGTGTACTTTTATTAATAGGTACATGGAAGGTTACTATGAAGCAAGTAAGAAGGTTCGTGTTGCGTCTTGCTTTGGCTAAGGGACAGGAGCAGCATGGTGGGGAAAGAGGAAGGGCAAATTACTGCAGAATGTGGAAGAATTTACAAAAATGTAGATTTGTGATCACAGTGCAGCTGATACCCAAATACAAAGTGATAGAGGAATCAGCAGATCAGTAACCCTCTTCATTTAACATGAATTTTCACATAAACGCAAGAGCATTCTCGTAGCAGTCTCCTGACGCTAAACGGCACCACATGACATAAAGATCATTACATACAGAGGTCCTGCATATTACAAGGAAAGGGAGTTACTGAGAGATGTTTTAAAACTACCAGGCAGTAAATGTTCTTCAGAGATACCCCCACTGAGACACCATTCACATTCCCTGATGGCTCTGATGAAACAAGTGTTCAGACGGTGAGCTAGACTTAAAGGAAAGGACACAGCGAGGAAGTTCTGTCCTGGCAGAGGTAAGGTTTGCTGGGATATGCCTCTAACCTAAGGACTGAGCAGTTACCTGAGGGAGGAATCCTTACCTCTCAACTAAGAGTGCAGTGAAGTTATTAACAACATGTTTTATGGTTTTATCTCTTCTTAATCCAGTAAATGCTGTAAATAGGTGCTTAACTCTCATTTGATCTGCTGACCTCATTCATACCCTGTCAGGTAATAAGACTGAACTGGATGAGAATCTGACTTAGGCAAATCTGACTCTGTGGACAGTGTGTCTCTGCCCAGGCCAGACTGATGTCCCAGGGACTTGGGCTTCAGGTGGCTCAGGGAATAAGAGCAGAAATAGGAGATTACTTGCAGGAGCCAGGGAAGATACGGCAGTGCTATAGATCATCCTACCTACATTGGCAGGCAACAGTCAGTCCCTCTTTGGCAAGCAGTATGCGGGAGCTGAAAGCAGCTGATGGTTCGGGCTGAACACTAGTCTTGTTATAGGAAGCACAAGGCAAAGAGAGATTACGGGAGACATTTTCCTGGGGAATTAACCACCCATCTTCCAGAACCACCTCACAAATTAATTACTCCCATAACTCCAAAATGTTTCTCACCCCTTCTTTTATGCTCCCAGACTCCATTTCTTTCTGTCAGTCACCTTCCCGAAGCAGTCTTGGCAGTGCCATTGGGTAGTAATAAATTAAAGCAGCCACAGCACAGAGAAAACCTAAGGACAATACAAAATCCATTGAGCTTAATTTCAAGTCAGGCAGAAGGAAGATAATTGTACTCTTGTATGTTTGTACAACAGAGAGCAGTACAAACTTCCACTAAAAATTTTAAATGAAGCTGCTGCAGGATTTGCAACTTGTAGCGATATAAAGACAAAGAATACAGATTCCAGGGGGTGAACTGATGTCATGTTTGCCAGAGAAGAACTGAATTTCTGAAATAATTTAAGTAGTTAAAATATTTGATTGAACTGAAGATAGGCCAGAACTCAGCCACTGCTGGTTGGGTATAATTTTCAGTGCACTGAAACTCACAGAAGTCTTAAATTATCATGTCAAGAAAAGTTAGAAATGTACTGATGGATATAGCTGTATTTCAAGCTCTAGTGTAATGAAGGGAGATAAATCACAACGTTCCAGGTCAATTCTTGGGGTTACTGGTGATGCAGTTCCCAATAGCCTGGGTCCTAATGAAGAAGCGTAAAACAATGTTAGCAGCAAATCATTGGATTGCAACATGGAAAATTATGTGTATCCCACTGTAATTTCACAGAACAAGGGGTTCTTAATCCCTGAATTGGTTGTTTTAGTAAGTCACAATTATCTGTTTTCACCTTGACTTCAATAACATCTGCAGTTATTGTTAGTATTTCTAAAAGACGAGATTATTTATTTGTTGTCAGCCCCTAGGGGCTGAAGAAGTGCAGACTCACCAATTAAAGGCTTTTAACAGCTGGATGCTTCCTAACTGCTTAGCAGAAACATTAACTACTTTAAAAAAAAAAATCCTTACCAACCTGAAGAGGGCTGTGCCTCTCAAAAGCAATGGATGAGAAACTTGTTGAAAGCAAAGGAAAATAAACAGTTTAAATTATACATTGTTCTCCCTTCAGACAGCCAGAGCAATTAACTTTTTATGGAAAATGCATGGCCTCATTTTCCCCAGTGCTAATTATTCCCAGGAGGGGATGGTGAGACTGTTATGTTCATGACCTGTGTCGTTCCCTTTACACTGATCCTCTACACCGGCTGCTCTCCAACATACAGAAGTTATCAGCTCATGGCCTGAAGGAGTGGTGCTCACACCATCTCTCATGCGCTGCTGTGTAATAGAGGTGTCCATCCAGAGAAAGCCAAGGGCAGCTCATGACTGACATGTGCTGTGTTCCTGCTGCTCCCCGCAGTAGATGTGCTCTTGGGAAAATCACCAGCCAGCAGAGTTTGTGGTACCTTACAAGCTGTCTGAAACAACTCTGTCCTTGACATGTTCTTTATTGCTGAGTTCTGCCTCTATCCATTACCAGGCTCAGGAATGCAGATACCATCTATCACATGGGGTTTGCACTTTCTCTCACCCTCTGCTCGGAAGAGGGAAGATGGCTGTCTTTTTAGTGTTTTGCTTTCATGTGTGCTTACTAGCCACAAGGTTGAAGAGAGTGCTTGTCCCTTTTGACAGAAAGTAGTACAATTTGAATTGGGTTTTGTTTATGGGCAGTTTTTCTAGCAGCCTCAGAACAAGAGATAATTACGTCTCTTGTTCTGGAATACGGGAAGAGGGCTGAAGCTGTATGCCTTACCATGGCTCCTATCCCAGAGCTTCAGACAAACTTTTAGGGCCAGAATGGCATCTAAGGAGTTCCTTGACTAAAGACTTTATTCATGCCCAACATTTCCTGGAAAGACAAGCTGAAGAGAGCCCAGAACATGTTTAATGTGCTTCTGGTCCATGAGGTGGGCTAAAGAGATATGTTCAAGCAGAAGTTTCTGATATATGAAGACTCCAGGGCCAATCAGGGATTGAACAGACATGAATCTTGCCTTAGCATCAACAAGATGTACTTGCCTGTCCCATTTTCCTTGTTGGACAGGAGGAGGATCTGGTACCATAAATACTGGTTAGCTGTGAAACTGATGCATTTGCAGCCTGATTTACACTGGGGAATGTATTCTGGCTAATCTCTGTTTAACTATTCTGTCTGCATCCTTTCTGGTCTGATAATAATAATAAGCTCTTCCTTGATTAATATTCTAACCTCTTAAATATGTAAAAGCTACCTAATTTTCTGCTGCTGCATACCTAAGCAGCTATGGCATGTTAATTAAAGGGTTTGTCGTCAACTGGCATTTATGATGTTTTCCCCCCAAATACGCTTGCAAGTACATGTTATGGGAGGGGTTTTTTTCCCTGTTCTATTTAAAATAAATATTTTAAACTATTCCCAGTTTGCTTCTCCAGTAGAACACTCTGATCTCTGTGATCAAAGTTAAAGTATTGTATGAAAACTCCAAGAAGATTTCTCCATGGTTCCCCTCAAGTTGACTTATTTTGCCAATCGTCTGTGCTCTGATCTTTGAAATAGTATTTCCATTTTGCTGTAAGCATAAATATCATCACAGGATCAGATTGCATGAATGTGGCTAAATATCTAAAGTTATGCACCACAGCCGACAATAAAGTGAATTACGCACAGAGAATGCAACTTAAGGCTTTATCTGATGCTATCAGAACTTGATGTTGATTACACAAAACAGAATAAAGTGTTCCTTACTTTGTATGTCTGTTGCCAAATTGTCTTGCAATAGACTTAATTTTAAAGCACTTTGACCTTTTAGACCTTATTTCATCATTGACTCTTAATTTTAAAAGGATGAGACAAAAAAAAAAAAAACAAACAAAAAAACCCCAACAAAAAAACCCGCAACCAACAAGACACAGCACATTGGTCCCAGTTCTGAATGTTTCTTCATGTAGTAACCAGTCAAAATATTACTGAGTAACACTGTCAATCTCAGTGCAATCCTACATAGGTAACTTAAATTTATCCATTAAATTTCATTACAAAAAAAAAAAAAAGAAAATAAAAACGGTGCGAGAAACTCAGGAGGGTAGGCTTCTACTGGTCTGACATTTACTGCCTGCAATACTTAGAGTCTGCAGGTTACTTTGGTTAATTGAAAAGTCAGAAAGTATTCATTTCAGATTAAACAAAGTGTTTTGTGTAGTGGTTGGGGATTGTCAGCTATTTCCATACAATAAATGAAATAAAATTTGAAACAAAAGCCATTGCAAAGTGAAAGACTGAGATATTTTGCCTCATAAATGTCAAAAGGAAACACTTTGAATTGAAAACCCTGAAATGCTTGGCCTGGGAAATACCAGATGGAAGGTTCACATTTTCTCTCATTTGTCTTTGTTCTGCATTTTGACTGAAGCAATTTAGTACATCTGATATGAATGAAAAAGATTTGTCAGTGCCTTTTTGGTAGGATTTTTTTTCCCCCTTCAGATCTACCTCTGTGTAGGCTAAAGAACTTGAAAACAGACTATAACTTTCAAGAAGCTGATGTGCTTATGCATGTACTGCTATAAGTTTGTTTTTAAATTTATCATTCTGGAAAGGCACTTAAACCATTGCTGTAGATACAATTTTCAGTTCCAATATTTTGTTATCACCAGATTTTGTAGTGTTCAGGACATGACACAAGACGTTGACAAATATTTATATGCAGGAGCAAAACTGTTCTATTTTTTTGTTTTCTTGTTTTTTCAATTTCAGCTGGAGGATATGCTAGGTTGTGGTGTCTCCATCCTTGGAGATATTCAAAAGCCATCTGGACGTGATCCTGGCCAACTGGCTTTAGGTGGTCCTGCTTGAGCAAGGTGGTTGGACAAGATGACATATAGAGGTCCCTTCCAACTTCAACCATTCTGTGATATCTAATAACACACAGCCTACATGAACCTCAGAAATGTAACTTGTGGGAGGGTGAAGAGAACTAGTAGGACAAATTCAGCAGTCTCTTTTCCTCCTCTCTTCAGCTGAAGAGAGTCCTCATTGTGACTCTAAAAACTAGAAAGATTACATGGAGAAATATTAATATGGTTGGAAGTGTTGAGGGGAAAGTGGGTTTTTTGGCAGCCACTGTGACAGAGTTGAAAAGCATCAGAATAGACAGGTGAAGAAGCTTGGAAGCAATATGCAAAGAGTGGTTGCAGCAATGAGGGAAAGCACAGTTTTTGCCTAGTTTCTTTTTTGAATTAGAGCAGTAGCTTTTTTTTTTTCTTCTCACTTTGCACTTTTGAGGCCTTTCTACCAAAGAAAGCCAACAATTAACAAGCAACAAACATTTAGGAACCTTGTATCCAAACTTCAAAATTTGAAAGGAAAAAGTATGTGCCTTGATCCCAGCTCAAACCTGGTTTCCCAAATAAGATGACATTTTTGTGTGTCTTATTTGGAGGGAGAAGAAACCAGACTGGACTTGAAAGGTAATTTTAACCTCCATTGTGTAGTGACTTTGTCACTCATATGGCCCATGAAGAACACGCTGCTGACACACAACAACAATAAGCAATAATAGCAGTCACAAGCTTCTCTGCCAAATCTTGAGATCTGGGAAGAGCTTTGTTCCAAAGAACCAGGTTTCCATTCCAGCTTTCCTCAGTGAACAGCTAAGGTGAAGAGATAATTTCTGTACAGTCGTGCAGAGTGCAGATGGTATCTTCTTGCTTCACTACCTTCTCTTTCCAGTTGTTCTTGGCCCTACAAACAGGATAAGAATAGATGTGGGCTGTAAAAGCCTTCAGTGATGTATGCTAAATTCACAGGGAAGGGTGTTCACATATTTTTTTTTAACTGAAGAAGTTGCAACTCTCCTTCTTACATTGGCTGCTGTTATCAAAAGTCTTGAATGAGGCCATGCACAGCATGCCTTATTCTGTAGGTGTTTAGACTTCTTGCAGAAGCTCCTGTGATATATAAAAGTATGGAAAAGGGCATAGATGTAGGGTCCAACCAACCATGCTTAAGAGGTAAATATGTTAATTCTCAGCTACATATGCTAAATGAATGCTGTGCTGCCTGGTTTACAGGGCTCATAAACTCAAAGTAGGACCACATGTGCTCTGCACCTTGCGGCTGCATTTAGTTTCATGTCTGCAGGGAAGGACAGAGGACAAGGTTACCTGCATGGGATCATTAAAAATATCTTGGTTAGAGAAATGCCGTTAGGTAGCCATTGCCATAAGGAGCGCATTCAGAGTGTCTCTAGTGCTCGTGTTCTAACAGAAAGAACGACAGTGACTCTTGCTAAAACTACAGTGTACAAAGGATTCTTCCATGCTTTTGAAGACATTTCACAGGCATTTCCCTATTCTGTTTCATATTATCTAAGATGGGATATTGAGATGCCTCTCACTAAAAATCTCATATTTTAAGTGAAGAATAAAAAGTGCTCCACGCAAAATCAAACACATAGGACACCTGAAATGAACATTTCCCTTTTCAGACAACAAACTGTGCACTGAGATGTTATAATTGGCTCTTTAACCTAGTCTTTCATGTGATAGGCTTCTTGAGGCATTTTGTTAAGAGCAAACTTTCTGGAACAAGCTGAGGAATTAATGAGTTTCACTGGAAACATCTACATTTTCTGAGCAACTGCTATCCAAAGAGGCTGGATTTTTATTTGAATTTAGGAATCTAAATAGATTTTTTAGTTCAGATGCCTATAAATTATTGCACAAAGAGCTTAAATGGGACTTAATAGTGTACGAGCTCTCTGTATAAAAGCGAACTTCTGTTCATCAAAAAAAAGATAAATTACAGAGAGAAATAGATCCTAGAACTAACATTTCTGAGTTGAGAAGTAAAACTAAACCATGACATGACACTAGAAAGCTTTTGACTGTTAATGTCATGCAATGCAGCGCAACGTCTGAGAGCTGTACAGCAGCAGAGCGAGTAGCCTGTGTGCTGACAGCAGAGTGCTTCAGAGCTATGCTGTGTCTTGACAAATATACTCTTTCTTCCTTCTAAGTTTGAGTAAATTAAGATTTCACTGCTACTTTGTGGGTTTAGCCTAAGTTCCCAGCCACCTGTATTCATTAAGGAGAGTGACAAGAATAATCATACATGACCTTTCTGAAGGGTAATAACTTTTTTAAACAACCAAACAGCTGTATACTGATAAATTACAGCATAACAAGAAATGCATGTTAAGAGGAAAATATTCTACTAGCAATATAGAATGGGAAAGGTGCCTGTTAGGGGATCACTCAACAACAGATGGGGTCTGTATCTTAATACCAAGAATATACGTGGGAGAGAGTTTGAAGTATTTTGTCGGCTTCACTTCAGATGAGAAAGGGGAATAGAAAAGTAAAGAATAGCAAAAAGGAGCCACTGAATTCTAAATTTTGCTTCCACTCATTCACTTCCAATAGGAAAGTTTAGGATTTCTTTCATATTCCCCTTTGCTTCAGACACTGCACTTTCAGGACATCTTGGGTCCTCTGAGGTCAAGGAAGTCCTACAGATGCCCACATTCAGCTGGTGGGTAAAGCAATCTCTAGGAACTGACCATACAGTGACCAAAAGTAACAGCAGCTCAGATAACAGATTTTGATATCAGTGTAATTTGGAGGATTGGATGTAACCTAGGAGACTTTTCTTACATTTCTTTTTTTATTTTATTTGGTCTTCAAATGTACTTCTTTTAAAAAAAGAAACGTCAACCTAACTTCCATGTTTTTTATCTCCTAGTAAGTCACATAGCGACTTGTCCAGTTGGAGAGGCGTGCTGCTTTTGGCTGGGATAGAGTTAATTTTCTTCATAGTAGGTAGCATGGGGCTGTTTTGGATTTGTGCTGCAAACGGCGTTGATAATACAGAGATGTTTCAGTTACTGCTGAGCAGTGCTTACACGGAGTCAAGGCCTTTTCTGCTTCTCACCCCACCCCACCAGCGAGTAGGCTGCGGGTGCACAAGAAGCTGGGAGGGGGGCACAGTTGGGACAGCTGACCCCAGCTGACCAAAGGCGTATTCCATACCATATGACGTCATGCTCACCATATAAAGCTGGGGAAGAAGGAGGAAGGGGGTGGTATTTGGAGTGATGGTGTTTGTCTTCCCAAGTAACCGTTACACGTGATGGAGCCCTGCTTTCCTGGAGATGGCTGAACACCTGCCTGCCCATGGGAAGCAGTGAATGAATTCCTTGTTTTGCTTTGCTTGTGTGCATGGCTTTTGCTTTCCCTATTAAACTGTCTTTGTCTCAACCCACAAGTTTTCTCACTTTTACTCTTCAAATTCCCATCCCACTGGCGGGGAGTGAGTGAGTGGCTGTGTGGTGCTTAGTTGCCGGCTGGGGTTAAACCATGGCAAGGGAAAAAAAAAAGAAAAATATTTTTCTAACTGTCGGCTCTACAAACAATCTGGGGTTTAAGAGCCCAGCTGCTTTTTGTCTAGCTTGTTTGTCATCACCAGTAATAAAGATTCTGTGTGCCATAGAACTTGTGTAATCCTGAACTGTCTGTTTGTGATTGAAGGCAGACTCTACCCTCATCGCTCAAAATTAGTTAACAATTCTTTTGAAGACAGGTTTGTCAGGAGAAAAATCCAGCCTTCTTTTTCTCATATCTGGGCTGTGTCAGCAGTATAAAAGGAGTGATAACTTTTGTCACTAAAATAAAGGCAGCTTTGAATACACAGAAGGAATAGATTTGTAAATCAAGAAATCATAACTTTGTCATTTTGCAGAGCTGAACTATGGCCTTAAGCTAAGTGTAAAGCTATATTGTAGTGAGATGATTTTCCCTTTTGTAATAGTGTTGTACTGCTTTCATGGAATTGTTTAGCAGTTCTTCATATCTAGTAGCAGTTTTAATAATACCCTTATAAACAGCAGCTTGGAAAATTAAGTAACATGTCCTGTCAAGCTGTTTTCCAGCACAAATCCATTATTATTCCATTTATAACTAATGACAGATGCCAGAAATAGAAGCCTGGTTCATTAATTATGTGTATTTTCTTTCTGGCCATGCACCTGCATATGGGTTACTGTCAAGGTACTCAAGAACTCCTGTTGTGGTTTTGATGCTAAATTATATGTCTCAGCAATGATTCCAGTTTTCAGGGTTCATGGATGTAAGACATCTCCTAATTCAAAAGGAAAGCAGATGGTGGAGTGAGAAATGCTGCTCTGCTGCATATAACATGGAACCCCCAACAAGGTAGGTACTGCTAGCAGAGGAACTTTAGCTCTCCACAGCCCCATGTAGTAAAGCTTGTCCCAGAAATGTGGACTAGGAGGCATACAGGAGCAGGACTAAGGTTGCATACAGATGTTAATTAAAGAAAAGTTGTAATTAAAAAATAAAATAAAATAAAGAAGTAAAACCCCAGAGTACTCAAATTGAAACTCAGTGCATCTCTGCTAGTGTTTTCCCTTCAGTACATTGTGTCTACCTTAACTCCAGACTAACTACTTTTTAGAAAAGAATCAGAGAATAAGTTTCTATATCACATGAGGATTTTAGGTCTCCTGTAGCAGTTATCTGGAAAGTCTTAAGTGCTTGAAGTAAAACAACAGGAAGTCACCACAGGAGCCAGCCATGTTGGGATGGAAAATTCAGTCTGAGCCTTTGTAGCAAGGACAAGAATTCTAGTTCTGGAAAGTCTGCAAATGTGCCTAATTGCAGTATTTTTTGGACCTACTATTCAAGAACAACAGATAGAGAGTCCAGCCAAAGGTCTATTTAGCCCCACAAAATGTCTCCAGCTATGTCTAGCCATGGATACTAAAGGAAAAGCCTAACAGCAGGCCAAGCATATAATGTTTCTTCTTTATCTGCTGGCCCAGATCCAATGACATGCACTTCAAACCCCTCCTAAGCCAGAGGTGCTATCTCTGGGTTTAATAACACTTTGTGAATTGAAAGGTGGAGGAAAAAATAAAATCATATAATTTAGGTGGAACTTGCCTCCTGATAATTTCAGTTGATGGCCTCCCATTTGTGTGTTATCAAAAACAGTGAACAATGGTTCCTCATTTATCATCTTCTTGCCACTGATAATTTCACAGCCCCATATTCTACCCTGTTTAATTATCTCTTTTTTCATGCAGATGAGCCCTAGCTTATTTAACCTCCCTCAAATGGAAGACATTCATACCTTTGATCATTCTTATCACCACTTTCTGCACCTTTTGTAGTTCTGCTGCATTAATTTTTCAAGATGCTGCAACCAGAAATGCTTTTGCTCTTAATGATTTGGGCACACTGTGGATTTATATTGCGACACAATGTTTTCGGCTTTGTTTTCCATTTCTTTCCTAGTAATTTCTTTTCTTTACTCACTTCTGAGTGATGAACTGTCATTTTCATAAAATTATCTGCTTTTTTGATAGACAGTTTGGAGTCCATCAATGTGTACTTTGGGCAGGCTTTCTCTGTCTGCATTACTCTATTTTTATCAGCACTGAATTTCTTCTGCCATTTCATTGCCCAGTCACTTAGTACTGTGAGTTGGTTCTGCTACTCTACATAGTAATTTTATTGCCTCGCTTAACTTAGTGTCATCAGATTTTGCCACCTCATTCTACACTTGTTTTGCCAGATAACTGCAAGAGTGAGATACAGCATGGCCTTCAACATAGGTCCCTCTGGGGTTCCACTGGTAATATCCACCCTCTGTGAAAACTCAGAAAGGGTCTTACTCCATCCTTTCTTTCCCAGCCTGTAATCAAACATGGAGATTATTTCCCTCTTTTTTTAAAATTTTAGTTTCTTTGTTAGCTTTTTGGGAGGAAGCTATCATTAAAATCCCACTGTACACTATCAAGCAGATCACATTTGTTTGCAGCACTTTGTGGACAAATCTCATTGATTTGTGAGGCCTGATGCGTTGCTGCGAAAACCAGGTTGATTGTCCCCATTATTGTAGAAATGCTGAAGTGCTTTACTGAGCTGGAGCCTGTTTCCTACAAAGGTCTGAAAATTTTGATTTCCTTTAAAGGTGGAGCCACCTTGCCCTTGTGACTGTCCCCTGCAAAAGGCTTGACCAGCCATAAGAGCACACATTGCTGAAGTAACTTTGCTCCCACTGGTACTGCAGACCTCAGTTAGGACAGAATTAGGCTGTCATGGGGACTTTTCCAGTACATCTGAAGCACAGGTGAAGTTTTTCTCTGCAGAAAGTGAAGGACAGGATATATGTGCCTAATCCACAGATCTCCTCAATTAGCTAAACTGAGGATTCAAGTTCACTAGCTGTAGCTAATTATCATGTTTCATATTTGCATCATAATTTTTCTAAACAGTGCTAATTTGCTGCCTAATGAGTCTGTAAGATTTATTTCAGATGATATTGATGATGTGAGGTGCAGTGCTTTTGTTTCCTTCCTATTTGAAAGCTTTGCCATTGTGCTGCCAGTGTTAAATGTAGTAATGATCAGAGAGGAGTGAATAGTTACCAGCAGTAATTTCTGCAGAGAATTTGCCCTCTAACAATACTTAGGCGCCCCATAAGTATTCCTTCCATGTGTTCAGTACTGCAATACTGAACCGAGTGATATTTTACTCTAAGTATTGGGCATAAATATTATTTATGTCATGCTCAGTATTTGACAGAGTAACTTGGCTAGCTGAGGCTGGCCTTCCAGGTGGTGGTCACTTCTGCACTATTTTTGGTTTTATTGTGAAATCTCATCATGCAGATTGCATGCAGAGCAGGGTTTGAAGAGAGCTAGAGTCAGCTGCTTCATTGTACCTAGAGGACCTGCTTCAGACCATGGCAGAGTCATGTCCCTGTTCAAGACAGCAGGGCCACAGCTGGTACCTGGTTTCCAATCTAGGAGCTGCCATCAGTTGATGTTTCTAACGTTAAAATTTCTTAGAAGCAGCAGCTTACAAGAAATCTTGGTTTTATTTGTTTTTGATAGAAGGAAGGAATTAATTTTCATCCAGCAGGTGAAATTTCCTGTCTTTATCAGCTCTCCCATCAAAGACATATAGCTACTTAGCAGGAAATGCGAGACAAACAACTTGTGGGTTATTTCAAATATTTTGAATCTTTTCCTTCTTTGGGTTAAAAGATCTTGACAGGTGCATCAGTTTTAGAAGAAAGTCTGATTATGCATTACATTCTTGGTTGTCACATTCACAGAAAATAGCTCTGTATTATGCATGGCTATAAGGCAGTGGCCATCAAGGACCTGTCCATATTGCTTAACTGCTTTCATGTCCTATCTCTGATCATGTCTTTGAGGAATCTTTGCTACTTTTGTATCATATCAAATATTGACTTTATAATGCAAAAACAAGTATACAAACACACTTTGGGCTTCTCTTGACACTGCTATGGGGACTACAGTACATAACTGTATGACAAATGCAGTTATTTAGCCTACCTCAAATCCTCTCTTCAGCTACAATTGGATTAAATATTCTTTTTCAGCCTAAATCAGCTCTCACTTTTTGCTATATGCAATGACAGAGGCCAGAGATGGTTGCAGAGAATGAAGTAATCTTATTATTTGTTCTTGGCAGGATTTAGCTGACATAAAACAATGTTGATATTTCTATTAATTACCTCTATTGTGCTAACACCTAAACACCACAAATGAGATCCTTAGCCATTGTCTTAGGTTCTACAGAGCCAAATGAGAAAACACAGTCTCTGAAGAATTTACAATCAAAACAAAACAAGAAAAACAAAGGACAGGGAAAAAAAAAGTGAGATAGAAAGATTAACAATATATGCCAAGGGGTCATAAACCTTACTGATGCTTTTTATTACATACATACATATTTATTACTTACATGCTTATTATACAGACAGTTGTATACAGTAGTTTACTTAAAGGACAGTGTGGGATTATGTTTTCTGAACATTTTAGTTTGGTTTTTCACTTTGAAACCACTCCTCCTTCCTGCCAAACCCACCAAAAACCAACCAACCAACCAACAAACCTCAAACCAACTGGCTTGATTCCTGGACTGAGAGTGAGAATGCATGGGAATCAGCACTATCCTGGACAAGAGAAGGTTTCGGGAAGACTTAGGAGTAGCCTTCTGCCTAGGAGGAGGTTACCAAGAAGAGGAAGCCAGGTCCTACCCTACCCACCCGAGGGTGCATGGAAGGAGACTGAACAACAGGGCTCCTAAATTTAACCAGGAGAGACTGCCACTGGATATTAGAAAAGTTTTTTATTGTGAGGGTAATTAACCATTGGAAAAAGCTGAACAGAGTTTGCAGAATGTCCATCCTTGGAAGTTTGAGACTCAACTTAATCAAGCCCTGAACAAGCTGCTCTGAGCAGTAAGAGTAAGTTCAACTAGAGACCACCCCAGGTCCCTTCCCACCTGAATTATCCTATGAAAAGCTACACAAGAGATTTAGAATTTGCAGTTGCACAGATTTGCCATCTGACTTAAGTTCTCATGACCAAGATTTGTAGAAACGTTTAGATGCTATTCCGTTCTGCATGTTTATTAGTACTGTCCTTAAGGCACTAAACCCAAACAAACGAACCCTGACCAAACCCCAAACAAACCAACCAGCTGCTGAAATCCTATTCTCAGAAGTGACTTAGACATTTAGGGTCCTCAGTATCATTTGCAAATATTTAGCCTAGTGCAATGACAAATGGTTCTAGTTGCACATTAAAGGTTTTTTAAATCATATCACAAGGACTATAACAGAAAAGTATACAGAAATAAACAGATATCAGTTATTGCTGTTGAAAATGCTTTCTGGTTTTTATATTGACATTAAAATGTTTCCAGACTGATGAATTGGGTATGAGAGAGCAGGGGTGGCTGTTTGTTTTAAGCAGATGTCTTCTGTGAAAACAGACCCCACTTCTGTACTGTCTAATAACAAGTTATTTGGCAAGCCTTTCAGCTTTCTGAATGACAAGGAACATCCATACTTGGCCTTCTTCTCTTACATTAGATATTTCTCACATACGTTATTATCCTCAAAATTTATTTTTATTTAATTAAAATAATAGCTTGAAACTTTGTTAGACTGCTTTTGCCTTTACTTCTTGGGAAGTGGTAAAAAAAGCTTGACATCAGTAGTAACTGCTTAAAATTAGCTCCTCCCAAATTTACTGATGCAGACCATTCATGGTAATAGCTTTGGCACAAACTCTATCCAACAAAACCAGCTGACTGTTACTCCCTTCTCTCTCTACAGCAAGAGTCATTTACAAGCCATTTAAAAAGGAAGTTGTGAGGAAAACACACCAGACATGAAATGCAGCAGCCCAAATCTTCAGAGGTTATCAACATCACTCTACTGAAGTCACTAGGTTTACCTGATTTATATCACCTGAAAATCTGATTCAGCCCCTGTGAACAGCTGTTTCTAGCCTACCTTAATACCATCCACATTGAATTGCTTATTGTTATTGTTTTTAGGGAAATACAAAGACAGAGAGGATTTGGAAATAGTCATGGCTGTTGTTTATTGCCTCTTTCTCTGCAGGTGGTATATAAGTTTATAGGTTTTTTCATGCTGTTTTGGGAGAAGTGGAGGTACATTAATCTAACAGTGATCTTTTACTAGGAAGACTAACCAAATAAGTAAACCAAAACATCATTTTGAAATCTCAGTGACTAGTAAGGAATAGCAACTGTTATTCTGTAAGGACATTAAAATTTCATCGAGGCTACCAAACGATCAGTAAGGTTATCTACTGGCAGAAACCCAGGTATGTACACATGCACACATGTATATCCCTGCAAACTTCAGGAGCAGAGGACAGAAGCTACATGTAAAAAGAGAGGAACAACCAACCCCTCTCTCAGGCATATGTGATGTTCTCTGAAACACAGATGTGACAAGTGGAGTCAGAGTCAGTCATGAATAAAAGGCAGCTTGGCCATTGTCTGAGAAAGAGAGTGAGATGTCCAGAAAATTCATTCCATGTTTCAGAAGCATTCACTGAGCAGGGTTTCTCCAAGGGGGCATGCCATGGATTTGACTTTCAGACGTGCCCAGAAGATTCCTGCTGCTACCAACAGACATGAACCCATATCAGTCTCCACCTAGTCTGTTCTGAAGTTACTTCTCAGCAGACAGTGAATGAATGCCCTCCACCACACGCTCCCATAACCCAATGCCTCTGTATGTGTTTTTCTAGTACACCTCATGATTCCGCAAGCATTTAAGACTAAAAATGTTAACTTAGTCTCACGCAAACAGCAGGAGTATGGAAATTAGAGGAAAATAAAGAAAATATTGAAAAAATGAATTAAAATTTGCAGAGGAGACATGCTAAAGTACAGATGGGTACAAAGATTTTCTCGTGTCTTGGAGATCAGTCTGGGGTTTACAACACCTGCTGTTGTGATGTTACTGTAGACAGGTGACACACACATTGTTATAGGGTCAGCTCCTTACACATGAAGGAGACTCAAGATTGTTTTTTTAGAAACTTTAATGAGTTATCTTTTGAAAGCTATCAGGGAAGCCGAGAGGTAAAATTTTTAAATGACTGTGTGGCCAAAAATTCAGGTAGTAGTATCTCTTCTTCTACACAGGCCGGACATAGTTAAAACCAAACAATCTGAAAGTCCAAAACCAGTGTCTGTCTCTGATCAGACCCTTTGACATGTTTTTCAGCTCAGCATAGGGGTAACCAGGTGAGATTCCGTGGCTAATGTTTTAAAAGTGGGCACACACGTCCAAACGTTTAGCTTTGCTTAAAACCTATGTAAGAAATCCCAGGACCACTCATAGTCAGCAAAGACTTTCTTCTTTGCAGTCAATTACAAGCGTGTATGTGAAGTTTCATCCCTCTTTCTTCCTTAATCCTGTGTCAAATTTTCCTTGTAAATATAATTATCATTCTAGGAGCACGTACTTACTACAGACTATAGACTACTGGCTTTGCCTGAGTATTGTTGCCCATGTTATTGAATGGCAATTAGACTTTCCTTTCTCTTTGCAAATCAAAAAACCTGGCTGAGGTTTATGGAAGCAGAACTGCTGCTCTTTCATCACATTTGTAGAGGAAAGCACTTCTAGAGGCCTGCAGGGTGGAAATCCGCTGACTTCACACCCCATCAGACAGGACTCTTGCTGCAATAACTCCGCCGCCACACCTTGGTGCCGTCTCCCACGCAGCTGAGCAACAGCAGCAGCTAGCTGCAGACTCAGCTGGATAACACAGGGAGAGTTACACAAAGGTCAGTGAACATGAACTCTAGAAAGTTAAAAGCTACAGTTCTGGTTTTGTTCTTTAAGCTGAGATTTTGTCACCGTTGTATGGCACCAGAAGCTGCAAGCTTAAACAGAAGGCTATTGTTTCTGTCCAGATCTGCTTGCACAAAGCCTGAAAAGCGAACAAGATTTGCACAAAATTAAACTAAATAGCAATGAGGTGGGTTATTTTTCTGCTGATGTCAGTTCTTTTTCACACCTGTGAATTGTAAGTTTAAGGTGAGGCATAATTTTATTACAGCTTCTCTTTTGAAAATAAACTTCCTCTTCAGAGGAGAAGATGGTCTGAACGGGCAGATGCGGCTTGTGTGAATAATATTGCAAGATGGGAAGATCTGAATGATTTGGAGTGATCCTGTGAAGAACAGATTCTCTTTACAAGTATAAGAACTTTTCACTAATGAAAGACTACATGCATTTTAAGACTACATGCAATTTTCTTATTTATGGCATAAAGGCATTTTATTTCTTTCTCTGTTGCCATCAACAATGATCACGTCAAGGATGTACAGTCCTTAGAATTCAATTACTGCATATGCTGGAAAAGTTACAGAGAAAACTAAGCCAGTATAACCAGTTGCCATAAATTTAGGGTGACAGACAAAAAAGCAGTGTTTTAAAGAACAAGTGCACTTGAGCAGTGCCCTGAATGAGTCAGTGGAAATTGCTACCATCTCAATAAAACATATGCGTTCACTTGTGTCCACAGCCAGAAAACCTTAAACACATTTTATTGCTGTATGTATTAAAGCAAGGTCTTTTTGTTTCAGTGTTCAATCAGCTTTGATATTCTCTTTTCCATGTTAGAAATAGGCAGAGGTTCCTGTCTGCCAATAGGAATGACTAGACAGAAGCAGAGCAGAGCAGGATTCATCTGAGAGTTATATTTATCCAAGCTCCAGCTATAGCCAAGCTAGGGGTGTAGGTATATCCTGAAGAAAGCACATCCTATCTATCACAGGCACTAACTGAGGACACAGTGAATTGTTGGCCCACAACTTTTGTCTCCCTCCATTGGTCATAGACAGAATTTAGCCACCTCAGCTAACTTTTGAATATCTGAAAGCAAGTGAGATGAACCCCCATCCCAGATATGCCTCAGATCCATTAGTCTGTTTCTGATAACCAGATGCTTTCCAGTATGCACATGAACCTTCTTTTTTTTTCTCATCCTGTTATCCTGAAAAATAATTTTCCGCATAGAATAACCATTCTAGATCTGAGGGAAGACTGGAATTACCCTTAGCTCAAAAAACAAGGTGATGTTTTTGGAGAAAGCTTGAGAAAACCATTAAAAACAGGATCATTAGCCTACTCACACACACATATACACACACACACACACAAAAAAAGTCTTCAGGAACAAAAATTATTCTCTTTTGAAAAATTTAGGGCCATTTTTCATTTCATCAAGATTTTTTCAAAACCTTTACCTGCAGACTTTCCCTGTGAACGTTATTAAGAAATTGAGTCAAATGATTATGGATTTTTTTTCCTCCTGCTAATCACTTTCAATAATAATTTCAAGAATCTTAAAATTTTAATAGTGTAACACTTTTTATAAAGCATGAAAAATAACAGCAATAGAAACAACTTTTTGCTGAATAATTAATTGGAAAAATACAGCACGTGTTTCAAGATAAAGGCTCTTTGTTCCAAAGATCCAACCATCTCTAATAAATTATTTTTCTTAAGTTTTATGCCTGTAACACTTAGAATAAACCATATATCTTACTGTTTTTTAATGAAGGAGATGGAATTATTCTTGTTCATTTACAGATTTTATTAAGAAGCAGATGAACTTCCATAACTGGAGAGAAAATGGGCTTTCAGGAAAACTAAGAGATAAATACACTCCTGAGTATGTAATGATACTTTTTCTCCATCACTCCCCACCTCACCATACCAACTGGATTACCTCAGTGTTGCTCCTGCAACCATTTTGTGTGTTAAAAATGTAGTTGATCAGCAAATGACATTTCTTCTGAACACAATTTGGACTCTATAGGGACCCTAAAAACTCTGTAGAGTTAGATTTAGTTTTACCTTTTGGCTTCTTAGGTGGAAAGACTAAATGACCCTTTTTTTTTTTCATTGTTAAAGCAATTTAAGTGCTTTGGGCAGAATTTACAAAGCTTTTTTGTATCTAAAGACAATAGCTCTGAAACTGTTGTTTAGACATGCATACAAATACTATTGTGTGTCTATTAGCATTGTGGTCCTGAGACATGAGTTTCTCGAGCTTCCAGTAAGAGGGTCCTGTCATCATTTTTTTAAAAAGTCTGCAGATTTGTAAATTACTTTGGTACTAAATGTCCCTTTAATATCTCATCTTTAAAGTGGGGATAACATTTTCTATCCTATCTATATGCTACAGCCTGCCTGGAGCAGGGATGGGCTGTCACTTGAGGGGGGTGAGGTGTAGTGCTCATGGACTGTCTTCTGCAGTCTTCTGCCGTCACTGGTAATAATAGCAGCTGTAATTAATAGTAACAATAACAATAACACATCACTGCTGTGTAGAAAGTGCAGACAGGTTGGGTTTTATTGTGTTGGTGTTAATATAAAAATATTTAGATAGATTTGTTTTAGAAACATGGATTTAAATTTCTCAGTCCAAACAAAGTCATTCGGAACTTGTGCGGGGAGAACACAATGTACTGGCCCTCTTTGGAAGCAAGCAGACAAACAAGCAGTCTCTTGCTGTGCTGCCACAAGGCATATTTATTATTTATTCTTCTTCTCTGCCCAGTTTATTTTTCAACACCAATTAAAGGCTTATTCCTGTCACTGAGTCCAAAATACCTTGGGCTTCAGCCATCCTGGGTATTCACTGTGTTTTGTCTGCCTCTTTGTTCTGCAAAGAGGACCATCAGCCCAGCCCGCTTACTACAAATACTGAATCAAGACATCATCAGGTTATTTTTTTCCAAATGTTCCCTTTTTCTGAGGAGGGGAACAAAGGCAACCAGCGTTATAAACAGGGAGGCCTTTTTGCCTAATAAAATAAGTCTCTATATTTTGAGCAAAAATGAAATTAAGACAATGCATTGTCAATTCTCTGATTCACTAGGTTCCTCCAATAATTTTTTTTTAACACACTGTCCTGTAATTTTATTTTAGATGCTGGAAAGTTGCAACTGTTTTTTTTTTCCCAGCCAGTTGTTAATTCTGCTTGACACTGATGGTTTTTATCTTCATCTGGGTATCAGTCTGGCCTCTGAAGTCAGCTTGTCTCTAAAAACCAAGTTTGTCAGCTAAATATTGTTGCAAGGCAAGACCTGCAGTAGACATTTCAATGGCCCATGAAAAATGTTCATGCCCCTCCAAGTCATAGTTAAACCTGTCAATGAGTCAGAAACCATCAGGTTAACATGGTACTGGGTTCAATCCAGTCCTAGTTCAGCCATGGAGGTCCCACTGCAGGGACACCACCTGGTGTGCAGAATGGTGTGCTCTGTCTGGTGTGCCTAGAGAAAAATGACAAAGAACCTAAATTTCCTAACTCTGATACACCTCTTCTCCCATGCAGGAAACCTGCAGGGAACAGGCTGAAATGGCTGCAGGGATTTCCTTGCAGAGCTCTGCAAACCTGTTTTCTCACACCTGCACCAAACAGAAACACCGTGAAGAGCTTACAATATTTCTTAACATGCTGGGACGTGAAGGGGGCCCATCTGGAAATGAGAGAGTACCGAGGTCCATGGGCATTTTCAGTGCTTATCTCTTGCAGCTGGCAATAACTCTGAGGCTTTGGGGAAAGAAGTTCAAATCTCTGCTTTGCAATGGATTTTCTGTGTGACTCCTATGACTTTAGCAAGCAGGCATTTACTGCCATGGGGAAGCCCCTGCATTGCTCCTAGCTCCCCACACTGGTGTGCAAGCCCTGGATATTGTAGACTGTCTGTCTCACTGGCTCCTTCCTCCTATGTGTCACATTCAGAAGGAAGACCTGCTGACCTCTTGCAGGCAGGCTTTTGAAGCAAGACAAAGTGGATGCTTCTCTGTGTCTGTGGATTAGGGACATGGTCCTACCACCACAGGTGACTTAACCATGGCAGAAGTCAAGAGAAAAGGCATACAGAATGGAAGAAGGGCCATCAAGAGGTCCATCGACATGTCATGCCACTTAATATGGGCAGTCTTCCTACCTAACGCGACATAACCATCACTAGGTTGTCTTCTCGGACAAATTCTGCAACTTTGTCTTAGAACTCATGAGAATACTGTGAAGATCACTAGAGTCAAGGCTGCAAGGTAGTTCTCTGTAGAAATAACAGGAACTATTCACACACTTTAATACACATAGAAAGAAAAAGACAACAAAACAAAACCTGGATCAAGAACAACTGATTATCTTCCTAAGGAGCAAAAATCAGCCCACAGACTAGATTGTGAAGGGAAGAGTTCCACAGCTGGATTGTCAGAAAGCTTGGCACAGTGTCCTGCAGAAGTGTAACAGCTCCCATGTTCATTATAAGATTACAATTAATGATTAATACATCCAGGCCCAGCTGCTTTTTCCACAACTGCTATATGGATTGCTCTCATTGGAGCTGCTGGTACAGCAGCCCTTTCGATGCCAAGGGGAGTTCCCCATACAAATAAAGCAGAAAGCAAAGATTCACACAGAGAACGGAACAAGGAAACCTGACAGAGGATTTTATCTCTCCATCAACCAAATCATGTGCAAAGCTGTTTGTTTCTGTGGCTGCAACTGATTAACTAAACACTGGCAGAAGGTACAAATGAACCTGGGCAAGAACAAAAAGAACATGTGTCCCTTGAAGGCTACCTGCAGTTTTCCAGGGGAGCTATTCTGGATCTGAGATGTCAGGTCAGACTTCAGTCAGGTTTCCTCTCTCCAGGGTCAAGACAGAAGTTTGCTTTTGGCCATTAACTGCGACACTTCATTGCAGCTGTACAGCTTGCAAGGCCTCAGCTACTCCAGCCTATAACCTCAGGTCTGCCCACGTCCTTCTGGAAGGGAACATGTCCTCTTCTGTAGGGGAAGCCAAGGCAGAGATAGCTCACACAGAGTAAGAGGTATGTAGTCCAAATCCCTATCCATTGCTGCATTCTTGTTCTAACTTTTAACTTTCAATTTTGTGCTTAAGTACTGGAAGCCCATTATTTATAGGGCTTTTCTCTGTGACAGTTTAATTTGGGGATAATGGGGTGGAATTGGCTTTGAAAAGCAGCAGAGGATATAGGGAATGCAAACAGTTACCAACTCCTCTGAGGAACAGCAAAACAAGAAAACAAAAAAGAGGGAAGGGGTACATATAAACACGATTATAAAATGAAGATTGTATTTCATTTCCTAGCATCGGTGGAACAAAGGGATGTCGAATGCCACTGAGTTTAAGTCCTATTGTCTGAGAGGGCATGTAGAATGGAGAAAGATTTATCATGGTTTCTTTAAGCTCTCAGTTTTCTGCCTAGCAACTTTGTAGCACCCATTTGTAGCCTTTTCTGCATCTTTTTAACTTTGAAATAATTGAGTATCTATGAGATTGGCAGGAGATCAGAGCTATGGAAAAGGCAGGAGGATACAGTAAATGGGAAAAGTATATCTGCAGTTAGAATTGCTTTGTAAGACATTACCTTTTGGTACCTTCCCTGATCTCAGGGCAGATCTTTATTAATAGGTTCTTCTTAACAAGGGTTGCAGCAAGATATAGATTTCCAAACTGGCTGCCATGGAAACAAGTTGCTTATTAAGCCCCCCTAGCAAACCCCTGTCCTCTTTTTACATTGTTAGTGCTGAGGATGACAGTCTGTATATACTCAGACTTTTTGTTTCCTTCAGTCAGGTTTGAGGGTGTCTTAGCGTGTGAGGACTGTTTGCTGTTGGAGATTACAAAGAACCACCTTTCCCTTCCTCACTCCCTTTCAGACAATGTTTGGGCAGCTGAAATAAAGTGCCTGGGAGCCCCCAAAATACTGAGAACAAAGGGCACCAGAAAAATTGTAAATCGGTGTGACAACACCCCAGGTAAAATCTGAGACTAATTAAAAAGATATGAAGGTTTTTTTAAAAAAAAGCAAACCCAAACCCTGTGACTACCTATATTTGGCTGTAAAAATCTGTAAGTTGCCATTCTGAAGACTGCGAAACTTGGGTGGTTTGTATATTTTCAGCAAGGAGATTTTTCCTCACACACAGAAATGGTAGGGGGAAGATGATGTATATATTCTTGTGACCCTTAAAGAAACTTACCCTCACTGGGAATAGGGGTGCTGTCAGCACTTGGACTCTGTTTCAGGATCTGTAAATAAACAGGACACCCAGGGGCTTTTGTCATACTCTTTAATTTGCTACTCCTCTTCTGCTTAGAAGCAGAGGACTGCAGTGTTATATATGGCTTTGTCTATACTACTGTCTGGTACTGGAGGCTGCTGGTGGGTGGTGGCAGAGAGGGATTGCAAGAGCTTTAGGACAGCTAACCCAGATGTGCCAGCAGTCTAATGGCAGCTCAGTGAAGCCTGGGCTTTTCTAGCCTGGGCTTGTTTACCCTCACGCCCAGTGCAGTCCTACTGTAGGTACATCGATACAAGGCCGGCCCAGGAGGACCGATACCCATCATGAGACCTCATTGCCACACTTGGGAAGAACTGAGTATCTCTCATTTTCACTGCAAAATCTGACTTCTCTTACAGGTGTGCGGGCATAGAAAGGGTTTAGCATTTTAATAGCAGTCTCTCCTCTTCCTTCCTGCTGGAAGGAATTACTCAGCCAACGTCAGCTTGCCTGGCAGTGTCTCCCATTAAAAGGCTCTACTCTGTAATTGCCATTACATCCCTGTACGGCACTGGGCTCACGCAGAGCATCTGGAACCCATAAGCCAGCAAAACCACCAGGCGCAGGTCAGGAACTCAGCTTGCCACTAGGGAGTTTCCTCACAGGCTTGTGTTTGCTACGGTCTTAAAATAAATCTTTTGAAAGCTCTTCAGTGTCAAAGCAAACTGGATAAAAGGTCAAGAAGGGCTTTTATTCTACCATCATCTGCCTTCAAGTTTGCCTTCCATCACAACCGTGATTAGTCTGCCATTGTCTATCTTTCTCCATATCTTTATTTCCCTTGAAAAAGCTATTCTTAAGTATCCCCAGTCAAGGTGTTTGCATGGCCAGTCTATGAGCTCTGTATTAGAGATCCCCACACTATTTCTGAGCAGGCTGGTGCATTCATACAGATGATAAGGCTCAGTTCTGGACTTTGTTTAACTGGTTTAAGTCCAGGGGTTGCTGCATTGCTCTCCATTGTGTCCTGCAGTTGACGGTCTTGCCCCTTAACTCACCTTTCTCTATTGCCTAGGTCTCAGGAACTTTTCAGGGACTTATTTGCCTTGTGCACTGCATTTATCCTCTCTTGCCCAGCTAAGGTGGGGCCACTCTCTCTCTCCTGTGCAGACACTATGGTAAAAGTGAAGGTGCCTAGATCCTCCACTGATTTGTGTTGGCACAGCCCCATAGACTTCAGGAAAGCTTAAATTATTTGTATGGGCCCAAGTAATTCTAATGGTTAAACAAGGCCATTTTGTTAGCTGCCACCTAAAAATGTAATTTAATACCAAAACCACACTTTGCTGGCATTCATTGGTGACTGAAACAAATAATTTCAATTTAGAGCCAAATAAGATAATGGAAGAGAAGGTCAGCAATTGGGCCATTGAAATAGTGACAAAAAGAGACCACTGATGCAGTTAATGTCATCAGGCCAAGGTAAGTATCAGCTGTTTGTGCATGAACATAATCAGGGTTTATAGTACAGAAGTGAGCCTGTGTGGGATTAGGTTTGGAATATTTCATCAATTATATAGCTGTAAGCTATAATAAAAAATAATAATACTTTGCACTTGCATAGTGCTTTCATCCTCAGATCTCATCTCGAAGCACTTCATAAACATTAATTAAGCCTCCCGCCCCTGTGGAGTACATATTAGATTATTATTATTATATCAGTTTTTAAAATGGAAAAAAGAAGTTAAGTGACTCACCCAAGGTCACCTCCATCATGCTCAAGAGGGCTGTCAGCTGACAGTCATCTGAGATGCAGTCTCCAAGCTGAAAGAAAGGATGGGGTGAGCTGAGGAGGATAAAGTGATATTGCTGCTTCCTTCTGATGTTCAGCTGTACCAGAGATGGAAATGCTGGGTCTTTGCAATGCACCTTTTTTTAACTATGCATGGGTAAAAACAGTTTTGTGAGCAATACAACTAATGAAACCTGATTTCCTTCAGATGTTTGTCTCATGCTTGTGCTAACGTTTCTCTGTTTCAAGTTTTTCTTAAGAGTGGCGCATCTGTATCATGATGTAGATTCATTAATGCCTAATTTGTGTTGAGATCACTCTTCAACCTTCCTCTTAGCTAGGGATATTTATGTGGGTCTTTTCCTCCACTCATATCCTTTTTTTTTCTGAAACCTACAGAAACTGAATATCTGTGAGGCTTTTCCCCTCTTGTTATATTTACTTTGCAACTGGCCAATGTACTCAAACGTCACCAGGAAGGAGCAAACAGACTCATAATACAACTACAGGCTTGGTTTCAGGACAGACGTCCTATGTCTCTTCCACTTTTGTGCATATCAGTTGAAGCCCAGTGGACCATACAAGGCTTACATTTCAGGAAAAATGTAAGCAGCTTTTTTCTCATGTGGACTTTCAAGCACTAAGGTTATACAGCAAACTGAATTTTTTAACAAATGCATGCATTCCCTCTCTCTCTCCCTGCTTTCAGGACAGCCCATGCCATTACAAGCATTAGTTACAGGCTAAAGATACTTGCTCTTACAGAAATTAAAAACCCTAAGGGACACAGGTTACAAGAGACATCACTGGCACAAGAAGTAACAGAGGACAACACTGTGACTAAAGACTAACATTTAAGAGATCAGCTCCCATTTAGGCATAAAAATAGATTAATAGTAACTTTATTAATTATCTCCCTCAGCTTATTTTGTTCTTTTGCAACTCTGACTGTAAGCACTGAGATGAAGGGGGAGACCGCTAAGATCCTTGGCAAATCCTGCCTATTCTAAAGCATTTGTCACCAGGAGATTTCAAAGTGACATGTAAAGGAGGAGGTTTTGCTGTTCTTATCTTACGATGTATGGAGAATGGGAAAGTCAAGACACAGAGCGGCAAGGTGAGATGCCTTTCACTGCCTGGTAGTGGGGTCCCTGCACACCAAGCCATGCAGCAGGGAATTGGGTATTCTCCTGCAAAAATGAGTACTTTGCTGTGCTTATGAACTTGCTAGAACCTGCAAATATGTCTTTCAAAAGACGTATTTGGAGGGGCTCTGATATTGCAGCAGAATTAAAGTGAATGAAAATGATACCACATTGGTAGAGCATGTATCCTATCTCATCTATTCTCTGTGCCAAGCCCCAGTCCAAGAACAAACACTTTCAGCTCCCCATTTTGGAGATACAGTGCTGTGATGTGAGGCTCTCTCTTCTGGGAGAGTTCCTCTCTGGGTTTCACATGCAGGAGATTTGAAACCCCGCAGAACCCACGGGCTTTGTGATCTCTCTGCTGCGCCTTTGAAGGAGAGATGGAATTGATGGGTTTTCAAAAGACAATACCTTGCTAAGTGGCTATGGCATACATAGCAGTGTTGGATACAGATATACTTACACGGCAGCTCTCCCTGTCTCTTTGACTTGTGTCAGATAAAGCCACCTGCGTTAGGACTGTACATAGTGACTCCTTGTCACATTGGGAATTTGGAAATTGAAAATAAGGTCTGGCATAAGTGAGAATAGCTCTAAATATTCTCTAATTCTTGATGGGTTCCTAAAGATGCCAGGGACTTGCTCCACAGCCCAAGTGACCTACAGTCTGCTGAGAGAGATGCAGGACGAAGACACCTTCTACAAGTCCTGCAGGAGAATGACAGCTATGGTAAAACAGAGCAAAGCCAGTGAAATACTCCCTTGGCCACTGCAGCCGGCCTGGACTGTGGATGTGGGCTGACTCCAGACCAGGAACATGTGCTTTTTCCTTGTAATCTGGACTGATTTAGAGTTCATTTGCTCAAAACTCACATATACTGAACTGTGACACTTTTTTCTCCTCTTCTTCTCTCTCTCGCAAGAGATGGATTGCAGCAAAGACTGAGGAAAAAATAACACCTTACTCTTTTGCAGGAGAAACAAAGCAGGAGGCAACATCTTCAAGCAAACACTGTCTGTCTCTTCTGGCCACAGAGCCTTTCACTCTCAGTCTCCAGTCCTGCTGGCTGGAGAAAGAATAAGATCCTCTAATTAGTTTCCTCAGTTTTAAAGCTGGTAGTCCACAACATAACAGGAAAGGATAAACAAGCTCACAGTCACAAACTGATTGATAGGAGACTTTCAATGGCCCATGCTGAAGAGATTTAAGGCCTAATTTAAAGCCCTTTGAATGCCATTTGAAGTTTTCCATCAATGTCACTGAGGGGTTTGGATTAGTTCTCTGACAAGTGGGACACACACAGGGTTTTATGGGAAGAGGGTTGTTGTTTTCCTCAGATTGAGAAAGTTACTGTTCCTTCTTGGCAATACAAAATATCTATTAAAGTACTCATGTGTGTGATCCCAACCAGCTCCTTTGGTTGACCTCTGTGACTGCTGTTCATACAGATGTGCCTGATACGATGCAGCAATTTTTTTTCTTCAACTTTCATTAACTTATAACTACAATGAATACGTGCTTAAATAAAAGAAAGATTAAATATTTTTGTTAAATGTGGAGAGTACCTTTGGATGCCAAAATTAATTATGTGTTGAAAATGTAGCTATCTATTTGAAATTGCAAGAATAGTAGATATGAAACATTCCTAATAACCTAAAACCCCTTGGGCTTTGAACGCTCTACCTCTGCAATAAAAGTCAGAGAATTTATCTACAAAGTTACATAGCCGAAAATCTATTCACAAAGAACACTACATTAAATATAGGCAGAGTATTCTGATTCCCTGGATATAGTAAAAAACACTATACATGCATGTGTTTTTACAGATGTTTGAAACACAGGGTAGAGTCCAAGGGGTTTTGGAGTAGACATTTTGGAGTATCCTAATTGAGACCTCTCTGACAGGTGTGTAACAGCTACTCAGTATCCCTCGCCTCTGTCTCTGGCTCCCCAGTACTCTGCAACTTGCTCAATCCACTTCAGTGGTAAAATAATTCCTGAATATCTGGATTGTGATCCACTTGGGATCCAGAAGATGAAATAGCCACTGATATAATTTATTTAATTGTCCTCTTACTACCCAAAGCCACTTCTAGTCATTTTAGGTGACAATGGCTAAGACACAAATGAACATAATAGAATAGCATAAAAATATTAAAATTATAAAAATTATTCCTATTAAAAGTTAAGAAAGGTTATTTCATTTCAGGAAATTCCATTCTTGCTTAATGATATTATAAATGCCACAAAAATACTCTGGTCAGTCTCTAAAAGAAATATAAAGAAGAAACTCTTTCATAAACAATTTTTCTCACTGTTAAGCCTATTAGCTTAATACAATGTACCAGTTAAGGAAATATAACACTCAAAACATGACAGGTAAGATATATTGTCTTGCTTTGTTCCCTTCATATTCCCTCACATTTTATCCTAGAAAGCAGAAATTTGACTTATTTCATTGTCCATGTAATTTTAAACAATTTACATGAGATTCAACCAGCACTGTCCCTTCAAGGAAATGCTCTGCTTAGGGAATGCCTCTGCCATAGTTACTTGTAAATGAAAAGGAATGAAGAGGAACCTGTGCAGTGACAAAAGAAACGGTTTTGTGGTTAAGCAACAAACTCTGGACCTGAAGGACACTAGCCTGATGAGAACAATCAAGATAACAGCAACCAGATTTTCAAAAAAATTCAGCTTCTTAGCCAAAGCAAACAGTGAGATTTTCAAGAGGCCTTAGTAGTTTCGCTTGGCCTCAGGTCAGCAAAACACTTAAACACTTTAAAATAATTTGATCAATGATTCTACTTGTTTACTTAATGCTGGACATCTACTAAATGCCACATTGAATCATTATCTTCATAGATGCTGGTTTGGGAAGGACTTGACTGATCAGGCCAGAATTCAGTCCGCGCACCAGTGGGACTTCACCAAAGACTATGGTCGGACATGTGCCCATTTGATGGCTATGTCTATGTTACCAAGTAACTTGGTGCAACAGGAGCAAAGTAGTAGGTTGACATAGCCCTGCTGAGCTCCCTACATGTCCACTGTTTGCAGTTTAAGATTTTTACTTTAGACTAGATTTAGTCTGATCCCCTGGACTGAAAGTCACGACTGAAGAAATTGTTTGAAACTGTCCAATGGACCAGGTCCTGTTTTGGACCCTCCTGTCCCTGTGGGAGCGGACTGCATTTGGTGAACTCTTGAAGTGGAGTTTCTGGATGTAGTTCATTCAGACCAGGCAGTTTGCTTCAAAACTGCTCTGCTGCTCCAAAGAAGAACACTAATAGATGAAGCTGTGATGGATTATCTAAAAATCAGGAGAGAGAACTGCTTTTGGAAACAACATCTTAAATCTCCCTAAGCTACAAGGAAATCACTCTGGCATGCACTTAAATGTCCTTCCTCAGTTAGAGAGAATCTTCCATTTCTGGTATGAGGTACCTTTATGCCTGAATTCCCAACCTGTTGTACTTCTGTTCTTTATCTCTCTTTGATAGAAACCTGGTCTGAAATTTCCCAAGGCGTTTAGATAAAAAGATGACAGAAGCTACTGGATAGCTGCAGGATATGGAAGCCAACTCTCTTCAGAAATTCCAGCTGGGAGTGAAACCATCTTAGCGAAGGTATTCTTTCTCATCATGTGTTTGCACAGTGCCTGCTGTACAGAGGACACCTCCCTCTCCCACCTTGTATGGGGCATTTTGTTAAGTTCAGTTGAAGAAAATTGCTGCAGAAATAGGACAAATGAATCAAAACAATATTTGCAGAATATTAAAAAATGGGTTTTTTACAATCTAAGACTTGAAATTCAGCACTGTTTTTCTATCCCAAATCTATCCACTTTTTTGTTTTGTCAAAAAATTGACATTTTCAGCTGCAGAAGGATTAATTCCAAGGAGTTTCAATTCTATGGCTCACTGTAAATTAAAAAATAATACGAATAATTTACTAGGAACAGAGTCACTCTGCAGGTTATTATTATTCTGTAGTCTTCCTTAGACAGGAAGGCAGGCTGTCAGTTATTAAACAGTGACCTAATATTCTGCTCTCACTTTTGCTGCAAAACTGGAATTCTCCGTGCTATTTTACCAGGAAATAATAATAAAACATCTTTAGGCACATGCCTAACAATTCATGCCGTTATTGTTAATAATCCTCTCTGTCTTTTTTGATATGCATGTTAACACAAAGAAATGGAAGTAATTTCAAATTTTCCTGTAGAAATTTGAGTATTACTAAAGTGTTTATCTGTCATAAAGCACTTCCATACGCTATTCCTAATGAGTGCATGAGACATGAGTGTGCATATATGTACATGTGCTTGCAGGCACACATGTTCATATCCATGTGCCTGTTCATGCACGCGTGTGTAAGTACACGTATCAGAGGTGTATGCATGTAATTACAATTTCTGGACAGTTATAATTATTAAAAAATAATAATTAAGGATGCCTTGAAAGAGGCTTCACATCTCATTATGGTCAGAGAGATATTTCTAAATACTAAATCTAAATAATTATTATAATATCAGGCAGTGTTATCAAAAAACCCAGGTGATTTGAAAAGAAACGTAGCTTATAATTCTTACTACTGAGTTACATCTTCAAGTTTCACTAATTGCTATGAAAGAGAGTCAAATATGCATGCCATATTCTTATTTATATGTACAAAACTCTTTCATGTTAAGACAAAACCAATCTGAATTTCCTTAAACGTATCTTATTATCTAGCTCTCAGGTAAGGCTGATACGAAATTCACAGATTTTGAACCTGTTCTCATGTGCTTAAACCTAGAATAGTATCTTCAGCTTTTATGTAGTTATTGCCAAAAACCTCCAATCAACCTCCCTCCTCTCCATCAAAAAAAGCTGCTGTCTTTGGAACTAATCTCATGACCTGCATAGAATTAATCCAGTCTAGTTTCAGTAAGCCTTTGTATATATATTTATATGATCATACCTGCTTTCTTCTGGCATCAGTGAATTGCTTGTGGAATTAATTCCCTGGCAGACTTTACAGTGGAGTATAATCTTAAATTGTTTACTAGGCTACAGTATGATTTTCATCTACCGGAGGCTCAAGCACAGCGATACCATCAGTTACAGAAATGCAACACTGCTACGCTAGAAAAACTACATATTGATCTTACCCATACTCAGCATTCTGCTTTCAAATCTTGCAAGCTCCCAAATAAGCATGTAAGTGAAAATGGAGGCTTTAAGGTATTATGGTAAATGAAATTGCAAAAAAAAATGCTCCCTCAGATGATTTAGGATAATATTTTTGTGACATTCATCAGTAATTCTTGAGCCAGAGTATAAACTGGTACACAAGCGTATTGGGTTGCTTGCCCAGAATCTAGCTGTTAACAAACGCATTTGGGAGATAATGACTACAAATCCACCGTTGTGCACATGCTGTATGACTGTCTCTTTCTGCAGTAAAGCCTTTTGGGAGGAAAGTTATTAAAGGAATTACACTGACTTTGGGCACTCAGTTTTAGTGGTTCTTGTCATGCACAGTATTTGCTATTTACATCCATTGAATAGATAAGGACTAGAAATAGTCCCAGAGAGCAAAAATTGGAGCCAAAAAAAATTCGTAAACTGGAAAAACATATCAACCACTGAATTGTACATTAGCTCAATGCTTTATTGGGTAGCAACAAAGGTTAAAAAACAAACCAAACCAAAAAACACACACACACACAAATACCCTCTTTTATTGGGAAAGGAAATGCCATGGTTTTTATAGAGCTTACTTCTAATTCCCTGCTGTGATTGGTTATCTCTGGTGGAGGATAGGGACTCCAGTATCTTTGCTAACCATCTGTGTCATTTAGACAGTCCTAGGTCATATATAGGAGAGAACCAAAGTCAGACAGAATTATTTTAATCTTGTGGGGTTGTCTATGTGTAGACAAGCTTTGTTTATGCTTTGTAGCTTCTTTGTGATGCTTCACATAACCTCGCATTTTGAAATAACTTTTCATGGGCTTTTAACAGAATCATTTTATTGTTGAAATTGTCACAAAGGAGAGCCCAGTCCTGCAAAGCTTCATTCATAGTAGTTTTTTTTAAAAAAAGAAGTATTGAGCTTTGACAAAGACTTTTCCAGTCCCAGATTAAAGTCATTTTCAAAAGAGGCAAGTGGCATTATCCCCACTTAGTCCAGGTAAAGTCCCACTGGAATCAAACAGAGGTCTGAGCATCTGTAAGTTGAGTAACTGTATCAAAAATACAATCAAATATTAATTAAAGTGAAAGACATCTCATGGGGCAACAGTAGCACATAACTATTGTGCACAGGTATTAAAAATGTAGCTGTACATTGGCATTTGGTAGAATAACTTTTATTTTTAAAAGTATGAAAACAATTACTTAAATAATAGAAGCAGGAACAAAATACTACAAAGTTTAGGTGTGTCAGAAAGCAAGCTGACACCGTAGATATGGTCTGAGAAGAGTCAGAAATCAACTGAGCCGAAGAGTTGCAAAGAGCTTGTTCAGACAGCAGGAACTGGGAGGGAGTAGTTTCCTGCAGCATTAATGGTGGTTTCTGTGTGCTGGATGGCAGCAGGGCAAGGAGGAACAAGAGAGCAGTCCCAGTGAAGAGGCCATAAGTCTAAGGTGATTGTGAATCCTGGCTGGCAGCGTGAGTGCAAGTCTGCTTGATACTCTGTCCTGGCCGGTCCAAACTCTAGTGCCAGCTGCTGGTATGGGACATGTCACAGTGTGAGGGCTTGGGCAGTCCCAGCAGCTGCCTGGGTATGCGCACGGAAAGAGGTGCCAGTGGCTGAGCTTGTACGTATTTCACTCTTCACCCTCAGCCCTGCGAGCTTCACAGGGCTATATCAGAAATCACTGCAGGCCCACAGCCTGGGCCACCAAGGTCCAAAACATTTCTTTTTCATTGAGCTACTTACCTAAGTGCAGCACAATTGATAATGTTCACTGGGGAAGATCCAAAACAGGAGGCTGGAGCACATTGCCAGGCAGGACTGAGTTGCCTTGGCAGCGCTACCTGGTAGTGAACTTAGAAAAGTAATTAATGCAGTATTTAATTTTACTCGAAGTGAATGTCATGCAGGTGAGGACTTAATCAACACACACTAGGTGGTAATGCTTTTAGAGTCACATTTTACGTAGGTGTCTGTATTTCTGGCCTTTGAGCAAGTATTTTTCCTTGTCCCTTCTCCCCCCCTTGCAGAAATATGCAGAATGCAGCTCTTGGTCACTCAATTTTTCTGTCTTTCCAAAAAGGCATCAACTGCATCACTCTCTTCTGGTTCTGGAGTATGCCCCTACTCAAATCCCTCCAGGCATTAGATATAACCAGGACTGAATCATCTGCAGAGGATAAAACATGATGTCTTTGGAACAAAAATTGCACTTCATGTGTACCTTCCTAGCCTGTTGTGAAGTCTTGAACTGCAATAGATTGGAAACATTTGTGACCCTCTATAGCTTTGCTGACAGCTAGTGCTTTTAATATAATTAAGTGAATATCCCAAATGTATAAATCTCTGGTCTGTAAAGCCTGACCTGAAATCTCACCAATCTGCTTGAAGCTGCCTGGCAGTTCTGGTTTTGATCCCAGATGGGAATACTGAGAGAATTGATTTTGTCATTGTGAGAAGCCTGCAAGTTTGTGAGTATGCATACACAAATGAATATACGTACATATGCATACATACATAAAATCTGGATCTTTTTAAAAAAGCTCAGTTACATGTGGTACTAGCAGTGAGTAAAAGTTTTAGGAAGGAGTCCAAGTTTATCCAAAGCAATTCAGTACTGCTTCATTCAAACCCATTTTAAACCCGAACTTTTCTGCTCCTTACCATGGAGACATTCATAGGTGATAGCCTCTCAGATAATCAAATTCAAACTATTGTATTAAATTAACTCAAAATTAATAACCAGAAGACCCCAGAAGAGAATTAAAGGGAGCAAGGTGTTAAGAACACTAAAATGAGGGAAAAACAGAGCAGGATTAAAGAATAAAGAGCAGATAAGTTAAAGAAATAACAATTTGGTGCCTTTTATGCAAAGCTCACAGAAATCTCTGTCTTGTGGGTTAAGGCTGAAATCAATTTATCTATATTTGGACATACCTCACAGTGTCAACAGGAGCCAGGAGCATAAGGAATCTAGAAGCACTTGCACAATAATTAACAATAGCCTCGCTAGCACAGCCCAGCCAGCTCTCATTCAGGATGCGTTCTGGCCATCACAGCAAGCCCTGGGAGAAATTCAAGTCAATAGAGAGAATAAACTGTGTGACATGTGTGAGTTTGCTTTGTGCAGAGCTGCATCTTTTTCCCTCTGAATTGTGTAGTGCCCCAAGCAAATTGGTGTGCTGTTGTAGAAATCAAATGAGATCACACCCAGATGTCTGGCAGTGGCCAAAGAAAGACTTCTTAATGAGCAAATAAAGAAGTCATATACTTAAAAACATGTATTTGAAGAATTGCAGCATTGCTACTGTGGGCTGGATAACCAAGAGGTGTGAACGGGAACAACTCAGTTGATTTCTGTTCATACAATCTAAAGGTCTGGCTAAACAACTCTAAAGGTCATTGAAAGTCAAAAGACCATTAGCTGAGCCTCTGGTGGGGTATAATCCCTGATTTAATAGGGTACTGTATATGCCTGAATGTAATATGGCAAACATTGGGAAATGCACTTTGATGTATCCACTAATGTTTCAAGTTGGTTGAAAGCTGTTTTTCTTTTTTCCTTTTTTTTTTTGGTGACAGTCTGGTGTTGAAAATTTTATTAAAGCCTCTAAGAATCACATCCATTTAGCAATATCTACAAGTTAGTTGCCTTGTGTAGCTTAGTAGTTTGGGCTCAGTAAAGACCAAGAAAAACTCCAACAGGAAATTTGTCCCATCTTAGGAAAAGTGTTTATGATGAAGAAGTTAGCTGAGGTAAAACCCTCATTCAGGAAAGCATCTGGGGACATGCTCTTATCCTATTGACAGCAATAGGGCTTAAGCTCATGTTGAAAGTTAAGTATATGCTTAAACATTAAAAAAAAGATGCTTTCCAAGATTATGGACTTTGATGACTGAGTGGCTACTTGTTTAAGTAGCATAAGGTCAACAGGCAGCTTTCTTGGCCCAGTTATGTGATACAAAAGTCACATTCTTCTCCATATGCTACAGAAATTTAACTGCCCATAGTAACATCACCAGAATTCATGCAGGTGATGAGTAGAACAGACAAAAAAAAGAAAAAAAATATTTCAAGCCACAGCTTCTTTGTGAAGGACGCAAATAAGTTACTACTTCTTCAAACAGCATTTGATTGTCAGTCTCAGAGGATACAAACAACACAGGCTAAACTAACACAGTTTACCCTTACTTTTGAGTACATGCACTTGATATAGATTAATTAAGACAGCTGTTCTTCAGTAACTTGGTCATTTCTTTTGGCACTCAGTTAGGAGCACAAATAAAGAGCTTTTTGTGGGAGGTAAAAAATTGTCTTGGACTAAGATTCAAATTCTTCCCTGATGGGAAGCCTCTTTTCTACTATTTTTGCTATTTGAAGAATAGATCCTTATTTTCCAGAAGGATAATTTGAAATTTGCAGCAGAGAAAATTCCCATTAGTATATTACATTAAAAGCTCCATCATTGTTTTGTGTGTACTGGAGGAGACATCCATGATGCATTCTGTCATATTTGATTTTTTTTTTTTAGGCAAGTGATTTGAAAACCCTGACATGTAGTTTATTAAAAACATCTTAAGAAGTTTTGAATGCATTTTGAAGAAAAATTCCCAGATGTATCTTATATGGGAGACAGAGGAGTATTTGACCCATTTATCACAAAAGCACTTCTAAAAAGTGCTTAGCTTCACTAAATTCTTCAAGTATTGTTCCATTAAAACAAGGATATGGAACCTCATATTCAAGGAAATTAGGAATTTAAGTTAAAATGACTATTCTCAGACCATTTTCAGGGAATTTAAAAATTCGTATGTTACTGGCATTAAAAAATAACAACAAAAGAAGATCAAAATGTGGCAATGAAACCAGCTGTCTCTGGTACCATGCAAACGGCGAGTCAAAAATGGAATAGAGATGTTAACCCCAGTGAGAATATCTGTCCCACTGGTCTGTAAAATACGTTTCCTAGAAATGTATGTACTTATTTCATGCTTGGAAAGATACATAAAATCTCATAAAAGTGCTATGAGAGGATAAATAACCAAAAAGGTGTTGTGACAGAGGAAGCCTGCAGATAAATGATTAACCAAGCAAGATATTTGCTTGCGTAGCAAGGGGAAGAATACTAAGGCTTTTCTTGTTCAAGGGGTGTGTTGAGAAAACAAAGATGGAAAAGGAGCTTACGAAGAGGAAAAATCACTGGCAGGCAAAAAAGGGAAAGTAAGGGAACAAGGAGTGGTATTCCTGATACTGCACCTCCAAAGAGCAATTTGGGAAATGGTACTCTCGTCCACAGCTAATTTCAGAGATTCAAAATGGAGAGAGAAAGAGAAAGCAAGCTAGCAAGCTAGCTAGGCAAAAACTAAGTTCTGGTGGTCTTTTACAGTAGCTTTCTTTTGCACAAAGATGCTTTATGACTCAGTTATGTAAATGAGGTTTGTGTAGAAAAGATGTATAATATAATCAGTTTGGAACTGTAAGCATCCAACTTTCTTGCATTACAGAAAATGACTGCCTGGTGCTGCCAGGCCCTCCTTTGCTTGCCACAATCATCACAGATGTGGATGGCCTATTCAGTACCACTTCAAAAAAAATGGGACAGTTGGAAAAGTTATGGGCTGTTTTCCTTAATGGCAAAAACCACACCGTTGTCCTTTCAAGTGCAGAAACATACTTGTCACTGTCCTCAAGGGGGTCAGGGGGTGAGCAGTGTTTGATGATGTCATATCAAAAAAAAAATCACAGAGTCCATGAGACACTTTTTGTAAATATAGGTTCTAGACTGGATTTTTAATCCCGGACCTCTAGAGTCAAATGGGAGCTGGAGAGAGGGCAAAGTCAATTTCTTACCTGTCTGCTTCAGCACAAAAATTACTACCGTGGCAATGAGGAGATGTTTTTATCATACTCTTCCAGTTCCTGAGGGGACCCACAGTCAAGGAACATTACCTTAGCCCTTGTGAAGCTCATAGAGCTCATTTGATCTATAAAGAGCTTTACAAGCATAACTCAGCCTAATCAGAAGCTGGCAAGGAACTATAATCACTTCTACGCTACCTTAAAAGAAAACTGATGCTGCAGTTTAGTGATGATATCCAGGTCTGCTCTGAAAATCTGTGTTAAAACTGAGATAAGGACCCAGAGTCCTGATATGCATCTAAAGCTGCACCACGTTGGTGACAGACCAGTTACCTCTAACTTCCACTGCATTTAGAGCAGGGATAGAAAAACTCAAAATTCAGGTTCCAAACACATTTTCCCATCTCTAGAAGGCCCTGTCATCAAGCTAACTTGCTTTGGAAGTTGGATAGATGTACACCAGGCATGATTTGGTCAAAGAAGAGAAGCTACTCCAGTACATTTGAAAAAAAGGAGCAATTAGCAACAGAAATCATATTTAATAATACTGCAAAAAAACTGTGGCACTCACAGGTTATATCCCAGGAATACTTAAAATGTCATTTCTAGGATAGGATTTGAATATGCCAGCTTCACCATCTTTGTCCCCTACTTCTCTGGGCAATGGTACAACTCCACTGTAACAGTTAACCATGTTAAAAACATATGTTATACCTGTGACAATATGAGTTCTTCCTTTGAGTTCTTCCTTTGAGCTTTCAGGCTCTTTCTGTAGTGGAATAATAAAATATATCTGCAGTATATGTAGGACACTTGAGGTATCCTTGATCCAGATAACTCAGGTAACAAGACCGTGAGGATACAGCTGCCATCCAGAAACATCAAAGCTCCACACAGGAAATATTGGTGCAATTTTATGGGAATAGTTTCCAATTCTAGAAGATTCAAGATAGTAACTCCCAACTATTTAATGCATATCTGTCTCATGGTGGAACATTATGATATAGAGCAGGCAGCTTGGTTAAATTCATAATGCTTTTACATGGCTTTAAGGTGCAAACAGAGATTTAGTCAGCTGAAGAGCTCAATAGGCTTGAAAGTCATAGCTCCCATTCATGCAGCCTGGGACAGTAGGTATTTCATTATTGCTCTGCAAGAGAAGAAGGTTGTGTGTTGCATTTGTTGTATGGCCAGTCTCTGTCTTTGTTAGACACAATCCTGCAGGTGAATCTCCATGTACGTTGCAAATGTACACACACCTTTTTCAGGCTCCTGGACTTCACAAACAGGGGAAGCTTTCTCAAAGTTACTCTGAAATGAACATTCTGCCTCATTATCATTTCAAATACCATGGCCAGAACAGATTTATGGATCTGCCTTCTGACATTAGAGCTCTCCCTGAGGTAGCATCCCCTTATTACTTCCTTGAGGAGTTTATTGCATCCATGATATTATTTCCCTGCAACACATCATTCTGTTTTTATTCTGACTCATCTCTGTGTCCTTTGTACTGTTATATTGAACATGTCATTAAACCTTCAGATCTTTCACAACAAGGAGTACATTCCTGTTCCCACTAAAGCCAGTAGTAGAACATCTGCTTACTTTAATTGTGCAAGTTCTCTCTTTATACACCAGACCTTTCTAACTGCCTTTTCTAAATGATTGTGTAATTTCTCTTTATTCTGTTGCTCATGAACTATGCTGTGGAACATGCCTGCCATCATGTTACATACTGGGGATTTTATAGTGGGAGTGACCACTGGGATTCAGTACCAGAAAAGATGTGACAATGAGAATCTAAATACACAATACAGAATAATTGTTCCCAAGTTAACTTTAAATCTGGGCCAGGTAACATAGTTTTGAAAGGTACTACTGACATTTATAGAATAATTGCTGTACATTATCATAGTCCCTTTCACTTCAGAAAACCCATGACAGTTCAGGCCAGCTGTAGAAATACCCCTGAATTTATGAAGAAAATGTAATACTTATTCTCAATCACATTTGAAGAAACAAGAGAGCTAGCACATTTAGATAGAAATGCAATTCATGTTAAAAGATAAATGTCTAGTGTCTTTAAACAGGCATGGCTGTATGTATTTGAAAATAGATCTTTCCCCTAAGATCTCATGAGCAAGTACAATGTACAAGGCATTTTAAATTTGCTATTCAAAATTTCAAGGACAGGTTAATCTGAACTTTATACATCCCTGTTTTTCCAGGGGGAAAACACAGAAACTTTTAAAACTGGGGTCCAGATTTTGTTTGGTCTGGTGTTCAGTCTCTCTGCTGGTCTTCAATCTACTTGATTCCAGCATCTTTAATAAACATCACTCAGTTCATAGCAGCAGCATGGGGAAATTAGCGGATTAGCCTTGAATTGGTATGGTGGTTCAAACAGATCTGCCAGGCTTTTCCCTCCTTCCCTTTTGCTGCTGAACACCCAGCTCAAGTCTGAGGCAGGCACACACGTACAGTGTAGGCTGTGATGTGCTGTGGGATGTAGAGCCCTGAAGCATGAAAAAGTTGATTGGAATGAAAGCTATGATAATCATGCTTTCATCTAAACATCCTAGCGGGGCTTCACAGGAAGGATGGCTGTGTGCAGAAGGTCAAGAGTGGCTAATATTAGGACAGACTAAATGACACCTCTTAACTGCTGTTGCGTTTCAGAGAGCAATGCTCCAGACGTGTCAGCGGTGGCAGGCACACAAAGCGTATATTGGATATTAGGAATTTAGCACTGTAGCAAGTAAAGACATACAAATAATAGCCAACAGAGCCAAACCTTGAAAGCCACACTCAGTCTCAAAAATCTTGCTTCAGCTATTCAGGAAAACCATCTAGTAGGGACTTCAAGCTAAATGCTCATTTAATTTAAGTCAACAAAATTTGTCCTCTGTAAAAATGGAAACGTCATGCTTATGACTTGAAAGAAAGACTGAAACTGGTTGAATCCTGGATCAAGTTTATATGACATTTAGCATGAGAGTTTTCTGATCACTATAAGCTTTGTTTCAGATTTCCGCAGACAGCTTGTCCTGATGATTATGTCCACTTGAAACATAATATATTAAAATACAGTAAATTTGGGGTTATCTATGGGTAAAAATATGTGAATACGTGATGGCAAACTGGATGTTTTCTTATTGGTTTGTTAACCCCAAAGCAACCAATCTGTTTTAACAAACACAGAAGAAAAAGAGTGAAAACAATCAGCACCTTTTGTTTGACAGGAACAAAGGAAATGTCAGACCAAAGCATTAGTATTTTCCAGAAAGTTATAAGCATCTGAAAAGAAGGGTTTATAATGAATGTGCCTCTTCAACCAGAACAAGCACACTGCGACTGCAAAGCTATCATAATACAACATACTGTACCAGTGGGAAATAAACACACATCAAGAAATCTTATTATTTCTACGACTATGCTACAACAGGAGTAATTTTAATGAGTATAACAGCAACTGCCTCCCCACAGTTACTTTGCAGGCATTCTTCTCATACAGAGTACGGTGGGATCCAAGCTTTGTCAAACTTCTTTGGGCCCAGAAGACATTTAAGGGGCAGAGTCCCCTGAAATTTCTTCTCTCTGCTTACAACAATACTGGTCACTTCTGCCACGTCCCTTCAGTCATTCCAGTAAGTGTTTACATGGTGCTACAACATTAACAATGCCTTTATTTCTCTGCCATATGTTTTGCATTTTGTGTAAAGGGCACGGCTTTCTTCTGCTCTTTATTTCTTCAGACACTGCCAGTGACTCCAGCTTCCCATCCGGCAGTGTAAATCCCACCTAATTCCACCGAAGTCAATGGTTAGGACTGATGCTTTCAATCCTAAAATATCCAAATGTGTCTTTCTGGGTCAGTCCAGTAGATTAAAGAGTTTTATGTCACATCTTATGTGATGGGAACTATTTAGACAATCCCAAAGACATACAGTTACTACTAGGGAACCTTTGGCTGCATCTTTCAGACAAGAAACTTTCACAAAATGTCCAACTCATAAAACTGTATATAGATACTGTCTCGTCCCACTCGGTGGGTTGCGAGAGGGGTGAATCTTTTCGATTCCCTGACGGTTTGTGTACCGACAAAAGCCGATCTCTGCTCGACAGAGCCACGTGGTTGGTAGAGTCATGACAATGACTCAGAAGAACAGGCTGGCCAGCTACTTTATTCACTGGCAAATTCCACAAATGGACAAACTTAACGAACTGGCGAGCTCAACGAACGAACAGAGGCGATTTGGCAATGGAGCTATTTTCCGGTCAACCCGTCACAATTTATCCCAAACTTGCATATATTGGAAGAGCAGAGGAAGAGAGAAGTGAGAAAAGGAAAGGAAAAGAGAGGAGGAAAGAGAAAGAAAAAGTATCACCACCCTTGGATCCCGCGATGACGATGCCAGATGTGGCAATCCTCCAGTGGTGGGCGCGCGTGGTTCCCTGGAGGGCGTGGCTTTTATAGGCTAATCCCCACCTCCAGGTACGCCCCTTCAGGGCTTACATGGTTCTTGTGCTAGAAAGATCTCAATCTTCTGCGCAGGCGCTGGGGGAGGGGGGTGGTCGCAAGGGGTTTCTCGGGCGGTTGCAAGCCCCTTCCTCAGGTCAAGTCTGTGTGACCTCTGGCCATAGGTGGTAAGGTCCGGCGGAACCTGGAACCACGTGTCCTCCAACGCGCTCTCCACCTCCCGCACATCCTGCTCCTGCTCTCCACACCCAGTGCTTGCCGACCTGCTGTCGCCACGCCAATAGCGCCTCAAGTCACCACAATGTTTGAGACATTAACTCTTTCAGTCTCTCACAGATAAAACCTATCATTTCATTTTGTTTCATAAGTTATACTTAGCTCACTTCAAAACGTATTAGGAACAGATCGTCAGTAGTAGTAAATAATTATAGTTCAGGTAGAGCCAAAGAAGATTTTCTGATTAATCTTCAAAAAGATCTGACCTAGAGAAGAGTATAGTAGTTATCTCTCCATCCTGTCTAAGAAGGAAACTTTTCCCATATCTCATGAATTAATTTTTTATGTCCTCTAAAGAGTTTTATCTCCACATAGTAACCTGCTTTCCTGATCCTGATGATTTTATTCATCAAGTCTTCTCATTTTAATATTTTTCTTGATTTAATTATCTTTTATGGATATTTTTGTCCAACTGCTATGCTTTTCTATTATGAAAATTGTCAAGTGCTTTAATGTTGTTAAACTTAGGACAGCTACATATTCCTCTGTAGGTTAACATTCAAGGAGTGCGTGGTAAAACTAAAACTTGTCCCAAAGTTGCTCAAGAGCTATCTTCATAATTTAAGAGATAGAAAATAAAATCATTAACATTCCAAATACACAGTAGACTCCTACTTAAAAGTAACCCACAAAAACAATCAGAGTGGACTTTATGAGGATCAGAGTTCAGGATCCTTCACAATTTGCTCTGCCATTTGCTTCCCCAAACAAGCTTGTCTTTCAATGTGTGTCCTGAGACAGCTAACGTCCTGCCTTTATGCTTTGATGCATGCACCAGAGAGTGCAAGTGTGCTGACACATTTTTTTTCTCTGGCTCTCAAGGGTTATTTCATCTTACTAGAGCCTTCAAGGGTTCGTAGGGTACAACCTGCCTCCATTTCCTAGCTGTAACCCATTGCTACCCCCATTTCCACTGTGACCACAGGTCTTGTTTATCAGTTTGTGACTTGCTCTTTCATGTACCTTTTATATACACCATATACATGCAATACAAAATCTTAAATAGTGGAAGTGAAATACACGGATAGTCTGGAAATAGTACTCTGATAACATTCTTAGCTTAACAGAAAAGAAAAAAAGAATGTAAAAGTGGTAGACAAAAATTATGAAGAGTGACCAGCTTTCCTGCTCCGGAAAATGAGAGTTGAATAAGAACATAAAAAATTTATTTTCTTAAAGGGAAAGGTCAAGATCATCTTATTTCAGTTATGAAACTTTAAACCCTTTTGGGTAGGTGCTCTGAAGTAAAATCAATAGAAAATTACGCTGAGTAGTAGCCACTTGACTTGTATTCAGCACCTGCAATTGAAACTAGTCATAAGTAGCTCTAGAATACCTGCCACCACTTCAGCTGTGGGAGAGGGTGTGGGACAGGACAGTCTTGAGAGTGCAGCTGTGATTATGGAGGATATCACTGCTCTCAAATCACAAACACAGAAAGGCGATGAGACCAGTATGTCTGCAAAACTGTTGGTTCAGCCTGAAAACTCCTCCATGCTCCAGAGAGGCTTTGAATTGACTATGCTGGCAGGGCTCCTGTCTGCTCAGAAAGAAGTTAAGCTAAACAAAGTGACTCAGCTGAGAGATTGTGTAACCTACACAGTTCCAGGTAATAAAAAAAGAAAAAATGGCTGGATTAGTGCATTTCATACACTGTGCAAGTATTCCCATGCACTTTACAAAGCAATGAGTTTGATGCTTGAATAGTCCAGTGGCTCAGAAGGCAAATCATAGCTTGGTTTATCTTCCACTCCTTTTAAAACTTGCCATGGGATCTTTAATTTCCACATGGGCAACCAAACAAATCCTTAATTTAATATGTCCTCTGAAAAACTTGTCTTCTTACAGTGCAGCAGCTACCCCTACCACCCCCAGTACTGCACTGCACTATCAGCACCAGGCATAGGCACCTTCAGCTGAATCCGGTATGGTATCAGCCAGGAGTAATAGCGACTGAGCAACGGTAACATGAGAAATTGCAAGGTATTCTGACCTAGTGCTATTCTGGTTTCATCTCCACTATGTTAGCACTAACAGAAGTTCTTGCTCTTTGCAAACTTTTAGTTCAAAAAGAATTTCAGATTAAAACATTTGTTCTCAAATTGTTGGTAGTGACAGCTCAGAAGAGCTTCATAGCCACTGCCTGGGAGCTATTGGTCTTAAGTTTTTCCTCTATATTCAACAAAATCTTTTGATTTATCTTTCATCTAGAAATTCCTGGATCCACTTGATCCAAGACCCACTAATACTTTTGGTTATATGTATTCAGCAGTTATTTGAGTTTACTGCATAAAAGAAGCAATTTATAATCCCACTAATGGGAAAGAAAGGGGTTCTTATTTGACCAGGACAGCTGAAAATGCATTTGTACTATATCCCTGCATACCCTCTCATAAAATCAAGATATTTTGTCATATACTACTTTGAATCAGGTCTAGAGTAAGCTTCTTAAATACAGGGTTCAGGGAATCCGTGAGAAGTTGAAAAGTTTCTCAGTTTCAGGGGATTTTTCTCAGAAGCAGCACAGTAGGGATTTGGAGCAATTTTTTCAGAGGTAATTAAGCAACACATGGAAAGTAAGCATCTAAATATCCTTAAAATTTGTGTCATATATTGCTGCAAAAATTTCTGCCCTTTTGCACTATTGTTTAGCTCTGCAGCTTCACAAAACTTTAAGTTGGTCAGCGACGCACAGAAAGTCTTTAGTACTTGGCAAGACCCAGATTTATCAGTGTTTTCCTATTTTTCCACCTCAGGGGTCTCACCAGTGAAGTGCCATGGGGAATGACATGAGAGGCTCATGCCTGAGGTCAACCCTTCTCTGCCTCATCCAGTTGTTACTCTTTGTGCACAAGTCACACAAGGACCTTGCGACTGTTAGAGAGTTTGGTCTTCAGTGAAGCGTAAGCCTCTTGCTAACAGCAAAGGCAATACAAGTAACTAATGTTACCTTTCTCCAAGATTTCTCTACACCTTCCTAAAGCCATTTTGCCTATTTTTTGATCACAGAAGGTGACTCTTCCATTTCTGCTAGACATCTGTTAGTACTGCATGGTTCTTAGAACATTAGCATAACGTTTTCCTAAGGATACTTCTTAACTTCATTTGCTATGCATCACCCAGAGGTCAAGATAGCTGTACATGATGAGATATAACCAAAGAAAAAGATTTCTTGCAAAACACTGAATCCCTTTCAGGGCAATTAAGAAGTAAATAAGAAGCATGATGAAAAATGACAGTTGTAGTGATAACAGTAATAATGTGTCAGAAAGAAATAAAAGAGCCAATCTTGACTGAAGATGAATTTCTGTGACTGACAGCTAGATTTCTTATTTGTTCATTCCCTTTTAAACTTGCTCTTAGAACTAAAGAAAGACAATAAACATGGAACCCCTGTGGTGCCAGAGACTAGAATCACACTTTAAACCAATTAAGTCTAGATGTGAAAAGTAATATGCATATCAAAAGAAAATGTTGAAAAATGAAATTATTATCTCCCTTTTCCTTTTGGGGAGCAATTGTGCCTCCGCTGAAAAAGGATTATGAATGTTCCTTAAGTGGAATTTTCTCTTTTCCCCAACTTTATCAATTATATATTTTGGTAAAGTCCAAAGGGCCTATTATGCAGTGTGGGCAGATTCAGAGGAGAACTCCCAGTCTTCTTTCCAAGATCTGCTACCTGTTGAAAGCATCCGAGTTAGCCACCAGGAGATGAAACTTAAATTCTTTAAGATATTTATCCATTACACTTTGTCACTTCAATCAATTAGAATAGCAATGCTATTTAGTCTCTGATCATTGCCATACATCCTTTTTTTCATGTCCTATGCCTGAAACTGTATACAGTGATCCAAATGATGACTTACTGTCACGGTTGAGCCCCAGTCAGCAACCAAGCACCACACAGCCGCTCGATCACACTCCCCCCAGTGGGATGGGGGAGACAATCTGAAGAGCAAAAGTAAGAAAACTCATGGGTTGAGATAAGAACAGTGTAATAATTGAAATAAAATAGTACTAGTAGTACTACTACTAATAATAAATTGTAATGAAAAGGAAAACAATGAGAGAGAGAGAGGAACAAACCCCAAGAAAAAACGAGTGATGCAACCGCTCACCACTCGCTGACCGATGCCCAGCCAGTCCCCCAGCAGCAATCACTGCCCCCCAGCCAACTCCCCCCAGTTTATATACTAAGTATCATGTCACATGCTATGGAATAGCCCTTTGGCCAGTTTGGATCAGCTGTCTTCGCTGTGCCCCCTCCCAGCTTCTTGTGCACCTGGCAGAGTATGGGAAGCTGAAAAGTCCTTGACTAGTGTAAGCATTACTTGGCAACAACTAAAACGTCAGCGTGTTATCTACATTATTCTCATACTAAATCCAAAACACAGCGCTATACCAGCTACTAGGAAGAAAATTAACTTTATCCCAGCCAAACCCAGGACATTTATGAGCACCAAAAGAAGGATCATCTCAAGTGGCTTGTAGCAGATACTCTTTTTATGTATTTTCTTACAGTGCTTGCCCTTTTTCCAGCACTGTTAGCTGGCATTAAGGTTGTGTTCCTCTCTATATTCCAGGTTAATGAAACACTACTTTCCAGCCATTCATTCCCCACTCTACATTTTGGCAGACAGTTACTCCTAAGTGCAGATGATTGTATTTGTCCCTAATGAATCACATAATTTTTCTCTAATTAGTGAAAAACATTCTGAATTTTGCCCCTGTCCTCTGATGTGCTCACAGCTCTCCCTAATTTGCTGTCCTCCTCCAATTCATATGCTCTATGCCATCACTCTGCATGTGAATAAAAATAGGGATCAGTATTAGGTTCAGGATAGATTTCTGCAGAAACCTACTTGGCAATTGCTCTGCAAGTATAGCTGTTCACGAACTTTCAAACTTACCTGGAGTCTAGACTGTCTGCCTGAAATTCCTACCAGACTCAAAGATATCTTTTGCTTCTCCTTAAACAAAAATCTGTACCTTGTCATAGTCAGTTATGGCTCATTTTCTCTGCAACACTTGCTCTTGACAGACACATGTGGGCCATTAGCCTTGTCTCTTATAACCTGAATGCTTATGAATCCAAGGGCACATTGATCCAAATGATTTCTCCAAGGTCACAGAAGGAGTCAATGTCACCACTGGGGTTAAATTTAGGAAAGCCCGGGTGCTAATCTTGCTCTCAGACCACAGCTCTCTCAATGCCCTGATTAAAGTGAAAGTTTTCAGGAGCTATATAAGGGCTTGAAGACTGCTTGTTAGGTAGTTCTAGGCTGAACACTGAGTGCATAATGAGCAAAGAGAAAAAAGCGTTTACTGAGCTTGAACATTCAGCCCAATGCTGAAGGATTGAACTCCAAACTTTTTTTTTTTTTAATATCCAAGATGAATCAAGATGAATCAAACCAAAAACTAATTGCAACTGGAAGAAAGGTTTTGTCTTGCAGGATCGAGGTGTAGAAGTGACCAGCAAAGGCTTGTACAAATCAAACAATAAATCCAGAGAGACCTTTTACAGGAAACTATATGAGTCCAAGATTGAAATGAAAATTCTATAGGTGAAGAACAAATGTCATAAAAGCATCAGGACATATTGATCAAGCAGCTGTGGAGAACATGAAAGGAGGGGAGGGAAAAATGAAACATCACAACCCCTTCCCTAGAGGAAGTAGTAGTGACAGTTGATGTCTAGACACCTTGAGAACAATTCTGGTGCCCAGACACAGGCTTCTCATACCATCTTGGACATTGCATGCTGTCTGAGACATCTCCATAAAGCTGAGAGACATGACAAAACCTATGCGAGACTGTCCTTTCTAGAGTGGTAGCTGAAGCCCAGATGTCTTGCCCAGGCACCTAGATCCCATTCTCTGCTTCAGAAGTGATTGTAGCCTGAATTGCAAGAAGACATGGATGCTTGGTTCTGATTAATGCTGAAAATTGTGAGGCTACTTACGCAAACCTTGTGAATAAGCAAAACTCAGTAAAAGCTTTGAAGAAAATGGGGTGGTTATGAAATTTTGCTTAAACTAACTTTTTAATTTATTGCCTTTCCAGACAGATTTCAAAATCTTTGCATTCCTTCATCAGGAATCACAACCATGAAGAAAAACAACCAGTAACAAAAGTTCAAAGAAGGACTAGTCTTAACACACACATACACACAAATGCATTTTGTTAGTCAAGAAATAATTGGTAGGAATTTAGTTTTGGTCAGGTCTAGCAAGATTAAAATCTTATTTATTTTAGCTTTCCTCAACATCAGAATTTGGATTTGGTTTGAGTTATGACATAGAAGGCAGATTGTTCTTTATTTTTTCCAAGTCAATTCTTCCATCTGCAATAAAGAAGCAGATCTTTGCACTCAGCTTTGACTTTGCTGTAACTACAAAAATCTGTAAGTGCAGTTCTCAGAGCAACTGCCGGTACAGAGTACCTCTTGCCTTTTTGTTGTAAAATAGAGAAGAAAAAAAAAATAAAAGGAAGGATATACTTGTACACTGAGGCTGACATGAAAAACGGAAAGTCAACAGCAGTAAACCATACCCTGTGCATGCTGGTTGCTGGTTTCTTTTACTTGGGCCATATTTTCACCTAGGATGAAAGTGGCCTCACTTCAACATTTGGTCTCTTTGGAGTGAGTGTGACATTGCTTCTGCAGCTGCTTTATCTGCTCTCCATGCAATCTGTGCTGAAGATGTACATGTGAGGAAGAAGGAAGAAGTGGCAGTAATTTTTTAATCAGAATTTGCTTGCAGAGCAGTTTCTTATGCTTGTATTTGCTGCAGAGAGCTGTTAAAAATTTGGTTTTTATTCCAACTTTCCTGGACTAACAAGCAAAACCAAAGTATTGCATGCAACAGTGATCTGCATTATGCCATTAGCAAGCATTTGCTTTCATGTTGCACAAAATAACCTAGTTACTGTCTTAGAGAAAACATGCAGTTGGATTTTTACTTTGAAATGAGAATCACACCAGAAGGCATCCAAAAAAAGGAGGAACAACCATATTTTATTATAAAAAATTAATAACTGTATGTATTTTTTTAGTGCAATGGGAAATACAAACAAGTGGTTAAGATTTGTGGGCTTCCACCTACCAAAAGCCCTTCAGTGCATCAGTCCTCATTTCTGTAGCTGGCACATCAATAACAGAAAAAAACTACTCATATACTTAACTAGTGCTAGGAACACGTGTGTGCTTCTATAAGCTAGAATGTTCTCCTTATTGTAGATTCATCTTTATATTATAAACAGTGAATCCATATACAAGGCGCAAAAAAAAAAAAAGAAAACAGAAATGCCCTTTCTAATCACCCTTGCTCATACACTCATTACTCCTTGGTGACAATTATTAGCTGTGATAGCAAGATGGGATTGTGATCGTACCTGTGAATCTATTTCAGAAGGCAGCTATTAATTAGAAAGCATGATGGTGTGTCTATTTGTACATGGTTACTGTGGCTGGACAGTTAGCAATTATGGGAGAGAGAATCATAAACCAATAAAGTAAGCCTAGTTTCTGTTAAAATAGTCAGAAGTTTATGTGAATAGTTACTAAAATGTAAAGACAAGATTCTCAGCTGCTGGAAGTCAATGGAATTACTGCAATTTACCCTAGTCGAACGTGTGGATCTATATATACAGTTAAATACACCCTTCCTGAATAACAATAGTAATTTCCCTGCAAACTCTGCAACGTCTAGCAATTAGAGCAAAAGACCATGAGTCAGACCTCCCGAGATCTATTCTTAGCTGAGCTAGTACTGCGCTCCCCAGCCTATGCACATGTGAGGATGGGTTTCAGAAACACTGAACACCCACGACCCTAGCTGAAGTCAAGAGGAGTCGAAGAGCATGAGCACCTGTGGGAAAACCTGGTCTCCAGTTTCCCACAGTTTGCTGCTGCCTGTAAATGCCATCCCCACCATTCTCTGCCTTCTGGGGTTCACAGTTAGTCTGGGCGATTTCCCTGTCATTCATTGAAATCTAATGGTTTATTCTAAGAAAACAACAACCACAAAAAAGGTGAAGAGGATGTATTGGAAGGATTTTGTACAAGAACAATAATAGCTGTAAATGAATTTAAAAAGTAAGAGTAGATTTCAATGTAGTAAGAGATCATTTAACAGAATATAACTATTGTGGTCTTGTAAAGAGCAGTGAGAATTTAACAAATGCACATAGATTTTTTTCCACTGCTTCAAGACTAAATGCTATTTTGAAAATGCCAGACAACATTGCCCTTCTTAGGGCGATTGGTTTTGAGAGAGTCTTTTTCCCCAAAAAGGGGCCCATCAAAGTAATTCTGAGAAAATACATAGATAGATCCGTTGGAAACCCCCTACCCTTTGTCGATGAGATTCTGTGTTGACATTTCAAGGGGTTTAAGTCTGTAGTTGTGCTTCATTCAGCAAGTAGTAGATAGCAAGCACTGATTTGCTTGGATAATTATTATACATTTTTCAAGCAGTTACAAAATGAACTGGTTCAGAAACAGTTTTCCCTGTCTACCCCTGGGGGTCTGCAGTGCTGCTGCTGTGTCACGAGCTGCTGAATACGTGGTAGAGGGAAGAAAATAGAGTGTCTGGGAATTTCAAGAATCTGCTGCAGAAATTTAAAAAAAAAAAATCTCTACACATATTCCTTGATAAAATTTCCCCTCTGAATTTTTCCCTAATAACCTACTATCCTTCTCTGCAAAAGCTTTTTTTGTTTATGTTGCCAGCTGACGAATGTAGTGCAAATGAAACAAATTCCACAGACAGCTTCAAGGGGCATTTTTTTCAATATGTGGAAATGTAGTGAGACTGGGGAAGGAGGGCAGCAAGACTTCCCAGACCTGATTTCTATCCTAGGCTCTGCAGACGACTTATTTCCTGTCTGGCTCAGGACACTTCTGTTTCTCACCTTGTCCAGCTTCCAAAGGGAAAATCCAAAGCTCTAATGCTTTTGGAGATACTTTGTGGGGCTTAGTGAATGTCAGTAAGATTTAGAGATACTAGAATAGTGTAAAGAAAGATCTTGCACTTTGTAGGTCATGCCCTCAAAAGTGGGGCTTGGGCACTGGGCCAGTGTCAGGAGGAAGCCAGCATGCCAACACATCCAGTCAGTGCCATCATTTCAAGGATAAACATTGGAAAAGTATGAACTTGAACATTAAATCCATCTCCTTGGCTCACAGGTTATTGATTTTGAATACCCAGAAAATCCTGGCTGCAGATAGGTCACTGGGATTTTTATTATTATAATATCTCAATTATTATAATATCTCAATATCTCAATAGCACCAAATTTCAGCTCAGCCCAAGTTTCTGGGACCTCCACATGCTCCTAGTGCTGCCTGCTCCTTTCCCTTTCACCCCCATATACTGCTGAATTACAGTGGGTTAACAAGTTACCACGTGTCAGCTGGAGCACAGGACCTGATTGCCCACACAGTCTTAGCCTGTGGCAAATATGAAGCAATTCAACTTACTCTCTTTTATTAAGGGTAAAGCTATCATCTCCTTCTTTTTCAAAATTTGCTACTTTTCTTCATTGCTTGCTCTAGTTTCCTGGGAAGATTGAGCTCAACTCATGATTTTTTTTTTTTAATCATGTAAAAGACACAGGCACAAGAAGAGCTTTTGCTGCCCAGGAGTTTAGGAAAACCATCTTCCCTTTGCTGTGGAAATGCCAAGGGTATTTTCCTGTCCCAGATGCTACGGAAGGGGTTAAGCCAGAGAGTCAGTGTGCCCCTTTTCCTTCCATCTGCTTGGAGACACTGTACTTCCCCAAAAAAAGAAATACAAAGATGATGTTTAACATGTTTTTTACTTTACTGACAGACAAACCACAATGACTTTGCAGCCCTTAGATCAGAACAAGCACTTGGTAAAAATAAAAACAACTCAATGACGGGTCCAGGGCAGAATTATGTGGTATTTGACCTTTCGGCGACATCTGTGTAAAACACTGCCTTGTAAAATCTATTGGGGAACAATCTTCCAGATCAGCTTCTTTGACTCTGGGCTTCTAGTTCAAATGCAAGCATAAAATGTGTTTCAGACAACGTCAGTGGTAGTTAGAGTGATATTCTGTGCACTGTACTCACTGTTCTTAGGTTATAGAAGAAACAAAAGGAGCAATTCCACATTGGGCAATCAGAATAAGGAGGCTTGAAAAGGTGCTGCACATGCAGACTTAATTCCTAGATATAAAGCAAGTGACTGAGCAGTTTCCACTAATTCTTCATATAACCATTTCTAAAAAATGAAACAAGTCCCTCAATGTCTACACTGTAGATAAGTTGGTTTCAGTAGTGCAGGATTGGTTTCAGTAGTTCTATTTACAGGTGTAAAGTTAAGCATCCCCAGTACACAGTCTGTGCAGTCCCTTTGCTGTATCAAGCTGTACCTTCCTCACCACCCAATTAGGTGACTGGATTTCTGCCAGAAACACGATTTTGCCAATTAAACAAATTCTTTAGTTTCTATTTAAGGGAAGAATCAAAAGGTCTTTACCTCATCCATGCAGCTTGCACACCATGAACGGCTCTGCAATAACAGCTGCCACACTTTCGTACATTTCTGGTCATGAGAGATGCCCCAGTTACATTTAGTAGTGCTCATAAGAAAACACATAGGTATTGATAGGGTCAGCAATTGCAGGAGTGGAGTTGCAAAAATAGATGTATCATGTAGTATATCTTGGCACAAGGGGGCATGCATCACTCCTTTGTAATTTTTTTAAACAGTTTTAAACCACCTAATGTGTCCACAACTGTTGCTCACAACACTAGCAATATTTAAAACAATGCTCACAAGTGCAGTCATGAACTCTGTCTCTCTTTAGAGAGACATCTTTCCCTTATTTGTCTGTAAGTTTTAACACAACTCTCCAAGATAACCACGATCCACTCTGGGTAACAGCAGCAGTGCTTTTCCCTCCAGCATGGCAAATCTCAGTCTTCTTCACCTCCCTGCATTCCCCCACCAGCAGCCCAAGCAGGCAGCATTAATGAGCCAGTCAGTTGTACAAAGGTGACCGTACCTGTCTGCAAATCCCCAGCAATCGCCTCCTGGAACTGAAGAACAGCAGCTGGCAGAAGGGAAAAATCTCCTGAGCTACTCATAGTATAAAGGATGGAGCTGAACAATGAAAGGAACAAAGTCATTGAAGGGATTTGCTCCATGCAGTGGTTATGCAGTTCAGCTGCTGTGCATTGTATTGGAAACACCTGTCATAATATTATGTTCACTTCAAAAGTACATAATGATTAAAACATTTTTGGTAATTAGGAGATTCAGCTAGAGGCAGTAAACCAGGTGATCTACACTGCAATTAGGTCTGAAAAAGGTAGTGTTCTCCCTTAATCCTTTTTATGTAAAGGAATGATCAGAAATGACTCAGTCCTTTTCTTTCACCATTAAACAGATTGTACAATAAAATTACCTACTAGGGTAGGTGGGTGCTGGCCCCAGCAAGGAGGGATTTAGGTACTATTTTCAAAACTTAAAGGAAGTGGGCCAGAGCATCCTCAGCTAGTTTAAAATAGAGGTTTTGTTCTGCTGAAGTCAATAAAGTATTATCAATATTCCCCAGCTAAGGGTTTGTCTCCGTGGGGGCAAGCTGAAAGTGAAATGTTGCTGGATTAGAACAGGCACATACAGTGTTTCTGCAAAGATGCAGATGACTGCACAAGGTGAGGAGCAGTGGAGAATAAACCCTTAGTCTAAGAGATGTTTCAAAATACTGCTTTAATATGGCTTATCTCTGTCCATCCTGACAGATTAAACAGAGTGCAAAATAATTTATCTGTAGCCATACTTTTACTGGTCTTAAATACAGCTGTAAAACAAATTTTAAAACCCAAGGGAAGCAAAGCCTTTGAGAGTCTGATCAATAACAAGATTTAACTCAAAGTCTCTTCCAAACCCCAATTTTTTTAATCCCTTGATCTCAGAGTGATAGGAGTATTATCATAGAAGTTGTAAAAAATGTTTCCTTTATCCTAAAGTTGAATTAAAGACTCTCCCTAGAAATTAAGCCTCAAGAAAAACTCAAATAGATGTATTAGATACTGAAAAATACTTAATAGAAGAATGTTTTATATAAGAAAGTGTAGAAGTCATGTTTCTTAAAAAAAAAAAAAAGCTCAAAATGCTGTCTTTATGGCAATATTCTACAGAATATGTTCCACATGACATGGCTATAACATGTCTTATCAGATGGAGACAGAACAGTTTGAAAATGGTTATCAGTATCGGAGTTATCATAAGTGCTTTACAACCAGACTGGGAAGACTTATTACCTGGGAATTGAAAGGTTGTGTTTAAGTCTGAATTCCATTTTTTTATTAAGTTGCATAACTGGACAGACAGCATGCTTACAAAATTGGGGGTGAATGACAAGCTGCAAGAGGTTGTCAACACCTGGGAGGATGGAACTCAAATTCAAAATTATCTTGAGATGTTAGTTTAAACTTAGCATAGAAATTCAACTAAAACAAGTGCTCAATATTCAAGAAGTACTAATGCACAAGTAGAAATGGAGAAAGCCTGTTTGGACAGAAAAAAAAAAATACAGGGCTTATAATGAGTACCAAACTGAACAGGAGTCAACAAAATGATGCTGTCGTAGAGAAAGGAACCATCTTTCCGAGATGCATAAATACAAAATAATTAATGGACTCCTGTCAGTACTGCAGAGGCCTCAGCTAGAATATGATGTCCTCTTTGGGGCATCGTTATTACGAAAGCTGTAGACAAACTGGAGGGATTCTTGAAGAGATCGACAAATCTTATAAGCAGTTCAGCAGCCGTAGCCTGTGAGAAAAAAAGGAAAGGATCAGGTGTGTTTGGCTCAGGAAACAGAATTCTGAGGCTGGAGGGAAAGAAAAGTTTCTTTAAATCCATAAAGGTTGCTATGAAGATGTCTATGATTGATTTGTTCCCTGTATCCACTTGAAAATGTATTTGTTATGGAGAAGAAAACCTGGAAGCAAACCCTTGCTGAAAACAGATTCTTCTTTCACTTGAATGTTTATATGCCAGAAAAGCTGAGTTAGAGCTGCTTGGGAAGCAGAGAAACATTCTTAAAGGTTTTAATTTACTTTCTTCTTATTCCTACTTATATTCCAGTGAGGATTTTCACTGAAATCAAAACATGAAATATAAAATTAACCCCCCAAAACCTATCTATCTCTATTAGAGCTATGTGGAGTCAGAATAAAATCAGGCATCCTTTTAATGTCTGCAAGACTAAAAAGAATAACCAGAAGTCAAACTTTTCACCGGTCAAAAGACTTTACAGTGTTTTGTCACAACAAAAATTATAGTTCCTGTCACACTAAAAATTATAATTCTCCTCCAGTCTCATTGAAGCAGATAGAAATAGAAAGTGTGAGGGTAGGAGGACCATAAGGGAATCCAACTTTGCCTCTAGGTTTTGAAAAATAAACAAGAGAAGTAGCTCATTTCTATTATTAGCCACTCAAGGCAGCCAAAGGCAAACTTTTAGTGAACTTTGTATCAGTGGAAAATCCATTTATAACTTACTTTGATTTCTGTTCCATTTCCACACTAGGACAAGAAAATTATAAGCTATAGCTACATCATCAAATCAAAAATTTGTGGGAATACCTGTGACGAATTGCCGTATATTTGGAGATACACCATTTTTCTCACTTGGGCTTTTCAGACTTTCAAATACAGTTATATAATAAATAGAAAACAATTTCTTCAGCCCATTCTCCAAATATATCGAGTCACAAACAGATTTGAGGAAGGTGAACTTTAATCTTCTATCCCATTTACGCAAGTAATTGAGGCTTTGCTCTGGCACCTTCCCCGCACTGGCCAGCTCTGATGCTTGTCTGTGTAACTGCTTCAGACGAGGGTGGTTGTGGGTGTGATGTAGGATCGGATCCCCGTGTCAGCCAGGGAGCGGACAGGCAGGATATGCAGGAAGGAAACCTGTTCTGTAGCTCACACCACTGAATTTCTCCCCTTTTTTTCCTGCCAGAGGGAAGGGACCATGTTCTTCTGTTTTGTTGCATCCTCTAGAAGAAAGAGAAGAGCTTCCCAGGGAAAATGTTTCTTTCCACAAAATTGTATTTTCCAATGAAAATGGCTTTTATGCAGGAGTTTCAGCGTGCCCTAATAATAACACTTAGGCTGTAAATAGCACTTTTAATTTGTCAAAACACTGCACAAACATCAGCTAATTAACCTCGCCACATGTCTTTAAGTATTGTCAGCTCTATTTAATAGACAGCACAGTAAAACATGAAATAAGTTGCTTGCTGAAACCTACACAGTGAAACAGTAGAAGCACTGGGGTTACATATGAAGATTTCATGGTCTTTTACCCTTTGATTAATTCACCAGGCAGCAGAGCTTCAAAGTAGGACAGCATGTTTAGCCCTATTGATAGCGTTCAGATTCAGTATTCTGCAGTTCTGCAATAGAAAGCCTTTTCACTAATGCTGGGATCACTGACAATTATAAGGCCCCTCTGCCTGGAAAAGCAGGACATAGGAGTGGAGAGTCTGACGTAGAAAGAGCATGGGCAATTCCAGCATTTCATCTTTGGGATTTAAGCAAAGCAAGTGACATTTCCCAAGAGCACTCCTCAAATGCTGCGCAATCAATACATTGTGTGAGAAATTGTTGCTACATAGGTGGCAAAGAGAAGCTCACCCAGGTCCTATTGTGCATGGATGATGTGGCAGTTTTTGAACAAATTATTTATAGACTATATGATAAACCCAGAGCTTTCTCCAGCATCTGGGCTGAATTCCAGTTTTGCCGTGACGGGTAAGAAGAAACATCTCTGACAGCCCCTGGACCACAATGCAGGTAGTGATCAGTAGATGCATGCAAGAAATGCTCATTGTACAGTATCTACTGTAAGCCTCAGGTATGCACAAGTATCTGCATAGATAGGGACAAATGGTGAGCAGAAATTTCCCCTTTTCTGATGTTCATTTAAAGTAATACTGCCGTATGCTTGAGAGCAGAGATACATTAAACAGCATCTTTACTGATGATTTACACAAAATGACCAGCACTGTGAAGACCTTGATGGTTTTTCAAAGGTTTTATGAAAACTGTCTGTTCTGTTCTGCAGTAAATTCTGAAATGTGACTTTTAGATAGGACAGACATGTCATGCTCAGCTGAGGAGTGTAGCCATTTATCCTGTCAGGACCAGACGTAGCTCTGGAAAGCCAGTGACTTCAGAGCAGCTCCCTAGAAAGATCTCTGAAGAGCATAAACACAGGAGCTCTGTGGCTCCAGACGCCTCAGATATAAGGAGAGGAACTAGCAGAGTCCTAAAGAAAGATATAAAAATGAGTACACTTACAAAGAATAGGTGGCATTAGCAATTTTCCAGCCAAATCTAATACATTTTTAATGTAACTTTGTATTTATTTGGTTTGCTTAGTAGTTGTTTCTTTAGTAGAAAATAGTTTCAGTGCAGTATAATGGAGATGAGGGATCCTTTTTGAAAATAGGCTTTATAGGTTTCTTTAAAGCTAGCGGGATTCTGGATTCACCTGATTTCCACTAGAAGTTTATTTTCTAGCGGGTTCTTCTTGACAGAAGAGGCTTTAATCTCAACCCTAAAATAAATAGTCTTAGCGAAAATGGGTCAGCATTTCTTAACAGAGTGCTTTTTGTCTGAAAATGCTGATTTAATTCAATTAAAAACCTGTGTAGGAATGTGACTATTTCAATGAAAGTGTCCTCAGGAAAGGATTACTATGGTTGAAGACAATGTTTCTAGTAAAAAATCAAAGAGTGAAAGACTCGAGATATAAATGCCAACAGACTGCTATTTAGACTGTTCACTTGAGTTTTGATGATTCATTTTCAAGACCTGTGAATCTCCCACCTCCAAGTGACTGACAAAACTATAAGACTACAGAGTGCCCCTTTCAGTCTTTCTTGCTGAAGCAGTTACATATTAATAAATGATTTAACTTTCATTGGTTTGGAGAAAGACTGATTTTATATCAGAGTGAATGGGGCACTCGGGCTACTGGGCATCTGGTTTCTTGGAACTGGTCTGTCTGATTCACAGCAGTGAACTAAAAGTTTTCTTTTTAATTTTTTCAAAATTTATTCAACACAGGGGGAAAAAAAAAAGTAAAATATTCTGCCTGCTGCCAGAAGTCAGATGATCCGTTCATCCTTTGTACGTATTTGCATGCCAGCACTAGCAAGGGGAGCTGCATGCTGAGGTGGGGTGCAGTTCCCCTGATGCATCAGTCAGGAGAAGGAAGTGGCTTGTTTCTGAATTCCATCTCTTTTTGATATTCTTATGCTGAAATGCCTTGCTAGCTGTATGCCTGTGAAGACACCAGTGACTGGACATCACCAAGGAATGGCGTCTGCTCAGCTTAAAAACTACTAAGAGTGGGAACTATTAATGAAGCACTAGCAATGATGAATTTTACTTTGCGTGGCATTAGTCAAGTGTCCCCTACATAACATTAGTGGGCCAGAGAGAGAGTTGCTCCTCCACGACTGCATAGTTAAATTTAGCTCCTGAACAGAGTTGGTTTTGCTAAATCACCTCTGGACTTCTAGGAGCACATCAGTGCATATATCTTCCTCAGTTAGGCAATTTTCTCCACTCCTCGTATCACATGCCAAGATATGATATCCAAAGGGAATGGGAAGTGCCACAAAATCTTAGCAGCAGCTGTCAGTTATGAGATCAAAAGGTGGAATATATAAGGATATCACTTTTGCTGACTACAGGGACTTTTATGCCATGTTAAGGCTTCTTTAACATTAATAATTTTGTAAGTGAACAACCTCTAATGGCAGTGCCTAAATAATGATACAAATGGCTTCACATTCTCTGGGAAAAGCTTGCATAGCATTCTTTCTTCCTCCTGCAGCCTTTTAAAAGACATCTTGGTGCACAATACTAACAGAAGGCAGAATAAAGCCTCATTGCAAAAGACAGAGAGGTGTTGTGGGTTTTTTTGGTACCTTCAGTAAATAATGTGACACCAGCCACAGACTGAAAACTGTGTCTCTGCAGGATGCATTAGCACAATATCTGCTTACTATCCGACTGCCTTGCCAGTCTGCTTGATGTGATGCAGGCTGGAGTCACATCTTTAGTGTGAAGGGAGGGAAGAGAAGAAGCCACAAGCATGGGAGGTCATTTAATAGTGAAAGCCAAACCCTTCTTCCCTGCTAGGCTATGACTCCAGAACAACCCTTGCCCTTCTTAAATATAGTCAGTTTGTGCCTAAGCTGTGCATGGCGAAGAGATGCTTATTGCATCCTTCCCTGGAGAGAGGAGGCAGGGAAGGCAGGAGGGCCTCCCGTTTGGGCCCACAATATTCAGTGAAAAGTCCAAATTCATTGTAATGACACCAGATCCTGACTGAAAATAAAAGCCAATAGTTACTCAGTAACACTGGAATTGCCTGGGGAGAACGGAGGGAGACATGGCACACACATGCATGCTACACAAAGAAAATGAATCAAACTACAAAACTTGCTATTCATTTCAATATATCAAAAGTATAACCAGAGAGAGCTAAGGACCACTGACAGCCAGGGATACAAACACAGGGAATATTTTATCCTTGTTCCTCACGGACAGAAGGCAGGAAGCCCTGCAGAGCAGCACTACCTCTCAATGTTAGGCACACGGAAACCTCCTTCTTGCCCTAGTTGAAAAGTCATCACAAGTTTTGAAGGTTTCCCCCAAGTCTCAAGGCAAAGCTTCGGAACCAGTGATGCAGAGTATCATTATTTATACCATATAAATATGGTATAAATTTATACCATATAAATCCTATTTTTCTCCCTGCAGCATAAGTTTTGATGCTGAACCTTTGTTTTAAGAAGTATTTACTGATTCAAATATTAAACGTATGTTGGTCTGAGTTTTGAGTGGATATGGAAGCTCTAACAAAGTGGGATTCAATCTTTAAGATACTCTGACAGATACATGGACCATTGGAGCCTGTCTGGGCATGAGGTCCATGCTACATCCCCAGAACTGGTCCTGAATGTCAGCACTTTTTTACTACTCCAGGTCTGATAAATGTCTTTGTCTTGAAACTTTTTTTTTAAAAATGTTTTAAAATTGCTTCATGGTTTCAAGGACAAGGAGACAGCACCTCCTTTTTTATTATTTACTTTTCTATCAGATTTTTACTGCATTTCCTTAATCTATAGCACTATACATGTGTTACACAGTTACAAACCTGTATCATCTGACTTCTTTTAGGAGAGAGGCATTAATGGCAATGTCAAGTTTTTCCAGAGTATGTGCTTTTGTGGGTTTAATAGATGTCAGGGCCAGGAAAGCACATCACAAACTGCAAGTCTGACCTCCTCCTGACACAGGCCATTGGATTGCCCTTTATTAATTCCAACTTCACATCCACTAGCTGTCCTTGAGCTAAAATATCCTTTTGAGGAAAAAACCAAATATTCCTATATACATTTTCAGTGATGCAGAATGTATTACCTGCCTGGATACATTGCTACAGTGAATGAATGCTTCTGTTGTTAAAAACACCATTTTTGTTCTTGCCTGAATCTTCCCTTGCTGGAATCTTCCTGAGAGAAAAAGAAGACGTTCCTTCTTTTTGGATGAAACATAAGAAAAAAAAATGAATAGGAAACCCAAATTGCTACTAATTTTGATCTGTTGCCCAAGTACATAGACTGTAAACAACTCACCCATAGCTGTTTTTTGGTGATCTAAATAGATTAAACTGTCAAGACATAATTCTAACTCATTAATTTTTCTCAATATTCTCTGAACCCTCTCCAGCCTCTTAAATTCCTATTTTAAAGGATGGGCCATAACAAGATGTGGTACTCCAATAGCAGTCACTTCAGTGCTAATTGCCAGAGAGAATGTAAATTCTCCTCTTCGGCACTCCCTCAGTTGCACATTTAAAGTTGATGGTAACAATTTTGACCACTCTTGTTACTCTGGAAACTGTAATTCTCCATCATAAACCTCAAGTCATTATCAGTGTTCCCTATGATAAGATCTGCTATTCCTCAATTATGTTTTGTATCCTGCTTTTACGAAAGGTATGATTTTATACTTGGACATATTCTAAGAAATATTTTTTCTTTGCATTTTTTGCCTCCTCATGGTGAACTTTGTATCTCAGTATTTTCTATCACTGACTTCTCTTGGGCATTATTCTACTTTTCTTTCATCTTATATCACCTGAAAACTTTATTAACATGATTTACAGGTATCTTTCAAGATTATGACAGAAGATTAATTTATTTAAATATGAGAAAAAATGTTAAATGCATTCACCTAAGAGCCAAGCCCTATGGGATCACAGTAGAGACAGCAGCTCAGCAAGATTTCCTGTTTCTAAGAATATTTTAGAACTATTATTTAAGCAGTTTTTTATTAATTTACAATCTAGCCTGTTGATTTTATACTATTCCAATTGATTAATGAAGTAATCAGATATCAAGCTAAATGTTTTCCTTCTGCTTTAGTATGTTACATCAACAGTTTCGCTTTTGCTGTCTAACTTTATAGTGCTGTCAAAATATATCCAGTCAGTTTGATGAATCTTTTCTTTTGTAAACTCTTTAATTTCTTTATCAATTGGGATCCCTTACTAGTCATTCCACTATTTCGACAATGATTCAGATCAGTCTAAGCAGACCTATAATTGCTCAGGTCATGCCATTTCTTTTTAAATAATAACTGCACAATGCTATCCCACTGCCAGACCGCTGAAACTACCTCTGTGCTGTAAGGCTTCCTGAAAACCCGTGGTAATGGTGATGACAGTTCCTGGGTCAACACTGGGAACAACAGAAGCGATGGACATCCATGAGGAAATGGGAGATATATTAAAGTGCAGACACCTCTTTACTACTTTTTTGCTCTTTTCCTATCACTTTCTAATGTTTTCTCCTCGATGCCCTTTTGTCTCTTTTTTCCTTCTTTTGGTGAGGCAACGGTACAATTTTCCTTTTCCAACCACCTTTTATCCTTTTTTACTTTACTTTTTTTAATTAAGAAAAAAAAAATATTTTGTGGGCCCTTAATTCCCTTGGATTCTTTTCCTTTCTATTTGCTGCTACCATTTCTCTATTCCTTCTATTCTGTTCCGTTCTTTGGTGGTTTCATACAGAAAGTATCTATCTCTCTAAACCCTTTATTCTCTTCTTCCCCATTCCATGCTTTGTTTCCTCTTGCAGTCTTTCTTTGTCCTTCCAAATAAACAGCTGTTCTGAGGCTTCTGTGCAAGGAAAGCTAGTTCACTTGTTATCTGATTCTTTCCCTTCCCAATCATGTCGATTCTGAGCAGTACATTTTCATGATTTTTTTTACCCATTTTCAACAATTTTTTAAAATAGTATCTTGCTCTGAGAGATTGGTTTGAAATAAGTAGATGTTAATGTGGATGGAAAACCAAGGGATTTTAGCAACTGAAGTTATCTTTGACATCCCGATGTTGGTGATCTGTGGCAATTCTGAAAGAAATAGTGCTTCTTGAGTACTTGCATTGGCTCACTTTTTTTCCCCCACAAACTAGAATGAATATTTCTATCCTGCAAAGAATGGATTGTATTAATATCTTTATCCTCCATCAATTAAGTCAACAGACTGTGTAGGCAAGAATACTTGTTAATTTTTCAGATAACAAGAAACCTGCTCTCTGAATTTTTTGCAAAACAAGTCGAATGTAAAGCATTCTCTTTGAATTGTCAACATCATCATTCAGTTTCATTAGCTATTGCATTAATTTGGAGATTTAATCATTTGAATCTATTTATTTAATGATTTAATTTTATTTGTTATATAAATGTGGTTATTATATTGCATCACCTTTAATTAGCTTAGTGAAATGCAGAAATTAGCTCACTAATATGGTGGATTAAGTCTATATTTGCTTGCTCACTCCTTATAATAAAATACATTAAAAGATGGACAGACTGTCTTCATCCCGTTAAACCAAAGCAAGACTCATGTTCTGTGAGCACAGGTAATCTTGAGTAATTAATCTCCAGCTCAGTGAGGATTCTTATAGTCTTGGGTAAGGAATCTGTGAGTCACATAGGTCTCTCTGCAGATAAATCCCCACAAGAGATACTGTGAGCAAATCACCTAATGCTGAGGTCATGGCTGCAAGGGCAACAGCAAATATTGGGTACAACCCAGTGAAATGCTCCTTTTTCCAGACCACGCTCATAGTTGCTTTGATACTAGTAATGTTCTTGCTGCTAAAATTACCCTGTCAAGTAATTTGGAAGGGTAAAAAATCCAACCGACCTGAATCATTAGCCTTGCCTGTAAAATCACTCAGCCTTGTTTACTGTACACTTGCGGGTGCACAGATCTAGTGTCATCACCCCTTCCACTCCGCCGTGGCATCGAAAAGCTGTAACACTGTCATTGTACACCCACAGAACAAGTGGCAGCCAAATAAACACACGCCCTGTTCTCTGTTATTGCTTATGTAAAGCGGCTCTGATGGCAAAATGGGAAAAAAGCGCTATTTGCTCCACTGTCTAATCAGGAAACTGCTCTTTTAATGAATGTATTGTTCAGCTCAGAGTACTTCTATTGAAATGAATTTGTTAGCCCCAGTAACACTGTTGCTCATCATGCAAATCAAATGGTGTTTTCCTTAGCTTCTGCCAGTTATAAAATATCAGTGCTTGTCAAATGCAAAGACGAATTACCTTGCCTTGCCTCTGGTCTTATTTATAGAACAAGGGAGCGAGTTATTGTAGCCCTGAGGACTACTAGCTCTATGTTGCACACCAGTGTAATTTCTCTGTGTTGCAGGTTAAACTAGATCTTTACATGGAAGTAAGGTAAAATGCCAATTTGCTTTAAAATTCTTAAGAATGAGATTTCATCTGAATATCGCATGTAAATAAAAGTTTGGGGCACCTGAAGAGACAAGAATCTCTAATGGGTGGGAGATTCCCAGCCTGAGTTTGGTAGGTGTTTAGATAAATAGGATAAATCACTCTCTGAAGCTGTGTTTATCCACTGACTGTAAACAAGATTTAGACAACTTGATTGCTGAACAACATCTGCTTTTGATGCAGCAGAGGGTAGGTGGGGCAACTATTTCAACAGATTTTTGTCTTTCATAGTCCTTTTGAATACAGGTGCAATGCAGACAAATACTCCCATGGGTGCTGCCCTAGTCCACCACAGATACTCAAGAGAGAGATGGAAATGGTTGTGTGAAGGAACAGAATTGCAGCAGCCAGAGCACTAAGATCTTGTTTTTAAGAAATACTCTCCATTACCACCCCAAAAAAGTTATGATTCAAAGTCCACAAAGTTCCTGAGTCTCTTTTTTATTGAATTCAGTGAGTTTCAGAATAGTCTCAGTGGTGGTTTTCATACAGCAAATAAACAATACGAGCTCCTCAGCATATAGTGGATTTCCACACTCTCCCTGTACAGTATTAAGAATCTGCCATTCTGAATAAGGCAAACATAATTTAAACCGACATCTTTCGAACAAGATAAAAAATATGTATCATCCTTCTTATGTTTGTAGGCTGTGACATTCTTGGAGCAGGGACAACTCTCTTTAAATATTTAACAAGCTCTTGAAACACACAGTGTGATGCTGTAAATTAATATTTGTCTTGAAACCCCTTTCCTATGAAAGGGGGGACCTACCAGAAATTCAGAAAACACTGAAAGATCACACAGCAAAACATTACTCGATGAAAGAGAACTCACTTATGGCTAAAAATAGAAACTAGCATAGGAACTGCAGCCTCCAGTTTCAAAGCCAACGTAGAATAAGATATGTGCAAAAAGGGTAAAATATGTGAGAACTCTTAGTTGTAGCTCTGAGATGCTTGAAGGCAAGGTGGGTGAAAACAAATCAGTCTATATGTACCGTGCAGCTACGGAAATGTGAAATAAGGCTGGTGTGTGATGAAGAGCTTTCAGGTCATTGAACAACTGCTTGTGCTTAAAATCCTGCCATGGGAAATGATCTGGCAAGAATTACAACAGACGTTTGTAATTACATACTTTGGTAGCCTGGTTAGCCACTGCAGAATGGATAAAACCAGCTGGTGAAATGTTTGTTTTGGCCTGGTCCCATGATAATGTTTTAGATGTAGGTTCATTCTTCATTTGAGGAGATTTGACAAAGGCATTTCCTTTCCCACTGTGGGCTGACAGAGCCCTTAAGTGCCATTGGTTCCCTTTGACTCAAATGGAAAAATGCCATCAAGTGACTAAATACCATCCCCATCCCCAGCTTCCCGGGACTTACTCCTACCTCTCTCTTCCAGCTACTGTCCTTGCCCAATAACATTCCCTGGTGCAGAGATGCAGCCTTCATGCTCCTGCATCACAGATGAATGGTAAAACAAGGGACTGCAGAGACAGTCTCTCCGTTGCCAACCAAATGCTGCGCGTGAATGAAACACTTTGAAACACACTGAAACCGCTCTGTGGAGAGATATTGAGAAAAGACAATGGCCTGAAAGGCCCCTCGCATGGGGTAGAAGTACAATGCAGGACAGAGACCGGGATTGCAATCCATTATATTCAGTGTGAATGCCTGATATATCTGCCTTTTATGAATTCTCTTTCTTCAGTCCACTATCCAGCCCTTGAGCCAATGAAACTTTCTGGGTGAAAATTTTGTTGGAACTGGCAGGTTCCCAAGAAAAATGCCTGCTTTTAAAAAAAATATGTAGATTAGGACTTCAGGGACAAGCAGAAGTGGAGCCTGTATTCAGTCCTGATGCCATGCAAGACTCCAGTTACATGACTGATAAGAAACGGAATTAAGGCAGCTCTGAAATGTGGAAGTTCCTTGCAAGAAAATGAAAGAAAAAGATAAAGAAACAAGCACAGAAGATAATTTTTGTATCTGCAAGAAAATTAAAGCCAGAAACAGCAGCTGTTTTGAAACTCAAGTTTGAGAACTCAACATCTTGCTTTATTCTGCTGCCTCTAAATTAAGTGTCAGGGTTACTCAGCTATCCATTCAAAGATGATGTTTTGTAAATATTATGTCTACAGCTGCCCTGGGTGTATTATCATGAGAGCTAATAAAATGGGCTAGCAGTCAGAGCTTAGCCTCTTCAAGCTATTGCCCACTAGAGCCTTGAAATCTTATGTATTTGTCTCTCATTTTGGGCCTGCCCTGACATTAAGTGTATATCAGAAGTAGAGCTAGTGGAAAGCAAAAAAACCCAAAATCTTTAAAATGGTGATTTTCTCCTCTCTAAATTTGAATCTGGAGCCAATGGCTTTATTGAACCTGCATCTTTGTGTTTTGGGCAGCTGCACTGCATAAGACCAGGAGTGGCTGATGTCTACCTTGGCTTCCCTCAGTGCAATCTCATAGAGGGAATTCTTACTATTGCCAAAGACCAGAGGATTGTAGGAATTTCTCCTGAACTAGATTGAGACCTGTCAAAAGTGAGCTGTACTGGACCAAAATTTTAAAAAGGGAAAGAAGGCAGTTAGGGAATGACAATGACGTACACCTGTATTATGGAACCCATCATGACCTAGATTATCCTCTATGTGGACTGTATTATTCCAAGTTTACCCAGAGTGCTGCTCCTGACAGTGGAAAATACAGAGCATTTTTAAAATACCACACAACTTCCAGTTTTGCAACAGCTACAGTTTGCAACGAGAGTCTTTGCCAGAAGCACAGTCAGTAGCTACAGGAATTCACCTGGTCACCAAGTGTGATTTCTTGTCTGATTTCTTTTCTCACATTTATACTGTCTTATTCCTTGTTTTCTTCTGCTTGGTAACGTGAAGTAGGATCCAAAGGGAGCATGGGGGAAAGCAAGGCAAATCTGGATCACTCCAAAGGGATGCACAAATACTGGAGTACTGCAAGATATGGATAAGTATTCAGGAAGGAGAAAGTAATCCCTCCACTGCTTCTTTGGGCTTCAGTAAATCTGACAGTATCAGCTGTGACGCTTCCTTACATGAGGCCTACCTAGCAGCAAAGCTTTAAAGACATGAATACTTTTAATAGAACTTGGAGGTCCAAGTTTTCCTTTCCTTCCATTAACAAGGTAGTGACAAATCGTATTGGCCCCTCCCACGCACATGCACGAACACCTACACATACACACACAGAGCGGGCATTCTTTTTTGGACCCCTTGCTAGTTTATATGAAAACCTCCAGAAAGCCAAGCACTGCGATAAGAGTATGCGTGGTACTGCCAGCATATCCAGAACCAGCAGCTTTACCCATGCCAAGGAATGGTCTCTGTCTCAGACGACTCATTAAGTCGTCTCTGGCTACTGCTGCCAAAGGGAAGAAAAGAGCAGCCTGTTACTATACCTATCTCTACTACTCACTCAGCCTTTGGCTTAGACATTGCTCTCTCTCACTTCCTTTCCAATGGGGACTTGACTTGGAGAAGTTGGACATGCCCTTCACCATCTGTACGTAAGCACTGGATATGTGAACAAGCAGAAATGTTTTTTTCTCTGTCCTATTACATGGCCCACCAAAGTCATGTCAGTGTGATGCAGGATTTAGACCACCACACAGACGTCAGCCAAGTGCCACAGTACTATACAGTTTTCCACAGAGATGCCTCCTGGGAGATACACTTCCTTTTTGGAATTGAGTGTTCTGTCTTTCAGTATTTTGGTTGTTTTTTTGGCTTTTGTGTTTGTGTGGTTCATTTACTGAACTGAAAAATCAATAATTCACGTATTTCTAATCAGATGTAGAAAGATACCCCCATGCCTAACATCTTTAAGAACGTGTGTGGAGATAAGCTCCTGAATCCAAAACTGTGGGTATGACTCAGAATTTTAATTTTATCTACATCTTCTTGAAAAGTTTGCCTGAAGACTTTTCTTCAGACAGGATGGACCTGAATTAAACCACGTTTATTGCTCTGATGACTCTGTTGTCCATATTAACCCTTCTGCAAAAAAAAAGATAATACCTGTGACTAAACCATATCCCAGAATAGTGCTTGTAAGAGTAATGAGATCACTGCTTTCCTGACTCATCTCAGATAAATGGGCTGCTGGAGAGAAGACTTTGTGCTGCACTCCAACCAGTTAAGCATCATCTGCAGTGATTCAGACTTCAGATAATTAGCTTGGTGTAATTATTTCGGGAATTCCCACATTGGGACTACTAAAGATGACAAGTTAACTACATGAGCCTGACAGGCAGGATCACCATAAGCTGCAATCCTCCAACAGCATATGTTACTCTGTCTTAAGGAAGCTCAGCTACAGAGCACCCAGCACCAGGCTTGGATGGAAGCACCCCACAGGCTCTGTCCATTATCCTGCCCTGGAATAACTCATTTTTGAGCACTTGCCTGGGCCAATCTGGAAAGGAAAGATTTTAAAACTCTTTCCCCAGGCCAATACTCTAGCTTGTAGCAGGGCTCAAGTCACGGGGATCTCAGTGTTCAGCCTCATGACCCACCAAGAATCCTTAACGAGAGTTCATAAATACATTTTCTGAGCATCCTCAATGTAATTAACATATGCTTGTGAGGCAGGGGCTCAGGAAGGAGAGAAGATCTGTGTGTTCTCCACTGTCAGACTGCTCACACCTCATGATACTAACATCAACTGTTTCAAGACAGGTTACAAACCTCCAAAGGCTCAGTATGTTTTGAAATGGTGTGAGAATAAGAGTCATCTTTGAAAATTCTTTGAACTTTGAAATCCTACATGTTCTGCCTGAATTTAAGGGAAAAACCATCTTTGACCTTGCTTTGTCTGAGTTTATTCATAGACAAAATAGGAGAAATAATTCTTATATTCTTCCAAGAACCAGAAAAATATCCAAAAGCATCTGAGCTGCAAAGAAAATAAGGCCATTGAGGGTTAAGCTCCTAGGCTATATAGGAATTCTGAAAATTTATTGGATAGAATTAAGCTGATTTTTTCAAGCATATCAGTATTTTCTGAATGGAAATGCTATGCAGTGCTAAATGGTAATTTACTTTTTTTCCCTTGTGTTTGATGTTTTCTGTTTACTAGACTGTCATGGAAACAGAGCATCTGTGATTCTGAGGACAACTAACCGTCACTGTGTGCTGTCCTGTTAGAGGGAATCCTGCAACCCAGAATTCAGATGAGCTTTGGGGAGAGACGGGGAATTGTAGCCTCCATAGGCTTTGGGTTGGCAAGGTTTTTTGTGTTGTTTTAGAGAAAGATACTAGAGATATATGAGAAATATAAAATAAAAGGCTTTGTGTAAGATTAGAAAGATAAAATCTTATCTCCCCCAAGTGATCAGAGAAAGCAGTGAAAGGATCTTTGCCTTGCACAAAGACAGAAAGCTGATAAACAGAAACATCTGTAATATGCATTTAAAGCGGAGAGGTTAAAGGTCCCTCAGATAACATATTAAGAGAGATTTTTTTGTACAGTTGAAATCAAATGGAAGGTACAGTTTTCAAGCAGGAGATGGGCTCATCTTATGCAAGATTAGAAGGTCAGCTTTCTGCAAAAATTGGGAAATTTTCCATATTTATTAAGGATAAAATACTTCATTTTTTCATGATGTAGCTGAAAAAAGGTTCTCTTAAGCGGGATAGATCTGAGGAACACTTGGTGACACAACTGCTCCAAATGAGCTATTTTCCTCAATTCATGTATGGCTCAATTCACTCACGTGGCAGGTGCAAAAGTCTTTGCGGACAAGAGTTCCTGCAACACACTTAACTATAACACCAATATCTGCTCACTGACACCTGAAGCAGGATTAACAAGGGGCTGAGGGGCAAGGCAAGGGCATGGAGAAATACCTTTTTGGCTGTTGAGGGTGAGGGGATAATAATTAAAGTCTTAGCACTATTCCAAGGAAAAAGACACTGAATGTCTGTAAGGTTGGTTCAACGAGGTGGCAAAAGAATAGCTGAGCTACCTGCTTAACTCCTGCAGGTGTTTTGTAGGGGAACATCTGATTTTCTGCCTCACTCTCCATTGAGACCCAGTACCAGTCCATCCAGACAGCTTTTATAGAAAGAAAATGCACTATCTAGCCAAGGAGACCTTTGGTCCTCCAGGGAACAAGAGCTTTCCAGTGTGCCTAAACAAGAAAAAAAACGTTCCAGCCTAGATCATGGCCTGTGAAAGGATGGGAAAGGATGGTGGTTCTGGGTTCAGACTGTAGACAAAGGCCTGGAGCTTAAATATTCATATAGACCTGCTCTTGATATCTTGTAGAGTCTTTAGGAATCAGTTTCAGAAAGTAACTGATGTTTTATCAACAGGAGACAGGGTTATTTAATATGTTTTTTCCAGACTGACATTTCTCCTGAACCTTCTACAGACAGTTGTTGGAGAAAAGAAAAAATATCTGACTATAAATATTCATCAGGCTGTTACCAGTTTAATATGCTTACAAACTTCATAGAATACTTAGAGGAGGACAGTTACCGTGTTGGAGTGTTTTTAAAAAGGAAAATTTTGAAGCACAGGAACATGAATAATGCCATGACATTTCTGTGGCTAAGTAACTAATCTGGAGGGGGGTTGTTTTTGTTTTTCTGCTCAGATATTTAAAGTGAACTATTCCTAAATTAACGTTTCACTAGAAATTGTTTACCAAAAACTGTGAAAAAATAAAAACAATTATGTGTTTGAGTACTTTGTAATCTATGGGTGGAGGAAAAAGTTGGAAGAAACTAATTTCATTAACTGTTATAAATTATTCCTTCTCTTGCCAATGGATTGCTTCTCCATTAGCAGTTTTTAGTCCAAATCTTCATACTATGACTCCAGACTATAAGGAAGAGATGCTTCAGACAAAAGTATATATCTCGGAGAAACTTCAGGAGACAACCTTCTGAAATGGAAGCAAGAATAAGAAAGAAGAGACATGATGTAGCTTGTAATACTAGAGAAACTGTTCTTCAGGAGAGGTAGGATAAGTCTGCAAACAAGAACAGAGTGAAATTCATTTTTCTGCTACTTATACTTTCCCCAGCCCCTGTTTTATGCCCTGTTTTATCCATTCATTATTTTAAGTTATGCTTTCTTGACAGCGTATCACTGTAGTTACTAACATTTCCAGTCCTTTGGATATCTAGGATGTTCAGAGAAAGCTGAATTGAGCTTAAACTTTGGCTAGCTTCTTTCAGAGCCAAGAGGTTGCAAAGCTGTGTAGAGTACCAGTAATGCAGTGATTGCATCAGTCAATGCCCTTCAACTTGCCCTCCTAGTAAGTCTACATGCATCCTGGCCCTAAGGTGCTTATTGACCGAGGGAAAAATATTATCATCCTGGCCAGAACTTTGGGTTTCACTCTTATACTTGTTTTTTATGAAAATGGCCACCATATCAAGTTTATCCTTAGCATAAATTGGGGTATTTTTCATAGTCTTATATGAAGTAAAAATTTTGGACCATACATTTAAAAAAATTTACTTTTGATTTATACTTACTGTGTAGTGGTGTTTTAAACAGTGCAGGGAAAGACATCTGTGCAAATGAGTTGTATCACCCTAGCCATGCCAATGAGTTGTACCACCCTGGGGAAAAAAACGAAACAACCCAAAACTTTTAAAGAAGAAGTCTCGTTCTCATTCTCATCTGCTTTTTTACCTCACTAAAGCTTCTCAGGCTATTGAAGAAAAGCAAGACTTTTCGCTATCAGATCCAAATTACTACAAAAAAAAAAAAAAAAAGAAAAAGAGCAGGAAAAAAAATCAACAAAACCCTTAGGTACAGAGTTTATTTTGCTTTATTTAAAACATATATGATAAAGTGACATAGACAGTGGTGCCTGATTGGTCCTGACATGAAGCTCCCAGCTGCACAAAACATTTTGGTAGGTTGACTGGCTCCTTCTGATTAGATCTGACAGATTATTAGAATAGTATTATCTGATGGACCATGAGAGTAGGAACTGACATAAAATTTCACAGTAAAGGACGTTACTATCTATTGCATGATGCTTGATTTTATTAGTAATTTTTTCTCTTTTCATGCATCATCTTTTTTTTCTTCCTTTTTTTCTTGTTTTGTTTTGTTTCTTTGGTCCTTCCTGAGGATTTCCAATATAAGTTGTGTATGATTAGCATATATAGCAAGCTGGCAGTTGACAAGGTAACATCCTGGTCATGAGTATCACTATGTGATGTAGAGGGGCACTGAGCAATGTCATCCCATTTTCTGTGGTCCATACATCAGGTTCATTTTATACCTACTGCAAAGAGCAAATTTATCTGAAAGACAAAAGGAAATTAATAAGAATGGCAGCAGAGACTTATTTTGTGGTGTATAAGAACCCTGGGAGGCATGACAGGTATTAAGCCTCTGTTTCCACTCACTGATAAAATGAGTAAATATATGCACCAAGCCTTTAAAACAAATCATACATTTTTAAAGATGTGAGAAAGCATCGAGAGAAGCTGTAACCAGTCTTTTTTTATGTAACCAACACCTAGTACAACTGCCATGGCAATTAAGGGAATGATAGCTATGTGGAATGAAGCTAGTGGTACAGGACAATTAGGAAGCCTGCTGTAACAGTGCACCTTTCATGCTGCTTAACCTACATCCCCTGCAGTCTGCTTACTGATTTTTCCTCCCAGCACTTGTTTTTCCAATGACAACCCCCGAGTTTGTTCAAACTGCTGTCCCTTCCTGTAGGCTGGGCTGGCAGTGCTCATCACTGTAAAAGCTGCTTAACACTTTTTGTTATAACCCTTCTTTAACCAAAACTTAACTATTGAATGGAAACAAAATACTGTTCTGCATAGCAATGAGTCAAGCATCATGTAGAAAGAAATGGGATGTTATCAGACAGTGAAGGTTATACCATAAAACATAGGGACAAATGGATCAGGTTAAGAAAACCTGAATTACATTTTGAGTAGTGAATTCACCACTTCAGTGAAACTCTTTCGATGTGCTTTTACATACTGCATTTGTATGCGTAGGATGGCACAACGTGCAGGATGGGCATATTTAAATTTGTATCTTATTCTATAACTACAATAAAGGAAATGTTAAATCATTGGAGAGAAATGCTTCCTATCTTTTTAGAAGAATGTATAGCACCTGACTTAGGCTTTGCAGTTCCCCAAGTGTGACTGTGACTGCAAAAATATAAGAATCACGAAGAAAATACATGAGAGTGGCATAAAGATTCTGTAATCTTTATGTGCATAGCAGTCCCACTTATTAATAGTAAACTAGCTTGAATGTGGGGCAAGGGATGGATTAGATAACCTCCCTAATCAATTTTCTATTATTTTAAAACCTCATGCTATCAAAATCTGTATTGTGCACCACAGGACTGTATGTTTTACATGCAAATTTTTTGCCTGTAGGGTTTCTACAGCTCAGTCTAACTCACTGCCTAGCTGTAGCTCTTCTTCTCCCATCTTTATCAGACCTGGGCTCTTAAAAAAGAGCTTCAGCTGAGAAGAGCTCCCGAGCTAGAATGAGGTACAATGCAGTAGGCCATTGAGAAAACCTCTCACTGCATTTAATTTCACTGCCAGTGTTGGGCATTGTTCCCCTATTTTAAAACAGGAGGTCCTATTCCCCTCCGCTGACTTAAACTAGCACTGAAGTATATTTTGGGAAACTGAACCACCAACATAATAACTGATGATTAGTGGTTACATATAAACTAGCTCGCCATTCAAGCAGAAAGCTTTCATAGGACAGAAGTATCTGCCATTAGAAGACAGGTATAAATAACATATTTACAAATGTCACTTCCTTTGTGGCTTCACACCTATCATCTCACATCAGCAATGATGTTGTTTAGTGGCTAATTAGACCATCCACTCACACAATTTTTTAGCATTAGAGCTACAACACCTTGAGTTATTGAATCTCCTTCAAGGAAAGATTGTGGAATCAAGAGCTGCCACAGCCCAGAGCAATGCAGATTTATCTATACAGTCTGGTCCCACAGGACCTGATTTAATGTCTACTAAAGCCAGTGTAAAGCTTTCTAGTTACCTAAGTAGGCAACGGTTCAGGCCTTTAATTTGTATCTTAGTCTTTTGCACAGCTAGATGCATTTCAGTGACAAACCATCCCACACAGTTAGTGCCCTGATTTCTCCCTCTCCAAGGAAATCTGCAATATGTCTTGTGGTAAAGTGAGCAATGTCCTGGGCATTGTTGTGAAGATATCCAGACAGGGAACATCGAAGGACCTTACATTTTTCAGCAAATATTGAGACTTTAAATCTCTAACACTCTAATCCTGTGGATTCTTTTTTAACTACTATGCTAGGAAAAAAAATAAAAAAATTATTTGAAAATAAAGTTTTCTACCAGCCCTGCTACACGGGCCAGTTCCTTCCAGAACAGCTCTGTTTACTTCAGATTGCAGTGGTATTCATGATAGGTTCAATTTTGCTACATCCAGTCCCAGCTGGGGAGGATGAGTGAAGGCAGAATCTCTTTCATCACTGAAAATTAGTGGTACATGAAAGAGAAGAAAACATAAAATGAAGGTAAAAGATAAAAATATAAGCAGTGACGGAGAAGGCACCTTCATGAGTGAGAATATTATCCTAATGTTATTTTTAGTCTGATTTCTGGGTGTTGGCTCTGTAGGGACAAATTGGCAGAGCACTCATTTAATAAAAAGCAGACTGCGGCGGGGCTGGGGGTCCATGCCCTGCAGTGCCAAAAGCCCTCGGCAGTTCGTTGGTCAAGCCCTCAGCACCCTGCCACTCCTTCACACATGCTGAGGGCAGTGGCACCAGGGGAGGGATTTTTCTACACCTCCATGAGGAGACATGCTGCTGCCTCCCCTCTTGATGCCCATCCTTCCAGCTTCAGCTGCTGCAGTGCAATGCTCATCTCCTCTCTCTGTATCAAAAGTGAGGTAAGTCGGGTATGGGAGAGAGCACCAAAGCTATGCACTTGTGTGTGAGTGTGTCTGGGGGCATCAACACAGTCTGCCGTCCATTGCTTCAGTTCCTCAGCTGGGCACAGCTGCTAGCATCTGACGGGTTAAACACTCTGCAGGGTCCGTGGGAGATTCAGAGGTGGTGGACATCCCTCAAATTACTGCGTGTACTCAGCAGTTCTGGGTTGTTATTGTTGAATATTAGTGCACATCAAGCAGAGGCAGCGTGGTAGAGAAAAGAATGAGAACAAAGTGGGAAGTCATGAGCTCTGATTTTCAAGATATGGAAAGTCACTCTATGTTAATATTCCCATCAGCATAATAACATATTGGCTCAGTGATCCACCATGATGTTGCAGTGATTAGTTAATATCTGTGCAGCTCTTTGAATTTGCAAGTCCTTATTCATCACTCTGTTCCACCAGTTTTATGAGTTGGTGCTGAGAATCACTGCCGAGTGCTATAAAAGTGATCGATATCACTATTAAAGCATCAACGTTCTTCCTGCAATCACTCACAGAGGATGAATATCTACAAAAATTTTAGGATCAAAATAGTTAATAGTGTGGATAAATTATTCAGAGATGCTGGCAATGATGTTCTCCTGTTAATTAATAAGATATATCCAGGGACTTCCAATTGTCTCCCTGAGTAAGCTCTACTTTCAGCTGATGCAAAAAGCTTGTTATAGAATGGTTGGTCCTTTGAAATGTTTCATTAAAATATTGCCATTTTCATAGACCATATGTATTTACCTTAAGGGAGAAAAGGAGAAATGCATTTTTTCGCCCTTTTTTTTTTGAGAGAGAAGAAGCCAGATGGCTGAGGCAAAGTCACTTATTGTTCAATGTAAATCAGCTGTCACCACCCTTTACAACACCTACCTTCAAATCTTTGAAATGTTTCTGCAGTTCAGACCTGGATGACTTCTACAGGATCTAGCATGGTGCTTCGCAGGTCCATGACTGCAGGATACTGAATACGTGGTAGTTGTGGAAGACACTCTCGGCAAAGAGCAGAGCACTGCTGTCACTGTGGCTCTGTTGTAGGTTTGGCCCCTATGTTTCCTATTAACTGTTAAAAAGGAGACAAAAACCAGGCAGATGTGTCCATGCCACTGGCATTGACAGCCACACCACTGGGTGGCTTCTGAAGCGAATCAAGGAAGGAATGCTCTCAGAGCCTGCAGCATTTATTTTCTTCAGGCTTAACAAAGCCCACTGCAAGCAGCAGAAAATACTTCATTTTCTTGATAAACCTTGCCTCTGGCCTTTACTCCTCCAGTAAATCTGTCCAGCTTGGTGTGCAGGGACACAGATGGAGAAAATTGTACTGCTTCTAGCAATGACCCGTTCTCTGGACAAAGAACCTTATTCTGGCTCCTACTTCTGCCATTTTAGCACACAGTTACAGGAGACATGGAGAAGAACGGGGAGAAAAAGATAGGTTTCTGACACAAGCCTATAGACAACAACAAAGAAACAACCTGTCAGGACCTGTCATGACCATGAAAAGACCTCACTAACACCAACCACCACTGAAAGGGTATGTTTATGTTTTCCATATCCTTTCATATCTAAGAGGCAGATGTAATAAAAAATAAACTCGTTCATATGACTGCTTTGTGCACTACAAGCTCAACTTTTGATATGTTTTATTTCTTTATTGGGAAATGATAACACAGTCATTGATTAATGTGAATTCTTGCAAAATAATACTTTAAAAAAGAGAGAAAGCTTGTATGGATTTCAAACTGCCATGGAAATGAACGCATTAAAAATATTTTCCCTTTATTTTAAAAGAAGCTATGGTAAAGGATGTAATATATTACCCTGTAACTCTGCAAGTCATTTTCAACACACCACCTACACTAAATGTATTAATAACTTCCCTAAGGTGAATGTCATGCAGAGCACAGATGAATGTTATTGATGTTTTCAATTTTTAAGGCTTTCTAGTCCAATTGGCTGAAATGTTTGCTTCTTATTTTCGTACCGTTAATTTTGCATGTTTCTCACTGTCAATATGTACCAGGTTAAGACTTCAAAACATTCTTAAGAAACAATGTTGAATCTTCAAATAATACATGTTTTATTTTTAAATTAAATCTGGATTGTCTTATTTTGCTAGAGGTATCCCCCAAACCACAGAGTTACAAAAAATGAATCTATAACCTCAGTTAAACATTAACAATGTTGAATACTGATTTTTTTTTTTTTTCAAACAGACAGTGAAGACTTATTTTCCTTCTCTCTCTGTGCATTCTGCTTTGGAAGTGACCTAGTCCTTCACTTGCTTCACTGCTGCCTCAGTCCAGCCTTCTGGAAATCTGAACTCTATCACTGGCTCTCATCCACTCCTTAAACATCACACTACTGACCAGAGGATCACTTAAGTCTAGAAGATATAATTTCCATATAAATTAACCTACAGTACTTCAGTGGTGCTTTTGACAGTCTAGTAATGTTTAATATGAGTTTAAAAATTGTTATGTCCTGATCACATGATTTCTTGCCAAGAGAAAAAGGAAGAAAAGCTTTCAGATCGCCTTACTAACTTGGACACTGCCACAACTACCACAACATAAAAAATAGCAGAATAAACCTAGCTTAATAGCACAAATGACGGTATTCGTACTATGGTCTATGCATTGCAAGTGAGGTAATATTCTTTTCAGGAACTTGAAACATTTGGATGTAACATGATAGCATGTGCAAGTTCAATGTCGCATGGAAGAACAAGTAAAATGTATGTAAAAGCGGAATATCCCAGTGAAAAATGCTCTAGTGGCTCAGGAGGCTAACGATGCTTATGTAACAGAGAGAGGTTCCCAGGCACCTGAGACTCCAAGACTTACTCCACTTCCACTGACTGCATGGGGCATCAGCCCAGCCTTTGACCACCAGCCTAACCAGCTTTGCAAGTCCATTCTCAAGCATTCCCAAAATTCATCAGCTGAAGACAAAAGTATCAAAGTTGCTCAACTGCAGCTTAGAAGTAATGAAGTAAAGAAGCTTAGAGGGTTATGAAGTAAACTTCTTGCTAGGACATCTCTTGTAAAGCTAAAAATCAGCCTGATAAACAAAAGCACACAGACTGGAAGTATGCATGCAAGTTTGCCAAACCAGGTTCCTTCACCACAGTTTAAAATGTTATCAGGCTTGTCTTAGGCACCTTTCCTCCCATATCAGGTAAACTAAGTACACAGATACTCTCAGACAAGCCTGCAGTAACTGAGGTCCATTTGTTCTGTCTGATGAACATCTCTGAACATTTCTGCAATAAGGCTTGCCTGTTGTCCTTGACAAAATTCTCTCCTCTCCACACTACTCTAGGACAACACATGATATCTACTGCTGCTCTTTGCCAGCTTCAGTTGCATTGCAGCTGGTAGCTGCAGTGTAGTGATATTATTAATATAATAAATTTTAGAATTACATGATGAAGTGCTTTAATTTCCACCTTTGATCACCTTCTCTCAACCCTGCTCACTGACCCACCTTTACCCTCCAGCATTTGAAACCTCTTAACCACTTCAAAGAGCTGCAGAAAAAGGTTTCTTTTTCTCCCTCATAGCATGTTGCCCCTCCAGATTAGAGGCCTTTTTGGAGCCTTACCTCTTTCTGGGTCATTTGGAAAATGTGTAAACAGACTGTTAATCCCCTTCACTGGGAAGGTCAAAATGGCTAACATCACAGCAGATGAACTAAGCTGTTACAATCAGGCTCTCCTAAATAATCCATATTAGAGCCCACTTTCTCTTGAATATTCAAATCGACTTTGTCTCCAAAAGATTAGCTTCCTTGGCCCTCTGAGGCCTCTTCTGCATCCACTGTGCAGAGCTCTAGCATGTCATGTCAGCTTTAAAGAGTACGTAAGTATAATTCACACCCACTTGACACTGCCAGAGTGATGAAAATGGACCTGTGTGTAAATTCAAAAAATGTCCCCCAGTTTCAGGTGTTTTGGCACTAGAATTGCTTAAATCAATATTTGAATGTTTTTTAAATTACATTTCTTATTAATGATGAAGAAATGCAATGTGTTTTTCACTTCAAACTGGATGGCACCATTTTTCTAGATGTGTCCTCCAAACCAGAGTTACAAAAAATTAGTACGTACTCTCAGTTTAAGTATTTCAATGTCTCAGCTATATTTATTCTCTCTTGTACAATATGTAATGTTCAGTTTTAGACACAAATATTCCCTTGATTTGAGGGGGGTTTCAGTTGAGTGTTGAAGCAAACAACTTGATGGGAGGTATTTGTTTAGGAGTATTCTCCATTAGACATGGCGGTCTGATCCTTTGAAACATTTGGCTGGATTTGCAAACATGATGAATACCCACAGGTCTATATGAAGAGTGTACACAGATCCTCTGTAAAAGTCGAGCAATTAGTAGACATTTGACAATTGAGAAGCTACAAAAAATTATCTGGTACTGTATGTACATACAGTTACAAGGAGAAAGCCCAAGAGCATAACTATTATTTGATTATGACAATTAAAAAGTTGAAGTTAAATTTCACCCTGCACCTTGCTGAACTTTATTTTGCAAAACCTATTCTCTGTGAGCACCTATTTTTGAATTCTTGCCAACGTGATCTGGAAATAACCAGAATTGTTGACTTTGAGAGCAAGTAGCAAATCTCTTCCATTCTTGTGGGTGTTTGAGGTAGAGAGAGAGAGCGACTGTTGTTCGTATTCATCTTTAGCCATGGCTGTGGGCATGAGAATAGATGTAGCTCCTGATACGTTTCTATGCTGTGTCAATAAATATATTTTTAAATCATACCACTGGTACTGTTTTATTACTTTTTTATAGTACTATAAGTCAAAACCAATAATGAACAGCTGGTGGCTTGGGCTATTTATCCACAGGAAAGAACAAAAGCCATCAAGCCTTGCATGAGTTATCTGGGCATGGGATCTGGAGATGAGGGATGGTTTCTGCTCATGTCTTTGTTCCCTCTTGGGCCACAGTGGCCAGGTAAACTAAGGGCATAAGCAATTTACCTTTTCTCAGCAAGAGTATCAGGGCAACCCAGAAGAGTGTTGTTTTCTTCTTCTCCTATCAGAACAGTGTTAATTACCACTCTGAGGAATAAAAGGAAATTATGGATGCTATCTGCTTTGATGCCTGTGAAGGCATCCCGGAGAGATAATCAGGTTTGTGTCTACGTGTACAATCTAGCTTGATAAATATCAGATGAGAGCCCTCAGAGATGGACGCCAAAAGGAGGTTTCAGAAAACCTATGGAATTTTACATAACCTGGTATATTTAGATGGGGAAAACATTTTCAAAGGAATATACTGGAGTCAGGGAGCTGAATTCTGACTCACGTGCACAGTTTCAATGAGTTTGAAGACAGTCGTGTGTCTGAATTTCCTGAGGGTTCAGCCTGGACATATTCCAGGAGATAACTGGTTGTTAAAGGAGGAGGCCATCACCAGACTGATTATTCTTGTTGTCACTATTATCCAACCCCCAAAAGCCTCTGGGATATGCAGATAAGGAGCTGATATGAATGAGTCACTGAAGGAAAATTACTAGTCAAGGAAGAAATTACATTTCAGAATTGCTGACTTTCTTTTTGACTGAATGAAAAACACTACACCAGCAGGTGTGCCATGTGCATGGAAGATGCTTCTAATTTAGCAATACCAATGTTTGCTTTGCAAGGAATCCACATGGTTTCCCATGTGTGACTGAGCCTCCTCAACTGCCCTTTGTTAAGCTTTGGTTTTGTTCTCTACTGCAGGCTCTCTGCTTCCTCAATAACACAACACTGCAGTCAGAATTAAATATTGACAGTTGATGGATTAAAAGCAAATATATGGATGACACAGCTTATGGCACCCTTCGTAAACAGCCAGGAAAATCCTGCAGAAGGCATGCCCTGTGGGGGAGAGGACTGTTGTTTAACATGAAACTTGCTCCAAGCAGTCACACATCTCAATGAGCACAGCAAAGGTGCAATCCACATGTTTGAGATGGGTGATGCGATCTATTCATGCCTGGATGTAAACCTACCATCTGTTGGACAGAGCCCATGTTGCTGCTTCGTTACTGTGTTACCATGAGGAAACAGTTTACCCGCTTTGCCAACTGGTGTTGCTGTTCAATCAAAGACTCTGGCTCCAGGTCTATCCTGTCATTATTTTTACATAGCTCCATCTCTTCTCTCTCAGATAATCCAAACTATTGAAATGGTAAAGACATAGCACTGCTGGCAAAAATTATATCTGCTTGTTTTTTTCTTGGTTGTTTTTTTTTTTTCCCTCAGGATCATAAGTTTAACTTTATTGTTTTCTAATAAAATTGAGTTTTAAAGAAATTGCAGGACCCCTGCATTGCTGGATAATTGTATCTTCCTCAAATTAATATCCAGCTCCAGAGAGTACAATTAGGAATGAGAAGTGTGTCAAAAGAAATATGTCTGAGTGTGTAGTTTTTCATTAAATAACTGAGAAGAAATAGGCAACATAATTATTACAAAGCAGCTGGAGTCCTGGTTGGGTCTACTTTATTTTCTACTTTGCAGCCACCACCACAAGGAAGCATTGCCTGTGCTGTGGGACTCGGAGATGTGTGGCACCATTCTCCTCAGTGAGCTGGTCTTTTCTGTTCAAAACTGCTGTAGAATTTCTTTTGAATTGGATAATTTATATACTGTATTACAAGGTTGGCATTGGCCCAATTCAACTGTCATTTTAGGGGTGTGATGAGTACAAGGAAGGAAAGTCTGAATAATCTGTAGGCTGCTACCTACCCATTGCACATGTAGATGTGAGAGACCGACTAGAAACAGGCAAATGATCTTATAAATGTGCATATAGATATATTGTCCTTATTTTCAGGTGGATTTGTTTTGATCATATGTACACCCTATTGTAGTCTTGTTTGGTTGGTTGGTTGATTTTGTGGTTTCCATCCACAGCATCTGCAATAATTGAGATTTACTCACACAAATTCACGTCAGAAATATCTGTGAAGCTTACCTGCTCAGAAGCAGGTGGAGAATGAAATTCACTCCTGGGCAGAAAGCTGGGTTCAAGCTTTCTGCATCTCACTTCAGCTCTGCTTTTGATGTCTACCTGACCATAGCACTCTCTCACCCCACGCATAAAAATCCAGGACAACAGCAGCAGGAGTTCCTATCACCCTTGTGATAGGAACATCACAGGATGCCTTTTTCTGGACTGAATGCAGACACCAGCCTTGAGTTCACAACTGGGATGGGCATCCTTGCAGAATGACAGACCAGCTTTTGGCTCCTTCCACCTGCTGCCTGGAGGCTGGCTGTGGGAGGGGGATTAAATAGCAAAAAGATCTGGCTTTCCATCTGGGATTTGCTGGCCACAGCAGTTGCACCACATAATATTTCAAAAATTTCCCAGATTTAGACTCAGTTTCTCTGTTATTGCAATAGATGCAAAAGGAAACCCATTTACACTTGACTTATAGTTCAGCTTCTGATTCTCATTTAAATAGCAATTACTATTATTTTCTCTTACCAATTGTGATTTTCTATGGCCGATGTTAACCCAAACACTTTAATATATCTTTATATGCTTTGGTCATATTTCTTTTTGGAATCTTATCTAGAAGTCAATGAACTTGAAGAACATATTCCAATACAGCAAATTAGAATTCTCCCAAGATAGCTTTATTGTCATTACTGTTATTGTTAATTATTCTAGTGCTATGTTCTCATTAATGTTATATTAATTTAAATTGTGCTGTTATATTTTATGTCTTGAACACCAAATAAGGGGAACGAGTTATTAAAACAGAACACTCACTTCTGTTATTTGAATTATAAGCCATTTTGTATCCAAAGTACTTTGTAACCAGGCTATCTAGACTTGGACCCCTTTGATCTTTTTTGAAGTGTCCATTTCAGAACTTAGCGTGAGGTGAACATATAGGGTATTCAACCAGGCTGAGTTATTTGGGCTTGTCTGCCTAAGGGAACAGATTTGGAGTTGCCCTGTGCTTGCTTTGGGGATGACCTGGCATCACAATGTACTCAAACCATCTAGCCAAGACTGAAGAAATTGAGTGTATTGAACAGCTCTCCTAGCACTCATTTTCACTTCTGAGCTGATTGACAGGAGAAAGAAAGGAGAAGCAATCCCCGAAATTTAACAGGATTTCCCACTGACCGGGAGATGTAAATCTGTTTTGTAAGTGAAAACATATTTTTTGTTGTTGTGCTTATCTTTTCCCTAATATAGGTGAAAAATTAAATGAAGATGAATTGTTTTGGTATCAGTTTTAAATTCATATGGTCCTCATCTCTGCATTTCTCACCAATTTCCACAGATGAAATCCAATCAGCCTATATGAAATTTAACAAGAACAAATGCTGGATTCTGCACCTGGGATGGATGGAGCGATGCCAGACACAAAAGTAAATTGGGAGAGGAGTGGCTGGAAAGCAGCCCTGCAGAAAAGGATCTACGGGTGCTGGTTGATGGTAAGTTTAATATGAGTTAGCAGTGTGCTCTGGCAGCCAAGAGGTCAAACCGCATCCTGGAGTGTCAGATCGCATCATGTCTGTCAGTGTTTAAGAGGCATTTGGACAATGCCCTTAATAATATGCTTTAACTTCAGGTCAGCCCTGAAGTGGTCAGGCAGTTGGACTACGTGATCATTGTAGGTACCTTACAACTGAAATATTCTATTCTATTCTATTCTATTCTATTCTATTCTATTCTATTCTATTCTATTCTATTCTATTCTATTCTATTTTACTCTATTCTATTCTATAGCCTGAGAGGAGTTTAGTATTGATGGCCTACCTCACAGACTGAGTCAAAGCCTACTAAGGGCATTAGGAGGCTCTCTAGTAATTTCAACTGGTTTTGGATTAGAATATGGATTACAAACCCAGCCTCTCACATGGGTTTGATTTTTTTATAGTCACTACTATAAACTGTTACTTGATTTAACCTGTCACAATGAAAGACCAACATACACTTCTGTCATAAAATGCTCTTCACCAGGTTTTTGTTCTGACTCAAAACCAGTTCAAGACTGGATATCATATAAAGAAAAGTAATTTATTCTGCCATATAATTCCCATATTTTATTTCTACCAATGTGAAATCAAGCTCAGCTCTTGTGAAAAAGAGATTATACCACAAGTACATGAAAGAAAAGTTTTCCTTCATGAAGCTTAATATGAGCAGAAGTTGATTCTGCACATCAGAAAGTAAATAAATAGACTTGCTTCAAGTTCCATATCGGGTTTTCTTTATCATTTCGTAATGCCTCATTCGAAATTTAATTCTTCCTGGGGGAAAAAAGCCCAGGCCATCTTATTTATAGCTCTGTCACACATGGATTAGTTTGTTAGTTTGATCTGGATTACAGTTTATGCATGTTACCAACTCTTTGTTAGAGATGTTTGTGTTTTCTCCATCACGGTGACTTCAGCATCTACCATACACTGCAGCAGCACAAAGCAGCTTCTCAACAAAATTCTCCACTGGTGATAAATGAAAGGAAGACTTTGCACAGGGCAAATGAGAGCCATATAGCAATCTGATCAGCTCTGATTATCACTCAGCTAGCTGGCTGGTAAGCAGTGTCTTCAAGAAAAGAAAGACTTTCGAAAAAAGAATGCAAGTGCAAGCAGATAAAAAGTTTATTCTTCCCAGTACCGCAGGCACATTTTGCTAATATTACATCTTCTGCATATACATGAAGAAATAATGAACCCTTTAGTTTATGTATTAAAATTTACGCACTTTTAAAGTCATAGTATTACTTGATAATAGTGATATAATCTGTTTATAAGCTATAGTTCTTTTGTTAGAAAACATGTATATCAGAACTGAGGACTCCTGATCAGTTTCCAGGTCTTCAGGATACTGGCAATGTTGCTGTACTGGAATATTTTTAATCAGTCATGTTTTCCATGCCTTACATAATGATCCTGTCATGCATGCTTTATCAGTTTTGAGCCTTAGGCCTGTGTTTGTTGCAGAGTTGGAGTTCTGCATGGTATGCATTAAATAACCTTTGAGTAAGGAAGATACAATATATTGGCTAGCTTACCCACATTGATACTGTGCACTGAGTGAGAAAATATATGTATATCAAATTACTCATATGCATTGCATTACGTCATATGTGCTATGGCACAAGGAGCCACTGCTCAGCCTTGTAAGCTCATTTGAGATCCCATAATTATGATATCTGCATTGGACTTACTCATGTGCACTACTGTTATTTCCAAGCTGCAGTCCAGTTTCTCAGGAATTGTTAAGTCTTTCAAAAACCAGTGTATGACTAACACAGATAAAGTAGTTTTCAGTTAGAAATGAAATTCCGTAAACATTCAATTTTTGCTTGGAGTTTACCAAAGCAAATTGGTGAAAAAGGTACATATTCCTCAAAGCAAATACAAAGCCTTCAGAAATGGCTGGCATCTTTGGCAATAGGTCACATCTGTCACTAGCTGTGGCTAGCACAGTAGTCATGTATTTAAGAGTCTGACATGGGCTACAGAAAGACCCTTGCAATGTCTTGAAAATGTTACGTATGACGACAGAGTTGAGGAGGTGTCAGAAACATAGGACAGGAATTTATATCCAGGTCCTCCCCCAAGATGAGGATTTGCTGTTATCCCTACACAATAAATCGGAGACTCTGTGTGAAAGACTGATATGAAGAAAAAGGCAATGTGAGGTTTCAGGAATAGACGTCCAATATGTTCACATGTTTTCGAAAGTATTTATGATGTTTAACTCTTTGAATTCAAGTACCCATTCCCCTGAGTAGCCTTTGAGAATCACAAAAGTTGCCCAAATATCTTTGAAAGTCAGATATTAGCAAACTGCAAGAAAGTGAAGTTTAGGTTTCTGATGTCACATAGTGGTAGCAAAACTCCCAAACCATCCCCCAGCTTGTATTTTCTGGAATCCTAAGGAAAAGGAAAAGGAAAAGGAAAAGGAAAAGGAAAAGGAAAAGGAAAAGGAAAAGGAAAAGGAAAAGGAAAAGGAAAAGGAAAAGGAAAAGGAAAAGGAAAAGGAAAAGGAAAAGGAAAAGAAAGAGAAAGGGAATGAGAAAAAGAAAGAGAAAAAGAAGGAGAAAGAGAAGAAGGAGAAAGAAAGAGAGAAAGAGAAAGAGAAAGAGAAAGAGAAAGAGAAAGAGAAAGAGAAAGAGAAAGAAAAAGAAAGAGAAAGAGAAAAAAGAAAAAGAAAAAGAAAGAGAAAGAGAAAAAAGAAAAAGAAAAAGAAAAAGAAAAAGAAAAAGAAAAAGAAAAAGAAAAAGAAAAAGAAAAAGAAAAAGAAAAAGAAAAAGAAAAAGAAAAAGAAAAAGAAAAAGAAAAAGAAAAAGAAAAAGAAAAAGAAAAAGAAAAAGAAAAAGAAAAAGAAAAAGAAAAAGAAAAAGAAAAGGAAATTGCTGAGGAACCATTGTATAATTGTTTCCTTTTTTGAACTTCCTTGAAGTTTTCTGTGGAGAATATTTGGCTTCAGTAACATTCAGAAGCTCTCAAGAGACGAAGAATTCAAGTGCTTTGATTCAGATTTTAAATGAAGCATGTCTATGTTTATCAGTACAAAGGGGAAAGAATCTGCTCCTAACAGCAACACTTGATTAAAAAAGAACACAGAGTAATACTCCAGAGTGAGACACATTGATGAATAATGAAAAAGCAGAAGACATATGGATGCAAGAAAGACAGAGTTTTCACAGTGGGTTAGCTACTTGGGTTGCCGATTGCACTCAGAAGCTATTCACGTGTTTTACTTACTCTAGGAAATGTTAAGGAAAATCAGTCCTAAGTACCAAATGACACAAGGAATCCCCTTTCCTTTAGAAAAACTGTTTCATGGCTTCTGTTCTTCATTCTTGTCAACTGCAGTAAAACAACCAGATATGGCAATACATAACCCTATTAACCACACCAGAGGAACTCTTTTATCTGGAGTAAGGTTTCTTTTAATGAGGTGTTTCCTTTTTCTGTCAATTAAATGTTTACAGCCTCTTAAAGATGTAAAGTCAGTAACAAAGGACATTAGTAGAGGATAAAGCTATTCTCTAGTTCAATGCCTTGCATGACCACAGAGTTATAAAATACTGAAATGTGACTTCAGAAGTTATAGTGGAAAACATGGCTCCATTTCACCTGTACTGCTTTCTCCCAACACTGTACAGGGTTGGCTACAGCTAGTAGGAGCTGCACACTATTTCATGGCTCTCATCGGCATTGATAGTGGCATGCCCACATTAGAACTTGTTAAAGAGCAGATAAAGCTGCAACAATTCAGATAAATAGCTGGGGGACTGCAGGTGCAGAGGGACTGCACCTCTGGGGTCTACAAGAGCCAAACATTCAGCTCCATATATTCGTATTGCCCAGATGGTCCCACATTTTCATCTTTTTTGTATCAAATGATTTACTCTCCTTAGCAGAGTGTGGGTAGAAACAGGTCTCTACACTTGCTGTGGTACAAAGTCTGCTGAGTAGGACTGATCCTCATCCTTTAGAGAATCATCACCTTTCTCGGTCTCAAAATTTCTGTACTCTGTCAAGATTCCTCCTTTGGATTGCTGCCACTTCTAAGAATTGTTTCTCATTTAAATTTAACCAAGGGTGCTAAAGCTGCATTTGCATCCATGAAATAAGCTTGCACACTCTCATGTGCTTGATTCTTAGGCAGCTGTCAACAGTGGAGAAGTCTCGGTGGGGATGTCAGAGGCATCAGGAAGATGTTTCAGCTGTTAAGGTCTGATTCATGTCACTGACTGAGTGAGAAGGAGATCCTGAAGCTTATATTTGTAAAATCAAATAAATTTAAAAAATACAACTAAAGAAAAGCAGAGGAGCTCTGTAGCAAATGCAGTAAAACCATAATGTACTTTGAAAGTAAACAAAACAACATGTATGACAGACATGAATTACTAAGTTGAGAGCATGTTATTTTTTTGTTTTACTTTATTGCTGTGAGCAAGAAATCCCCCTGGAGTACTGGACCCCATAAACAACGTAGTTCTCTGCAGGAAACTAGGAGATTGTCCAGTGAACATAACAAGGCCAATGATTTGTAATTAAGCAGCTATGCAAGAGCAGGAGGTTGTGTATTCTCAAACACAGAGTGAGAAAAACATGTTGCTCTGATGTATGGACTGTCTGCATACAAGACGAGAAAGTGCTCAAACTTAGTAGGAATTAGGTAGAGGAATTAAGGCTACAGTCAAATGTGTAAGGTAAATCATATGTAACCAGTACAAAACAGATAGTTGAAGGGGAGTTGGGGAGTCTTTTAAACATATAAGATGCAGGTTGCCCAGCTAAGGCTAGCCGAAATGCCAAATTTGGTTACAGATGCAACAAAATTAGAATCAGTGGGGAAAAACTGACTAGAAGCATATTGTATTTCTGAGGAGACTGGGCAGAAAAAGGGAAGAAGAGCAATGAAAGGGTGTATGTGGGTCTGAGGGGAAGTGGAGAATAAGGTGTAAAATCAACCAGACAACAAAGGAGGGTAGACTTTCTAATGGTAGAGGTGCAAACACCTACAGCCAGCAGTGCTGTGGACCCGCAGACCCAAGCCCAAGAGGATGACAGTGGGAACCTCAATGGACAACCCCCTGGAATCTCCATCAGTTCTGTGCCTGAAAGGCTTGGTGTGGGAGGGTGGAGCAAAGATGGACAGAGTTGCATCCTAATACTAAGTGGACTGGGGAGGAAAGGGTGACAGAATTGTGTTTTAATAGCAGCTGTGTGCAATTAACGAGATTTAAGAGTGATAAATAGCAGCTTCATAATTGTGTATAATAATGTGCAAAATGATGTAATTGGAAATTGATAACAGCAGTGTGCCCATTAGTTAATTAGGTTATTGACTTTTTGATTTTTTAGTTTCTTAGCAGCTTGTTGCTAAATCAATAAACATTATCGAATCTTGTACCAGTTATGTTTCAAGGCTGTATTCTGAAGGGGGAGAGTCTGGCTGTGAGGTACCAGTTACAGCATTATTCTCATTTGCAGAGGGGACTCCTCCTCTTTCAAAAATGGAAATGCATAGCTCTTCACACAGTCTCACAACACTATTCCTGTGTTGCAGCTCCTAATTCAGGTGTCTCAGTTGGGTATCTTAACTCCAGGGAGGAGAAATCTGTTTTCAGCATTCAATGTAATTGCAAGACACATGCTTTATCTCACTGCCTAGTACCAACCTGCTGCACTCCAAACCAGGAGTTTTGCAACACCCGATGCAGATTCTCTCTGTTCTCAGATGTGTATGGTCTGTGACACTCTAGTGAACACATTTTATGAGCCGCTGATAGGAAGAAATTTACCTGCATGGAACTGTTGAGTAATTTTGAATTAGCATATTTATTGAAATCAAAGGGTATTCACAAACAGATTGTAAATTCAAAACAGCAGATAAATTTAAACAAAAAGTTTGGCATAACGTTGTTTCCACTTTGTATTTGCTCAGATGTTTAATTTCACAATGACACAGTTACCTCTCCAAACTTATTTTTAAAGATATAGTTCAAGAGATATAAGTAATCTTCATTTTCAATGGACCTGCCTTAAAAGTCAGCAAAGATGGGAAAAAAAGGACATATTTCTATAGTCTTTCTATGGATATTTTCTGTGTGGATTCTGTCAATTTGAAAGATGAGAAGAAAATTGGTCCAATATTACTCATTCTAATTTTGGCAAATCCTAAATTATAGTTAATAATTGTAGGGACTATCACTCAAAGCTAAGATGGACATTTGACCATTTATTTTTCCTGCTGAGAATTTTTCAAGATATATGGGAATGACAGGCTTGAGCATTACCTCAGATATAATCAGAATCAGAAGTTTCTCAAAGTTACTGCAAGCAAGAGCTTACTGCAAAGGATTGTGGGTAATAGCATGTAAATTGTTATTTAGAAAGCAAGGTTAGTTTCTGGAGTAAGATTAAAACATTCTAATATTCACAGAATTGTATGGCTCCTTAAAACAAAAACAAAACCGAAAACATCATTAAAAGCTGTTCTTATTTTTGATACCATGTAATTTTAATTTCACTTGTATTTTTCAGACTGGGTCATTGAAGTAGATTATAGGAAATTTCATAATGCTCATATTGCTTGCCAAGAAAACATTTCCCTGAAAGGACATCTGCAATGCTGCTTTTCAAAATTTTGTCAGCCTCCAAAAGCCAATGTACCAAAGTGGAGAAATTAGTTTTAAAAGCCTCTGAAAGTATTAGCACCAGTATTTCTGCAATTAAAATGTAAATACTTGTTGTATGTTCGGTTATTGCCATTACTATTTTCACAAACTTTCTCATGATTTTTTAAGGACTTCTACACACTTTTTCTCATTGGATATGTCAGTATCTTTATACCAGCCCAAGCTGCCACACGGCTCAATGTCTGCAGTGCACGTAGATATATATCTCTACATTATCAGAAATTAATATTCCAAGAATACATGCTTAGTACTACAAAATAGTCACCTAAAGTCCTCATTAAAAAAATATCATTCAATCCTTTTAGAATAAATGCTTAAATCATTTTTTGCAGTTATTCTCCACCTCCCCACCCCCACATCCAATACACATTCACCAAAATTTTTTCACTCCTAGTACTCTTTGGAAGTGTAATTCTAGCACAAGGGTTTCTGGAGACACTGAGAGATAATTGGGCACTGACCAAAGGCTAAACAGGCATCTCCTTCCTCATTCAAAGTCTGGGGTTTTTTTTATCAAATTACAGGAGCATTTCACGTCATTATCTCATGCTTCATCTTACTTTATAAAAAAATCCTTCTGTCTCTGCTTTTAAGTCGCTTCTGTTTTCTCTTTTTTTCTACCTGTATAAGTTGTAACTTTGCTTTTCTCTTTCTGATTTATCATGCTTGTTTTCTCTCCCTCTTTGCCCCCTGATTTTGATCAGTAGTTAGGATCTGTATTCTCAGTCTTTGGCTTAGCAGTTCTGGTGGAATTATTCCTGTTGTGCAAATCTGAGTACTGTGATAAACAAATAACAATTCATATTGCTCTTCCTACTGTCGCTGTGCTTCACTGATAATGAAAAAAAATCACTTTTGAAGCCCGTGAATCCGTACTGATCATTTGCTAATGGGGACTCCATAAACATGAATTGGAAGATATGTCAGTGTTGGAGTATAAAAGAAAATATTTTTTTCAGGTAATTCAGATGTTCCCACAAGATCTTTTAATATTACTATTGTCAATAATAGGAAGGAATGCAATATACTTCAGAGTTTTTTTACTTACTCTAGAGCTGGGCTTTCTTGTCAAATGGATTTGTGTTTATGACTATTACTTCTGAAATTTAAGAATTGTTCTCTGAAATTCTCTAAACTGAAGACATCTGTGGCTATATCTACCTAAAATTGAGTAGAATACACCCCTCTTCTGAAGACCTAAAATTTATCCTAACTTTAACATCATATTGTCAGGCAGTTTAGTTTAACTATCTGCAAAGTGGAAGTCAGACAAGTAACACAGTATGACCTTATCCTGCTGGAAAACTTTGCCAATAACAGCTATAGAAAGAAGCACTCTTGAAAAGTAATTTAATTTTTATGATAGGGAAGTGCCGGATTGATATGGATCTTTAGGAAATGAGACCTGCTTTCTGCAAGAAATCTTCAAGAAGTTATTCATGTCAATTTTTTTCCACCATGTTTTCTTCTGTCTCTAGTTAAAATTTTTAAGCTCCTATCTGGACATTTTGTTTTCACTGTGTACTTTCGTCAGGGTAGCTGCTGCTTCAGGAGCAGCAGGTTAGCAACTGGCAGGGACCCAGAAAGGAAAGCACTTCTGAAGAGACACAGCCCACTGCAATATGACTTTCTCAAGAATGCCGCTAAAGTCCTTAGTACTGCTGACTCATTCCCGGGATCATTAATCAAGACAGGAGAGCTGACTTTAGATATTTAGGTGGTGACTACCCATGTAGACTCATTTTAGCTCCTGAAGCAGCAGTAGAAATGAAGAATGCACTACAGAACAACAAATTGCATTACATTTTTACTTTTCAATGCCAGGGTAGTTGGTGACTTCAGGGCTTACATGGTTGTACTCAAGCCCAATATAAAACTTTAGGCAACCAGGATATGGTAGCGTCAAAAGCTAAGGTGCGCACAGACTACATGTACCTTTGAGGTTAGACAGGGACTGCAAGAACTCTTTGTCCCTGATATCCATCACAAGTGAGATTTGCCTTGAATCTTCATTAAATATCATGCCATAAGTTGCTAAGGAAGTCATTTGGCTGTGTTTGCTGGCATCAGTTTCTTTACCTACTTGTTCATTAAATAACGATTACCCTCCTCTCTATACTAAGTTATTTCATTTGCAAGTTGCTTGACTACATGGAGACTAATTTTAAAATTGCATTTAAAACAGAGACTAAAGCTTAAACTTATCGAAGCATTCCTCTCTCTACTGGTTCAATCACTTCTAAATTTTCCATTTCATTTCATTTCTTTCTCACTGCATTGTTCTGACTGAAAAGCAATCTTTCTATCAAGTTGTGTCCTCTGTTTAAATCCTAGTGTGAAAAACATTTTCATCAGGAAATCTCCCAGTGAACCCAGTTCTTCAGAGCAATATTCACATTTTTTCACTAACTGCTACTATTGGTTACACAGTTCTTTGCTTTGTGGTCAGCTCTCTAGCTTTGTCAGTCTAAAATATTCCCATATACATTCTGAGATTCAGTGTTAATTTACTGGTGCCGCCTTCTCCTTCTCCAGTATCAGATTTCTCTAGCATTGCGTCTACAAACAGCTTCTGACACACCTGACAACACTCTTCAACAACTTGTATGTCTTGTTATACAAATGCTTCCAATCACAAAAAAAATACTGACTCTTCTATTCACAGAAATACAGTTCTAGACTTTCTTTAGAGAAAATTTAGGTAATTGATCAGCCCAACAGAAATCAAAGCACCTGGCATATTACCACATTTGCAGCTATTTGTTTTCATGCTGACCACAGCTTTAGCTTCGTCCTTTGCAATCAGTGCATACCGTGAAAATAAATTTTTATTTGCATAACTGTATGGGTTATGGTGGCTTTTCATGTGAACCTCCTTGTTATTACGTAGATACATGTTTCTATGGATGAAGAACTTTCCTTTTTTTCTACTATTCACTATGTTCATTATGCACTGTGTTCCTGCCTAAAAATGTTATTAGTGTAGCTGGAAAAAGAAACAATACTTTTGGACTTAAATAGCCAATCAGGAAGTGCAAATAACAGGTAATGAATAATGAGTAGTCAAAGTAAACCATAGGTGAACAATTGAAGGTTGAAATGTGTTTAAATAAACTGTTGGCTGAACAATTACCAATGGCAAATTCTTTCTTTATCAAAATAAAAAATAATTCAATGGGTAAGTCATAGAAAGAACTAACTTTCTCAGATAAATTATTCACAGAAATACTTCAGCTATGAAATTTATTGTTGACAAATGCTTGATAATGCATATTGAAATAATCTGAACTACTCACACATTCTTGGATTCAAAATTAGCTGTAAGCATTCTGAAAAAAAAAAAACCCAAACTAAAAACCGGAAAATGAATGTAGTGCCACTTCAGATGGCTTAGTGAAACTGCTACTCAGTGCACAGCATAAGTAACAAATAAATACATAAATGAAACTGTTAGGATGCATAAAGAGTGACTAGGAAATGAATACTGAGAAGTTCATAACATCACTGTGCAAATCGCTTGTGAGATATCACTTGACATTTTTCATTCAGTTTCATCATCGTATCTCAGAAAATATATCACTGAAGGTGAAGGGTGGAGAAAGGATTGACAAAATATTATGCATAATACGTAATGGAAACACAGTGATTTCCACAGAAGGAGAGATTTAAAAGATTGGGTCTGTTCAGTTTAGTGAAGACATGACTGAAAGTGGGCATTTCAGGAACCTAGAAAAAACTCCTATGAACATAAAGAGCATGTAAATCAGATATTCAGCACCTACTGTCCTCATATTTCAAGAAGAAGAAGGAGAAGGAGTTCAATAAAACAAGATATAAGCTGAAGTTGATCGATAGAAATACTTTTTACATAGCTTATGGCTGAGGTACAGAGTCCACTGACACAAAATAATTGTCAGAATAAACTTAGCAGTGTTTATAAAAGGCAATTGACCTTTATATTGATATATGGACTAGATAAATATAGGAGGCATATAACCCTCATCCTTCAGCATATATACCAAGTTCCAGTTGAGAAGAAATAGTAAGACATTTCTCAAATGGACAAGTGATTCAATCTTTAGTGACCGTATCTCTTCTGTGCTCTTCCAGAAAGAGAAAGGATAAAGAATTCGACTACCACTCTTGCTTTGTCTACCTAGCTCTAGGAAAACATGCCAGAACCAAAACGTATAGATAAATACATGCAAGAAGGAAAAGATGGGCTCAGGAAGAGGTTGATTTCAATGAATCTCCTTCAAACTGATGGCAAGCTACACACTGATATATAGGACCTGGGAAAACCACATTTCTTTTAGCCAAAAAAATATTATGCCTACAACAAAACCCAGTATTATATAATTTGAATCTAGCAAATGGGTTCATCCATTTTTAGTCATCTCTATTATGCACAATTACAGAACAAAAGTGCAGGACAGGACTAGTTTGTCTTTGGCGACACAGCCTTTTATCTAAAGGCCAAAATACCATTAACATAAATAATACATAAACATTTTGATATCAAATGTTAGGTCACCTCCTTATAGCAGTTAATTAGTTGTCTTTCAGCAAGGGAATTCCTCATTCAATATTTCACAGGAGCCTTTTCAAATATGATCTAGGACATAGATTTCCATTGTATGAGAGAGATTGCCATAGTGTTAATTTGTCATACTGTTTAATGGAAGGAGCCTTTGCAAGGCATTGGACCCCAGGAACCTGCTCCAGTTTCTGGAAGCTGTTTCTGGATGCATGAAGTATTTGATCTCTCAGAGGGTGAGTTCAAATAGCATCCTAATTTGATGTGCAGTTAGCTAGCTCTATGCTAATAAGAAAGTACAATTTAGCATCAAGTCACGAAGTTTTCTGAGGGGGACAAATGTAACAGGAAAGAGCACATTTTCAAGTATGTCTTTCCCAGACAGTCCAGTTAATTACTGTCTTTAATAAGTAACCTCAGACTTCATACATTCTCCTTGAAAAGGCATGGGTGGGTTGCCTAACACTGGCAGTTATCTTTTCCAACTTCTTTCATTTGCATGTTTTTTCAAATTAGCTAGTGCTTTTTATATTAGCACTATGACAACCTTTCCACTATATCCATTACTTTGACAGCAAGAAAATTTTGATTTGACTTTGAAAGGCAATGACTTTCTTTTCTTCCTTTTTTTCCTTACAGTTACTTGTCTTCATTCCAGAATTTCTTCTAACATGCAAATATCTATTGCCAATGGTACAATCTCCAGATGATGGTTTAGCTGTAATTCACAGATGTCTAACAGATAGATTATTATATGTAATATGAAACTAATATGCATATATTTTGCTTTCATTTCACATATATCTCATATTTAGAAAAATTAAGTTATCTCAAGAAGGTGGCAGGGAAACCCCAAATTGCTAAGGCCCTGGCCTGGGACTTTCTGTCTGTCAGTTTGCAGGGCTCAGGTAGTGTTTCTTTGAGTGGACACACCTGGCGCTTCTTCCGAACTTGACCCAAGACCACTGATGTCTATGTGAATATTTCCATTTAATATAGCAAGCACTGACTGGGTCATGGTCCAGCTGGCTGAAGGAGTAATGCTTTAAAGACTGAGAGGTAGCACAACCCAAATTTTAGCTTGCTCTCTTACAGGGAAGTTACAGACCCTCTTCTTAGCTCTGTGACTGCTCCAGGGGGAACTGAGCCCACTTTCTCTAACTTTTCTTTAAAAGTTAAATTCTCATATTAAAACAGCAGTACTATAAACTGATAAGGCAGCTTTTCAAAATGCAGTCAGCATTAATGATCATCTCAAAATACCTGAAAATTGTGGAGTTTAATGCTTCCTAGTTAAATGCTGGCTTACATATCTATAAAAGGACTACTATCTAGGTCTTTATGGATACTGTCCTGTTGTATCATCTTTTTAATATAAACAAAAAATGGCAGAAATTAGCCTCAGTCATTTCCTCTAAACTACATCTGACAGACTGGGGAAAACAGACACGTATCCATTGGCATACAAAATGCAAATTCAGTTATAAATAAGAGTTTAGTTCTAAGATTTCTTTCCTTTTTTCAAAAATTGAAAGACACACAACACTGGCATTCAAATTCAAAATGAGCTCTCTAGCTTCAGAATGAATACAAGGCTTTTGTGTTTATATTTCTAACTGCAAAAACATTTTTTTCTTCTTTTTTTTTGGCTCCAGATAAGCAACACATTTGAGGTTAAATTGGAACAATTCTTCTTTTCTCCTCATTTTTCAGAATTGACAATAAACTGAAAAAATCAATGATTTACACGCTTCTCCTCCATGACCTAGCGTTCTGTGATTCATCACTCCTTTCTCAAGTTTCATTAACTTTTGTCTAAATTCTCATTCTCTTCTGGAGGTACATAGTTTATTCTCTGCTTCATCTTCCTTAAGGAAAGAAATGGTTTGCTCATTTATAGCATAACCAACAATTGTATTAAGTAGCCTTGCTGCATATATGCCTTGAGCAAATCTTTTGACAGCTAAATAAACATGAAGGCAGAAAATAAATGATTTAGAACGATCAAAAGTCTTATGATTTCTTCCTTCTCATTTAAAATAATTTCCACAAAAACTGATACTATGATTAGAAGTTCTGACTGTAGTAAAATCTGCAAATTTTGAATATAGTCATTATTTCATGTCTTACAAAAATGACAAAAAAGTTACTTGGCTACGCCTTTTAATACATCTAGTTGCATATATTTATTCCTCTTTGTAGTCCAGGAACACTTTTTTCATTCCAAACACTGTTCTGGTCAGTGATTTCCCTCTGCTATTTAGTGATTCTTAATAACTAATATTTTGAGATCACTATTATTATCAGTATAAGATATTCCAGTGTAAGGGACCAGAAATTCTGTGCATTTTGCAGTGACATTTCCCCTGAAATCCATCTGAGGATGAAAGAGAAGAAAGTAGAGTTTGACTCGTGTAGGTGTTGCTATTGTTTTCTTGCTGCCCAAAACAGGGATGCAAAATCACTACTCACAGTGAAATCACTGTTTCACGGTGAAGCAAAATATTATTTGCATTAATCCCTTTTGTTAAAAACTCTCTGCTGCTGCAGTTCTCTGTAGAGGCTGGAGGTTTTCATGAGCATGTTCTCAGCATCAGCTTTCCTGGAAAACGTTGTGACGTTACCTGGGGATGGGGGCAGGAGAGACGGAAGCTGGAGAGAGGAGTGTAATCAAACTTTTGTTCAGCTCTGTGCCTTTCCTCACCAGAATTCCTGCTCCTGCACAGCAGAGCTCCAAATGGGCCCACGTTTTTTCAAAGGGCTTTCTTGAGAGGAGAGGACAAAATACTAAGGAGGCAGTCACCTGGACATATTCAGTCACTTCATTTTGAAGGATGGTAAAGAAGAAAACTAAAATTCCATAAACAGCATCCATAGGGACATGGCACTAGGGGGGAAATTACTGTATCATAAAATCATTTCCCTAATAATTATAAGGGAGCAGATTCATGAATTGAGCAGATTCTGCAGAACATTAGTTCCACATGCCTCCATGCACCATCAGCCACTGGTTGCTTATTAGCAACCATTTGGTAACAAACAGTTTTAGTGGCACCTCATAAGCCAAAACTGTTGTGGGAAGAGAGCAAAGAGCTCAAGGGCATTGTCAAAGTCACACGCATCTCCACCAGCAGAGAATCTGTCAAATTCCCAGACCTACTCTGAAAGTGGATCACATACTGCATTTCAAAATAAAACGGCACTTTCTCCACTCCCTTCCACTCCCTAGAGTTGTGGCTGTCAATCTGGTCTGGTGAAAAAAATCACACCCAGCATCAAGTTACCCAAGGAGTCTGGAAACTGGCATATTTCCAGGGACGTGTTCAGTTTGGCATTATCACAACCATAACTATGATATTTGTTGCACATTCCCATGCACTAGTACCAAAAAAGTGCAACGAAATAGAAGCAGGTGTTAAATGTGTCTCTGCAGTATATGCCACAGGGATCTATCACCCTTGTAATACCTCAAATACAGTTCAATTTATGGATTAAAATCTTGAAGCTTTGCTCATTTGTGATGTCATACAGATGCTTGATGACCTGTAAAAGCAGTGCCAAGGTTTAAAGCTGCTTCTTTGGATAGGACTTTTTGTATTGGAAGATTTTCACACTACAGCTGATTCCAGAAAGTTGTTAAAGAAAAAGCCTTGTGAGAGGGTAAACATCATAATGAAACCAAGTCCTGTGACAAAAAAAAGCAAAATAGTCCAGATGGGTGAACTAAGTCTGAAGAATTTTGCTTGATTAAAACAAACTCCCAACTGCTCTTTTGGATGTTAATTCTTATTTGACCACATTACATGTGTCCAACATTGTCCTTTTTTTTTTATTACACAAAGTTTCCTTGTGTCCTCTATATAACATACAATATTATATATATATTATTTTGACCCATTCTTTTAGACCTCTGTTAAGCTCACTCAGTGATTTTGCCAGATGCGCTGTACAGACTAGTGTGCTCTACAGGCTAATTTCCCCATAGCACTCATATATCTTTCATGAACTTACATTATTAACTAGATTGTGAAATGTCTTCCGGACAGTCTTCTGGTGTAAAGTCTATGATCCTCTCTGGTCTTGTAAGCTAGGTCAGGTGTGAGAAATACTCTAACAGGGCTTCCTGAAGGGCCCTTGTCACCCATTCAGGTACTGTGGGAAGTTTTACTGATCATATAGTCGGTGGCAATCTTGTCCTTCTAAACCAGATGTCAAGAGGAGACAGCACAGCGACCATCTCTCACAGGAGACAAAGATATAAGTTAGGCGAGGTCATGAAAGACCTGGAAAAAAGTAACAATTTTGATGCAGATTCCTGGGCAAGTTCCCATACTTTGCAAAGCCATGCAGAATATTTGTGGTAGAGTGACAGCAGTTAATGTTTACCCCTTTAACAGTGAGATTTTTTGAGTGAGATGCCTTGAGACTCCTCATGTCAAAATCCTTTTCATCAGAGAAAAACACTGTAAAACTTGTGCACAATTTGCTGTTGCTCTGATTGATCATCATCAAAAAAGCTCTGTGCGTTACTAGGTTCAGTGCTCAGTGCGTTGAGATTGCTCACATGGATGAAGGCACTTTGAATTGCTCCTCTTTCCTTGCCTGGCTGAATGTTTTCCATATGCTGTGGGACATGGAGGAGGGAAAGGAAGAAAGGCAAGGGGGGTCAGAATAGCTTTTGGATTAACAAGCTTAGAAAAGGAATTTCCAGCTTTTTCCTTCTGATGCTGTTAAAAAGCCAAGATTCTGTTACAATTATACATTATTGTATAGCTTGGGAATAGATAATGCTCTCCAATTTTAGTTTAAAATGTTTATTTACTTGCTTTATATATCAATTAGTAACAGAATGGCATGTTTGTAAATCTGTTCTCCTGTATGGCATGCAGACCATGCTGTCCATTTTGAGGGTGGAGGTTTGCCTCTCCTACTTGCTGTTCTAATTTATAGCTAAGGAGCCAATCACATTTTTCTATAGCAGAAAGACAGACTGGATCCTCCAGTTCTTTCACAGTATGGACTTTTATGGGTGCTGATCCCAGTGGATATTGCAAATGAAGTCTGGTGTGGAATGCACATTGTGTTTTACGTGGTCATTCACTCTCCAGGAAGGATAGTGCCGCATGCGTAGTGTACTACCGCCATTCTGACCCAGCACCATTTTACACGTCACAAATACAGGGGGCTGTGTGGGTAAGAGGAAGGGAGCTCACTGTTAAGTATGTTATGCAAACAGGCCAGGACCCATGCGGCTCCCAAATACTGGGCTTTGTTGTGGGGCAAGGATTGAGCTCAGCACTGGCTTTGGTTCATAGGGGACCCCGTCATGTACCATGCAGCAGCACACATGCTGGCCCAAGTACTCCTCTACTAGCATGGCAAAAAGCATCTCCGAGAGAGTGAGGAAGGGATACAGAGAGATACAAGAGTACAGTTCATGCATCCACAAACTCACTTCCTTAATATGGACAATATCCCAACCACTTTCTGCCTCAGAAATTTGCCACCTACCACTGTAAGTCTTCTCCATGAAGTGTAACCAGATGTTCACAAGAAAGGGAATAAATCATTCTCAGAGTTGGATGCTATGCCACTTATAGCATCTGTAGTTACTGATGATAATGCCTCAGCTGGCCAGACTGATGTTTCTAAGATGTTTTTTCCCATTGAAAAACAGGCTGCTGCTGTGGCTGTGATAGATTAAGATTGTGGGAAGACATGAGGAGTAGCAATAATGCCCCTTCACTGACAGAGAAGCAGGTTAGAGGTCTGCAAGCTGAACTGGAAAATTTTCTTGTACAGCAGCAGCTATCCCAAAACTCCTGCACTGTTGTCCTTGCTGCAGCCACAGCTTTTTCCTGTCTATCTACAAACTTCCTCACTTGTGTCTGGCTGCCATCTGTCATTTACATTACAGGAAAGTTAACAGCACACTGTCTTAACTCTTTGCCTCTCAGCAATATTCAAGAGCCATTCAGAAATGGTTACTAATGCTATCCCAGGTCTAACTGCATCGTTTGTTCTGTGTGTACAACTACATCTATGGTTTATTATCTTCTGCTTCTTCATCCATGCTTGTCTTTCATTGCAGCTGCTGTTGGGACTTAGGATGGCAGGATATACTGCATGTCTGTGTATGGTCTGCCATTTCCAGGTCCCATCCCACCTCAGTGCCCTGCAGTTTAATGTTAACCTGGCAGACAAACTTCCTTTATCTATAGAGATATTCTTACTTGCTAATCCAGTTGATTGATGGGAAAGTAAAATAACCTCATAAAGGACTTATGGGCCACTGCACAGGCATAATGTGGGGGTTAACAACAGAGGAGTTGATATTGCTGCATGGAAAATCACCTCATCTACAAAGTCCGTTGCACATTCCTGAGAAGCACAGATTGAAGTGCAGTGGCTCAGTTCCTCTTTCTCTGTTAATTTCTCGCAGTTCATGCCACAAAGGGCACTCAGGGACATGTTGGAGGGTATGGGATTATGATGATCATCTTGGACCTCTGTGAAGGCAAGGTACCATATAACTGCAAAATCCTACGGTTTAGCATAGACTTACTCAATTCCTGCTAGGACACTTGACAGAATAAGAATTGCACATGGCATTCAGAGCAGCATTGATCACAGCTTTTCTGCATCTCTCTGTCTAGAGGCATCAGTCACTTCAACAAGGCAACATCATCCAAAGCCTGCGGTTCCCACTGCACAGCAGTGTTGTGCACTGAGTGGCGACTCCCCAAGCTCTGTTACTGCAGTCCATGACATGATCACAGCCAGTTACCCCTCATCACTGCCTCTGCTATCCATTTGAAGTATTATACTTGTAATCCCTTTTAACTAATAAGGGATGACAGGCCAATTGCCAGCCCATTATGGGCACCCTGAGCAAGTTACAAGGGCACAAGGCTGAAATCCAAATGGCTTTAACCACTCATAAATCACACTGATTCACTGCCTCAAGTAGCTTACAGTTAGATGGGGATGGAGACTGCAGATAAAAATAAGGAAACCAATCAAATATGAACACTTACTGCCCATTATAACGATGGGTTTCACCACAGCCGTGGATGACAGCTCAGCAGAAAGCTGCCTTTGTGTTGCTTCCCACAGCGCAGAAGCTAAAGCAGCTGCAGGAGGTGAGAGTCATTCAGATTGTCTCACCTCTGCTGTGGTGTTTGCCTACCTCTTTCAGGGGCTACAGGATTTATACTCACCTGGAATTGTTGCAAAAAAATCCAGTTCCACAACTACATCCTACCCCTGTCATGCTGAATCACCTGTTATTTAACCTGGCACTCGTAAGAAAGGAAGGGGTGATTTTATGCTCTACACATGAAGGGAAATGTTTTGGAAATGTTACTGGTATTTTCTTAAAAGACACTTTTGCACATCTTGTTTACTGAAATGTAGGGGTATGGTAAAAGCGACATCCCAGCTGTACAGGAGCTCCAGCTGAACTCTGATAAACTGTGACTATCCAAAAGAACAGTTGTTTACCACACATGAGCTTTTCAGCAGCTGGAATGAGAAAAAGAGCAATCATCCTAAAACAGACGATATTAAGGAAGAAGGGAGTGATTTGTATTAAGGTTGAAAAAAGCATGTTCGTTATTACAGCAGACTGCACAACAAAATTATTATTAGGACACAGAGAATTCAGGTATCATTTTCACTTTCCTTGAAATATTTCTGCAGATCTCTTTTTGCACAAACAAATGTTAAAGAAGGATGTTTCATTCATGGGGATACAGCCCACAAGCTCAGATTAATGCAGTCGTGTGCAAAGAGGTGCCTGTATGTGAAGCCAAATACATTAGTGTCACAAGTGCTTTCCTGAAAAGGTAAAATGCAATTCTGAATGCTTAGCATGAGAAACTTTAAAGGAGGCTGATTGTCAGCCCCTTCTGAAAAATTGCAAGCTATTTTTAAAGTGAGTTCAGGCTATCTGCCCCAGAAATAGAGGCACCTGAAATCACTCCTGATTCCTTCGGCATTAAGTCCCTGAATATATTAAATGCATATTTTGTTTGGCAGTAATGTTGGTGGGGATTAAGAAAATTATTAAGAAGAGGGTTGGAAAAACCACTTTTTAATATAATGACAACAAAAATTTACATAATCAGTAGAAAGAAGAATAAGAAACTGTTTTCAGGCTTTAACAAGGCAGCAAGACACCTCGTGTTTTGTATGATGACATAGCAGCACCACAAAATGTTCTCACTCTAATTAAGAGCTCCTCAATTTGCAAGGCTTAAGGCTTGAATGTCAACCAAAGTTCATGGAAAACTAGGGATATAATATTTTCGGATGCCAAACATGGGTTTGCGTTGGTGAAGTTTTCGTGGCACAAGAGGCGCCTCTTCACACCTCACAGTGACGAGCACTGGCCCAGGCTCTAACTGTGACAGGGTCTGACCAAGAGCTCTCTGCTGGCCACAGGCGACTCGGGAAGACCTCAATCCTTGAACCCTCTAGAGTTAAGAGAGCCTTGGTGTTGTCGTTGTCTTAAGGTACCCAGGCTAATTTTGTGTCTTACAGACTCTCCAAACACCCCTGTGTTAGGGCTGTTTGACTGCCTTCCCAGCTCCCGCAGGTGGGACGCACCAGCCTTGGCAGTCCGGAGCAGCACCCCGGTGAGAGCGTGCGTGCTCCGAGCTGCAGTTTCAGCCCTCCCAGGCTGAAGTGCATGGCTGATCAGTGCAAACATCGTAACAGAACTATGGGTCGTTTTTGCAGAGATTTTCTGAGAAAGCTCTTTCCTAGACTCAAGTACTCGGAGTTAGTGTAAACCCACCAGTTTCCTAGGTGCAATCAGTAGCTTTTATTTCTACATAGCTGTTCCATGGGAGGTACACCAGTGATGTATTATTTGGAGTCTGGAAAAGACAGCTTTCCTATCTTATCAGCCTCTTAGCACAATCTCATGCTAATGAAGTTACTCAATAGGGCAAACAGCTTGTGTGATCCCTTTTATCACTCCCCCATCCTGCTAGATGAATCCTCCATCTCTTCCCACCAGCCATAGTAGTGAATTGACCTTAGGTCTGACAGCCTTGTTCTCACTCACCTGGGTATTCACCCGGGATCCCCTGGGTCCAGGGCACAAGTATGTACCCCTTGCACCCACTGCTTTCCATTCTGGTTCAGATCCTGGTTGCATTTAGATTGCTCTTTGACAAAAGCCAACTTGCAGCTAGAGTGCTTCTATTTAAGTATATAGCACTTAAATAAATTATCCTGTACCCCTAGTGCTGACCCTTTTGTAAATTTTCATTTAAAGTACAATATAAAAACTAGTGGTAAAGCAAAACCCAGCAATATGGTTGAAATGGAGTTTGAAGATATATCTTGACATGTGTGCTGAGATCATCAGTTTCCCATAAAATTGCACCATATTTCATCTTCTTGCTATCTCCTCTGAAGGTTTTGCGCAATTCATGACAGAAGCATTTGAAAGTGGGGTGGATTTGCCTTTTTTAGAATAAATACTTTGCTGTTATTGTCACAGTCTACTTCTTCCCCACTTTGTTACTATTTTTTCACCAACCCTTGTGTTTGAGAAGCAAAATGACTTGTCTGTAGAGGCAGACAACATTTTCAGGAAAATGTGTTTTGTTTTCCAGTTTGTTTAACTGAGCTTGTAATTTTTTAACTGAATAAGTTAAAGTGAAATAAGACTTCACATGTACAAAGAGCATCCTTATATAAGCATGCAACAAAGAAATAGAAATTATCAATTACCGCTATAAAAACATGTTTTGTGTACAGAAATTTCAGAAAGTTAAAAAATCCATTTCAAGGCTAAAATTTGATGCTCATAAGCTTTTCAAGAAACACAGAACATAAAACCAGAAGAAATAGACTCAAAGTATTGAGCCTATATAAATATTGTGAAATTTACAACATATTTCAGTATTTTCCATGGAAAGTTCAAGTATCCAAACTAAAATGTTTTCCTTATTCTGGCCATCTTTATATGTAAATATTTTACAAATAATTTCTCTATAGAAATATCTACATCATTAGTGCACTAACGATAATTAGTTTTTGAAGATTCAGTGATTTCTGTAGAGGGAAAATGGGAGAAACATTTTCATATGATACAGGAAATGTCTTAAGCTCTGCAGAAAATCTTGATTTTAGGATTACAGCCTTTAAAGTGAACAGCGAATCATATATGGAAGAATAACATCAGCATTAATCTACCTAGGATAGCAATTGAAAGCTAGCTCAGAGCTGAGAGCAGAACTAAAACACAGCCCTCTGCAGCAGCAGCCTGCATTGAACACTGGCCTTTGAGCCATGTTATCCAGCCTATACAGCAATTAGCGGCTGCAGCCAGTCACCCAGCACCTGCATCACACTCCTCTTTTCACCGGCTGCTGAGTTTTCTTCTGTGCGGTAATTGCTTGTGCTGATGCCAGAGTTCACCACCATCTGTGGAAGATAATTTCGCCAGAGTTCAGTGTTCACTTGTTATTTCTCCGTTGGCACTTCATGAGCCCATGGTGTTCATACTGTATCTAACTCAGATCTTGAGAAAGTTTGCAATCCTCCTTCTAGTCCATTTTTGCTTTGATGATCACAGGAATGCATTCCCTAGGCCTTCCTGCCTGGTGTGTCCCTGCTCACAGTGTGATGCCCCGTAGGTCAGTGGTGGCCCAACATGTTCCTTGGACAGAGGCACTGGAGCTGTTTCTGCTACTTTCTCCACTGTGCCCTGACCAGACACCTCTCTGCCTTCTTTCTCTCTACACACAGCTGTAACCTGTCCTACAGATTGAGAGCCTTTAAACAGAGACCTATTGTCTGGATAATTAAAAAAAGAAAAGAAAGAAAGAAAAAAAAAAAGTAAGAGAGAAATGTGACCTAGGCGCAGAGGCCAAAAGGGTGAGTTTCAAAGGGAGATGACAGCCAGATGCTAGTTGAATTGTTGCATTTTGTACGCTTCTTGCCTTTTGTTTCCAGGCAAAATACCTTTGAGGGAGTGGATTATTGAAAGCCTTGGGTGCAGTGGGTTTTTTGCTTGCTTCATGCAGTAAAGCAGACCATTAGTTTACTGAATTTCCACCATTCTGCTCAATAGTCAACAGGCTGTATTTGTTATCTACATACTTTTCTTAACATCTCTGTGACAGTAACTTAGAACTTGATGGAAGCAGTGCTAACTCATCTGCAAGCACCGCAAAAAATAGCTCATTTCACAAATTATGATGTGAAGTCAAAGGATGGTTATGGTACGATTCTGAATCACTCAGTAACATTGAATTCTATCCTTCATAGGCATTTCTCACATATTTCTGTGGGGTTGCCTGTCTGTTAGAAAGTCCCCCATTCTGCAGAAAAGTTTTGGATTAATATGGCTGCTGTTTCAGATGATTGAACCAGAAAAGATGTTCATTCAGGTTTATGTTTATACATTTTTAGTTCAGTACCCTCCTACCCCCGATATAAAAGTAATTCAAGCTGAAATTTAAAAATATGTTCTCTTCATATAATAATAATAATAATAATAATAATCATCATCATCATCATCATCATCATCATCATCATCATCTCTTGGGAGTCAGTAAGCAGCAAGTGACTTGGGATTCAGCAGACTGTTACATGAAGTACCTCCTGTACATGTTGGAGCATCTGCAGCTTCTTTCTTGATTTCTTAGTGCAATCCCAGGGGTGAGATTTAGATCCAGAGCGTGGAATCCTACATTGGCATGGCTGTCATAGGAAGCCTGGACCCAAATCTGTGAAAGGACTACCTTTATTTGTCTTCTCAGAGTGAAGGTTTGGCTATGCAGGTAAAGAGCTCCAACCCAAAGGCTGTGTCCCAGGCTCTGTTGCTCAGAGTGGCCCACATCCACACTTTCACAGATAGCTCTTATCTGGAGCTGACTGTCTGTATTTATTCAGCATAGTACCTGGCCTTGGGCTTGCCTTCATCCTATGCAGAAGTCCTGTAGCCCTGAGATATCATCATTATTTTTCATGACTTTTGAAGGCGAAAATGCCTGAAGTAACTTCAGGGTCATGCTGCAACCTGCCAGAGTGGTGCTTCATAGTGTGACACCAAGGCTACACGCTGCACAAGTATGGGCGTGGTAGAAAGGGTATATAAGGATACTTAATGGTGCAACAACTGTTGGGATAGTGTCAGAGGACTAGGTAGGATAAACAGAGTTAGATGTTATGTGGATTTATCCCCATTGAGCTTTGGGAGCAGGTCCTGGAGGAAATAATCTCTTGGATTTCACCATAGAGAAATTGGTTCACTCCAAAAAGGTCCTGAGAACAGACTAATACACAGGTAGCAAGCATGAATGACAAGGGAAGCAGGATGTGAAGTGAACTGGGGATCTAAGCTATCAAACACTGTAGACACAGTGCCCTGATAGGAATAAAGACCAAGCAGCAGCTAAAAGAGAGACAATTTTGAGGGGATGACATGGATTACAGACTTGTGGTAGATCTATAATCTACATCTATTCCTGAATAGAATGTATTTGAAAGCTTGATGGAACAAGATCACACTCTCCAGATTCATAGACAGAGAAAATGCACTGTACAGAACAGCCAGCTATCACAGGGATAAATTTAGACAGGCTGATAAGACACTGCCTTACTTTGATGAAAGTCCTCATCACAAAATTGTGCTTTCAATGACTCAGTAAATCCAGCCATTGTTCTTTTCCTCTTATATACATTAACCACACAAAAATAAAGCAATTCAGAACAGCCTGTGTCCATGTTGTGTTAACAAGAAGAATCTCAACAAGCATTCTGTTCCCACAGTGTGATGTAAATGATATGGCTTGCTACTGAGCATTTTAAAAACAGGTTGCAAAATAATGGAGTCACCCTGCCCAGAATTTGCTAATGATCCAACCTAAGCCGCAGTGTTATATGTTAGGAATGGTAAGGCAATTCACTTAGATTAATTAAATAAGTAGAAAAGAAGAATCAGAAGGAATAACATGGTAATAAGTCCATGGCAATATAGTTGTGCTTGACAAGGAATATTGATTACTGGGGTGTTTCATATTTGTTATGCGCTAATGCACTGAGCACACATAGAAAAGTGACAGCTCTGAAGTAATTACATAGGAATTGTCAGTACATTTATTTGTGTTTGGATTATTTCACTGCACTGGTGTTTCTATAAATTATAGCATGCCTTAGATGTACACAGAAGTTAAATCATTTATCCTCCAACTAATCATTAAAACAAGAGCAAAAAGAACATTTACCAAGAATTTGGACAAAGGCCTTACTAAAAATTTGCAATGCTATAAGTAGATTTGTTGCTGATTTTTTAAGTGAATTGAAGCTAGATTTAATTGTTCTCCAGTTGCAAGGGTGAAGAGAATACAACTGCAACTTTCTCCAGTGCCCACATTTCTGAGATGTAAGCACTCAAAACTAGACTGAAATAAGCTCAATTATTTTCCATAGGCCATTAGATAGTCAACTGATACTTGTAACTTGCATTCATGAAGTTAATTATGCTGTCTGAGATTGAAACAGGTGACCTATAAGGGAAATATTCATGAGATCTATCAGGTACCTGAGTTAAGACCACTTGATTTATCTAGTCACCAGTCACAGTCCAGAGCACACATTTTATTCAAATAGTATTATGAGCTAGTAAGAGACACGGCTGAAGCACTTGCCTGTTGGAAGAGTGCTAATACACTATTCGAAATTTATGAGTATCCTTAGAGCTAAAACAATCTACTCAGATAATAATTAAGTATCAGGTCAATGCCTTTTTAGAGAAGGAATAGAGAGCTCTGTAAAAGTTGGAGTCTTTTTGGTTCACTGTCTGGAGAGAGAAAAAAAGAAAAAGAAAAGGGAAAGGGAAAAAGGAATAAGCCAGGGTTTACATGAGCCAGCAACATGCCCTTGCAGCAAAGAAGGCTACTGTTATCCTGGGCTACATTAGGAGGAGTATTGCCAGCAGGTCGAGGGAGGTGATCCTTCCCCTTTACTCAGCACTAGTGAGGCCACACCTGGTGCTCTGTGTCCAGTCCTGGGCTCCCCAGTACAAGAAAGATATGGACATACTGGTGAGAGTCCAGCAAAGGGCCACAAAGATGATTAAGGGACTGAAGCATCTCTCCTATGAGGAAAGTCTGAGTGAGCTGGGACTGAGTAGAGAGAAGAGAAGGTTCAGAGAGATCTTACCAATGTATATAAACACCTGAAGGGAGAGTGCAAGGAAGATGGGGCCAGGCTCTTTTCAGTGGTACCAAGTGACAGGACTAGATGCAGTGGGCACAAACTGAAACACAGGAGGATCCCTCTGAACATCAGGAAACACTTTTTTACTGTGAGGGTGACTGAGCACTGGCACAGGTTGCCCAGAGAGGTTGTGGAGTGTCCATCCTTGGAGATATTAAAATGCGATCTGGACATGGTCCTTGGCAACCTGCTCTAGGTGGCCCCTGCTTGCACAGCGGGGGTTGGAGAAGATGACCTCCAGGTGTCCCTTCCAACCTCAACCATTCTGTGCTTCTGTGAAGGGAAAGGGAAAAGGAATGGGAACGGGAACAGGAACGGGAATGGGAAAGGGAAAGGGAAAGGGAAAGGGAAAGGGAAAGGGAAAGGGAAAGGGAAAGGGAAGGGGAGAGAAAGAGGCAGAGGCAGAGGCAGAGGCAGAGGGAGAAGGAGAAGGAGAGGGAGAGGGAGAGGGAGAGGGAGAGGGAGAGGGAGAGGGAGAGGGAGAGGGAAAGGATGAGAAAAAGTTTCCTAATACCAGCAGTCTGAAACATAGATATTTGTTTCCCACTAAAACAAAAAACCAAAATATATCAGGTTGAACTATGTAACTTTGGGTTTGCCTTTTTAGTTAGCTCACAATGCATTTTTGTAATATTTTGAGGTTCTATCAGAATTATAAACTCTTAATTTTGATAAATGACCTTTTTTTCCCCCAAACAAAATTTCTGGACTGTTTAGTTAATGCTCTTGAGGTCGTTTATGTTGCTATGCTGTTCTTTATAAACTGCTCCATTAATAAAAGTATAACTATATTGTCCATGTCAATGACTTGGGCTTCTGTAATACATCTCTGATACTTAACCTTTTTCAACTGAACAATAGAAGAGTCTAGAGTGGAAGAGATGTTAAGTATGATGTCTATGATTTATTACTTTAAAAAGAAGTTTCTCAGTGACACATAAGCTGCCAAATCTAGATATGTAACCTATGCTACATTTTGTGTGATTCTATTTAACTTTTTTTTTAAACTCAAGTTAGGGAAGAGATTCCCACCAAACCCTCCTCAACAAATTTAAAACCAGGAGTCAAGACGCTGTTTTCAAACACTAAACCTTACAGACGTTAGATGTTTACTTTATATAGTGAGAATCTTAAACTGTTACAAACTGCATGTATGAGAAAGCTGTAGCAGTGTGGCAGAAGCAGCGTTGCAGAAAATCTATATGTCACAGCTCACTCGGAAAGTAAAAGGACAGTGTTCTCTTCACAATCTGATCTTGCTGACATTAGCTGAGAAAGATATTTCAGAGTTAAGCTGGCACACATGCTAAAAAACATTAGTTCATAATAAAAATCCCATGGTTGTTTCTGAATCTAAGGTAGCATTTTAATTCAGCAACAGATAAATCTTCAAATGGAGCTAGATTTTCAATTTGCTTCAAGGCTGAGGAGTTTACACAATTATGCAAACTCTCTCTAGGTCTCTGCCATTTGCAAAATGAGGCTTAAATGTTACATGCAACTATCAGTGCTCATCTTCCATGACAGCCAATGTATATTTTATATGTTGAACTGGAGGCATATCTGGATTTCTTGATTAGAGAGTATTTGAAGTGAGGTTTCTAGTGCTTTTCTGTTCTGGATAGACCTAGCAGCACTGATTGAACAGTGTTTCATCATGTTTTGGCCTCTCTGACAAAAAATGCAGGAGAAAATGAGGTATTAAAAGACAGGTAAACTTCAGTGAACATTAGGGAATGGAGATCATCAATTCCAGCTTTGGACAATGGTCCAGACAGATTTGTAGTTCATTCATTTCCAGCTGATTTTGTACCTGATCCAGTTCACAGTAATTCAAGTGAGCAAATTTTAAGACACACGTTGCCAGACAGTTATGTATAACTTCACCTTTCCTCCCTACTTCCAATATCAGTGATTCCACTGGGAGCACCACAGTGAATTATGGACCAAAAAGAAGATTTTATATTTACTTCTAAATGCCGATAACGAATCAGATAGCATGATCCAGTGCAATGAAGGGAGGCAATTATTTTTTGAAAGGATGAGAAAAGGCTCAGATTTGGGCTTTGCTATTTATGAAATACTTTTAATAAGTTCTTTCCCCGATGGCCACCACTCCTCATGTCATTCTCAGTGATCCCTGGGGTATATTTCTGTAACAGTCAATTCTCTCTAAAGGTCATTTTTTTTCTCTACTGAGTGAATTTGATAGTCAATTTTGAGAACACTTTAACTCCCCATTAACTATTGCTAATTTACAAGAGAACTCCTGTGGAAAACAAACAAACAAACAAGCGCATAATTTAATGCAACATCAGTTTGGCATACCAAACAAAGCCATTAGGAACAGCACAACTATTTGGAATAGCAAATGCAGGTGATTTGGGAGTAGGGGCAATCAAGCCATCGCCAGAGATATGTCATTCTCTAAGAGAGCTAGCATTATTTCCTTCATTTATTAATCTTCCTGTGGGGTTCAGAAACTTATTGTGAAAAAACTCACACACAAAGACAAATTTAAAACCAAAGTTCATGTTTAAGAATTTTGATGTGCAGTAAATAAAAAGACATAGTTCATCCTTTTTCTCAACTCATCCATAGGGACTGGATTTGAGAGTCTAATGCCTTTCATGTAAAGGAATTACACATAGCAAAGCTAGCCAAACTCCTCTAAGTGTCCTTTTCCACACTTAAAAAATTGCTCCCACTCTGCATTACATGCCAGATCTTTCTGCTGCAAACAGTCTATGAGGACTGGTGAATAAGAAGTTTGTCTTAAATCCGTTTTCACCCCTGAGATCCACCTCCAGTCTGCAGACCTCTTTATTGTGGCCAGCAGTGGTAATGCAAATCTCACTAGTCATAAAAAGTTTTCTTTTCCCTTCTGTTTTTTTGAAAAAAAAAAAAAAAAAAAAAAAAAGGCAGTAGCATGGAGAATTCTGAAAGCCTGTTATATATGTACACTTTGTAATTAATGGTCATTTGTTCTATGGAAAATAGAAATATTTCTTCTATGACATCATACCTTTAAATGTTGCATTTAACATAAAACCCAAATGACTGATTAACACCTCATAGTGTGAGACCTCATTGTACAAACAAGGATGACTTTAATTCAATGAGCTTATACTCTAAGTAAAATACTGTGGTTATAAAATTTGCATAACTATTTATAACCATATAATTTCTAGTGTCTCTGAAAAAATTAATCAAGCTTTATAGCTAAGGCTGTGCAAGAAACAAAAAGACCAACATGCTGCACACTGCTCAGGTGGACCAGTATTGGCTGGCAGCTGGTAGGGTACATTTCACGCTCCAGGGAGTACCTGCCACACAAAAAGATGAAGGCAACAAGGGATGGGATATGTTATCTAAAAGTATAGGATCTGATAGTTATGGAGCAGAGGACTGAAAAGGCAGGGAAGGAGTTTCAGTGCAATGTATGGAGGCAATATAAAAAAATATTGCCAGCTTGGAGGATTTAATCACCTGGCATAGTCAAAGATGTTTAAAAGACATCACCCTGCCAACAGGACCTAGTGAAGCCAAGAAAGGAGGAGGAGAACTAAAGCTCTCCTTTAGGACAGGTTTTTTTTTCAGTTTACTGGCAGAAACAAACCTGTCAAATTACATTATTTCAAGTCAACCTCAAATGTATCTGACAACCCCAAGCAAAATATTTATTGTGCCTTTTTTTTTTTTTTGAGGGTGTGGCTGGGTGGTTTTTTTTCTGGTTGAATGTCCTTTTTATTATTTTTACCTACACTTTGAAAGAATCATTAGTTTGAAATGAAAACTCAGTACATTTCCTTCTAAGTTTTTAACAGAAGGAAAGATTTTGCTTTTGTTCAAATGTTCTTTCTACCTAAAGCTACTTGATAAATTTTTTATGCTATTTGAATTAATAATAATTTCTGTTGACCCATTTCTGTGGGGTAAGCAATTCCTACATCACCATCTCACCAGCTGAACAGTACCCGGCAGAACCAAACAACAGGTTTTCAGCTCGGAAAGACAAAAGCCAGTTCTTCCTGTGTTTGCTTTGAACCACTCCTGCAGTAGGACGAAACTAGTCAGACTCCTTGATCATCCTTTCTGTGCAAATATGTCTCCCTGGGGAGCAGGGCTGAGGTATTGCCAAAGCCACTTCTGTCTTCTTTGTCAGATCAGCTCCCAAGGGTCACGAGTTGACAGGAATGAGTTGAAGGACACTTTAAGCTGTCCTGAACAATACCTATCCACAGAAAAAAAAAAGCATAAAAGTGGTTGAAATTCGTCTTTGTTCTTAGTCTTTAGTGCCATGTTGGGCACAAATGGGCCAAACTACAAAGTCCAGACATCAGTCGTCTGCCAGACAAATCCCTCTGCCCGCACACTGCTTTTCTCAAGGGATCACGTGTTGCATCTGTTGTACCTGGAATGCAGTCCTTTGGTTTTGATATGACATTTGTTTCCACAGCAACCAACTGGGAAATAACTATAGGTAATACAAACTACAGAGGCAGGATTGCTTCTAAATGAAATGTTTTTTAAAATTTTCCCCAAGGCTGTCAGCAAACTCTAATCATTTTAATGTTCTTGATTTCCTAAGTGGAGAAGTGACAAACAATTCCAACCTGCAAATCAAAATACAGAAGAGAATGAAAAATAAATTGAATTCCATCTATATAGACATGCACCAAACTGTCAGATACAAGGCAGAATTCAAAGCCTCCAATAAGCTTCAGTTGCTTATTTCCCAGGTATTATGCTATTAAAGGTTATCCTATCACCTGAGGAGGTACTTTCATATTGAAAATACAAATAAAACCATCATGGTTCACCCTAGGATATGGAATTTCCAGAGCAAAGAGACTACTTGCAGTAACAATAACCAGGATGGCATTTATTCTCGAGTATATTGGCAAAGCCTCATACTTCAGTCACGAGGATACTTCAGGAAATTACTTATTGCCTATTTACTTATTACAGTAACATCCTAAGCATTCCCACAGATTGGAAGAATCAATTACTTGAGCTATTTAAGGCCAAAAGTTACATGTAGAGATCTTCTTATCTGCCTTCCACATAATACAATTCATATTACATCAGCCAATCATGTAAGTACGACAGCTTGCATTTAAAGACAAGTTTCACTGCTAGGGACATAGGTGCTGTTTGACAGTAATACACGGCTCCAAATACAGCTGGAGCCTACCACAGCCAGGAACAGCACCCACCTCTGCTAACGATGACACCTGACACAAACAAGTCTGTGCACTCCTGAACTTCAGATTTTTTCCCTCTTGGAGGAGGAAAAAAGAAAATGTCCAAAGAGCATCTAAGCCTCCCTTTGGGAAAATTCTCAAGTCTACATTTAAATTTATCCTTTCTGGGGACAGCATTCATTTAAATTCTGTCTTAGGGATATTTTCTTGGCCGGGAGCCTTAGGTATTTCATGTGACGAAAAATCTTTAATGTAAACTTTTCCAACAGTTCATTGTTCACAATATAAACTCACTGTATTGTTAGATGCTGTGCAAACAGACACAGTCCCTGCCAGAAAGAGCGCTTTGATATAAAATAAACAATAGTAAAGGAAAGAAAGGTGGATAAAGGTCATTGCATTAACACTTGTTTGTTTATTTTGGCTATTTCAGTTAAGCAATTCCACAGAACTTCATTAAAACACTGAGAAATGTAAAAAAACCCAACCTGGAATACCATTTGCATTCTAGCCATTAACACTGGTGATTTCTGAGATATAGCAGGTTTTGACGAGGGATGTGGAAGCAGGGAGGATAATGGTGTATCATTGTGACATTTTATTATTCTGTCCATTTCCCAGTTGAATAAACTTCACAAAAAAAAAAAAGCCTCAGAAGCTCCCTATGAAGTAGGGGAGCACCGTTATTCCAATTTTATGATGGGAAAATGAGACACAGTAGGTTAAAGGGAACAATACGGAGACTGAAGTCATACTAAAACAATGTGGCTCAGGTTCAGAATGAAGCCCACCTAGGCCCTGCTCCTTTCTTTTAATAGCATTACTGTGCTTGCTTTCTAAAAAGCCCTGAATATATTACAGAAATTGCCTTTCTTCTGACACTGCATGATTTGCCACAACATGCTGAATGCAAACAGGTATGATTCCAGGGAACCGAATCTATAGCCATATCATTCAGAGCACAGGGATAGGAATGCTTGATTAATATGGGCTACGAAGTATTTCCCTTGTGTGGTCTATGCATTTGCCTCACAATACTTAATTCCTTTGCACAGATTAAATATGTGCAGAAAAACAGGTGAGTGAGGCTTTTAACTTTTCTGCTCTTCACCAGCTGTTCTGTTCCACTGAGTTTTCACTTACTGCATTTCCAGATTGACTACGAAAATGTGGGAGGTGCTGAAAAACACTGAACCACCTGAAAAAAAAATAGGAAACAACTGAGAGACCGGCAGAGCTCACAGAAGGCACTCTCTCTGCTTTGTAAGTTTGATTTGAATTATTATCACCCCAGAACTCTTAGTCAATGCCAGAATACAAAATTAGGACTATGGCTAATACAAAAAGCAGCCAGAGGGCAATGATCCATATTTTTCTTAGGATTTTGTACTCAGCAAGGTTACAAAGGGGGTGTTCAGAAATAAAATGCTTTATCTTCCTCTTTGGGTTATTAAAAGGACAGGGTCATTGTGATAATAATAAGAAGTGGACTTGTGAGACTTTAGGAGAAGCATTTTACATTGTAGAAGCATGCTGAACAGCTTTAAGACTGAAAATTGTGACAGAGATGAATGTCAGTTTGGCAAAAAAGGGATGGATCTGATGAATACTCTGAAGTCACCCTCACCATTCTTAAGGCAAGAGACTTACAAAAAAACCCCAACACCAACAACTTTTTTTTCTTTTTTTTTTTTTTTAATAAAAGAAGGTTTATTTGTCTCTTGGGCAAAAAATCTAAGGTTTATTAGTTCTGGTTTGACTCATAAGGGCTAGACATTTCTTTCCTGTTCTAAAAAGGAGAATAAAGAGAAAGAAAGTAGTTTGAGCTTCATTTGTGATGTGACTACAAGGAGCAAATCCTCAGCTCATCCACTTGTTTGGGAGATGGACTAAGGAAAATTTACCCTTAGGGAACCCTGCTCCAAGATGTCGAGATTCACAGTTTCACCAGTAGAGCTGACCATTACTAGCTTTCTCTAGAGTCAGATGACCTGCACCAGTTGGCCTTCCATGCACAGTCAACTGACCTTACTTGCCTCCCTACCCTGTCCAAATAGTTAGTTCGACTGCTTGAATTTTCTCTCCTTCTGGCTCAAATTTTACTGAAATACTATTGTAAATTCCTTTTGTCTAGCACTTCACATAGTGTATAAGAGCCCTGAAAGATGGAAAATTAGTTAATAGTACTATTCTAGTGAACCTCTTACAAAGCTATGTTTGTAGTAGTGTGCAAATGCCTCATTGTGGGAGGTCTTGTATATAAGCAAGCACAACACCACAAAGCCATTTTCATTTACTCCCTGTCCCACTTCAGCAAATTCTGCAGACTAAATAAGAATAAAAGTAGAAGAGGAAAGGAAAACACAGAAGCAATTTCTTGGGACAACTTAATACTATCTGCCTGGAGCAGAACCATAGTGTACATCATGCCCTGTCTGCTCAGACACAGTACAATACAAGGCGGGTGAAGTTCATTACATTGTTACTCTGGAGCTGTGTGCTACCAAGGTACACGTACTAATTGAAGCTAGAGCCCTGGCTGGTATTCCCAAACAGCACAGTGAGTGTGCATCTTTCGTTCGCCCTCCAGCTTCAGCTCTGATCAATGTATTTCACGGCTTACTGTAAACCCCATCTACTATATAACTCAAATGCTTACTGGATGTATGTATGCAACATAAACTACCTCACTCTCAACTTTTTCCAGATTCCAGGGACATGTGAACACTTCCTTTCTCTAGTTGGAGGAAACCTGCTTGCTGCATTTATCACTTTAAAATATGTTTCTATTAAGTTAGGAGAGCTTTGTCAGGAAGGGGGAGCTGATACCACATGCAGTCTTTAAACTGGCCAGCAAGGAATTTAACACATTCTTGAAGCTTCAGACACAGCAGAGTCTGTGCATAGCCTAATAACTATATCTCATTTCTTTCATCTTTGGGGCAGTAAAGCACAACAGGGGCCTTTCTCAAATGGGAACTTTCCATATCATATGCAGGCCCTTCTGCACCTTGTGCAGTGCTGCAACATTATAGAACAGCTCTTTCCATAGCTACCTTAATTCTCAGCACTTAGCATAAACTGCTCTTCAGAAAAGTTGGAAGGATCTAAATGATGAGGTAGATTTTCAACACCGTGTAAGTTATTTCCTAAATGCTTATAATTATGTGTTTTTAAAGGAAGCGGGGGGGGAGGGGGGGAGGGAGTGAGAAAGGAATAATTAGAATATGACAAATTATTCATCAGTAACTCCCCACGCTAATGAGACATTTCACCAGGCAGTTAATTATACCAGAATGATTAGTGCATCCATACTTATGCTGACACATCTGTAACATGAAAATCGGGTTGTTCAGAAAAATCTGATGCTGTTACTAGACTTCACCAAATTAACTTAGTGTCTCAAAAACATTTCAATGTCTCATCTGAAGGATTTGCACAGCTTAAGCTAATTGGAGATAAGTTTATTCATCAAAACTTCTTTAATTTTCCACATGTAGCTTCTAAGGGATTTTTTTAATGTTTTTTTATTATTTTTGATAAATGATGCAGCACTGAAAAGTAGTTACTTCCTACCCTTAATCAGAGCAGAAAGTAGGTTACTGCTCTGCATCCCATAAAACACAAGAATAACCTCATTAAAGATTTGGTATTTGGCATAGTTCCGTGACAGTTTTGTACATCACCAGAGTTGGATTTCATATTAAGTCTTCCAAAAGATGTTGCAACAGCTGAGCTAGGGATTAAGAACTGGATGCCCTAGGTCAAACTAATACTTCTGATTTCTTTTCGGTATCATCCACCATTAATATTTTTCCCCAGAGAGTGGCTCTGAGATCCATATGGAGCTTCAAGGACACGTACATGATCACTGCATTTTGCTTTTCTCCTGTGCAGAGTCCTTACTGAAATAACCCCAGTCGTGAAGGAAGCCTTGGGTGCCCGTTCCCTCTGGAGGTCTAATGTGAACAACTCTTAATCTGTCAATGCCTTCTTTTTCCAGTGACAGTCTCTGCTGGTGCCTTGGGCCTCGTTTTTACTTCCCTGTCTGAAGGTAGCAGAGATCGAGGGCGATGTCTTTGGAGTGAGCCTGACATGAGATTAACAACTCAGAACCACCCTATGGCCCCTCCACAACTCCAAGTCCCTGCTAGCATCCAAATCAATACTCCACGGACTGTCCTGAGCATGAGTTTTTTCATAATAACATCTTGTACTACTTAGGATTTGGCACTGAGTTCACGTTATAACAGATCCAGTTGTTCTCTCCCCTTGGCCAAAACTCATGTGTGTAGCAGCAGCAACAACAACAACAACAACAACAGAAAATGAGCCTCTTCTTTCCCATCCTATTGCACAGGATGGAAAATCCACAAATACACTAAGGTACACTGGTAGGTGAAGTGAGTAGCTGCAGAGTAGCTGTGGGGCTGGCGTGAGGCAGGGGAGTCCATTACATTGAAATCAACAGATAATTTGAGAAGTCGCTTGCATCATATTTATAAATCTCTTCAGTGTTATAATTCACCCGGGTCCATAATTCGTGGATTGCAGGTGAAGTGAACAAAGCACTATTGTTTCTTTCGCTGCAGTTAATGGCTGCAGTCAATAGCTTGTGATATTATGTTGGTAGCAGGGACAGGAACTGCAATTAGTTTTGCTAAAGAGAGAAAAGGTTTGAGGTAACAGAAGTTGGGAGCACCAATGTTAATTAATTCCACAGAATTAAATGGTGGTGTCATGGAACCTGTGGTTTGAAATACAATAGGTGAGGCTTTAGAGGGCCTCAAAAGCTTTTCCTCAGTCATTTTGGTACCTTTTTTTGGCTGGGAGCAAGGTATCATGCAGAGAGAAAGAAAATGCACGTAACATAAAGCACATCAGGCAGGGGTTTTTGTATTGCACCCGTGCTATACCCTAGGAAACAAGGACAGAAAGAGGCGAAAGTTCTCTGTGTTTTACGGACTAATGCCTACATGCCACCGATTTAAGCTCAAAGTTACATACACATGGTATCAAAAGGCAGAGCCCAAACAGAGGCTGCCCACAAGTCCCAGGTGTTCCTGTGGTAGAGGCACATCTGGCAGGTTAGCCAGATGTGGGATCTTTCCTCAAAGCAAATGCCCTCAGGGCTGGGTGTTTCATGAAGCCAAGCACAAGCTGCCTGCGCTGCAAGTAGGTATGTCTTGTGGGAAAGCACGGACCCAATATTTCATGCATTCACCCACGTAGGCATGCCTGAAGCCTGCCTAAAATGCCTAGTTAAGGATGGCCTTCCTCTCATTTTACGTGGAGAGCTCAGATTTGAGTGTAGGTTCGGCTCTAGACTAGAAGCAGAGCACAGCTGCTGTTGCTCCTCTCCAGGGCATGGCCTGCAGCAAAGAGGCTGATATTTATAGCCCCTTAGAAGATCCCATCTTTTGAAGATTCAAGCTGAGCACTAGCATATGATGTTGTTCCTGCCCGGACAAAAAGGCCAGCAACTTTATTCATGGTTTCAAGCCCTGGTAAACAGAAAACCACACACAAATCTTGAATGTAGTAGATCCCTAAAAATGACAAACCTCATCCTAACTGTTTTTGTCAGGAAAAAGCCGGTGAGCCCTTTTGGCTTGTATGATCCTGAAACCATACATTGCAAAAAGACCTGGGAATAGTTGTCAGAAAGGTAATGACCATTTATATAAGACTGGTATATGGGCTTTTTCTCGTTTCCACTATTTTCATAGGGTGGGCACCTCAGAGGCTTTTGTGTTCTGGCATGAGAGGGGAGATAGGAAAAATGGGTTATCCTGAAAGACCAGAGTATTATGCAGTAACAGCACAGGCGCCTTCAGAGTTTTGGGAGAGACTTACACCACCCATACGATGGCTGGAGCAGACCTTGCCTCTGTGGAGCAGTGCAGGTACGTGAGGCTGTTAGGATTCTTTCAAGCAGTTTTTTTTGTCATAGAAAATGTTACAGAGGTCTGTCCACATACAGCTGAAGTCCCATGCCTTCACTTGTGTCATACAGTATCACAGAGAAGACCATTCATTTCATCACCTGACTAAAGAGCTGCTGTCCAGAGGTAAAACTGGTAGAACTTGGCTCCTAATGCTCCAGGAAAACATATATTTTCTCAGAAAGACCTTTCTACCTTTCTCTTGGTCAGTGTGAGAACATCTGTGTATTGGGTTGTGTAACGTGGGGCACAGTAACATATTGACCACATGACAGAGCATTCAGTTTTGGGGTGGGGTAAGGGTCACTTTGGATAGCCACTTTCCAGGGCTTCAGAAAGCGGTCAGCTATGTCTGGCATTTGACATTGCAGCACAGGACAAAGCTGCTGCATCACCGCACGAGTGTGTGAGTTGTGGATGTCCCACCAGAGGGTATAAGGTGGGAACAGCTCAGGGGGACTCACAAGAGAGCCCAGGAGGCTTCGCCAGTTGCCACATGGGCAGCAGCAGCCCAGGACATGTGCATGCTCCTTGACATTGAGGCAACCTTGGTGTCAATGGCAGAGCACCCAGTCTTCCCACAGGGGCTAGGATTGCATCCTGAAAATAAATTTTCTAAGTGAATTTTGGTTGAGCTGCCTTGGAGTAGATAGGATCAAAACAGACCGGAAGCCAGGAGGGAGCTGCAGGGAGATAAGACCAGAAAGAGAAATATCTTTATTTCTTTATTTTAAACCTGAGTGGCGGTTTTGCCTGCTTGATGTGAAAATATCAATCAGTCTAGGTGATAGAGCTAAGGAACAGAATCAAATATGTGAGCTTTAGCAATGTAATAGGGAAAACTTAATCCCCAAACTAACCTTACTTTGTCATAAGTGAGCTATATTGTATTTTGAGTTTACAATGATCAGGGATTATCCTCCAAAATAAATAATAAACTAGCATCCCATATCTATGGCAAAAGTTAGAGTCTTAAGGTATAAATTGGAAACAATGACCTTGACTCTTCTCTCTCAGAGGTGCAGACAAAAAAAAAAATTTAGAAAAAATTGGTTAAGTAAATAAAGTTACTCCTAGGAAAGATAAAGTAAGAAAGAAGAGAATCAGAGCTGAGGTGCTTCCTATTTCTTTTTCAGATATTACACTAGTTTTTCCTCTCTCCTTGTCCTTCCCTAGTTAGCATCCCTAATTTGCATGCAGAGACAGGTCCATGATCAAAACCCTCCATCAGATCCACAGAGTATACTGCCAGCCTTAGCCATAGAAATGGATTGAAGGATTCAGCGAGACCACAGTATGTTTAAATCCCTGCAAAAGGGAGAGAAAGGAAAGCTGATAAAACAAAATAATGACCACATCCCTCCTGTTAGGTAACAACAGTTACCCTAGGACTGGAACACTTTTATCTAGAATATAAATGCCAGGAGAGTGCTGTATCTTCAAGGATGTTTTTGTGATCATAATGAAAATACTAAAAGCACAGTTTCCCTATTTTTGTTCTCACACATACATTTTCTTCATGTATGGGGAAAAGTCAAATCATCCCTTTCTGTGACTGAAAACAACTGATTTACTGCAACTTAGCAAGTTATTACCCTTTAGTTGAGTGCTGATCAACACATTCATACTCAGTCATATTTGTTTAAACCACCTCTCAGCTTTCGTTTGAGCTGTAGATCTGGGATCTGCAGGAAATATTAGTTTTCTCTCTCTGCCATTGTCTTCCAAACACTTCCTTAATTAATGAATTATTTTTGTTGTACAGGTATACTGCAAATTCCAACACATATATAGCGAAGTCAACCATTGAAAACAATGTCAATGTTAACAACATGATCCATTTCATCCTCTTACAGAAGCTAATGAACCATTGTGAATTTATTGTGATGGAAAGACAGTGTCTGCTTGCAATTAGACTGATGAGCAGAGTTATTCTCATGAGTGGGTACTTTAAAGTAATTATTTTCATTCATTCTTGTAAAAAAAAAGGGCAAAAAAAGCGCCTATATCTATGCACAACTGAGCTTTGATTACCCGGCATCTGAAAACACATTCTCAAAAGGATGTTTCTAATTATTGCCTTACAAGAGAGAAAGAAAGTAACTACTGCTTGGGAGACCTTTGATTTGACCTTTAGGTGCTTAAAATGGGAACTCAGTTTTAAGTAATTGTAACAGTGTATAGCATTTGTGAAATCACTTAAATGTATCCATAACTGTCAATGTGCAGGAACAGTCTAGCTCATCCCTGTGGAATTTTTATTCTTTTCCCACACCCACAGGTTTAGGCCTATTGCACTTCAGGCAGCTTTCTCCCACCCATAGCCACTAACCTTGATCCTTTTATTTGTTTCTTATTTGACTTCTGGCATATGCGATGGACCCTTAGTAGTTTTAATGATGCTTCATAAGGTGACAGCATCAAATATCCTTCACTGTTCTGAGAACTTTCAGTACTTCCCTGACCTTCAGATATCCTTTTAACACAGCTTTCTGCAACATCTTAGTAGTCATCATCCTGTGGCCTTTAAATAACAGACTATCTAGCAGTACTTTGGTTATAGGGGTGAAGAATAGGCTATGCCAGCCACCCTGTGCTATCTCTTAATTACTTTTTTTACAGGATTTTATTTTGTAGCTCTGGTGATCACAGCCCACATTTCTCAAAGGAATCTGGACGGTTTTTTTAAATCAAATACTTGTATACTTCTCTATGTCCACTCTTCTCTTGGGTATGCTTTTCCACAGATGAAATGCTATCTGCGAAGAGTTTAGCATCCTTGTGTACCATCATAAAGGTTTGCTATTTTCCCATCATGTATTTGAAATGCTAAAGAGCATTCCTGTGGCAAAACAAGGAAGGAGCCTTGCTGATACAACCTGGTTTATTACTTTCAATATGTCAGCTACCTTTCTGAGAATGACTCTGCCTCACAGGAAATGGAAATTGATTCCTTTTTATATACATATTTCATTGGTTTGTTTCCTTACTAAGGCAAAGAAATGCAATATTTTTCCCTCCAGTGAACATAGAGCTTACTAGCTCTGCTGGATCTTCTTTAGCATGCCCAGAACAAGTATTTTCTGTACAGCTTTTGCTTTTGTCTCAACTTTGCGAGAACAGAAACTGTCTTAAATCCTGAGCTGAGGATAAGTTGGGATCTTTTGATCTCTCCTCTTTCCTTGAACAGTTCCATTATTTTAATTCTAAGAAAATACTTTTTTGATGAAACCATATTTTAACCCCCAAAAAGTGTTTTTTTATGTCTACTTCATTACCTATTGTTCGAACCCAAATGCTTTTGCCATTTACATGTTTTTTATTCACCCAAAGTCTAAGTTTCCATTCTCCCTTCCATAATGATTAACTGTCTATCATAGCCCCAAATTTGACACCTTTATCTCCACTGAGATACACAGTGAGGCATACAGAGCAGAATGCCATAAAGTGCTTTCATTATCCACCTCCGATAAAAATTGTTTTCGCCTTCTTTTGGTTAAGCAAATGCTGATTTCTTATGAAGAATTAATTCTTAAAAGGCTAGAAATCTTCTGAAATATTTACTCCCCTCTCAAAATCTAGTCTCTTAGCAGAAGTTCAGTTAAAACTGTCAAATATGCAAAGCTGATCTGCTGCTTTCAGCTTGTGTTTATGCACTTACATCACTCCTACATTTTATATCTACAAAGAGTATAGCATTCATGTCAATACTACAATTTCACCTTTAACAACCTCTGCCCAAGTTAACAGAAAGCTGCTTAAGAACAAGCTATCACCAAAAATAAAACTGCCTTTTCTGTCTGACTTTTTTTTCTTGACTGTTATTACTTACAGTCTGAAACACTGTTTTAGCCTTTCCCATTTCTCTTCCACGTTACAAAAGAGTTTCAGCTCTGGTGGGATTTTTAACAGCTTCATTCAACGTCTTGTTCCCCATCACTCACTCAGAGCCAAGTCATCCCACATTCATTGTCTGAGGGCTAACTTGTCAGCACCATATAACACAAGATCAGCTTGTGCTGTGAAACAGCTAGTTTGAAAAGGCTCATGCCAGTTCCTCTGAACGGAGTAATCCTCCACACAGAGGACAAGTTAATATTTTACTACACATCAGAATGCTCGTTTCTCAGGGAAGATGTACTTAGCAATTATACAGTGCTTTTTTTCTGCAAAATTATTTACAAAAGGTAGCTGGAGATCATCTCCAAAAGGGATGGGTATATATTATCCCTATTGTAGACAGGTAAATGAAAGCACAAAGATGAGATGTGCCCTGTCTGGGATCACACTTAGCCATGTACAAACCGATAGAAGATGGGAGAAATTGCTTTGACCCCAGCATTAAATATCACAAGATGCTCAAGCTGGTTTTTACTCTCAGGGCAGTGAAATTATCCCACATCCACAGTGTTATGAGCATTTCTTTTAGCTAAGTTAAATAACCCCTGGGTGCTCATCCCAAACTTTGTACTGCTCAGCTATGCCAGCTTGGGGGCTGTATGGTGATGTAGACTGGGGAATGGGTTAAAACTTAAACTTTTTCCTAGTTTCTTGGTTTGTTTCACTACCCTGCCCCCCAAAAATATTTGCACTCTGTGAAAGACTTGGACTAGGAAAATAGCATCCAGTGTCGGGAGAGTGTATAAGCTGCTACTTTCTCTGGAAGAAACGTTTGTCAAACCAGGCCATAAGGCTCAGTCACAAAGAATACACCCAACACAAAAAGGAAACCACTCCTGAGGTATACTCATTACTAGACAAAAATAAGTGTGACAATGTATTCCAAATAAATTCAGCAATATATAATGGCATGCTCCCAAAATGGAATAGCTGTGTGCATGAATGGCATTGCTACTAGAACATGAACAACTTTCAAATGCAGCACATTAATTGCATTTTGGGATGATACATGTGTGAGATTTGTGTATGTGTTGTTCTTTAAAAAAAAAAAAATGCATGAAGGGCTTCTCATTATCCCTAAAGGCTGCAGAGAGCAGAGGCCTATTGAAAACAGACACAGCACAGGAGGGGAATTCGAGCAAAAATGTTGATCTTGGAGGAGGATTGGTGTTTTCATCAGATCCTTTCTAGGGTAAAGAACAAAAGAGCTTGCTTCTTTCACGTAACCCATATTCATGTGCCAGGAGTCCCAGCAGAGATGTTATTCCATCCGTAACACACGCTCTTCGTCTGCAAGGGGCAGAGCAGCACCCAAGCATGAATCAGTTGTGCAGTATCTCTCACACAGTCAATGACTGATCTATCAGTTGCCAAGGTCTCTATGCAGCAACTGAGAAAACAAGACAGAAATATACTCAGCCACCAGGCAGTAGCTTCCCTCTCTATAATTTACCATAGAACAAATGTGAACTTGTCCTTTTGCCACCAAAAACATACACACTTAGGCTCTCTCTCCCTTTTCTTAACCCAGAAAAAGGTCTCTAAATGCATCTCTGCTGAAAGCTGCTCTTTGCTTACCTTAGGCTGTGCAAGACAACACTTCTCACAATAACAGCAAGGAACTTTCCTGTCCTCTCCATTAAGAAAACCAGCACGTCATTAGATGGCTTCATGTCAATAAAGGCTAGCAGGCCAGCAGTTCTACCCTTGTCATTAGCTGCAAGCACATATTTTCCAAATAGGCAAAATTAAGTTGAAAACTAAAAATAAACCCATTTTAGGATACTTTGCCTCCCCAGTGCTGTTAAGAAAAGAAATCTAATTTTACAAATGGATCTCATTTATTAATTAACTCATTATGTATCAAGTAATGTTGAAATGACAGCGGTCAAAACTTTGCACTCAAATCTAAACAAGAGCAGAGATGAAAGGACACTTTTCCCCTATAATCGGTTCTGAACCCAGCTTGGATCCTTAGCAAGCATTTGTCCGCAGGGTAAAGCATCTCTTTTTCATGTGGAGATGAGACTCATGTTTTACTGACTTTGGTGTGTCCCAGGGAGACATCTATGGTATTCCCCATGGGAAGACACAGACTTTGCTCATACACAGATTTGCTTCTGTCTATCAAGGCATGAGCTTCTGCTGCAGCTGCTCCTGTATGTGACATACATGGGTCTCTCTCCTCTGCTCTGTCTCTTAAGTACTATGATGTTCTTAAGTGCTTAATGATCCAACCCTGCGGCCTCTACCTTTTAACAACAAATGTCACAATTTGCCAAAAGCTACTGGGGGGGGGGGGGGTGTCCAAAAGTGTGCGGTGTCAGATGCACATAGACAGTATCATTACACAAGCCTTAGTCTCCGTAGAAAGTCAGGATAACTACTCAAGTGAGTTTTTAGTGTTTTTCCTAAAACAACGTACTCATTTTGGACTCCTGCCTCAGCTTATTTCTCAGCATTAACTATTATGTCAGTACACACTAAAAAGTGTGTAATATTCAATATTTTATTCTATTTTGGAAGTTCTATTCTTTATTTTCCAAACTCTATTTATCACAACTTTATTCCATTTTGAATATTAAAAAAAAGCCTTTTTCAGTTGGATACTAATGCAAAATGTGATTTAGAAGTTCATCTTGCTTTTCTTATTTTTTTTTTTTTTTAAAAAAGACAAACAAGCCCAGAACAACATTGGCTCAGTATTCATAACTCTATCTGGCTCCATGTTTCTTCTCTCCCACCTAAAAACACAGATATTCCAAAGAGTATTCCTGTTTAAAAGGAACCACAGAACTTCTGTAATACACTAACAACATGTAGCATGCAGTCCAAGAATTACCAAATGCCTCCAAATTCACAAGTGCTAGCACTGAGGGAATTTTACAGTTTCACAAACTAGAGATCAGAACAACATCAGAAAGAATAATGGAATTATTTTTGAACTTAGTGAGGGAATTTCAAGGAATTTATGAAACACAAAAGTTTTCCAACATATGTCTTGTACTAAGCCTAAACTACTGAGCTGTTTTTTGAAAGTCCTGTATAACTGTAAACTCTCACTGAATTCAGCAGGTGATCACAAAGTTAGGTTTTTACTTATCTTGGGTCCAAATGAAGGATCTCTGGATTCTCTTTGGTGAGAGCTTCAGGCATTACATGGCTGTAGAGACTGGACTGTCACATGCTGGAGAGGAAAGAATTTTTTTTCGTCTGTGAAGTCACCTGAAAAATTGCAAAGAATGGGATAAAAGCTACTCAACACTTGATGTAACCTATGGAGGAAAGTATGAGTATTTTGTGTGGAATTGTGGATCTCTCTTCTTGCAGAAGCAACAGTATGAAAATTTACACATCTCACAGCCCCCACCCCCGCCCTATTCAGAAAGCAAATGGACACAACACCATACAAACAAAAAGTGCTGTCTTGGTAAAGAAATTTTGAAAAGCACAGCAGCAGGTGACAGTATGTTACTGTGGAGATTAATTACTTCTTATGCTTCCAGAAAGTCCATTAAGAAATCTAATTTACAAAATGGCCTCTCCTACACACATTACTTGTCCATTAACGTTCTGAGAGCATTTAGCAATTAGGCAACACGGGTGATAGCATGTGCAATCCTTGTGAAGTAGTGGGAGCAGGATTTCAATAATATTTTCACATTGAAGAAGAAATAGCATAGCAACAAGAGGTGCAGCAGCAAGTAGTACCTTTGCACAGTCTGGCCAGGAAAGGTACATGGCAACAGTCTGAAAAAAATGAACCACTGAATCTAAATAATTTCTTGGTTTCCTTTGGTTAGATTTTTCCCTCTTTGCCACTTTCCTTTTCCATGATACTGATCTGTATTTTTCCATCTCTCTTGCCTTATCCTCAATTTCTGCCACCATTTCTTCTGTCCTTAACTTGCTCTTCTCTTAATGTTTGTGGTGTGTTTAATAACACTATGTTAATTAGCATTTCTTGACATTGCTCATGTCTATTGTACAGTCCTTTGCCATCATTTGTGTTTGGAGAGTTTTGTCCCTTTCTGGAACTTTAATCCTGAAATTTTTCTCTCTTGCCTACTCAAACTTAGCTGAATTGCACTCCATGGGTGGGTTTTTCATCCTGTGATACATCAAAGGAATACAATGGGACCTTTTATTAGCAGAGAAAGCTATAATAGTGTAGGAATGTATTTCTGGTAAAGAATTTTCCTTCAAAGTACTCCCTCTCTTGCTCCATCCCCCTGTATTTTTGGCTCCATCCCACCTCCTGTGCAGCATTTATAAGGTCGTCTGATCTGGCCTTTTTTCCAGGCCTTTAGCTTCTGGTGGCATTTAACTTGATATTGATAGCATTTCCCTGGCACCTCTCTAGCACAATTATACATGACAAAATTCATTAAGGATTTTCATTTTGGGCAGCTGAGTCTCCACAACTATTCATGATTTGGCATCTATTTGAAGCTTGTCAACAAGGCTACCAATTATGATGATGGTGGGTTTTGTGATATGTATGTAACATCTGTCCAGCAAAAATCTGGAAAATCACCAGCAAATTTCTTGCAGTCTACAGCAATTAAAATCTAAGTGGGTTTTAGTCAGTACATCCATATCATGAACTTGATTTAAAGATATTAAAATGAATGTTCTGTATTCCACTGTTAATATCCAGTGAGTATATCTTCCTTCAGTGCTGAGGATTTTTAATTTTTTTCACCCTTATTTTATTTTCTCTCCCTTACTTGTTTCACTTCTAAGTCCATGTTCACCTTATTCATAAAACACTATTATATTCCTTTGATCTCCATGTTTTAGTCCATTTTCTTCCTTTTCTATCCTCTGGCACCCCTGTTCACACACTGGCGATTTAATTGAAAATGAGGCAAATGGAATTAAGACACAGAACTTATGCAGACTGGAGAAATTCAGCTCTAGAATTCACAATCCATTATTGCAGATGGTTCAGAAATAATGTAGTTCATCCTACTGCAATGTTTAGTATGGATGAGATGGCCATCGATTCTTAGATAATTGCATTACTGAAAGGGCAGTAAGTACATGATGCAGGTTACAGGAGAGAATATTAAAGCAAGGTGAGATTAGTCATAGTATAATAGAATCATAGATGTTAGAGATGGAAAACACCTATATAGTTCCTCAAGCCCCTCTACCTTGCCAAGCCTAGACTGCTTCCCACTAAAACACAGTTTCAAATACTTTGTTGAGTCAACTTTAGAGGTTCTGGTAGGCATTCACCTCCTACTTTCCAGAGATCATGCTTTGCTACTAGGGAGACTTCCTCTCCCCGTTGTCTTTGGTGAACTAAGCATGGGGCCAAACAGCTGCTCTTTCTTGAATAGAAAAAGTCGCATTGCATCCCATAGTCAAAATGATGGGCTCCTGAAGCAGGAATGCTGACAGATGAGACAGTGGGTGTGAGAGGAAACCACATGTGATGGCATTGATTTGATTGCCCTGGCAAAGACATCAGCAGTGACTATCAAACCACTGCATTACAGCCTGTAAACAGCAGATTGTGGAGTCAGCAGGAAGAGCTATACAAGTTGCTGGAGGTCTTGAACAAGACACGGCATCCATTAATAGTGACACGCCAGTGGAAGGAAATGTGACTGCATTTTTAGGGACCCAGTTAGCATTAGGCATACTTAATAAGGTAGGAATGCTTTTGAGAATTTGAGAGATGCTGAAACAGTAGAAACGCAGGAAAGAATCTGAAAGTTTTGCCCCTGGGTAAACTGGAAGAACTAGTTGGAAATGGGAGGCAGTCTAGAAAGTAAAATAAGCAGCATGGATAATAGAGCACGTAACTCCTTGCCTGTAATACAGCCACGGTAGAAAACTTAGGAAAGAAGCTCTTTAGAATATGGTAAACCTTGTACTCCACGTAGTCAAGTGAAGAAGAAAAGGGGATAATATCTGATATTATTCTAAGCTACACAAGATTTTCCATTCCACAGGGTCCAGCAAAACTTTTCTTATAGGGAAAAATGTCATATACATTTTTAAAAACCACAATGCCTTATGCTGGACTCATCTAAAAAGACAGAAACTAGTAGAGAGAAGGATGGGAGCTGGAAGAAGCCGGTAGTAAAGATATCTTACAAAGTGCCACATTCTTCAGTAATCTCTTTCTTCAGTCACTCTTCCTTCAGTGAATCTTTTGTATTCAACTGGGTTTTCAATACTTAAAAAGTTGTGTGTGAAATAAGCACATCTTGACAATACAAATCCCTACTTTTGCTTTTCTTAACAACAGCTGAAAGACTGCTGCTCTATCTGATCCAAGTGTTCCAGAAAATTAGTTTTCAGACTATAAGACTACTAAATTTTAGATGGTAGTGTCCCGCCTTGTGGATTAATTCTGAAATCTCATTGTTTGAGATTAAATGGATTCTTAGCCCTGATGTCTACTTGAGACACAATTGTGAATTATGAGCAGCGATTTACTGGCCTGGGTGCAGCGATCCATTTGCATCATTAACATACGATGGTGATTTTAGTGGTGCACTACTTCACTGAAAGAAAGCGTATAAGATCATCTCCATCCTTGGAAATATTCAAAACCTGGGTGGACACAGCCTTCGGCAACCACTCTGGTTCACTATGCTCTGGGCAGGGGTCTTGGGCTAGAGACCTCCAGAGTGATATGCCACCTCAGCAATTAAGTGAAGAAGAACAGCATTTACTTTCACTTGATGTTATGCTTTTGGGGGATGTCTTGACACATTAGTGATGGGGATTTACAATATTAGTGGGTACTAAAGACAGAATAAGGATGCATTGCAAGAGCCAATATTAGAGTTACTTCGTTTAAGTCTACGGAGTAGGGAGTAAATCCTTGGAGGAAAATCAGGATCTCATAAATTAAGTTGCTGTCAGCGTTTTGCCAGCCTCCAAGTTTGTTGCAGAAAAGTAGGGGATTGGTTGTTAATTAACAGTGTGATTTTATTTCCTTATGTGTTGCTGGGACTTTTTGCTTAGTTTTTCTATCAAAATGGAATTCAGGTCAGCCCACGTATTCTTGAGTAGACTGTGTAGGAAATTCCCTATAATATGTTGGGGTTTCTAATGAGATTTCTGCAATGTCATACTGCTGTTCTACCTGACAAGTAATTGGTTTTTATTTAATTCGTTTGGTCCTAGCTACTGTTCTATGCAGAGCACAGAACAATATTTTTCCATGGAATATTTGCACTCAAAAAATATTTACCTTATGATATCTGTAAGATAAATGTTGCTTTATAAATTGGAATATTTGTTACTCCATGGAGTTATTTACCCTTTCCCAGAAATATTTATGCAGTACAATGAGAGTATTTACCCTTCAATTTAACCAGCAAATATTTGTAGGCCACCATCTTGTATGCCCACCACCTGCTCTCAAGGCATCTCACTGCCAAATTATTTTATTTCTCAGTTTCCTTTAATTATTTATGGTAAGTTGTTTGCTTCAATATTTTCTATGTCTTTTCCTGAACTCTCTCCTATCCATTCATCACCACATTTTGGGGAACACATCACCAAGAAAGAGGGTCAGGTTTCCATATGCCTGTGGCAGAGCGACAACAGAGGATGACTTGACTTACCCCTCTGTTCTTTGACCACCCGTCTCTGCATTTGCAAAGCACAAACCCGCAAGCCAGTGCTATTTTGTAGGCACAGCACATTACAGACTCAGGTACAATTTGCTATCTGATATCCCCCAGGCCTCTTTCTGCACCAGGAGTTTGTAAGTTATTCCTCCAACTGAATAGCTTTTGGAAGTTATTTTCCTCTTCAAACAAATTTTCTTCCATTTTCTATTTTTTGAAAGCTCTCATTTTATTACTCTTCTTCATGTAGAGTAGAATCTTACTGCATACCCTGTTCTTCATTAAGGATACTTGATATTTTTTAGTTTCACCTATATTTTAAAAATCATATTCTCTTAGTTCTTCTCCAGTATTCTTAGAATTCTTACACATTCCATCTACTTCTGAAGAAAATGCAGATAATACAACAAAAATCACCCTTAGGCATAAACCCCTAACTATACTTGATTATTTTTAAAACAAATTAATGAAGACCTTAATATGCTGCAAAGCTGGAGTCCTAAATACCTTACTAGAGTCTCTTTTTTTCCCTGAAAATGTTGGTTTGGGGTATTAAAAAACATGACAATTTATAAGCTGAAGGTTTCCTTTTGCTTTTCATGGGAATAGTCATCTCTGTGGTTTTTTTATTTCTGCTTCCTTGGTAGAAAGGGAAACTCTCTTCTGCTCTGTACATTGTTGATCCGAGTCACATAAGGATGTTTTCATTGAATAGGCAGTGTTTCTAAGTCTAGATCAATTCTAATTTAAACAGAGAAGTCTTACATCAAACTTCACACTTTCTATTGGTGTCTAACATGAAATTTGTTAGGTGATTGCCAGTTCAGGAAGTATTTGCCACGGGACCAGTGACCACAGAAGCACTTGTGCGTGCAAGACAATGGCAGGAGCTACCCCTTTTCACAATTCATCAGAAGTGCACTCAGACAAGAAATTAACCCAAGGTGCTGTATATCCGCTACCACTGCAGTCTGAGCACCTTGGGGGTGCCGGTGGATTTATCCTCCTGGGGCCTCTGCTCTTTGTTAGGGAGTTGAAGCTGATCATGGGAGATTGCAGGACAGACCTAGAAGAGAATTTGAGGCTGACTCCTGGGGAGAAACTAACCAAGGTGAATAAGGTGCTGGCAGGGAAGGCAGACATCCGTGTGTCTGGACACAGGCACCACAGCAGCTGATGCTCCAGGTGTCTGGGCACATGTGTGTATAAGAAGGGAAGGCAGTGAAGAGCAGAATTTCCTGATGCAGTCAAGAGGAGACACTGAAAAGAAGTGATCGTGGTCAGGTGCTTGTAGCTCTGTAGTAATCTGAAAGCCCTTTCTTCTCTGAGTCACCTGCAGTGGCTGGATGGACAGGCACTGACCTATAGAGTTGACATGGGATGTGGAGCTAGAGGGGAACTAGTCATTTCCTACGCAGTGTTCCCAAAGGAAGAATCACAGCCAAGCTACATGCACGTTTAGCAGCTCTTGTTCCCTTACATAGGAAAACAAATCACAGAAAATACTGAATTTCTTTCCTTCTGTCCAAAGTCTTTTTTTTTTCTTCTTTTTTTTCTCCTTTTTTTCCTAAAATTTAACCCACATCCCACTGAATGTGGTATGCGTATATGCATGACAGATTAGCGGGTATCTCTGATCTCCTATTGCAGAGGTATCTGCAGAAGCATGTTTCTTAGCTGACAAGCACCCAAGAGGAAACTCGATGGTTATGAGGGACTTCTCCAAGAGAGTAGAAAGGAGGAGACAAGGCGGTACTCTTTCAGATGTCTTTGTAGAACTCTGCAACTTACAGCCTTCACTGCAAGGGACCCAGGCAGTCGCTTATGTTCTGCTGGCTGGGAGGCTTTTTAATGAGAGCAGCAACAGAGATTTCTTCAGAAGTACTTTACATGTCTTTTGGTTAGAAATTAAAAAAAAAAATACAGAGGCAAAAAAGCAGCTAAAACGCGGCTAGAGCTGTGGCAACAACTTGAGGAGCAATTCAACACAGACAGCATAACCATTCTTCTCTGTCTCATGCAAATAACATGATTTTGACTGATCCCAAGCAGTAAGATGCTCTGCAACAGCCTGGGAATCCTCTTCCACCTTGCTTTTCTATTCTGACTACTGATAAATACCTGAGTAATACAGGACTGAACAAATACAAACATCCCAAAGTGACTTTATCTAATTAAGATGTTCCTCTTTCAGAAATTATCTAGATTTTTCTTTTTCATTTTCTCCTAAGAATCCTTAACAAAACTGAATCACCTGACTGATTTGGAGTCATTTGCACTGGAAATCTAGCATCTTTTCTGGTTGGAGCTGAGCTTATAAAAAAAATATAAATAGCACACTCTAAACAGCTGCCCAATTTTAGCAAAATACATTTGCATGGATTTTTTCCCAGAGTAGAAATTCCTCTTTTTTCAATTGTGTGCAATTTATGACCATGCAGAAAATATGAGCCATGTTCTCTTCTCCTTTATAGAGCATAAGCTTCAGTGAAATCAAATTACATTGATGTAAAACCATTGTAAATGAGATCAGAATCAGAATCTGCCTCACCCAAGACAAAAATGTTTTGTGGCTAAATAATTTCATTTTGTGATTAATTTAATATTAGTGATGGGGCCCAAATGTGTTCTGTAAACTGCTTTATGAATAGAATTTCATTCTCTGAGGTCAGTGAAATACAAATGAAAAACATTGTATTATCAAAGGTGCCACAGTTTTTGGCGAATGGTTTTTTTAATACAAACTTTCTATTCTTACTGACACCTGAATATTGACTTTCAGAGATGCATTCACTGAAGGTGTGAGGTTTGGTTTGTTTGGTTTTTTTTGACTCTAGAAACACAGTTTTTTATTTAGGTGGTTAATTATTGCAGAAAATATTCACTGTTCTTGCTGTCTCCTCCTAGCTAAGGTCAAGGTTTGTTTTACCAGGAAACTAGTTCATATGCATAGCTTGATTTGTTACTTTTATAATTAGCCCACTAAACTAACAGTTTATAAAATTGCTTTGGTACAAAGAAAACCTACTTGGGTTCAGAAGGACATGATGTGCCCTGTGTTTGCAGAATATTAGTTGTGACTGGAATAAATATTGATTATGCCCTTTGTAAAATGACCGATAAACATTTCAGTATTCTTTAAACAGAAGCTGTTTGTTCCTGATAGATTGCGTACTTTCCCTGAGGAAAAGCAGGGCCAAAAAGTTGAAGAACACTGCTCTAGATGAGGGAAAAATACTCAACAAATGATCTTGTTAACAGAAAATTGTGCAACCTTTACATAATTTTAATTAGAGTCTAAAATTTATTCTTTCTAAGTCTGCAAGTGTGGAAAAAAAAGCTGTGCTGGAGGATTTTTCATAACTTCTAAGCTGAAGATCAGATATTCTTCTACAGGAATTATTGTATCACATAAATTATTATCATGCTCAGATCTGGTATTGAACTGAGAAAACTAGTATTAATAATGTAACTTCTGCTGTAGTTCATAATGCTGAGAGAAATAAACAACATCTTGCCTTTTGTTCTGTCCTGGTGCAAATATAAGCATAACATATCCCCAGTCTTCTTTAGAAACTCATTATTCATACAGGTTTTGCGCCCTGAAAAGTACAAAATACTGGACTTCTTTATGCAGAGAGGGACCACATTCTTCTAGTAGAATGACAAATATTATCTCTCTCCTCATACTCTACTTTTTTAAATCTTAATTTCTGCTGATATAACTCCTTATAACTGAGTTGTCCGTATGGGCAATACTTCTTCCCTTAGTCAATAGGCTGCAAGGCTCCTCAGATCAATGTCACCACCACAGTTCAAACAACTTTTCCTTCCAGAGCATCCTCTAGTACACTTCCTAAGGATTTATAGCATTAAAAAAAAAAATTCTCTATCCTCAGTCTCTTTTGTTGTCCACCTTTTAATGTCCTCTGATTTGATTTGGTTTTGAGATTGGTTAGTGACCTTCCTTCCTGGGTTCCCTTAAATGATCACCATTTTCCGTTTTAGGAAACAATGTTCAGATCTCAGCATCCTCTCAAACTCATTGAGTTTAGGCAGATCATTCACTATTTCCAGCTCTAAGAATCCAAATTTCACTTCTGGTTGACAAGCTCCCTGCCTGAGCACAGTTTGTCAGAAACAGACTTCAATGTACAACAGTCTTCTACACTGAAAAGCCCTTCAGGCCTCTCCAGTCACCTGCAGATGCCATCTCCACAACTTACTGTGATTACAGTCTACCTTCCCAAAACATCTATTGAATAAAATACAAGCTTGACATACAGCTGGAAAGAAGAGCTTAATTGAGTGTATATAGTTGATTCTGTACTTATGTTCATAGCCCAGGAATGGCAGGTCTAAGTATAAAGACATGTAATGATGTATTCCTGGCCACCTAAGCTGGGGCAAATCTTACAACCACCCAGCAGTCCAGATTTTATCGATAGAAATTTACAGAAACACAAATATTTTTTTTTGCATCCTTACATACTAAAGAATGGCACCAAAGGGAAATCAATATTTTCTTTAGTGGTGCTACTCCTAAATGATATTCTGTTTTAATGCGGAAAGACAGATGAGTGAGTCCCCTAGATATGTGTTCAAGGATTACAGTGTGTGTTGCTTCTAGTAAACTCACTGCAAAGGCACAGTCCTCCCTGCAGTAACTTTTTCAGCTGAAACTGCTCCCATCACTCGACATGATTTCTTTGTTAGTCAGACGACCTAGCAAGAATTACATTAGTTTCTGTGAGTAAAGATGTTTTCTTATTCTGTCATTCATAAACTAAGAGTCTGGGGAACAGATTTACTGAACTCTGGATAAATAAACCAAGGCTAAGTTATTGCTGGATCTTACTTTCACTCTCCAGAACAGATCCTGATTATCTGCAGAGACCTCCCACTTCGAATGTGCATACAAGTAATAAGCACAGGGAGTACTGTGCACTATGAGTAAGTGAGAAGAGATCCATAGCAAGGAGGTTATCCAATACATCTTTCTATGTGAGAGAAAGCAAGCTCTATCTCACTTCGTACCACAAGATCCTGTTCCCTGAGCACAAATAAACAGTGGGCATGATGCTTGCGAGACACAAGCTACCAACTATTCTTCCAGTTAAACAGAACCAGTTCTGGCAAGGAAAACAGACTATTTGCTGCCTCTTCTCTCGTAACAGCAGAACTAGGAGAACAAGAGGGCAACTGAGTTGGAAGAAATGAGACTGAACTGCCTTTCATATCATGGAAGGTTCCTGTGGAAATCAGCCTCCAGGAGAGATACTTGTAAAATGAAAAAGGTTGTTAAGTATTTTACTTCGAGATTTGTTGTGCCTGGCTTTGCAGCCATTCTGGGCAGAGATGGGTAGAAGTCACTTAGATGTCCAACTGGACAAAAACCGTCTCATAGTTTCAACTTACCATATTTCCTCTGTGTTCTCTTATAACAGATGCCTCAAAATGACCTACATGGACAGCTCTCTATTATGGCTAAGCAGATGCAGTGCAATCCTTCCACCTGGCCCTGTCTGGCAGTACCAAACATATTGGTCTAACTGGATGACTGAACAAATGAGCCAATTGAAGAGGTAATAACTTATGAGAAAGGGAGCATCTCTCAGAGGGGGACCAATAATTGGGACTCTACTGCATGCAGTAGTTAAAGCACAGTCTGGAACTAATATTAAAAAAACAGTATTTTTTCTCTGTCACTGACATTTAAATCAGAAAATCCCAAATCTGTGTAGTGTCCAGTGAAACAGCAAGCTTAAAAATAGTTTGAAGTGGCAGAATAGCCAATTAACCTTGAATAATGTGAACTGACCAAAGCAGAGGAAACCTATGAATTTCCCCAGTGAAGCAGGCCAATGGCCACCCAGGCCAGTTTATTGTCTCCAGTGATACTTAATGACCAACGTTTCAAAGGAAGCTCAAATTCTCAGGAAGCTACTAATTACTCCATGCTGAACTGAGGGCACAGCCGATACAGCTTCTGATCAGTTTATGTTTGGCCTGGAAGCCCCCTGTATGTGTTTCTTGGTTAGTGTAATTGCATTTTCTATTCATACTGAAAACCTATTTTTAAAAAAAATCTAATACTGACAATGGTTGTTTATCCTCATCTTGAGTTTGCCTGAAAAAAGTTATAAGCCCTGTTTTCCTTTACAAAACACCCGCAGTGGTCTAGTTCCTACCAATACTGGGGGAAGTAGAAATTACAAGTAAGATATTGTTTCACAAACACGAATTAATTTTGCAAACTCTAACAGCACTGTGAACAACTACACAAAATATTAAACTTCCAGGAAGGCTGGCCATTCTTTGTTGTGCAGGGACAGCAAATGAGTGAAAAAATACCTGACTGTAGAAAGCTTAGGATAGGAGAGGGCAGTACTCAAAATCATTCAGCTCTGCATTGCTAGCTTAGGTTCGGCTTAAGTTAAAGCCAGTCCAGAAATCTTTCCTTCTTGGTTGCTGGCTTCAGTCCATTCTAGGACGGATATTATAAAAAAAAAATATTTCTCTCAATTGATGTTAGCTACCTCATATACTGAAAGATGAAAACAATTGCAAAAATTATTTTTATGGCTTCAGTTAATCTTTTCAGAGCAAAATCAAAGATAATAGAACTCGAAAAGTAATTTGCTGCTGTCTTCAGCTTGCTGTTTGCTTATTATTTGGTTATCACATCTATAACTTGGAAATCTGGCTCCTTTCATGCAAGTACTTTATCACAGTTTCCTTGTGGCACAGAGGAGTGTGGCCACCTGGCTTTCCCAAGGAAGGCAGTGAGTGAAGAAGGGGTCTTCTGATCGTGGGAACTATTATTATCTGCCTTTTGTCCATTCGTGCAGCCAGACGCAAGGATTTGAATGATACATTTGCTCTGCATGATTGCTTTAGAGGAAAGGGGAGATTATCCCTCTGTAGGTTTTATCACATCCACATGCCACTTTTACATTAATATATAACAATTTCTAAATGGGAATAAAAGGAAAAGGGAACATCATAAGATTCTTCTCTCCAATAACCATGTTAAAAAATATTCAAGGGTATTGTATATGTGTTCAGCTGTGATCTGAGGCTGACCAGCAGCCGATGAGAGTATCAACTTCCAGTATCACAGCTCTGAAGATTTATCCTATAGCACTATTTTTGTGGGACAGGGAGAAGAGAGGAAAAGAAATGTAGAATCAAATATTAAAAATCTCTAGCAAAAACATCAAAGAGAAAGAAGAATTTGGCACTGAAATTCCTGTGATTGTGGACCTAAATTATCTTGTGGGAGCAGTATGAAAGAGGGTTTGTTTTTTTTTTTAACTTAGATTTTTCAGTGAAAAATAAAATGTTCTTTTCAGAGGTTAGAATCTGTTGCTTTAAAAAATATTTCTTAAATGTCAAGATAACCAGCTTGTACCTCTTCTGATGGCAAAAGAAAGGCACACTTGTTTAAGTAGTCAGAAAGTCTTTATAAAGCCACTGAGGGAGTTTATCCTCTTTGGAACACAAAACATATAAAAGAAGGATTCATTTTTTTCTGCTGCCTAACAACTTTAAACTATTCTATTTGAACTTTCTGAAGAATAAAATATTTTTTTCAAATCAGAATAGTCATGGAAATTTTTCACCTCAAAATCAGTTATAGGAAAATGATGGGGCAGGTTTAATATGATGGCTGGAATTCAGTCTTAACTCTACAGAGGCCAGTGAGTGTGTGCATGAGTATTACAATAAATCATCTACTCTAGATTTGTTAAACTAAATTAAGGTACATTTTATGATATGGCAATACTGATTTATTGGTATTGTATTTTTTGCTTTGCAAACATAATCTGCAGTCACTTAAAACCACTGCAAGACTCACCACATCTAATGAAAATACAACAATCTCACCTGAAACAAATGAAGTAACCAAATAAAGTCTATTTTAGAAATGTCTCAGAACTTGATGTAGTAGTCAGCTTTCGGCTGTCAGCCAACTAGTAAACATTTTCTTTTTATATCCTTCCTCTTTAAAAAGTAGTAATGAATCTCAGTATTTTCCATACTGGCCACCAACTTAAAAGGGAATAAAACAGTAGAGATAGACCAAGGCAGAGACAAGAAACTTGAGGATAAAAAAGGCAATGTGTTTCACTAGGGTCTCTTAGTGGAGGGGCACATATGCCTCTCTTTCATTACTAAATTCTATTTGAAATTATAAATCAAAAGGTAGCTTAGCAAGGATCTAGAGAATCTGCAAACATTTTACAGTGTTTTTCAAAAGAGATGCTAGTGAAAAAATATACATTTCCCCTATCTTGTGAGCCTCAACGCAGAGCAGAGAACCAGTCATCCCCATACACCGGCCCAACAGTGGTGCAAATTTATGCAAGTTTATGTATAAATATGCATATGACTAACACACAAAGGATCTTCATGTAACGACAAGTAGGAGAAACATCTGAGATGTTTGTTAAAGTCCTGTATGAATTCAGCCATGCTGCATTCAGCAAACGGTCACAAACCCAAAATAGTCACTGCCATAATGCACTGCAGTGAAAGGAAAGACAATTGTGGAAGCTGTGGAAAGCTTCCAAATGGGGACAATGGCCTCCAGAAAGGAGTGGGAAGAAATATTAAGATTACTACATAGTACAAGATACAGCCACACAAGAATCCTAGAAAAAAGGCATTCAAGGTGTGAAGTGAAGTAACAATGGTACAAAACAGCCACAAAGAGGGCATGGTTTCTGAAACTAGCCATAAGACAAGAATTCATCTTTAATATGTTAAATGCAGGAAGATTCTTCAAAATAAAGGTGTTCTATTTATGGACAGGAAATACTCGTGCTTGGGTCAAGTGCTCCTTTCAACTTCTGTGTCATGGAAATCAAAGAATAAGCTCATTTTCCCCTCCAAGACTACTGAGCAATGATATTAAATTCGGAGGTCTGAAATTTTTTTCCTATATTCGTAGTTCCTTATCTCCTATCTGCTCTCAATATACACTGCTCTCCCTGTTCCTCTGCTGTATTTTCTTCCTGCCTTTCAATTCACTCCTGCCCGTCTTTTATTCCTCAATGCTGTCTTTGCTAGCCTTCACACTGAAGACTCTGCCTGTACATAATATCCTTTCTCTCTATTTCCCTCTGCTTTTTGCCCATTTTTTTCAGTTCGATGTAGCTTCTTTGTGTCATGGACTACAGCACACATTTTTGTACTTTGCTAAATCAACAGGACTTCTGATTCAGTTGAACTACCTGAAATTTGAGTGTGAATAATATAGCAGTATAGTGGCTGGAAGTGCTAGCTTTGATCTGTTTGTAGAGAGGGAGAATCAAAAGGAAATGCCTCAAACAGGAGCTGGCACAATCTCTGAGAGTTTCTCCCTGCACCAGCTGGAGGATTTTTGTGGAGCAGAACATGGGAGGAAACAGCACCTTCCCTCTCCCCGTACCATACTTAAAATAGTGGGCAGTATTGCTACTGGTCAGTGGTGACCCCGGTTTCTATTTTTCTTCCTCTTCCCACCACTTTCTTTCCTCTGCTAAATGATTACTTTTTGACCACAGACAGTAATTTCTTGGACAGTGAAGACAGCAGTCAGAAAGTAAATGGTTAGGAACTAAGCACCCTCCTGCTTTCTCTCCCTGCCTCCTGCACTCCCAACTGCACTCCAGCAGCCTTTGAGACACCACTGCATCATGCTTCCAGCTGAGATCCATTGGATCTGTTAATTAATGCTGGATGAGTCTTAACAGCTAACAAAGATTTGATAACTCCCAAGTACAAGAATATGTATTATCATCACTATTACTGAAAATCTAGCTTCCATTATTTGTATAAATGAGTGATTTTCTTTCCAAACTCCACACTATAATTTATGATGAAGTTAATCTTAAATTAAGATTTAAATTATTCACACTATTGTTAAAGAAATGCACAGTAAAAGCATCTTGCAAATAGGATTAACATACTGATTTGAACCTTTCATGAGGCTCAAGGAACAGAATAACCTACTAGACTTTTATGGATTAGCAGAAGTTAGTGAACCCATTTCCACCATTCCTCCTCCCGCCCCCCAAAAAAACCCAAACCACAGACGAGAGAAGAAATGACTGGTGGGGAATTAACAGAGTTTTTCCTGGCCCCTGGGATTAACTCCACCTAGGAGAGATCAGGTTAGGAAATATCTTCCCTGGGTTGTATCTGATATCAGAGTTCCATTTTATATGAAATAGATTACATATAGATGTCAGCATTCTCATCAGCATAAGCAGCACGTAGGACTAAAGTAAGAAAATGCTAAGCATCTTTGAAATTAATTCAAGCTGGAATTCTTTTGTTACTACAGCCACACAAATAAGTATATATATTATATATATATCAGACAGGATGAAGCAGCCAGAGTTGAATGAAAGACAAGAAGCTGATTTGATTCATAGGAAAATGTCTTTAAGTCCAAAAGTATTCTGCATATTCAAGGCAAGGGCAGGGTGGAAACCAACAGAAAGCTTATATTTAAACTGAACTGAGGCAAGCCTGCCTTTTCCAGTAAGTTATTTTAGAGCTGATTTATGAGTTCTGCTCAAACTGATAAATAGCATAACCCATCTATCTCTTTTACAAATATTCAAGATTTTTATACAGCTTTGTTTATCTGCATCCCATCTCTTTTAGATTCAGGTTCAGGATGATTCTAATTCAATAACTGCAGAAGCAACAACACTAATATAAGTATCTCTGGTAAAATGTTATTTCACAATCACAGCAGAGATTAGTCTTACTTCCAAGAGTCACACAAAAACAAACACCACATTACCTCTTTTTTAATCAAATCTAACTGAGATAAATCAAGTACAAGATTTTGGTTGGGAAATCATCACAGTGAAATATGTGATGATTTCATATCACATGAAATTGATGTGATAATTTCATATGTTGATGACGATAATGAAATAAATGACTTTCAGATCTCTTTATAGAAAAAATAGAAAAGGTTTATGACAAAGAATTTAAAAAAAAAACCCTGAAACAAGCAAACAAAAACCCCCAAAACCTCCACAACCTTGAAGGGTCTAGGTTTCAACAGAACATGAAAAAAGAAAAGCAACCTTGAGTAAATTCCAATTTATTCAGGGTTTTTTTTAGTTGTTTGAGCACCAGCCTAGTCCAAAAGGTAGAGAAAGAAACACCCATTCTGAGTATGCATGGTTTGTTTAAAGAAATTCACTGCAGAGTACTGAAGACAAGTAAAATTTGCAAAACAATTCTGACTAATCAAGATCTGCTTTCCTCAAGTATGTGTGAAGTAATGAAAATCAATCAAAACCCAAGACAGCAATTTTTCTTCAGCTATATAATTTTCTTCTATTTACTTACATAACTTACTTAGGGCTAAGAAGATAGTTTAGTTTTCATGCCCCAAAGCCCTCATTTCCTCTGGTGATAACTCCCAGCATTGCTAGATGTGCTAAGAGTTTTTGCATTACATGGACAACTTCTTACTGGACTGGTATAAATACATACCATGTGGATGTCCAGCAGGTATTAGGTGGGGAAAATCTTTCCACCCTTCTAGGACTGAACCATATCACAACATAAATTTGGACTTCCCATAAAAGGCTTAGGGTCTCAAAATTTCTACAAAATGTTTAGCCTCTCAAGAGACATTAAAATAGCAGGGGGGAAAAAAGTTAATGAGGAGGAATAAAATCCCTCAAAATCAGCTCATAGGAAACTGATATTTATTCTTTATCAGCTCTCAAACATATCTTCACAGGCAATGTCTACCCTGACAAGTAAAATGCAGCTAGTTCACACACTTGAACCCTGAACTGTTCACTGACATTGAGCAACCATTTGTTCATTCCCTGGCTCCAGTTCATTCTCCCCAAAAAAACAAACAGACCTTTGGTGAAGAGTCTCCTCTAGGTACATCTCTTTCTCTATATGACTGGCAGGAGCAAGACTGTGCTGCGTTTGGCTCACTTCATTTGGCATGATGCACTGATGCTATCCCAACCAGCTCTTGCACCCTCACACAATACCCTAAACCAACCACAAACTCTCTGCTCTCTGGCTGAATAAGAGTGAGAGTAAGAATGATAAAAGGAAGAAGAAGAAGAAGAAGAAGAAGAAGAAGAAGAAGAAGAAGAAGAAGAAGAAGAAGAAGAAGAAGAAGAAGAAGAAGAAGAAGAAGAAGAAGAAGAGGAAGAAGAAGAAGGAGAAGTATAAATCCTGGGCTGAAAAACAGCCCTCTTATTAACCTCGCCCTAAGGAAGTTGGTTGTTAATAATGACAAAAAGAAAATGTGGCAGGAGAGGTGAAAGTTTCACAGAGAGCATGGTAGGAAGGCAAAGATCCCACCAACTGTCCTGGCTTAGTTTGGGGTGAGTCTGTGCTGGACAAAGGTCTGCACGACCTTGGTGGGCTGTTAATGTGGATTTGTTTGGAATGGTCTTGATGGTTTTGCACGCCCCTGCCACAGCCGTGCTCGTAGATTTAAAAACATTGTGCTGGTTCTCCACTGAAAAGTCTGTTTCTACCAGCATGAGCTCCCAAAAGAGAGCATGCTGCTGCTGGCTGGATAGTGCCATCTCCACGTAGGCACCAGTGTGGGGTAGGTCATATGGGTGTGGTTCTTCCAGGTCCTACGTTGTAACCTCTTCCAGGTCCTGGGATTCAGGATTTTCACAAGATGGAGAGGGAAAGTGCTTGGTCAGGAAGAGGATGATATAATCATTTTGCTAGGAGCAGATAGCATTGTGTGGGAGACAGTATATGTCCTCAAGGGGAGCACATCACAGTCTTCTAGGACATGCAAGGTGATCAGGCAGTGCATTGAGTAGGACTAAAGAATGAACAGTGTGAACTGCTTGCAGCAATAGCACATCCAAATCTGTCTTTTGGTCTGTGTGAATATCCACAGGCTGTCCAGGGTAAGGGAGAGAGACTTAAGATTCTGGAGAGTAGGTAAGTATTCATTTAAAGTATGCATGCATATGTTCAATTGTTCACATTCTGGGTTGTATGCCATGGCTCTAATTTAACTTAAAAACATTCATATAAAGGGCCCTTGAAGCTGGATTAGACCATCTGCATGACTGTCAGGACTTGCATGTGCTATTACCTATGTTTTCACTGCATATATGTATTCAAACAAATTTTGGAAAAAGGAGATATAATAATAATATTCGTTGTTACTGTGGAGGCACAGGTATATATTTATGTAGATCTCAGCACAGCAGGGCCTGGGTCCCCTTTATGGCTTTCATAGACTGTTGTGATGTCAGTATTGAATAATAATAGGCAGCATATAAATGCCAAAATAGAGAATGAAAAACTTGATCTGCCTCAAGGGTCTGTGTTTGAAGGTGTCAGAGACATTAAAACCAAAGAAAATAGAAAAATCGATATGCCAGATGCACACATCTGCATCAGTTCAAACCCAACCCCCAGCCCCCAAAGCTGTCAAGCATAACTTGCAGGAGGAACGAAAGATTATTTATTTATTTAACCATCTATCTATGTACAGAAAGCAAGAGTTGAAAGGGCTCCAGGGGAAAATTCTCGTGGCTGAAGTATGTTGTACTTTTTCTTACCATACCCCAACCTACTTCTTTCCCTCATGTTCTCTGTAAGTCTTTTTCTATGTGGCTGTAGCAAACCACAAATTCTTGTGGGTTCCGCTGTTTCCCAGACACAAGGAGTGCAGTGTGGCACCATGCTCTGCATGGGGGTTTAGTTCTACTTTTATTTAAGACACACATGAGTGATTCAGAATCGTATAAAAAAACTTTGCTTCCCCTAAAGGCACAGGCTAGGTATGAACCGACCTCTGAGCGTGCACCAAGGCACAGCGTATGGCCCTGGTCCCATGCCCCATGGCAGGAACACTGCTTCAGGTGCACCCCACCTCCCAGCTGGCCCAAGGGCTAGGTCTTTGGGAGGAGGTGGAGGTTCGGTTGCCTTCCCCAGCTCACTCTGTGGCAATGGTGTGCACCCAAAGCCAGGAGCTCTGCCATGTTCCACAATTTTACAGAGCCGTATCTGCTTCCCAGGCCGTGGGCAATGGATATGGAGCTCGTATTGCTATGCACAGATGGCTCCGCTGATGTCTGCACCTGGGGCCCCTATTGTTTTATTACCCCTTCCTTGAGGGATCAGACCTTCTGCTCCGAGCAGCCCCCTCACAAGCATCTGCATGCATGTCATAGACTCATAGAATCACAGAAGTATTTAGGCTGGAAAAGATGTCACGCTACTCTGCCCTGCCCTGGGCGCAGCCTGCCTTCAGCCCTTTGCCTTCCTCACTGCTGAGGTGGAGGGGGCCATGCAGGTGATGCTGCCCCAGCTCCCCAGGGAGGCTGGGTGGTGGGACACAGGGGCAGGCTCAGAGTGGGAATTCTGGCTGTTGCCACTGTAATAATAGCCTCACTTGGGAAGTTTGCTATCATTTAAGCATTGCAGTGATATTGCATAATGCCTGTGTCAACACAGCATCCATCAAGGAAAGCCCTGGGGTACGGAGGAAGGTCCTGATGGCTTTTTTGTACTACAGCATAGAATAGCACTGGTTTCTCTTCCTGTGGTGACAGATGCACACCAGACATTGCAGACAGAGCAGCTGGCACTTGGTCCATCATTCTACAGGACATCTGAGTAGGTGCATAGCCAAGAGCTGAGCAAGGGATCTATATGCAAGAGAAAGGGCCATTTTGGGAAATCATACTGGAAGACTGCTAGAAAATGCCCTAAATTACTATTACATAGTCTAATTTATTTATATGGCTATGTTTCATTATAGTCTTCCTTTGCAAGATTTTTTCATTAACAGAAAAAAATGTCAAATTATTACTCTTTTGTCTTTTCTAGGCAGTAATCAGCACTTCTGGGTGGGTAGTGAAAATCAGGATTTTTTTTATTATTCAGTGTCTGTGGTCTTATTTATCCCCTAATTCCACTCCACAGTGGCATCTACTGTAATTCGTACATGATCTTCAGAGGAGATGGAACATTTATACTTCCCTCCCTCCTCCATTCTGTACATGTTAAGACTGGAGATGTGGTGAAAACATTAGAGTTGCCTAGATAGGGGCACTGACTGTTTCGCTATGATACTGACTGTTTCTGTGAGGCCAGCTACTGGCAGAAGACTTGAATTTTTAATATCCAATTCCTTACTCAAATAATAAAATCTAATTAACTCAACTATGTGTGCTTAATAAATTTTATTCATTACTTAATCAATATTCATTGTTATTAAATACTGAAAATCACTAAATAAACACTGTCAAGAGACTTACATATTTTTATTACTGATGCTTTTGCCCGCTTCCCTCTCCCAACTTCTGTAAGTTATTGAATGTTTTCCTAAACTTGCTTTTTATTTTGTTCCTACAAAATGTTTTTGAAAGTAGCTCTGTTTCCTTGCCTGCAGGACGGAGGGCACACACATCACTCTCTAGATATTCGTGCTAGACTGACAAGGGACTACTGTTTCCCTAGCTGTTTCCTGAAGAAACTATTTGTGGTCATAGAGCTCTTCATACCCCTCTATTCTCACCCAATGCCAAATGGAGCCCAGCTCTGCTCTGGGAACCCAGATACATCCTTGTCAAAGGTAGTTTAGAGGCATTCATATATACGCTAGGTCTTCCGTGCTCTCCCACAGCCGTGGGGTTTCTGGACAGCAGCTACGCCAGTGGGCCAAAGCCCCCATCTACCCCAGCCTCCTCTTTACCACTTAACTGTTCCTTCCAGCAAAGAATTGTTCTCTGCGAGGCAAGTTCAGTTGTGAGGATGAGACAGTATTTCTCAATAATTTGCCGATTTCTTGCAGAAAGCTTTGATGAGCATTGAAGCAGGAAAAAATTCCAGATGGAATTATCTATTTTCTGTCACTCACAGTGCAAGAAAGGAAAGTCTACATAGAAGTTACCTCTTTGTTCCTAAAGAGTTCACCTGTCTGTGATACTCATTTCCCCACCTGACATCAGGACTGGAACCAACACAAACTGAGCTGACCTGACTTACCAAAACAGAAGGAAGATATTTGGTTTTGGTTTAGCTCTTCAAAGCTTGCACCGTGCCCCTAGACTACATTTCTTTTTGAGTTGACTACTTGAATTATCCCTATATCTAGAGTCCTTCAAGGCAAGGTCTGTGAGATAGGATATTTATACAGGGCACAGTGTAATGAACTCTCTGAGCTTGAATGAACCCCTCAGAGCATGGCTACTGTGCAAGTAGCTTCGAAGAAAAGCTTTGTAGGACCTCCTTGGTCTTGGTGCATGTCCTGTCACTCTGTATAGATGCTGGGTTTGGAGAGAGAGGAGATTCATGCTTCATACGGACTTAATTTTGATTCACAATCACAACTAATAATTAGAAAAGTAATAATGAGTGTTGAGTTCTCATGCTCATGTATTTTGACTTCCATGTTATCCAAAATTTTGTTGAACTCTCCCCAGCACAAAAACTCCCTCCTCCTCCCTGATTCCCTGGCCAGTGCATCCTCCAGACACATCCCAGTTACTCCAAGTGCAGTGACTTGAGTTTCCTTGATGCTGCCCTACCCCATGTGTCCTTGACTAAAGGTGACTGGAAAGAGAATCTGAGGGAAGGCACTTGGGTGAAAATGGTGTGCTACAAGAAGTATAGAGGCAGCTATCAGAGCAAAATGGCCATCCCCTGTATAATCCCCAAACCTCTTACTTCTGAGGGGGGGGAAATGCTTAGTTCAGATTGAGTCCATTATCACTGTGAAAGGGTATATACAGATATGTAACTATCAAGAGTGTGTTATATATATATATAAACATTATATAAACATTATAAATTATATATATAATTTTTATATATATATATATATAAATGCACAAACACACACAGCATCAGACTCTATTTTTAAATGAAATCTTAGTCAGCATGGAGTTAAGCCCCCGTTCTTGCAGGAAATCACGTGCAGAGCTGTGCGGGGTGTTACTCTCTCAGCACACGGAGAGCTCTCACGCAGAGTCCCATTCACCTCAGCTCACTCTGCTTGTGCAGTCCCGTCCAGCACTGAGGTCATTGTTTCACCCACTGGCATCCCTGAAATCCTGAAGACCAATGTTCTTTAAAAATTTAAATACAAGTTTCAGGCCAAAATATCTTGGTTGCCTCCGTGTGCTGCAACATTAACTACAAAGAGCAAACAATGGTTTTATGCTCACACACACAGCAGCCATAAATAAAGTGCAGCCTAGCCATAAACCTGAACAGCTTGCTTTAGACAACCAGGGAAGATACAGTCAGCTTATGCAAACTACTATCAAAGCTGGATCACAACCTGGACATTGCCTCGACCGTCAGAGAGCTGAAAACTTCTTTCAGAAGCGCATGAAGGAATGGAAATTTACACTGTGTTCTAACCAAGACCTTCGTCTCCTGGTCTGTTTTAAACCAGCCATATGATAAATACAGACATTTCAGATTTGTATGAAAAACAGAGATGTTCTAAGTTTCAATAGTGAATGTTCCTTGGAAGCAAAACTGTAATGCTAGCTTTGAACTCCATCCAGGCCAGAACTAGGGCATCCTAATAATAGGGAGATTAGGAGAGAGGATATTTTTTTCCCCCCATATGTTATGGAAAAGTGGACTAGAGACACTGGATCAATTCTATTGCATAAATGAAAGATGGTCTGATGAGATCCCAGGGCAGAAGCAGCGCTCAGAAGTGCTTCAAGAACAGCTGTCCAGTGTTGTGAGAATGTGCCACATTTGGTATTCGAGGAGGCATGGGGGAGAAGGTTTACAGAGAGTTTAGTGAGAGACAGCAGAGGAAAAGTGGGAAGAGACTCTGAGCTGAAATCCCAGAATGATGCAAGGACTCCAACACAAAGCCTGCTGATCTGGAATTTGTGTGGCAGACAGAATTGCACATGACACTGCATATCACTCTCGTGACAAGCAGCTCTTCTGCTGGGAAGCTGTAGTTGGGAGACGAAGCAGGAAAGCAGGAGAATTAAAAAGCTAAGGATACTCCTTGTTCAGGACAGAAATACTTTGGAGAGACTGGACTCAAGTGCGTGTTTCTTCATTAGAGTATGCTGTACATGAGACTGACTTGATCTGCTTCCCATGTTCAGTCCAAACGGTAGTCACGGTTTAGAACATTTCCAAGGGATTCCCACCACCAGGACCTGATGGGAGCCATCGAGGGCAGACAGGCGCTAGCCTGCTGCAATTCTTGTATCGCAGACAGCCCCTCATTGAATGAAACTACAGAGATCAGAGCAGAAGTCTGGATAATACAGTGACACACGCAGTGGAAGGAAGTAGAGAAATAGATCAACAAATGAGTGCTATGAGGTGCATCATTTAATAAGTAAATAAGAAAAAAATATCCTGTAAAGAGGCTGTTCTTCTCAGATACTTCTGGGACAAATCAATTTAAACTTTGTACGCTGCTCGGGCTATAGCTAAAGAATTAATGTCCTGTGTAGCAGCCAATCTACTCTTCTTTTTTGGTAATGCACTGTGAAAAACCTATTATCGTATCTGTAATTCTTACTGGCCTGTTTCTATTTATTGCTTTGATGTTTGTGTCAGCAGGCAAGTGTAGCCTTTCATTTAGCAATAGGGGAATATTTGCACCCATTTCAGAGTCGTAACTTCTCATACAGGCCCTCATATGGGATTTGACTTGGGTTTTTTTGATGGTTGATCAGCAAACCAAAATGCTACAGTAAACAGACAGGTGGAGGAAAAACACAATCCAGTCAATCATTTCAGCAAAATCCAAGCTCTTAAATGATGGACACTGTTGGGAGGTGCGAAATAATGTACCTCACTACTCTTTCTGCTCAGTATGCTATCACATTTCATTCTTGTTTTTTTCCTGCCCCCTGTGTTGCTTAAACTTCTGAAGGCATTACCTTGAATTTTCATCCAAGCCATCTCCAACATGTTACAAAGTCTGGGGTGGTTTGGACAGAAGTAGCAAACGCAGTGGCTGGAGCGACAGCAGGAGTGGCATTGGCAGCAGGGCACAGCACCATCTTTGGGAAGCAGCTGGGGGGAGTTCACGTCCCATGCAAGGGGCAGCGTGAGGTACATTGTGCCAGCAGGCATGTCGCAAAGGGGTACAAAGACTGGTTAGATAGATAGATCCTTCTGAATGCTTAGGAGGTTGGGTATGCAGCGTGCCCACCTGCCACATTGGCTGGGGGCTGGGGAGGAATTCCTGGGACGGATGCCGTTAATAACAGGGATGTGGCTTTTCAAAAGCTTCTGGCCTGAAAGTGTTGGTTTTCAAAAGAGGTGCACAAATGATGGAAAATCCCTGGAATTTTAGTGGACTTCTGAGAGAGTTATTATTAGCTCAGAGGTGAGATTCCTAGGCTGGGGCTTGTTTGCTTTTTCCAATTGATACAGAACGACGTTCCTGTTAGATCAACTGCATGCAATTTAATGTAAAGAGCACCTGCAGCTGCTTCCGCATTTATGAAATCTCTAAGGATAGCCTGAAAACATGATGCATTGTCTCTGCCACTTTTTCTTTTCCCCTCGGTAAGGTATTTCAAGTAAACAAATGAGGAGGGTTCATTAGCATGCACTAGCTAAACAATTGTTAAGAAAAGACTCAATAGCTGTGGTTTATGATAATTTTCATTGCAACAACCTAGAGAACCTAATATATAAATCTTTCAAGATTGTGCAGATCACTTTCCTTGGGCAGATTAAAAGATAATAGCACTAATACCAAAACAAGTTAGTGTCTTAACAGTTTTTGCCAAACTGTTGTTAGTTGATATGAAAAGCTAGGTATGTCCAGATTTATGCCACTGCTTCACAAAAGAGAAGCAAGAAATGAGACAGTTGCTTTCCACTAAAAATGTAGTAATATTCAATGAATGTTTGTTTGGGATATTCTGTAATATACCACGTAGTTTGGAAAAGAAAAAGCCCTGGGGCTAGGAGTGGGTTTGCACATTACAGATCTGCTTAAAGGGGGATCACAATCACAGAAGTAGACCCTTCTCTAAATTGAAACAGGTTATTCTTATAAATATAAAATAGCATATGCTCAAGTCAGCTTCTCCGAGAGCTTTTCTCACCCAGTTCAGGTACAGATAGCACTCAAGACTACCTCTTCCATTCTCAGAGCTATTGAGAGATGCTTCCTTATGGAAGTACATGAGCAAGAGCAAATGTACTATTTCCCTCTTTTCAGAGCGCTTGATCTGATAAACTTCATAAGCCCAGTTATCCTTTTCTCATGCAACCTCCTTCCTTTTACACCTGCAAGATGTTAGCCAAATAATAACAGCCAGTTATTAGGTAGGAACATTTTAAAAACATAACATAATATTGACATATAATTTATTTTATTTACTGAAAAAAAATGCAATATAATGCCATACATGTATTATGGAAATATTATCAAATTACCAGCCAATATAGGAAAGCACATGTGCCACAGAAAACAAATCTAAGGCCTTCAGGAGTTTCATATGACCTTTCTGCTGAACTTGATTTCCCTTTTTCCACCTTGGGCACGGAGAACTTTGTTCATTCTTATCTCAAAAAGGAACCACCTTTCATTCACACCTCAGTTGACTATCTAATGGCCATAGACAACACTACGAGTTTCTTGATTTCTCCACAGCATCAGACTACCCTTGCAGGTGACATCTTGTGCTCAGTGTCAAATGGAAGAGCTGATGAAAATCTAATATGCATTTCTCTCACATATTTACACATCCTGTATGCCTCCATATTGATGATAAAGATCAGATGACATTTTCCTCTGGTCGTCCCTACTATAGAAACTCATTACTGCTTAAAGCAGAGACAGAGATACATTGAAATGATCTTCTGCCCCAATTCTCAACCCTCCAAGCAAAAACATATGAAAGGGATCAAAAGCTTCTAGATCTTCTTTCATCTACATATTTCATTTATTCAATCAAACACACCAAACTGTTTGAATCTTCTCTGTGACTTTGCTTGACTAAAATATGACTCTGTAGGGTTTTCTTTTTCTGTTTTCTTCTTATCTTTATATTAACATGTCTTCAAAAGAACAAGATTTAGGAGGCTGTTAATTTGACAGTTGATAGACACAACTCATTCACCGTCAATCTTCTCTGCCAAACATAATTGGACTTTAAACTTTTAAGATTTTGAAATTAAGAACATCCTTCCCCCCCACCCCCCAATAAAAAAAATAATTCAGGATCATCATGTGGTTGAGGATACACAATGTCACCTGAAGCATGGTTCAGTTAAAGTGCTGTAAGGCAAACCCAAACAGAAAGGATCATTCACTTGTTTGTTCCTTTCTCAGTTTGTGCTCAAGGGCCACTTTATGCAGAGTGCAGCATGTCTCTGAGATAGCATAAGCTCTCTCTGATGCATATTTCAGTGTGCCCATTGATACCAGAAGCTGGAAGCAGTCAGTGGAAAGCAGGTGGCAGGGTATTCATGGAAAATTGTCTCTAGTTGAAACTGTCCCCTGCCTGGCCATCAACACAATTTCTACCCAGCTCCCTCTGCAGCCTCAATAATTTTCCATTTATTTCCTACTATCTCTCATAACTCCCTATCTGTTTGAACTTAAACTGTGCCTGCTTTGCACTAATTAATCTAGAATTTTCCCCAAATCCCTCTTCTATTTCTTCCACTTCTGCTGTTTCCAGACCCAGTGTCAAGCTAAATTTGCATTTTATACCAGCATATCAGATTTTTGTTTCTGAGAGTTGGTTTAAGCAGATTAAAAAATAAGCATTTCTTTGCAGACTGGGTAGTGAATTTGCTGCCAGTGGAGGTTGTGAAGGCAGATATCAACAGTAGGTCTAAGAAAGGTCTAGAAAAATTCATGGACCATGGCTCCATACACAGAGAGGCAAAGTGAATAGGCAGGAAAGCAGCTCTAATATCCTCAGCACAACAGTTCATGCTGCTGAAGTGTGAGGGGAAAGGAGTTGAGCAGGCCCACATGCTCTCCCAAAATTACATCCCCTTTTGCTCCTATCAATGGCAGCATACTTGTCTAGCTGGACCACTACCCTGGCCATTCAGGACATTTCTTGTGTTCTCATTATGGAAGATATCTTTGGTATAACCATGCCTCTAGTCTAACTAAAAGCAGATGTCATGTGGAGAGTGAAACCACAGGGCAGATATCTGGTAATGGGAGGTGAACTGCTTCTAGTCTGAGATGTCCAGGCTGTGGCTCTTGCACATATGGTGCATGTATGCAACACGGTTGTCGTGTTTTGAAGTGCAGAGACCCAAACACAGATGCCAACCAGGTGTGGGCACTGCGAGTCTGCTCTGAATGTGAGGAGGCAGTGCTGAGATGAACTGTATCCATGCACAATGACATCTAAAACGCCTTCCTCTCGGTTAGAAAAATCACATCCTTTATACATGGGCTCATATTCTACACATCTGCTGAAGGTGGTGTGCTGCTCAAACGAGTCTGCTCTGTCATTTATCATCTGTGGCTTTCAGCTGTGACTCCTGTGTGTTTTCTGAGGTACAGCAGGATGTTCAGTACAGAACAAAGCATAAAGCCAAAGAGTTACTCTCATTTCTAAATTTGTTGCATGCAGCATTCAGGCACCTCAGTCTGTTAATTACTATGTCTGGAAAGCCTTGGCATACATATTCATCACCTGCAATTGTCATGCTGCCAGGTCTTGCAATTTTAATCACCAGCTTCATGATATTTGGCATTTTTCTTGAAGTCAAATCCCTCAGAGTTGTTTGGTTTTCTGACAGTCTCAGTTTTGCTTCTTTTTTAAAAAGAAAGTCTAAATTTAAGGCCCTGTGATTTCAAAGAAAAACCTGAAAAATGTTCCTTAATAGGAAAAAAAAAAAGGAAAGAAATGTCAATATTTGGGGGAAAAAAAGAAGAATTTGGAGAAGAGCTGTAAGAATAAATGCTCTCTAAAATATAACTTCAAGGAAAGTTAAGTTCAATTCAGTGAAAAATTGGAAGGAATGAGTTTATATAGGAAAAGGAAGGTGGGACATTGGAGTCAATATGATAATTAATTACATAAGTTGTTATTATAAATGGTGATCAAAGGAGCCAACATGGCTCCTGGAGGATGAACTCAGAAGCATAATTTATTCTCAAATGTAATAGAATGAACATTATTAAGAACTTTCTGTCTGCTAAGGCATTGGAGTTGGCTGACTGCAAAAACTGTGGAAATCTCTTTTTCCAGAGGCCTTTAAATGATTAGATTAGACAAACAGACGTGAAAGAGCTTCACAGTATACTTCATCCTGCTTTAGACCATCTACGAAGCCTCTTTCACAAACTTGTTTCTGTACTTCAGTATGCCTTGTGGCAGCAGCACCATGCTGATCATACACAGCAACTTCCATATAGTAGAGAGCAACAAAGCAAACAAGTAGAAGTGGAGATCTGTTAAAACATGCAGAGACCCATGTCATGTTCATTCCCTAGTGAATACTATTTCATATTCTTTCAGGAAGTGTGATCCCCCTTGTGCAGATGCTCACCCCCCCGCCTCCCCAGCACATCATACTCCACAGTTGTTCAGATTTTCTATGGTCTTTGCAGAGAAAAAGTCTGAAACCCTTGTGCCTGTTTTGATAATGTCGTGAGTGATTTCTAAAAAGTATCAGCTTTTGAAAGATAAGGTGATGGAAGACAACTGAAAACTTGTAGGGAAGGCTAATATTTTATTCTCCACTTCAATACTTGCTTTGCTGAAAAATCTTTTGTTGCTTTCTTCACCCACTTGAATAAGGAGCTTTTAGAAAAAACTACTTCACAATGAGAAGTGTTGCTTTCAAAATGTTACATTCTGCACATAGAGCAAATGCTTGCTGGGAATATCTTCAGGTAGAAAAAAATAAAAAATTTTGTATTTGAAATTTGTAAATGGAACTCATTGCTAGGATTTCTGAATGATGTTGGTAGACCAGAACTGCCAGTTTCATCTTTGTAAGTATTAGAAATATTGGTGCTTCAGGTTGCCATTAATTTTGAAGAAAGAGTGGGTATAGGGAGAAGGTACAAGGGTACCATGCCGATTTCAAAGGAAGGGGACATCATCCACTTATTTTAATTGGGGATCAGAATTATCTCTCCCCCTGTGGCATTTTTATAGTACAACACAAAAACAATTTTATTTAAAAACATGTGAAAAATAAACAATACAAGTGTGTTTACCACATCTAGGTGATTTTATCATGCCTGTTTATTTCTGACTGTTATCTGGATAGGGATACAGTTCTGTGTCTATTATATATGAAATAAACTTTATACAAATAAACAGATGAACTAACAGCACTGAATACCTTCCTCCAGGATACATCTCTTTCCTCCTGCTTTTGAGTTTGAGTTCACAAAACCACAGAATGGTTGAGGTTGGAAGGGAACTCTGGAGGTCATCTTGTCCAATCCTCCTGCTCAAGCAGGGCTACCTAGAGCCAGCTGTCCAGGACCATGGCCAGACTGCTTCTGAATATCTCCAAGGATGGAGACTCCACAACCCCTCTGGGCAACCTGTGCCAGTGCTTGTTCACCGTCACAGTAAAAAAGTGTTTCCTGATGTTCAGAGGCAACCTCCTGCACTTCAGTTTGTGCCCATTGACTCTTGTCCTGTTACTGGTTACCACTGAAAAGAGCCTGGATCCATCTTCTTTGCATCCTCCCTTCATAAGATCCCCCTGAGCCTTCCCTTCTCTAGGCTGATCAGTCCCAGCTCACTCAGCCTTTCCTTATAGGAGAGATGCTTCAGTCCCTCAATCATCTTTGTGGCCCTTCACTGGACTCCCTCCAGTAGCTCTATATCTATCTTGTACTGGAGAGCCCAGAACTGGACCCAGTACTCCAGATGTAGCCTCACCAGTGCTGAGTAGAAGGGAAGGATCACTCCCTCGACCTGCTGACAACTCTCGTCCTAATGCAGCCAGAATACCATTAGGCTTCTTTGCCATGTTGCTGGCTCACGGTTAACTGGGTGTCCACCAGGACCCCTGGGTCCTTTTCTGCAAAGCTGCTTTCCAGTTGGTCAGCTCTCAACATTTCCCAGGTTCAAGACTTTGCATTTCCCTTTGTTGAACTTCACGAGGTTGTTGTCAGTGCATTTCTCCAGCCCATTGAGGTCCCTCTGGATGGTAGCACAACCCTCTGGTGTATCACCCGCTCCTCCCAGTTTTGTGTCCTTGGCAAACTCACTGAGCGTACGCTCTGCCCCATGATCCAGATCATTAATGAAGGTGTTAAACAGGATCAGATCCAGAACTGAACCCTGGGGTACACTGCTAGCTACAGGTCTCCAACTAGACTTCATACTGCTGGTTAGCACCCTGCTGGTTAGCACCCTGCTGGTTAGCCCAGCCATTCAAGTCAGTTTTCAATCCACCTCACCGTCTGCTCATCCAGCCCATGCTTCATCAGCTTCTCTATGAGGGTCTCACAGGAGACAGTGTTGAAACTTTTACTGAACTCAGGGTAGACAATATCCACTGCTTTCCCTTCAGCTACCAAGGCAGTCTTTCCATTGTAAAAAGCTTATCGGGTTGGTCAAACATGACTTCTCCTTAGTGAATTCGTGCTGACTACTCCTGATGATTTTCTTGTCCTTCAAGTGCCTGGAAATGGTTTCCAGGATTAGCTGCTCCATCACCTTACAAGGGATTGAGGTCAAGCTGACTGGCCTGTAGTTCACTGAGTCCTCCATCTTGCCATTTCAGAACAAAATGGGAGGAAGTTCATAAACAAGTTAGGCATGACTTGCGCCACTTACTTATAAAATGGCAATGATACTCAATTTCCTCATAGGAATACTGTAAAAATTCAATTAACTTAGAGTCCTAATATAGACTAAAATATACAGGTATTCTTTTTCCTGAGAAGTTAGGTATCTCCTTGAAGACCCTTGTTTTACTTCATATCACTTTTGCAGGAGAGGAAGATGAAAAAACAGAGGTAAAATATGATAAGAAGATAAGGGGTTTTTTTGTCCAAAGTTACTCCTCTGTGTTGAAGAGAAAGTGCTGTGGAACAAAGCAAATGTGTGTTTCATTGCTTCATTATCTTTGCAGGTAACTGTGTGACATTGCCATAAGCACCCTTACAGCAAAACCATGTCAAAGTGAGCTACAGATCAGCTGTGCAAGGTTACTCCACCCTCTTTTCTGTTCCTCAGCTGGCTTTAGGGCAAGTTCTCCAAGGAGTGACCTCTTGGCTCTGTACTAGATACTACTGCTACTACTACTATACCAGGGAGTATGGATTTGAAAGCAATCCTGGTTATCAAAGCAGCAGAGTTATATTTCCTACTTTGGTCCTTAGACCTTAGCAATTAATTCAGACAAATTCTCAGCTTTATAGTTAGAGACTGGGGAGGTGATTTCTAAAAATAAAAGGCTCTCTCTTTCTTAAGTTTTTATCCACCCATCAAAACTCTGTGTCCATGATTCTTTGATTTCGAAATCCTAAGCAATTTCAATAGAGAGTTATACAACCCATAAGCACGTGTATTTTCCTGGCCAATAAAGTTTGTTTTGAAGAGATTAGAAATAAATCTGAAACAACTGTTCAAGAGACACAGAGGAGTGTTTAGGGCATTTCACTGATTCAAATCTAATTCAAGTCAACGTTTGCCAGAAGTAAGAAGCGTCTGATTTCCCTCTGGCTGTTAGGACAAGTTAGTTGCTGGTTTATGTTTATTCTCAACAAAGATATGGACACATCACATAATCTTTCAGTTTTTTGGCATCCTTAGGGAAGAGGATGGGAACTGAATAGTCTCAAGGCAGTTGCCCACACATTACTGAGATCATTCCTTTAGACAAAAAGAACAGTGCATAACAAATCACGGGTATATCAAGAAGTACTGACTTCAACAGCAACCAGACCTAGGGCATCCTTCTCCAGAAGTGTAACAATATCATCCCATGAAAAGATGTCCTTTAGCTGCAGAGGAAGCTTTTTACAGAAAGGTAAGTAAAGAAGGAAAGTCTCAATTTATATCTTATTTCATTGGAGTTTGCATTGCTTCTAGTTGTGTTGTACCTGCCCAGCAGGAGGAGGCCATCAGTTCTCAGCTAATCAATGCAGCTCTACTTCACTATGAGCAACTTCAATTTAAATTATGATTTTGTATGTCCATAATTTGTAATTAGCAATCAAGAGATACTGCTGCCACTTGAAATATCCCACAGAACTGCAGGAATCACTAGCGTGTTTGATTCTGTTCCATTTAGGTTAATCTGAGTTCTATTGCTGACCTCCGTGAGTTCAGTACTACCTGTAAGCATAATACTACTCAGTGCTAATAACTACAGCTCCCTCAGTTGCCTAATTTCAGTAGTTTCTGTCAGCCTCACTTTTCCTGCCTGGCACCCAAACCAGTAACTTATTTTAAGTGAGCCTTGAAAGCCCTGACTTTCTCCCAGCTCTTAGTCATTTAATGATGTGAAGAAAAAAAAGAGAGATCTATATATCTACTTTAATTTTTCTCTTTCCAAAATATCACAGTCACAGCCACAAAGCTAAAGTCATAAAAGAATTCCTACACTCCCAGGTAGGATGACAACCTATATTTCATGGGAGATGCATGCAATGCCAGTCTCCAGTCTGTAACAAACAGACCACAAAGGCTGCTGGGGGAAGGAAACATGGAAATGATGTGGCTCTTCCCTACATGTTCTGTACATCCCCCAGCCACATTCTGCTCACATGTGTTTCATGGCTTTTGTCGCAGCAACTCTTAAAATGGTCCACTGACTTTATCTTTCAGATTTCAGTGTTGCTCCATTTCTTCCCTGGAAAGCAGAGGCTCTGTCTCAGATGGAGTCTCCCGTAGTCCCTTTCCCTTGTCCTGCTGCCCAAAGGGATGTACCCCGGAAGCATCTCAGATCTCTGTAGAGACGATAAACTGGAATGACAATTTTTAAGTTAGGATATTCATCATAGCTTCAATAGCAACAGCATTTTCAGTCCTAGTTTCCAAATAATTTTGCACTGTGTCACTGGTTGGCTCCCAGACATGGCCAGACCTAGACTATATCTGAGGAAGTAAGAGTGCAGCAGAATGGAGATGAGCATCCTCGACATCTCTTCTGCTTCCCTTTCTGAGCAAGGAAGCTCGGGCAATTGTCATCGTCCTAGTGAGACAGCAAATAAGGATCATCCTAGAGGAAATGGCCTACCTTCTAGGTAGTCCAATCCCAATAAAAAAGAAAGACACTCAGGCCACCACTTACTATTGCAGAAGATGGTGTCACTCAAGCTGCTGCAAAAGTGCTTTGCAGCCCGGCCACATGCTGGCTAACATCCCACAGCTGAGAAGTCAGGAGATTTCTCAGCAGCGTGCCACTGACAGTTGGGCTGGGTTATATCCCTCCTGCCTTTCTGCAGGGTCAGAAGAGTGAGCAAGGCTGTGTGGACACTGCACAGGCTCAGGAAATGTGGCCGTCAAGGCAAGAACCCTACAGCACCAACTAAGACGACTTTCTAAAGAACCTTAATAAGATAACCTGCAACATTAGCGTAAACATTTATCTGGGCCTTTCTTTTCCCTCTGAAGTAGAAAGGGAGACCAAAAAGTGGTTTTGTCTTGATCTTTAAGAAAAGGAAACTTACTCCTACACCTTTTTTTTTCTCCATATCAGATGAATATTCATTTCCTAAGAAAAGTTTGACTTTGCTATTTCATAAAGACTGCTAAAAAATATAAAACCCATCTCAGAGAGTTTGCAAAGTTCCCATCTACTAGCTGATATTAAATGTTTCTTCATCACTAATCCAGAGACACAACTGAAGCATTTGATAATTTTAACTTGCAAGTAATTCTGGCAGCGCATGAAGTGTGACTATAATTACAGTCTCAGAATATTACTATTTCTATTGTACTGGAACTCTGTTCCACACACCTTCTTCAGATAAGATAGAAGTGTTTGATGTGAATACATCTTCAATTAACATTGCTGGCAGATAATGAAAGGCATTGATTGGAAAATCCTTATCAAGGTGAAAGTGCTTGAGAACTAAAGAAACAACCTGCCTGTCAGACCTCACTATATTTTCAACAATGTCCATAATCGAAACAGGACAACATAAAAGTCCAGGTGATGGTAGCAGTTCTTCATCTGTATGGATATGTATGTACGAATCTGCAGATATATAAATAAAAAAAAATTATACTCACCCTTTCTTTATCGGTAATATAAAGATGAAGTGTCTGGTAGCTTAGGTCTTTCTTCTTTTTTTTTACCTCCCCTAAAATTTGTGCATCCAATAGGAATGGGAATTACTGTCATGAATTATTAAAGCTGTAATCATTAGCATATTTGTAAATTTATAATCTCCTCAATGCACAGGCTATCTTCTTCCGCATCTGGACAACATCCGATATGTGTCAGAGGCTACCCCATTAGAAAAATATTGAAGTTTTGTTTCCTGGTGACTGAAGTTTTCTGATGTTGAGAAAAAACAATGTCAATTAAATTGTGCATTTGCATGAATTCTTGCTAGGTGAGGGCTGAGATAAGCCTAGTAAGCACATTTGACTCCGACCATGAACTGTGTGTGAATGGTTGCAGACTTTCTGAGACTGCAAACAATTCCCAGTGAAAGCTGGACTGCTTCATTCTCCTGGCAGACATGAAGGCTGACTGCCATATAAAAATAGCAGTAGCAGTATAACCTATCTATCTGACCTGTGGTGACTTTGGAACTCTTGTTATGAAATGTGTATATATGTAATTATAGCAGATGCTAAGTTAGAGACAGAGACTTTTTGTAGCCAATTTCTGGAAATTGGAGTTTCCAGAGTTCCCTAATTTTCCTAATTTTCCTTAGTTTCCTTAGTTTCCTAAGTTTCTGGAAAGAGGAGTAGAAGAGCAAAGCATGCAAATATATTTCCCACCAAATCTGGAGTCAAACTAACTTTAAAAGAAAATACAAGTGGGTCCCTTGTGAATCTAATCTAGGTCATACGGATTTCATTACTTGAGGGTCTTCAACACTTTCGTCCTCAAAACAGCCATTAGGTGAGACACTACAACCAGACTTCTAAACAGACAACTACAGGCCAACACAGGCTCCATAATGCAAAAAAGAATAAATTAATTCCTTTCTCCTTCCCCTTTTCCCTGTGCACTCTAGGTTCCTGGGTCATAGCCTCAAAGAAAAGTACTTTGATTTCCTCTAACAAAACAGGGCAAGTTTTTCAGTCTCTTTGTGTGTGTCATGCTCTGAAAATGTGCTATTGGTCTCTATTGAAGAAAAAGAACAGAGCAGATGGACAGCTACTCTGATCTGGTGCAGTAACTCACATGTCATTACAATAGTCTATTGGGAGCTTACAGGAGACATTGTATTCAAGGAGTCAGTCATCTTGAGCACGCCCTGCCTTCTCTAGTGGGTCTTGTACTTAGGGCCTGAGCAGCCCATTTGTTAATATGAGTATCTATCTGCTCTAAGGAAATCTGCTGGAGTGCCCTGTGCTGGCATATGCTGGGCACTAGTGGATGTTATGACATCAGGAGAAGATACATGATTCTGTTTGTTACATGAAATAAAAGGCATCATGGCATGAGAGGGAGGAGGAACCCCTTCACCATCAGGATCTGGGCAGCATGCCATGGGAAAATACTTCTGGGGTCTATCCAATGCTGCACAAAAGCAGGGTTCCCAGCATCTTAAAAGACTCAAATTTGTTCACTATCTATATTCCTCTTTTTATTCTTTGTTCACTATCTGTATTCCTCTTTTCATTCAATCTTATTAAAACAGGTATTTTATTAAGCCATTTGTTGTTGGGCCTCTCTTACTGGAATCCAGAAATAACCCTGCACCGTTTTTCTCTCCCCCTCCGACCCCACCCAGTGCAGAACAAACAGTAAGGAGGAAAACAGGTATTTGCAGTTCGCAGAATTACCTGTGGGGCTGTTTGTTACACAAAATGATCTTGAGTGTGGACTGTCATGGCATAATTTCATTTACAAATCTTGAAGCCTTGTGATGTGCTCTGTCTGCGTATTAGAAGAACAGGCTTAAGTTGCTTATTGGGTCCTAAAGTCTAGACCAGCTTTCTGGTAGTAACAAGACTCCTCTATGCAGTATAGCATTAAAAGGTCTTCAGTCAAAACAGAGAAGACATGCAGCAAACCCACCACAGATATTTACAGATATGATTTACAGGTAAGTGGTAAACTCTGTGTTCATCACTCCCACAGCTCTAAGCACTTGAGGCTGTAATTTCATGTGTTCTCAGTTTAGGGGAGCAAAAGAGAAACTCCAGCTTCTGCTTCGCCATCCTCTGTGTGTCTCTCTGCTGCATACCTTCCTCTCAGCTGACAGCTTTCTGTGGATCTGTTCTGCAAGTTGGATCTGTGATCTGATTGCAAAGAAAAATAGTATATTTCTTACAGGAGCAGCTCCATGGAAGCAGTAGGAGAAGAGTCCTGCAGTCACATGGCTACTGGCTCCATGAAAATCAGAGGTACCTGGGCATAGGTTAAGGCCTGCTTCCAGGGAGCTGCATGTGCATTTTCTCTTGGTACTCATGCTCTAGGAAGTTCACAGTTATCTAATCATGAGTGCTGCATCATGTCCACCTGCTCATTCAAATCCATTTGGACATGGACACAAATTCTGACCAGGTCCGAGGGCCCCTGGGTGCTAGAAAGCTCCTTGTTGAAGTCATCTCCAGCCTACCATGATCTTCCTTTTACTGCAGGTAAATACTGCATGGGTATTGGAGCCAGAGACTAACCTAACGTCTCCCACTAAGGAGTGTCTTCAGAGGTCAGGAAGGTAGCCATATCATCCCTTGCTGGATTATGGGACAGGCAACATGTGCAGTGTTGGCTACAATTAGCTTTACTGGGTCCACTGCACCTCACAATCAAATTTTGCAGCTTTTACCTGGAGATGAGGTAAACCATCCTTTGCAAACCATCTGCTCTGGGGAACTCTGATGTTTGCAGACCTTTAGGCTGCTGCTAATAAAAATGGAGAGGGGAACTATAAAACATTGGGAAGGGAAAAGAAAGGAGGAAAAAGTCTGTCTTTGGCTTTATGAAAGGCAACATGTTATTAGTAGCCTATGTTGAGGAGCAAGCTGATAAAGAAACTCCACCTACTTCAGATGATTCCTTGTGAGGTGGAAAAGTCTGGCAGTTGCATTTTCATGCAATCTACAGCTGCTTCACACCCTGCTGCTCCCCAGTCAGGGACGGGAGGGGGCCAATGTCTTATGCCTCCAGAGATACGATGAGCATGATAGTTTTCCTGCACTCCATCCAAAACCATGTGCATTTGCTGCTGTCTGAGATGTAGCTGTATCATTTCTTCTGAGATCCTCCTTGCTGGCAAAAAGTAAAGAGACTAATGGAACCCAAATCCTTGGGAAACCACAAGAAAGGCTGCTGCAATAGGTACCACTACCTAATCTAGCAAATTGCCCCATTTCTTCCTTGCCTTCCTTCCACTGTATCCTACAGAAGAAAACAATTTTGTGGCCTGTCCTGGAAGATGGTAAAGTGTCTCTCCTCTCTTGATAGAATGACAGCTCTTTCCTGACCCCACTAAATCCCATGCCTTAGCCTGTCTTGTAAGTGGACTGTGCTGTGATTGAGGAACTTGCCAAGAAGTGGTCAGAACTGTGGATGGATATTTCCTACATCTGAATGGTCTCAAGCAAGCAAGGATATTTTTTAATGGGTTGTCCAGTGTCTGAGTGTCGGGTATCTCAGGACCAAGACATTTTGGAAAGTATTAAGGATCATGCAATGCTTACTGTGGTAGTTCAGAGGTCTGTGAGCAAGCCAGGTGCAATTGCACCCATACTGTCCATAAGGATAGGAAACAAGAGTTTTCAAGCTTTTCTCCTGCAGCTGAGCTTCTTCACCCAAGAGGGACAACAGGAAAGCAGCAGACAGTGCCTACATATTTACCTACAGATAAGCAATGTGGACAATCAGCAGAGAGAAGGATCCCTATGCAAAACTGCGAGCACTTCAAGATCAGAGTATACACACTGCCATTGGGGTTTTCTTGCTGAGAATGAAGTGAATTCATTTGCAGCTTCCCACTAACAATAAATAATGTTCAGTTCTGCAGACATATTGTAGATCTTTTTCTGCTTGAGCAGTTGTTTGGCAACTTGTGAAGTACAAGCTGAGTTAATGACCCAAAATGAGAATACCTGAAAACAAGCCAGCTTTAGGTCAGCTAGCTGAAGTACATTTACATTGCATATAGACCCAGCACCAAGCTATTTTACTGTGCTGACTCAGGAGGGAGTGGCAAAGTTCAGGGCCCATGTTAGCAGGATTCCTCATGCTCAAGTTTAGGTTTTTAATATGATGTAAGGCATTTTGGGAGTTTAATCTGTTTAGAGATGGAAATTGCCTGAGGAAACCAACGACAATGGGAGACAAGGAAGAGAAGAAGTTTTATTTACTAGGGGGAAGAGCTGATGGATTTAAGGGAGAGTATAAAACCCAAATGTGTACAGACTTGTAAATTCAGATGTTGGAAAGCATCTTGGTTCTGGGACATGTGTGAACATGTTGTTTCATAGACTCATCCTCCCTTTGGGAGAGCCAGGCTATTCCACTGGGATCCGTGAAGAGGACCTGGAGAGCCCTCTGTCCTCTGGAGAGCCCTCTGTGGCAAACCAGGGTGCTACAACACTGACACAGGCATTAAGTCTGTCTCACAGAGTAAGCCCTTTTAAAACCCGTGGCCAAGCATGCATGCTTTTGCTAGCGGGTTGTAGTTCAGCACCTGAAAAAAAATGGTCATGTGAGATGACCTAGGACTGCAAGGCATAGATATTGTTACTAAAGGAAGGTTCTTTTGGCTTGGTCTGAAATGCAGAGTGATTAATTTCTAAATATACGTTGCATATGTACTCACAGTAACTCACAATGTCAGGGATAAACCCTCCCCTGTGCTTCACCAGTCCTTTCCAGATGAATAAACAGTATCCTTCTCGATTAATCTACCCAGATGGCACATTTGTCCCCTAGCAAATATGGCCATATATGGGCCACATGCTTGGGAAATCTGTGCTGACTAGAAGGAAATGGGTGGAAAGGGGGATTGGGGTACTGAAGAACATGTGCTGTTGCTGCAGGGCTGACACAAGCTTCCTTGTAGAGGGTGGCCTGTTGAATCTGCAAGCTCTGCAGCCACTTTTATTCACTGCAAGTTTTGAGAGCAGTGCAATCAACACTAGTGTTCCCTTCCCTCCATCATCACTCAGTGGGCAGCAGAGGTAGAAGAGCCGCAGTGCAATTCCAGCCACCATTAGCTGCAGGAGCATGGAAGCCAGGATACCACAATGGGATCATTCATGGACTCAAGAGCTGCTATCTTACATCAGTAACATGAAGGGTACTAATGGCTCCAAACCTGGCCTTCTACTCCTGGTAATGGCCTATATCCATATGACCTGATGATATGCATACTGAGTGAACAAGGCAAGACTGGTTCACGATGCAACATGCCAGGGAGGGACATGCAGAGGTATGTGGGTAGCTGATCAACCTGAGCTGCCCTCTAAAGACATGGACACTAGCGGTCCAATCAAATTATTTGATATGCTGCTTCTACTGAAGTCAGAAAACCAAGATGAGATGTGCACTCAAGCCACTGGTAGACATATGCTCAGAAATCAGTGTCAGTGCAACAACATCCAGCTGGAATTTAAAACTGCAATGGTCCAAACTTCAGGGCCGTGCCTATGCATGGTTTTTTTTATTTTGATTTTGGTTTCTCAAATGCAGGCTTTGTAGATGTTTAGCTCACAGAAATTCCCCCAGATCCCCAACTTCATATGAGAGGATGACAAGAGATCATTTTCAGCTCAGTCACATCACCACGCTCAGCACAGAGCCATTTCTCACATCTCATGCATATACCATCAAGAACTCCATGTTCCACTAGCAACAGGGAAGTTTGCTGTTCCTGCTCCATTCTAATACACTGAATATTACAATAGAGGATGGCTAGTAATGCTCTCAGTCACTCCCAAACTGATGACATGAAGAATGCAGAAAGAATTTTATAACTTCTTCTATACCTACCTGGCAAAGAGCAGTTACCTCTTCTCCATTTCTGAGCCACTAAACATAAAGATGAAAATGGAGCATGATAAAGATTGCACTTTTTTGGCACCGTGATCCTGGAACAGATTACTGTTAGATAATTAGACCATAAGCCTCCTCACAGCAGGTACCCCAGCTGTATAGCCACCTGGATTATTTGTTAAGCACCCAGAGTAGTATTGGTGCTTTAAGAACAAATTAATTATCATGAATCAGTTAACAGTACCCTATCTACACTGATGGTTTAGACTGGATCATCAAGCAAACCTATTCAGAAATTCTTTATGAATAATATTCTTCCTGGAGTTAGTGCAATATTAGTTTACAAGCTTTTAATCTTTATTTCCTTTCTCAGTTTATTTTTAACATATTATTTTAGCATGGACAAATAGGCATTCAATCTCTGGCTGGTTTGTGAGAGGTTTACTGTTTATTTTAATTTTTTCTGTACCTATGTTACAAGTTTGGCCAGCTGACTTACCTGCTGATGTTTGTCTTCCTGACTTGATTGTTTCCTTTTAAAGCTGAACATTAATGATAAATAGAAAAATAACAAAATAAACACCTTTCAGCATGAATTTTTAGTGGAAGAATAATGTTTTCCAGGATTTATGAAAACAACATTTGGAAATACTTTCTTGAACTCCCTGCAACCCTCAAGATCTTGGGACTAAATTGAAATCAATATGACCTGAAGGTAAATAAACTTTGTACTTTCTATTCAGGTTATGTATTTGTGGAACAGTTTTTTGTTTTGATACAGTTGGTTGAACAAATCATCAGTGGCTGAAATCACTCAGAGCTACCTGATTAGAGAGCTGAACAAGTCAATCTTAGGAGTACAGCACGAATAAGTGGGTGTGCCACATTTCATTCTCCCCACAAAGAAACACAAAATGTTTGCTCTCTATTTTAACAGATATACCTGCCATTCAATTCTAGCTTGAGTCAGTGAGAGGAACCAGGCAAAAAGCAGCAGAAATTCTGCAATGAACTCACTTTAAAATTATGTCTTCATAGACCAAAAATCCCTCACGAGGGATTTAGTTGGGGGTGTGATTTTGCTTTGTTTTTCTCTGGAAGAGAATATTCTGGGGTGTGTTTGTTGAATTAGAGGACTGGATTCAGCAGGATCTGCATAGACATTAAAGGTCCTTAATCATGATATAAGTCTTTTTTCTCCTGGTTAGAAGAATTGTATTACCAATAGAAATGACAAAACTGGTCCCCACAAAAGGATGTTTAGAACTGCAAGCTGCTGTTTTCTGAGAAGAAGTAGGCAACAAGGAGAAAACAGAATGTACTTCTAAGCAATTGGCTGACAACTGTATTATATAGCTCAAGATGGAGTTGATACATCGTTGCTTGAGGAGCCTCTTCTGATGAAGCATTTTTGCATTCCCCATGGGGATACATCACATACATTGCATCTCTAGAGACAAAACAACTTCTAACCATGAGAAAATCTGCCAGCAGGATTATAGTACGAGAATTCACCCTGAAAAAAAAATATTATATGAACGCACTTCAAAATATGTGGACAAACTCATTTAATTATCACAGCCCTTTGCCTTCCTTCTATGCAGCTCAAAAGCCATCAGGGTGGCATCCTTTCCAGAGGATTCTAGAAAGACAGACACATGAAGGGGGTCTTCAGCAAAAGGTCTGCTTCCTTCTACCAGTAAAGCCTCCTATTAGTGAATGGTGACAAACAGATGACAGGTTTAGAAACTAGTTGTTTACTTCCCCAAAGCATGAAAAAAATTCAATCCATCAAAAGGTATTTTGTCACAGTCTTCAATGCATTTGTGACAGCTGGTGACAGATTCACTTTAAAAATCACATTTTGAAAGGACACAGCTTTGCAGGCTTCTCTTAAATCTCTGATCCAAAGGGTCTGCCATCAAGGCAGACATCATAGCTTCTATCTCACAGCCTTATTTTTACCAGAGCAGGTATGTTCCATGGGGTGTCCAGTCTCCCACACACTGGTCTGTCAGTTAGTGTCTACCTGCCAGACAGTCCAGGATCCACAGAGATTTTACTGGTCTCCAGGGAGAATTTTAGGATATTTTTTAAATTAGGTTGCACAGCATAACTAGGCTCTGAACACAGGGCTCTGTGTGTAATCTTAGTTTAAGCATCTGACACATTGCATCTATTTACTCAGCCAATGCAATTAGTAGCCTCTTTTGACGATCACCATATGACCAGATTCTACTGGGCTGAATCACTCGCTAGACAGGCGAAGAAAAAGTCAAGTCAGAATTTGAATTACAGATTTCTAGGGGATGTTTCAGGGAAATGGCGATAGTTATACAGTAGGGGACAGTGCTCTCCTCTTAAATCCAGGCAAGATGATGACACAATGAGAAATATCGGGTGGTCATATAATCTCTGTTGGACAGCAGATACTTGCAAGGATTGGGATTCTGCTTCTACCTGCATCATTGGCCTAAGTACAGATCCTTAGACAAACAATTTCATTTATCTGAATCTCAATTTTATTACCTGAATCTCAATTTTATTCTATTTTTATCCTCTTCCTTGACACCTGTGGATGACAAGAATCTGTGTAAGGAAAGGCTACTGGAGGCAGCTAGAGGTAAACATTTCAGAATTCAGATTGTAAAACCATTTTCCACGCTCATTTTTGGAACCCAGATATTACTTTATATTACTCAAGAACACTCCCTTTACTTCTGAAAACTTGTAACATTCTCACACAAAAAAGAACTGTTCCCCTTTCAAGAAGCAGAAAAGGTAGCTATCTAATATTTACGTATGAGGACTGGGGTTTTTTCCCTCTAACTGAGCGGCATAAATAAAAAGATAAGTATTTAAATGTCTGTCTGGAAGAGACAACACTTGTTAAAGCCAGTCCAACCAAAACAAGCCCCTGCTGCCTGGTCATTCTAAGAGCCGAAGCCTTATTTGTTCCCTTTTTCTGCCAGACCAAGGTCCCTCCTGAGAGCTTTCTGAAATACCCTGGGGTAACTAGTGGGTGGCCATGCAGCACATGGTCTGGCAGGCCCATCTTGTCAGATATTCCCTCCCACCCCACTAAAGTCCTGCTTTGCTGTTCTAATAGACGCTAATTCAAAGACAAAAATTATCAACAGTGGTCACATTCATCATGCATCCATTCTATAGTTTTCTGATAACAGACAAGTGAGTGCAACTTTTATCTGCAATTGGTTTTTCTGTTCAAAATTTGCTAGCTAGCCCTGCAACTAGCTCTTTCAATCAGGCAGCTTGGCATTTTTGTGCTGGTACATGATTTTACCCGAAGTCAAACAAAGACTGAAGTGAGCAGAAATTGTGCATGGCCATACAAATATTTTCTTAGCAACTGCCTCTTTCACATACATAATCATCAGGTGCATTCACAGGTATTTTACCTGATAGAAGAAATCAGATATGTGTGGTTTTATGTAACCATGGAAACCACTTCACCAGAACTGAGATTTCTTAGCAAGGAGGGGGCAGTGGCTAGCTGCTATTAACTGAAGACTAAGTTACCACAAACTTGAAACAATTTGGTTTTGTCACAGTGCAGATTTACCAGAACTGAAATTGCATGCTTATCTATCTTTCCTGCATACGCTTTGTTATCCATTGCCTTCCACACCTATGCAGAAAATAAATCTTAACATTGTCTCTAGTATTCCTTACTTAATAGCATCTTACTGCTAAAGCTTATCCACTTGATTTCTCTGTTTCCTCCCTGAAGCTTTTTTCTCCCAGTTAAACCCTGCTGGGAGTCAACTCACTGTAGTGGAGGAATAATTTTATAGTCTAAAACATTAAACTAAAATGTTAAGCTAAGTAAAAACCAATGTTACAGTATTGGTGCAAGAGCCTATACAAAGTATTCTGCACTACTTCTAAGTCCTAAAATAAGGTTGAAAGCAGGCATGGAAATTCAGATGGCCATTTTTAAACAAATAGAGAAGAATTTTCTCCAGAACAGTGAATAAAAATAACCTTCCTTCCTGTCTTTTAACTGTGACCTGAAAATGAACCAAGAACACTCCTGGTGCCAGAAAATCTGGGATCCTGCTAGGTCTTATACGCAAGTCAAGAGTCATGGTTTTGTTTTCTTTGGCTCCTATGCAATTCCAAATGTTGTCACTCCTGGTGGCCATTTCTATCCATTATGTTGTTCCTAGTTCTGCTCAAGAAAATCATCTCTGGGACTTGTAATGCAAAGATGCTGCAGAATTACTGGTTATTTTTTTTTTTTGTCCCTGTTTATGAATTCCTTGCATTGGTTTATTTGCATGATGATAGTGTATTTATTTATCAAACTAAGTATATCGGTCAAAATTTAAATCATAGGAATTTAGAAAATGCTTCTCCATAATTCAGAATATGTGATGCCCACATAACAGAGTTTATTTTGTTTACTTTTCCCCAGAAGGATATACCATAAACTCTATAAATAAATAGATGTATTACAATCCATGCTGCTGTTCTTCATCTATAAATGGGAGCTCTGTCTTGTCTCTGAACTGGTAATCTTGGAAGGAGAGGGCAAGAAACAACTCTTACTGTGATTTTATGCAATATCTAGCATGTTAGGTCCCTAATATTGTTTGAATTTTCTCAGAATCATGCTACTTGAAGTAACTTTAAGCTATTTGTTTGTAACTGTTCATTTTCTTTAAATGCTCTTTGATATTTCTTCTGAAAAAAGACAACATTCACAGCACACACAAAAGTGCAGAAAGCACGCTGACACTGTCATGCATGTTTTATTAATTTATGCTCAGTGAATATGCAATCAGGTAAACAAAAGCATGGAGAGAAAAACAATGAATTTAAAGACTGCTCTTAAATCAGGACTTTGGTTACTGAATCAATTCATAATACACATTTGGGGATACTTATATCTCTATACCAAACTGAACTTTTATCTGATTTTATCTTGAGCTCTATTATTAATTCCTTATAATTAAAAATTTATAGAGAGGAAACACTTCTGCAATTATCTGTTGCTGCATCAGGCCTTTGTATACTTAATACCACAGTGCCAGTATAGCTTTATAGAATCTCAGCTATGACTTTTTTGTTAGTTACTTGATCTCAGATCTCAGACCCTTTATTTAAATTATAAACACAACAAAAAGAATGCTGTCTATTTAAAATTGACAAAATAAAACAAAGGAGAAGGAATGAAAACAGAGAGCACTATTACAATATCAAATGTCTTATTGAAGAAAAAGTCTTGTATTTTTTTGTTTTTTTCTGATTTCCTTCAGGTTGGGGAGTGATAATGCAAATGATGAAATCCCACAAGCATATATTTAGCTCATTTTAGAGATAAGAACACTTAGAAACCGGCTGATTGTCAGTTTAAATGATCATACTGCTTCCATGAGCCCACGGAATCTCCATGTTTCAATGTCTCTATGTTTCAATTACTGCTGTAAAAAGTACAATAAGACATATTATCCCCTGGATATCTTCCCAACTTCTGATTCCAAGTGGATGGTTTACATCCAGAAGCTTGATGTTTTACATCTCTGTAAAAACACTGAGGTTTAACAATATTTATTATAGTAGTTTTGGATACTCTTCTCAGCTTCATGGACTTATTCAGCCCTTTTGGTGTACTGTTAAGCTCTTGGAATTAGTACTACTCAATGTCAATAAATTCATCAAATGAGTTTTGACAAACTGAGGAGTACTATATTAAATTTTGTATGTATTTTTATATTGCTTGTTGATGCTGCTAGCCCCAGTATGGATCATTCTTTCCTGAAGAATAATTTCAAAGAGGTGGCAAAATAAATTTCTTCGAAATTTTCCTGAAGAGTCAAAGGACAATTCAGCACAACTTCAACCAGCTGGCAAAACTAGGGAATCTAAAATGCTCAGTGTCTCTCCTGACACACATTGTAGCCCTGCTATGAAGTACTTGCCCTGTTCCTGGCTTCCCTGTGGTTTCTTCCCGACTCCTTAACTAGTAACCACATGGCTGAAGAAAAAACGTGCCCTGAAGGGATGCACCACCTCTTTTCATCCAGACTGCTGACTGCATGACATTGCATCCACCGGGGACTCACAGAGACACCCCCCCACTCCCTCCTCTAGAACAGGGAGTCCTAAACAATACTGAGGTGCCTTACAGAAGGGTGTCAGTGGTGTAAGAGACCCTTTTCAGAGGTTTTAATAAGGTCCATTCAAAGTTGCCCTTCCTTTTTTTTCAAAAAATAAAACATAACTTTTGCTTGACAAAGTTATCTGTTTTATGTAAGATTGAAACTATGACAGCACATGAAAAAAACCCCTAGTTCTTATATATATACGTATACATTTTTCAAAACAAAGGCATAACCAAACCCTTTGAACTGCTTCTGCGGCAAATGCAGTCATTTTCTTGTCTGGAATACTATATTTATTTCTGTTTAAATACTTCTGTTTAATCCTTTTCACATTGTCATAACAGCCCTGAAAAAAAGACAAAACTGAAAAGTTTATGTCTGTGGAAAAAAAAAAAACATACAAAAATACATGCAGACATGTTCTATTATAAAAAGTCAGAGAAAATGGCATTTAAAAAAAAAATCCAAGAAGACTGGAAATCTCTCTTTTTATCAAACAACCCTTCAAGTATCAGAGAGCCCCTTCCTCCAGTAGTCATCTTCTTGCTAAAAGGATAACTGTTCACAGCCACTCCTCTAAGAAAAGTGCAGAGAAGAAAGGACCACAGCATGACCAATAACAGAGGTAATGGAAACTCTGTCTAGTCCCACAGATTATAATCACTTTAGCCTAACGTCTACCATAGCCTTTTGGCTGTGTCCCTGTTACTTGCATTCACACCAGTGCCTGGGATGCAGGCTCTACTGCTGATACCCTTGAAAGGATGAGAAAATCTTGAGAGTCTTGTCAGTGTTAAAGCCTTCATCAAATAAAAATGGGATTTACTTCTACTGGATCTCAGTTGTTTTCATGTGAATTACTCTTGCTGAAATCAGGAGTTTACCCTCTATTCACTTTTATAGGAGATTAAAAAAGAAAAGAAAAAATGTAGATATATTTTAAAAGGTTCTGAAGAATATTTCGTCAGAGGGCAGGGAAGGAAGGGCAGAAGGGAAGGAGTTTTACATTTGGAGGATGTGTGTCACCCCCCTCCCCCCCCCAAAAAAAAAGGGACATGCCCAAAAATAAATGGTACCCTGCAAACAAAAGGTATGATACCAGCCCACAGCTAAAGCTAATATGGGGCTGCTCAGCCCACTATGGCCTTTAAAAAGAGAATTTGCCTCCCTCTGACTGCATCAGTGTGAGTCAGGATTGTGTGTTAGCAAAAAGATGCTCCATTATATATCAGGCACTATCAGTGAAGAGAGTGGAGAAAGCTATTTATTTATATAATGCAGTGTTGAATAGAGACAATTAGTTCTAAGGAGTGATACATTGGGTCCACCATACTTGAATTTTAGCACTGTACTGCTGCTACTAGCATACATTTGGAAACCATTGCTCCCATGGAGTTTTAATGAGCAGACTAGAGTTTACATTAGCAGCATTATTCACTCACAGCTCCTGGTTTTCATTTGTTATGCCATGCCTTTTGTGAAGACACCACAGTCACCAAGTTTGTGGGTCAGATGTTTTTAATTTTTCTTAAATGCACTTCACAGACCTTATTGAAATGCTTTGCCAAAGAGTGCCAGGAATATTCTGTGAATGATGGATGAACATATCAAATTAGATGTGAGGTTTGAACTTCCTTTTGATAAGTAGTGGGCTGAAAATCCATTAGTTGGTGGTTTTATGTCTACCTGCTGCAGCTGCTGTGGTGCAAGATTCTTACGAAAGAGAGATAACTGCATAAAAACTGAAAGTACCAACCCTTAGAAAATCACAGGACTGAAAAGACAAAAAACATTTGGGCCAACTCAAGAGACGTAGTTGTTGTAGGGCACAGATAAGAGCATGGGAGGTCACACCAACCACCAAACCAGTGCTGGTATGGCTGTCATACACCTTATCATGGGGGAAAAGGCTTAGATTACACTGTGACTTGTTACACGTGGAGAAGCCTGGTGCTGTTTCACAAGCCACAGCTTCGTACAGCCAGACCTGCCTGTGCAAGAGTTGAGTTCTTCGGTTTCAAAACTTCCCTCTGCAGCTGGTCGCTACCTGCCAGAAGCTGGGGCTGGCCATGACTCAGTCCCTGACAGAGCGTCTTGTGTCACTCACTAAATGTCAGACAACCCTTGTACATGTGGTCCACAGATGGTATCTGCCAAATCCAAAGGGAATTCTCATCAGCTTTCCAGCATCAAAAGGATGATAGTTTTTTCCTGAATTCTTAAATTTGTCAGATCAAAAGCAGACAGAAGGGAAACTGGACTTCAGACCAGCAGAGTGTTACACTTTGCTTTGTCCCACAGTATATTCAAGCAGGGAAACTGATTATCATTTTTTCATCGATTTTTTAGTACAGTTTGGTTTGGTTTGTTGTTGAAGACATTAATACTTTACTAAGCTAAATCCGATCTGTTTCTCCACGAAAATTAATTGCATTGTGAATTTGGTCTAGAGTGACTTCATAAGATATAATCATGCTATGGATTTGGCCTAGACAATTTTTATTAGTTTGTTTTCTTGTTTTTCCAAGGGACTCAGAAGTCTTGGAATCCATCTGCTGTTTTCTAAACTCTGATATCCTTGTTAGATCATTATGTAGTAAGTGTTCTTTTTAAGGATGTTAATTATACTGAAGCAAGTCAATGCATTGCATGAGCTTCTGGAAAAATGACAAAACTCCAACAAATAAGTAGTGACTTCAGTTGGATCCTGTTCAACATTTTCCCCTTGATGGGGGTAATCTTCCAAGTTGTGATTTGGTACCTTTGGATGCTTTGAAAAGCAGCATTAGATGCACTAGTATTCCACAATTTCTCTATTTCTCTCCCTTTTACAAATAGCTTTTGAAAGGGAAGAAGCACAATGCTGTCTTGGCTCATCCATTAGTCTTCTGTTGTGGAACAAACTGCTTTTGTGTCAGGAGTGAACTCCAAGGACCAGTTTGCTGGATAGGTTGAGCTGCAGCAACCTGTCTTCTCGATACTGAACCTCCATGTTGCAGTGTTAAGGAAATATGGATCTCTTTTTGAGGTGATTGTTTAAGATACCGCAACACAGATATGAAACAAAATTGTAAAGGAACAGAATATAGAAGAGACACTTGTGACAGAGGCTTAACGCAGGAGTACAAGAGGCATTCATCACTGACCTGTTAAAGGAGAGAACCTGAGTTCACAACCTTTGCTAACAGAAATGTCTCTGACACTGGAAATTTGATGCACATTCCTACAAAGCAAAAAAATACCCTGATTTTGTTGTCTCTCTCTCCCTGCTGATGGCAGGAGCATACTAGCTTTTTGCTGTTTTAATTTCATAACACTTAGCCTATAAACTGTCAGATAATGATTAATATTTTCAACATTAGTAATACATATGTGGCTTGGGGGTCCTTTTACGTAGCAATTAATCTTTTTTTCTTATACATGTTACATAATCGTTAAAATATACAATGCAAACAAAATGTCTCGGTCTACAAGAACATGCTACTATAAATTTCAGTGAGTGAAATTAATTCTCTAGAGGGGGACAGGTCATATGAAAAAAAAGAAAAGATTTAGTGTCAGATTGAGTATTGCATTGTAAATCCCAAAATTCAAGCTCAGCTGTGATTCAAGCTCCAGATCATTAACAAAGAGCTGCTTGTGGATGTACTGAATCCAACAAAATGTGTTTATTTGAAGCCTATTTTCTTAAATGCCATCTAAGCTCAGGCTGAAGCTGTGACTGAGTCAAACAAGCTGTCAGTAAACCTGAGTTATTGGGTTTACAACCAAACCAAACAAAAACCCCGTTCCAGCAAATGGTTCTGTTTTAGAAAATCATGTTTTCCTTAAATCATGCTTTAAGAAATCTGCTTTCCCTAAGCAGAAAGAGGTAATGTTTTGGGGGGGGTTGTGGGTTTTTGTTTGTTTGTTTGTTTGTTTTTACTGTGCCAAAACTTAATTTGCCAAGCTCCATTCATTTCTCACATCTAATTTTGGTTTATTAATGACTAGGTAGTGAGCACAAAATCAGGCAGCCCAATGAAACACACAGATCAGAAGATAATGTGCTCTTTGGCTGAAGTTAAACAGGGATTGTATTCAGAAAGAATACAGTGAAATAACCACAGTCATCCAGACTGACCTGTACATACTGCAGTAAAAATAAAATAAACAGAGTATGTTGTGCTCTCCTTCTCACCATTGGAACAAAACCTACTGTCCTGAATGAAGAAACGAAGAGCGTAACTATTTATATGGTTAATAGGAAATAGGCATCACAGTGTTAACTTTGGCAGACTATGCTTATCACATTTTTAATATATCCACATTTCATTAGCAGAGACTGACATCAAAGGATTGTTTAAATACATTGATTTCTGTCATAAATAACTCTCAGCAATCCTATAATCCAATGAAAAAGGGTAGCTCATTAAGTAAATGCTTACAGTGAGTGTGAAATGAGAGAAGAATACCTTCAAATGAGTGTACTGCTATATTTCCAGCATATCCATCAAAGAAGGAGAAAGTAATCCTGCATAAGGCATTTTGTGTTCTTTGATACATGCTGTAATCAGCTGGGGCCATGCAAAACAGAAGGGTTGCAGGAGAGCATGGAGGGTAGAGAAATTGTATTAAAAAAGAAGAAAAAAAAAGAAAAAAGCTTTTTTTCCAGCTAAACTTTCTTTGCTGTATTTGATGTTAGAGTGTCTTTCAACAGTAAGGCTCCCACAGCCATCCTGTAATTGCCCAAATCTGTGAACATCATGCTCTCCAGCTCCAGGCACATTTTAAGACACTTACTGCATTTTGGTGCACAACCATTTCAGACCATCAGCTCCTGCTTCTTCTTATTAAAATAACATCAGTCACCATGTCTGGGGAATAAACAGACTGGTGTTTTAATTTGTTAAAAGAAACTTTCATTTACTAAAGTTACAGGACTGGGCTCATACCTTCCAATCAGACAGTCTGTCTCCAAGTGATGAGAGGGCAGCACAGGGCAACAAACCCCATCCCAGGTATCAGGAGGATGATGGCTGAGCTTTGTTAGAGCCAATTGATTTGCTGTAGAGTCCAGCTCTGTTTACCTTTACCCTTACCATAACCCTAAAGGCTTTGTGAATTCTTCCTCACAGTACTGAGTCATCAGAAAATAAAAAGTAAGTCTGTCGTGGATTAGGAACTGGATAAAAATAAGACCAAAATCAATACAAGCAGAATTTCATTTCCACCCCTTTGAGTAAGGAAACCTTGCAGGTCTCTTGGCATTGCTAGTACAAATTAATCTATTACATTTTCCTGATCATATTTAAACAATAAGATGTCAACATAGGCATGCAGTATGAAAGCATCATTCAAAGTCTGGGCAAGTTCAAAGAAATTCCCAAAGATAATACAAAAATAAGACATCCACGCCATGCAGTGTTAAAATGAAGAAAAAAAATTAGTTAGCCTTATCTATTGATGGCTTTTCTATTCAATGAAACCCATGTGGACAAGCAATGGCATATCAGGGTTATGAAACACAGAATTACTGCCATTGCTATTCAAATGCTACCCCTAATTCATACAATAAAAAAGCCTCTTGCTTAAGAACAGTGATGGGGTTTATTTCCTTTTTATTTGATTCAGGTGGTCTGAGAGAAGTAGGGGTTAATGGTGGAGAATGCTGTTAACTGGCTCATTCTGGAATGAGGATGGAGGCGTGAAACCATTCAAATATTGGTGGTTCTCCAGGACCTCCCATATTTCCCCATGGGCTGTGTTCTCTTGCTTGTACTTGGTCTCTGCTTCTGCTTCAGACATCACTTCCCAAATACTAGACCCCAGGCTAGATTTATCATGCAATTTACAGTACCTGCATTATCACTTCTATCATGCTTCTCTGGCGCTAGTGAGGAAGTGTGTTCAGGAGATCATTTTCCCTACACACTGACAGATGGGCTTTCTTGTATCTCTGATATGACAGAGGGCATGTAAATGCATGAAAGTTGCATCACTACAAGTCATGAGAGATAGACCTGTTGGAATACAGACTAAACACAACCCAAGTATGCCAGCAGAGAAGAGGTATATTTTGACAAGTTATTACACATGTTCTCTGAAGGAACAAGCAGATTATCTCACAGCACACCAGTACAAAAAAGTTAGAGAGCAACTCCACTGTAAGGATCAGGACATATGTCCAGCCCTGTTCCCCAGATCCCACCACTTCACAAGAACACCACTGCTGTAGATGCAGAAATGGGAGTATAACTTGGTGCTGTCATCAGATCTGATTGAGCTGGGCCTGTCTGAGAGGCCAAATTCATATGAACAGATCAGTAAAGGTAAGTCAACCTTGAGAAAACATCTTGTGTTTAACCAAACTGACAAATGTGATAACACAACTTCTGTGAGAAAAGGTCTAGAGGACTTCTTCCTAATTCATCTTTCTTAAGAAAAAAAAAGAAAAAGTGACAAGAAGTGTTTTAACAGGAGGACTGAGGATCTTGACAAAAGGTGGTGTCTGAGTTTTTTTACTAAGGGTTTAAAAGACAGCTGTAAATCATTGTTAAATTATCTTTGTATCCTCCCTTTGTGAATTTGTCTGGTCTGTCATAAAAAGAAAGCCTGGAGTCTGAAGCTAACTGCGTGAACAGTGCAACTACTAAAAGGGAGTCATACTCCTACTCTAGGGAGTCAGGCAGCCTGAAATCAAGGTCCCCAGACAGAGTTTGGGCACTTAACATTAAGAAATCTCCACAACATCCATAGGTTGAAAGGGAGAGAATGTCTTTCAACAGAAAGCACAGAAAGCATCTCTTGTCTGCAACAGAGAATATTGATGTGAATTTATTTTATGAACTGCAAAACTTCTACAAAACAAAGCAAAATCAACCTGATACTTGATATTCTACAGGAAGCCAATAGGGCAGTAATAATTTGATCTGTTGTCTATTAGGCACCACTAAACTGCAGTCCCCAGTTCTGAATCCACTGGAGCTGACTATACATGTTGCAAAACCAGTCATGGCAACTGACCCTAACTTGTTGGAATGACCAACCTGAAAAAAGACTGATTTGTGTTCTTGCAGCCAATCATATTTCTTGAACCCCTCTCTACATTGCTTAGGACTATTTACTACTGGTAGAGATATCAGATGACTTGCCAGTCTTATGGGTGAAGTGTGTTGAGACTCTATTTTGGCATTCTACAGTTTTGGGAAGTGGGGAAATGGCAATGTTTGCTGCTTTGGCTGAGGTGGCACCAAAAGCTGTGTGTTCATTCCAGAGAGAAGAGAACAGTCTCTGTTTTAAAGCTGCTACTGCAGTGTGTATATACTTGCTATCATATGGTTCTGGTGAGTATCTAGTGCTATTGAAGCACATGCCCTATGAGGAAGGCTGAGGGAACTAAGATCATTAGATTGGAGAAGAGAAGGTTTTGGGGAGATGTAATAGCAGTCCGCCAGTACCTACACGGAAATAATTAAAAAAAGAGGGAACCAAGCTATTTACCAAGATGCACAGGAGAAGACTGAGAGATAATGGTTATAAATTGACACAATATTAATTATGTCTAGATAGAATGAAAGAAAAACGTCACTATGAGGATAATTAAGCACTGGAACAAGGCCCAGAGTGACTGTGGGATATCTCTCCTTGGAGGTTTACAAGACCTGGCTGGATGAACCCATAAGCAACCTGGTCTGAATTCAGTGTTGGCCCTGCTTTGAGCAGGGAGTAGGACTAGAAACCTCATGAGGTCCTTTCCAGCCTAAATGGTTCTATGATTCCATTAATTATTTGCCCAGATTTCATTACCTTATCAGAGGAGTTTAGAAAAAACTTGTGAAAGGTCACAGAAGCAGTTCTGCTGGAGAACTGGATATTAGGCAGTTATTTCCTTGGGGCTGGAACCCATCTGCAGGCTGGTGTATTTTTCCTCTTACAATATTTTGATAGTTACTTGAAAGTTCAGACACATTTACTCGGAGGCTTAAGCTTACGGAATAGAAGGTGTGCTCAGCTCTAAGTAGCATTACAATTTTGGTCTTTGTTGTCTGCTTTGGGACTGCAAAATATCATTTGCTTATGACAGAGTACACTGTTTTGAGGTACTATAAATTTCTTTGACAACAGTCTAGTTCAGACTGTGGGAGGATAAGAATTGTTATCTATGACACTGCCAAATTTTCTTGGGCTTTTTATCTTTTATGTGCTTGTATTCTGCTGGGAATATTGACTTGAAATGCTACAGTGTCATAGCAAGCTACATTTAAAGTCACATCTGCCTGTGTTTTCAGTTGGAGAAATCCCTCTTTTCTAATCTTTTTTTATTAGCATTGAGCCATTTTTACCAAACCCATTCTAATTTCACTTTTCCTGCCTGAGCTGCAGTCTTGTTTTTCTAGTAGCACAGTTAGGCGCCCATTTTTTTCTTTGGCAAGTCTTCTTTGAAAGTCTTTCCTGACACTTGCATTACCATTTTCTGTTTAGCATGAAACTCTGATGTGTTGATAAGCATTTTGCTAACAGTGATTTTTTCAGGGATGTCTTCCCTGTCATTGCAGCCTTTTCTCGAGCTACACATCTTGAATACCCGTTACAGCAGTAGTAGATTCAGGTGCAATCAGTAAGTGCAGATCAGGTGCAAATGACTGGAGTTTTTCTGTTATTATACATCACTAAGATCTAGCTCCACTATGGAGTGCAAAGGCTATGCTCACTATGCTAAAAGTGGACTAGATACTTGTCCAGTGGAGGACAAGATGGTATGGAGGTTCTTCCCTGCTTTCTTCATTAAATGTAGACACAATGTAGACACAAATTTTATAGACACAATGCAGGTTGTTCCATTTATTCTGGGGGCACCGTCAAAGGTTAAGGTGAGGATGAAGCATATCCTTCTATGAGTGCTTGTATTCACATCTTCATACAGAAGAAATTCTTCCCAGTGCTCAAAAATTGCTGATTCTAACTGAAAGCTGAAATGGTATCTTCCTACTCCCTTGCATGTACGCAATTTATACTTTTCTGCTAAGTAGAATATGATCTCAGTTAACTTAGGAATCCTTGATCATTAGTTCTTCACTTTGATTTCAAGGGTAGCACATCTTCCCATGCTGATTCTCACTGGAATTCATTTTGTGATTGGAAGCTGCCGCTAAGAACTACACAAAATATACACAAAACGTGACCTACTAACATTTAAAGAGTCAGCTCTCCAAAAGTGGAAAGACTGACCGGGTAAATGGCACATGACACTGGCACAGGAGGGGCCTGTTCATATTAGAAAAGTGCTAGAGAGACTTTTGGAAGAAAAGTCAGATCGCAGAGGCGATCAGCTCCAGTGCAGATGCGTTCTGCAGTGGAGCGTTCATACAGGGGAACCCCAGGGGAGCGCAGGGTCATGCCAGGAGCCGGCAGCTCTCACAACAGCAGCAGACGAGGCGCGGGTGGGAACAGGAGTAGCGGCAGCCACCCCCCACTCCCACAAAAGGCAGCCCCGGGGACCGCAGCGACCAGGACGGGCAAACAGGGCATGGCACATCAGCCAGGGCATGGCGTGGCAGTTCGCATGGGAGGGCATGCAGGGAAGGTGCCTCTTTGAAGGAGGGGCATGCCACTGGCCAAGTGGGAGACTTGAAGTTCACATAACCCAGCAACCAGGCACCGTTCTGTGACCATCTGCACAGGCCAAGGACACTCGTCCTACCTGACCCTCAAGGCAGAATGGTGGGCACTCTTCTGAGAGCAAAGGCTGCAGCTCCGGCTGGGGGGCCTGCACCATCTACCCCAGCAGTGGCCAATGCTTCCACCCAGATGGAGCTGCTGAAGGGAGATGCTGCAGTGCAGACCTCAGACTGCAGGAAGTGCCTAGACCTTTCTCCTGGGGCAGGGACAGGCGGCAGACCTGCCTGCAAAAGGTGCACCCTGGTGGAGGACCTCCTGCAGTAGGTGGCTGAGCTGCAGGACGCGGTGAGAAGGCTGTGGAACATCAGAGAGGCTGACAAGGAGTTAGATAGCTGGTTCTCAGCGCAGTCTGCAGTGGACCCACAGCCCACAGCCAAACAGCCAAAAACTCCTGCACTGGCACACACAGAAGGGAGGGGGGGCAATAATGCAGAAGAATGGAAGCTTGCAAGGGCAAGGACCAGCAGGAGGAAGAGACTTCCCCCAAAGCCTGAGGTGCCCTTGCAGAACCACTTCACTACTCTGCGGGCTGAAGAGGAAAGACCCATCACATCAAGAGAGATGCTGAAGCTGAGTAAGGCAGCCCGATCTGGTCCCCGTATAACAACCAGCGCAACTAAGAAAAGGCAATGGGTGATAGTAATACTCCCTTCTCAGAGGTACGGAGGCATCCGTTTGCTGACTTGATGCACTCTCTAGAGAGCTGTGCTGCTTACCAGGGGCTTGTATCAGGGATGTCACCGAGAGACTACCAAGCCTCGTACAGTCCACTGACTGTTATCTGCTGCTGTAGTTTCACGTGTGCACCAGTGATACAGCCAGGAGCAGTCTGAGGAGTATCAAGAAGGATTACAGAGCCCTGGGAATGGTGGTAAGGGACTCTGGAGCACAGGTAGTTTTTTCATCAATCCTCCTGGTCAAAGGGAAGGGGTTTGAAAGGGCCAGTCGAATCTGGCAAATCAGCAAATGGTTATAGGACTGGTGCCACAGCCAGGGGTTCAGCTACTTAGACCATGGGACTCACTTTGAGAAACCTGGTCTACTGGGGGCTGATGGGGTCCATCTGTCAGAGAAGGGGAAGAGCATCTTCAGTCATAGGCTTGCAAGCTGGTGGAGGGGGTTTTAAACTAAAGCTGCCGGGGGAGGGGAACCTCAATTCATCCCACTCCTACCAGTTTGAATGCCAGTGTCAGCAACAGATGCCCAGAGCCTGGAGAAGGATCACAGGTCAGCAGGAGAGCACCTAAAGAGCAGCACAAAGGAATTCCAGCCACTCCAGCCAGTAAGTCAGCTTCATCGGGAGCCCAACTTAAATGCCTCTATGCAAACGCACGTAGCATGGGGAATAAAGAAGAGGAGTTAGAGACATGTGCATGCCTGCAGCGCTATGATCTTATTGGCATCACGGAGACATGGTGGGATGGCTCCTGTGACTGGAGTGTTGGAATGGAAGGATACAGGCTCTTTAGGAAGGACAGACAGGGGAGACGAGGAGGGGGTGTCACACTCTATGTCAATGACCAGCTGGAGTGCATGGAGCTCTGCCTGGGGATGGATGAGACGCCAACTGAGAGCTTATGGGTCAGGATTAACGGGAAGGGAGGGACAGGTGACATTACAGTGAGGTTCTGCTACAGGCCACCTGACCAGGAAGACTGAGCAGATAAGGCCATGTATAGACAGATAGGAACAGCCTCACATTCACAAGCCCTGGTCCTCATGGGGGACTTCAACCATCCCGATACCTGTTGGAGGGACAACACAGCAGGGCATAAGCAATCCAGGAGGTTCCTGCAATGTGTTGTTGATAACCTTCTTCTCCAAGTGATAGAGGAGCCAACAAGGAGAGGTGCTATGCTGGACCTTGTTCCCACCAACAAGGAGGGGCTGGTGGGGAGTGTGAAGCTCAAGGGCAGCCTTGGCTGCAGTGACCATGAAATGGTGGAGCTCAAGATCCTTAGGGCAGCAAGGAGGGTGCATAGCAAGCTCACTACCCTGGACTTCAGGAGAGCAGACTTTGGCCTCTTCAGGGTTCTGCTTGGTAGAGTACCATAGGATAAAGCCCTGGAGGGAAGAGGGGCCCAAAAAAGCTGGTTAATATTCAAGGATCACCTCCTCCAAGCTCAGGACTGATGCATCCCAACAAAGAGGAAGTCAGGCAAAAATGCCAGGAGGCCTGCATGGATGAACAAGGAGCTCCTGGACAAACTCAAACACAAACAGGAAGCGTACAGAGGGTGGAAGCAAGGACATGTAGCCTGGGAGGAATACAGAGAAACTGTTTGAGCAGCCAGGGATCGGATTAGGAAAGCTAAAGCCCCGATAGAATTAAATCTCACCAGGGACGTCAAGGGCAACAAGAAAAACTTCTATAGGTACGTCGGTGATAAAAAGAAGACTAGGGAAAATGTGGGCCTTCTCTGGAAGGATGTGGGACACCTGGTTACCCAGGATATGGAGAAGGCTGAGCTACTCAATGACTTTTTGCCTCAGTCTTCACCAGCAAGTGCTCTAGCCACACTGCCCAAGTCACAGAAGGCAAAGGCAGGGACTGGGAGAATGAAGAACCGCCTGCTGTAGAAGATCAGGTTTGAGACCATCTAAGGAACCTGAAGGTGCACAAGTCCATAGGACCTGATGAGATGAATGCACAGGTCCTGAGGGAACTGGTGGATGAAGTTGCTAAGCCACTATCCATCATATTTGAGAAGTCGTGGCAGTCCGGTGAAGTTCCCACTGACTGGAAAAGGGGAAACATAACCCCCATTTTTAAAAAGGGAAAAAAGGAAGACCCAGGGAACTACAGGCCAGTCAATCTCACCTCTGTGCCTGGCAAGACCATGGAGCACATCCTCCTGGAAACTATGGTAAGGCACATGGAAAATAAGAAGGTGATGAGTGACAATCAACATGGCTTCACTAAGGGAAAATCATGCCTGACTAATTTGGTGGCCTTCTACGACGGGGTTACAGCGTTGGTGGATAAGGGAAGAGCAACTGACATCATCTACCAGGACTTGTGTAAAGCACCTGACACTGCCTGCACAACATCCTTGTCTCTAAATTGGAGAGACATGGATTTGACGGATGGACCACTCAGTGGATAAGGAATTGGCTGGATGGTCGCACTCAAAGAGTTGTGGTCAGTGGCTCGATGTCCAAGTGGAGACCAGTGACAAGTGGCGCTCCTCAGGGATCGGTATTGGGACCGACGCTGTTTAACATCTTTGTTGGCGACATGGACAGTGGGATTGAGTGCACCCTCAGCAAGTTTGCTGATGACACCAAGCTGTGTGGTCAAACCTGTCGGGCAGACACTGCCATTTAAAGAGGAAGCACTGGCAGATACAGAACCTACAAAAGATACAGAGCGCAAGACCCATGTTGACCAATACCATATGCCTCCAGGGTACAGCCAGGGAACTCTGTAACTACAGATAGCTATCAGGACAAAGATGGTTATCAAAAAACATCCATTTAGGGACATACTCAGAACTCAGACTGTCAAGGGGGAATATGTATAAGTGACTGGCACAGGTTTTCATTTCTACCGACCCCCATCATTAGGAAAAAAGAAATATTTAAGAGGAAAATAACTTTTTAAAAAAGAAGCAGAGATTCATTATCCCAGTGAGGAACAATAAAGCCTTTTGACGCTATATGAACCCATAGCATGAGATTTGTTGCTGCTATGTACAGCACAACCAGTTGCAACCCAGAGGCTTATTTGAGATACAGATGAGCAAACGTAGCAGCACATTGCACTGTTCAACAGCTGCTCATCCTCAGGGCAGATGTGGCTAGGGGTAGCACAGCCTGAAACATCTTCCCAGTTATGTCTTTTTATTTTCAGCAGTGCAAGATAGTTCACTTTATCATTTTAATCAAAGAGAACAGGTTGGGATGAGCAACAGAATGCTTTTGTCTCAGCCATTGATCACTTCACAAAATTGGCAGGCTCTTTTCAGCCTCTCATTCACTTTGGATTTGCCTTCTGACCCCCAAACATACGGCATGAAAAGAAATAAGATCTTATCAGAAAAGATGATAAAACGTATTCATATGCTAGGAGTATTTCATTGCTTTTGCCTCTTTTAAAGCTGTTAGGGTGTTATATTGGTTCTTTGTGGGCTACTGAGGGTCTGCTCTAACAGTAGTATTAACTGTCAAGTACCCCCAGGTGACTGACATTAAGCTATGCTGTCTTGAAGTTAACAGGAGATATTCTCCACCCCACCACACCCAAATTATAAAATACTTATGGAAATGTTCTTTGCTGAAACATGATAAAGATTCAAAGGACTACAAGAAATATATTTCTCTAAGTGAAAGGCTTTCATACCCAGCTTAATTGCTTCATGGAAGAAAGCTCTACTCAACTTCAGATTTGTTTGCATGCTTGCTTTTACTAGAGCCTTTAACATACATGCTACAGCAATGAGAGTTGAAATTCAATAGAAACATCTGATGCCTCATTGGTCTACCTTGGGGAAAGAGAGGAAACTTCCATGTTCAGAATTCTCCTCTTGTAACAAACAAAAGCACTAAAATTGAAGGACTGCAAGTTCAAAAGAAAATGTGGAAATGAATTATCAATCAGCAATCTGAGAGCATTAAAGGCAATAGCAATCTAACAGAAGTCAGAGGCCTGAGAAAGAGCGCTAGTTGCAAACATTGCAATGCTATGTCAGACACAAGTGTTTCCCTTTCTGAAGGGATCTCTTCACAGGGACATAGGTAATGTTATCCATCAGTTTTAGCACATAGCTAGAAACCAAGTTTCTTACAAAGAGCAGAATTCCCCTACCAGAGCTTCTCCCCAAAATACATTTGAAATGAAGTAATTTGGCAGGTTATTATGAATGCAAAGGTAGGCATTTTTAACAGGAGCACTAGCTATAGAGATACAAGCTCTGACCACACTTTTATATAGAAGAGCTCCTAGAACAAAACAAGGCACCCTTCCCATGACACAGTTATCCTTCAGGCAGGGACAATTTCTGTTCTTCTAATGAAATATCTTTGTGTCTTTTGTTTAAGACATTTCCCTGTCCTTTACCTCTGGGAAAAAAAAAAAACAACTCAAAAAACCCCCCAAAACACAACTCCAAAAACCCCTTTCCTCTTTTTCCTAACCCTAGCTCAGGTTACTATTGATTCATTTCAAACCAAAAGCTTCTGAGGTTTCTAAAATTGCCCCTGAAGCACAGGTAGCTTGCCTTTAGAATGACTGGAGTGCTCCCAGAACTAAGTGCTAGCACTGGCTTTTAAGGTTTTTGACTAACCAGACAGAAACTACCTAGACATCACCCTCTGCAAATGAAAGAACCTGACTGCTGAGTAAATCTGCCTACCCAGTGCTCAATACTTTGCCCTAACCTTTTTAGTGTTCAGCTGCAAAGACTAACATTGCCTTTTAAATAAGAACTAGGGTCGTTCATCCATCTCCCTTCTTTCTGAAAACCCTGCTATAAAAAGCACATTGAAAAAAGATTTAGCAAGCAGGAATGCTTCCCCTTCACTCTTGTAGCCTGTGGAGTAATTATTTAGTTAATGACACCTGCCCCAGGCTTCAATGATTGAGGCATGAACCTGTGGTCACTGATCTACTCCAGATGGAGAACTGTGTGAATAGGAATGGGCCTACCCTTTCCCAGCTGGTTCTCTAGGAGGGTTTGCACACCTATGGTCTAAACTGACAGTAGTGAGAATAGCAACTAATTCTGATAGCTGAACAAAGGCTCTGACTCTCCTAGAGTCCTAGAAATCATGTCACACTGTTGTAACCCTAAGAAGACACTATACTGATACTGACAACTTCTCATCTGGGGGTCCCTGAAATAGTCCCATCTTCCCAGATTTGGGTGCATACCCTGATTGCATCCTGGCCTCACACCAGGGAGACATGTTGCCATGCATAAGCCCTTTCTCCCTTGCCTCATACTGTGGTTTCCACTGGAGGGATCAGAAAGGAAGTACAGCATGGTCCAGCCACGTTCCCTACCAGAGAGCCAGGACACCAGGGTGTGCTGTAGCATAATTTCTGGGTCATCTAGATATAGCTGTTCTCTTGTGCTTTGAGAAGAGACAGATCTCAGCCAAATTGTTAAGTTTAAACTCTGTACTGGGTAGAAATGTCACATTGCAAACTTCTTTTGCAGCTGTTTTACTCTTTGTAGAGATTGGAATATATTGTTGAACTGAAACCCCGTGAGTGTTACAGTACTCAAAATTCAGATGATTTTTTTTTTTTTTTTTGTAGTTTAGGTCCATCTCATGGCTCTACGTAGTAAGACAAACAGACTGTGGCCATTGTCGATATTAAAAGTTATCAGCATAAGTTGGATAGTCTACTGGATATGAAAGCTTGTTCAACATATGAGACAGTAACCTTAAAACAAAGAATACCAGGGCCTTTGCCACAGCTTTAATTTATGACAAGGTAGAAACGTCCTATTCTAACCTGTGCTTCCAGTTTCAATCTCTGAAATACTGATCATGCTTTCTCACTTCACAGGAGTCTGTGAGTTTGTTAGTTGTTAAGGGTTGTCATCAAAGAAATTAGAAGCACAAAGAGAATCAAGAAGACCTAAAAATATGGCCTGCTGAAGAGCAGAATAGGTAAACCCCTTTCTTGTACACTCAATTGCAAACAAGAATCATGCAGTCATTGCCTAGGGGAAGACACAATTCCCAGTAGTTCTTCCCCAGCTGTTAAGACAAAAGACCTAGTAGTCCCTGTATTCATGTTTCCCTTGTACCTCCATTTAAAAGTCCTCTGTTCATTAGTGCTACCTTTTACTCAAAGGTATATGATTCTTTTTCATATGCCATCAGGTTCACTGGCTTAGGGAACAAAGCATCTGGCCAGTTGCTCAATACACCATAATTAAACAGCAAGTTTTTCAGGTAAGGTTAAGACATGAAGGAGGAAAGATCTGAGCCATGCTGCCACTTCTCTTGCCTAGTGTCTTGAGGAGTAGCCTGCTGAGATATGCACTTCAGTCCAGCAGGACATGCCTTAGCAAAGCCCAGGCTCATACACTGCATGAAACCAAAGATACTGGTGATGCTGAACCATATCCCAAGGAGACATAGCGTCTCTGCTGAGACTAGCAGGAGGTGGTCCACACACATGCAGTGCTCATTTCCAGATCCCCCCAGCCTGTGGCAAGGTCGGGAGGGTCTTGAACCCATTGTGCAGAGGGAACAGCAGCTTCTCTGCAAGGTGTTGCCAATCAATCAACTGGAGAACTGAAATGATCAGCTATTTTGCATTATTCTTCTATAGCTGTCTGCAGGAACAGAGGGGGATGCTTATTTCCCTGTATCCTAAGTCTAAAAAGCATTGTATGCGCACAACTAGCAAGGCAATTTGACAAGCAGGTACGGGGTTCCCTTGCACAGCACATCTGAGCTTCAAAGATCCATCAAGCAGCATGGTAGGTGCCTTCTGCTGTGTGATAACAGTGTCAGACTTATAGCACTGCTGGCTGACATCTGAAATTGAACAGACCTTACATTTTGTGATAGAAGAAATAATAAAAAGAACTGGGCTTTAATACCCAGGCTCTGAAACTGTTCCTTGTCAGGCAATCTGAACTGGCAGACCTGAGACATATACACACACAAACACACACAAAATCTGCTTGATGCAGGAATAAAACAGAAAGGCTGAGTGAAAAATTGATGGAATTTTTATTGTAAGAAAAGCAGCTTCTGTGTAAGTGTGCTTAGAAAGAACAAAAAGTTCTTGTCCTTCCTGAGAGTTTCAGCTATTAGAGCGGAGGGGATGGAGCAAGCTTGTTTATTCAGTGTTTATCCTGACCTGCTCCAAACCACATTCAAGCAAACGGGACTCTTTCCATCACCTTTGAGGAGCATGGAATCTAACTCTGATTTTTGTGTTTCCCTAAATCAAGATCTTTTTAAGTTTCTATATTGGTAGCCAGAATACATAAGTGTTGCCTTGCAGAAATCTTTAAAATGCTTTGTGTTTGTCTTTGGAAGAGTTTTCAAAATCATTAAATGGTTTTGTAGAGGACTGTAGGAATGCCTAAGATATCTCAGGAAGATAAAAGCTGCCTAAGGGATTCCTTTTCAAATCCTTATGGGCAGATCTCCTGGAAAAGCCAGTTTGCTGTCTAATGTCTAAGGAGATGCAAGGTGCCCAAAGTTTTCAGTAAAAAGCACAAAGTAGGGCTAGATAGTCTGCATGTTTGTGTATGGCCAGAAAGTAGGCCCCATGTTTCTCTAATCTCATCAAAATTGAGGTAGGCTCCATGATTCCCGGTAGAATTTCAGAGTCTATGCCAAATATAGTAACTTAACTCAGGGAGTAATGAATACTGTGAATTGTGCATTAGCATTCAGTGCAAGCTGCTTAGAACAGATTTACCAGCCAAATCTGGTTTAGTCAGTTTTAGCTAATGTCCATTTAAAGTGGCCAGGGAGGAAGCAGCAAATGTATGTTCAAAAAACAGGAGAACTACTGTGGAAAGTAGCCAGAAAAAAATTTTCCAGTGAGGCTTAACCGGTAATACAATCTGCAGACTCAGATGATTTGCTTTGGAAACTAGAAGAGTCTGGATTTTCCAGTGATGCTGTACGTGCGCTTGTGTTCTCACTAGAACTTACTATGGCTATATTTAAACACCGCAGGAAACCAACACCACTTGTGCTTTTTAATGAGTGCATTTATGACGTAAGTGGCACAGTTACTGCTGAGGTTTGGTGACCTCAGATGGACATAAAGGAAGGCTCTGGAGGTTTTGGAAGAGGGTGAGTTAAGCACTTAGCTATTCATTTCTCAGAGTTAGGATTCAGATTTCTTGGAAATGTCACAACTTCAGGGAGTGATGACGTCCCACCTAGATCCATGTCGATGAGCAAGTGCTTATCAGAGGATCACTACACCCACCACACTCTCTTCACCTGCAGAGCTGGTCATTTCACCATACTCAGTCAAGGAGGATTTGCCCTTGGTAAAGCTGTGTTGAGTGCTCCTGATTACTTTCTTGCCATTCACAGGCTTGGAAATGGACTCCAAGAGAATGTGCTCCATGATTTCTCCAGGGACTAAGGTGAGGCCTACTGACCTCATAGCTCCTAACAACTTTTCCAATTTAAAGGAAAAGCTGCAACTGAACAAAAAAAATACATTCCAAGTTTCTGCTAGATGGTTGAGACATAACAAGCCTAACTTCTACCTTCTGGTCCCGAGATTTCTTCAAACACAATCAATCAAATCGTATCAGCCTCCGCTGGACTTCCAAACATATTGAAGCATTTAAGGTTCACAGGCAGGTCACATATTTCATTCACCTCACACTGTTTTTAAGCTGGTGACCCCTGTACTTTTCAGTTCCATCGCTTTAATCAGTCCAGCCTTGTAAATGATATTTTCAATGATGATGTCACAACTTGGCTGCTACTGAAGGTCTCAGGATGAAGAACAGTTCGGAAATCTTCTTTCTTTATCTATTTATTTAGGCTTTTTAGGAGTAATGAAGATAAATGCTGCTAATAGGGGTATTATTTTATACTCCAAGCAGTCAACTCAAGACGTAGCCATTTTATTTTCTTTTCTTTTTCCCCATTATCTTTTTTTATTGATGATACACTGGAAAACTGGAGTATGTGTCATTTTGAGTTCATACTTTTCAAATTTTGGTCCTCCAATATAATTTTCTGATCATTCGTTTAAATGGCCTCAGAGAATAATCTATAATAGAATCAAAGTTCCATCAGAATGCAGGTTTGATCTTCCTGAAATAAAAATTAAAAAACAGAAAAAACATCTACCAATAAAAAGGCAGCCTATGGTAAAACCCTGACTGATTAGAAATATCATTGCTGTTCTTTAAAATAATATGTGACAGACATGTTCCTGTTCGTTAGGTATCAACATTTAAATTATCTGGGAAGAAAAAAAGCAATAAAAATAATAAAATTTAGAGGTATCAGTCTATTTCTTATGGCTGAAAACAAGTCCAGATAAAAGATACAGTATGCAGTGCAAACATATATTATTATATACTACATATTTTAGTAACCTTCCTAACCCAAAAGTTAGCTCTATAGAAATCCTTTCCCACTTAGACATGTTCCAAAAATCTGGATCCTGGAAATACAGATATTCCGCTTGTATGATTTCTAAAAGCACTTTAAAGGTACAGTGTGAAACCAAATTTTCATTGTTCATATATTATGTTTCTGTGTTTTGCAGGAGGTAGTGGTTTAAGACCATGATACACGTTTGTCATAAAGGCACCACCTTAATCCAGAGAAATTGGTAGCAATCTGTCACTGTGGCCATGGCTAGAAACAGTAGGCTAAACATTCTCAAAATATTAATGTCCATATATATATATATATATAGGTATATGCGTGTATACTCTGGTACTGCAATGGCAATGTCAACACCTGATTAATAATTATATACCTTCCTTTTTTGTTGCATGCAAACAGTACAAACTTTGTACAGCCTCACCTTCTTCTCTAAGGAGCTTGAGTAACCTAACTTGCAAGGGGAAGACCACCGCGGTCAATATTTCTTTCCTGAGCATGCTTTTCCTTTGGATCTAAATGCAGTATCTGAAAAGCAAAGCAGCCCCTGTTATTGACTCCAAAGAACACATTCCGGAGAACATGTCAAAGGCCCAAATCAATGGAATCAAAAAAGACAAGTAATGTATTTCCATGTGACACAAGAGTCTGACCAGCTAGAAGTCCCTGCAGAGCCTATCCAGGTTATGAAATCTTTGTCGCTGTAAAGAATATGGGCACCATTTAACACAGCTTGTCCTGGGCTTCAGGGAAACAAAAAGTTTGAAGTTGATGGATGTGTATAGCAGAGAATTTCTTTGTCCCAGATACTGGCCAAGTAAGGATTGCTTTAGTGATAACTTCCTTGCTTTACACTGCCTCTCCAGCATGCTGGAGCCAGCACTGGGAGGAAGGACCAGAACACCATCACACCAGAGACCTTCACTGGCTGTTTAGGAATGTAGCCAGACGGCACGCAGCACGAACCTGTATTAGGTTCCTGGTCTGGGAAGCTACGAAAGGCTCTTCCGTTTCTTCTCTACTGTCATTTATGTCCTGTGCCTGTAAGGAGAACCCAGAAGCTGCCCCTCTGACAATCAGGTGGACAAGAAACTAAGGCAGAGAGAACTTTTTCCTAGAATTTAAGTTGCAATATTCTGTATTCTGGTGATCAAGGAAGTGACGGCAACAGTAGTGACAAGTCAAATCATGCAGATAGATCCCAAAGCAATTTTCATTGGAGAGTAAGGGATTATTAGCAGAGAATAATCACAAATAGATGTTATGCTGCCCCTGATTTGGGCCCAGAACTGTATTTATATATATGTATGTGATAAACAAATCTTAAGCTGAAAACCATAATATGATTTCTCAGAACATCCTTTGATGTTAGATACAAGCTGAAAAATAATCTTCACTTGTAAATCCGTGTCACCAAGTTTATCAAAAACATGCACTGAAATAAGAAGGCTCAGAGTTAAAAATAAGAATCATAAAAGCAAACCAACCAAATAAAGGGAGACTATTTCTCCACACCTTTCTGCCCTCGATCTTCAATTATCCACAAATGTTGTCCTCACATTAGTTCCAGCTTCACCATCTACCAGTGGGGAGGTATCAAACAAAGTTTGAACAAAGAGGAAAAATCAGTCTTTTTACTGCTTTTTCATACTCAGTAAATAATCAAAGGGAAGAAAAGTTAATCAAGAAAATCGCTACTTAAAGAAAAAGTAACAAGATGAAATGCCATGTTGCCCATTTTCACTCCTGCAGTCTCATCTTTCCAAACCTCTGTACCTTCAAATCGGTGTTATACTGTGAGTAGCACGAGTGGGTTCACTGGACATATTACCCTAAGGCAGGCCTCTTAGGGGTTCAGGGTTTTTTTGTGACCTTCACAAGACTTACAGATAGCCTGCAGGCATATTAAACCTGTATCTTCCCTTCAGTGATGTGAGTAACAAGGACAAGCAGGTTCTCTCGCATCGTTCTCACACCACGGCAATCTATGGAGGCATCTGGGGGTGCGGGTATGTGCTATCAAGTGCAGGCATGCACATTTCTTGTGTTTGGCATTCTCCGAGCTCTGGATTGGACATGATGCTCGGTGTTGCCAGGACAGAATTTCTTATAATAAGCCATGAATCTATCTTTTCATGCTGATAGAAAGAATCTGTGTAAAGACAAAACCTCACATCCCAGTAAATGTCAAATCCCAACCTGTCTTAATAATGAACTTAACTATGACATGACACTGAAAGAAGGGTAATTTATTTGCTATAACATTTCTTTTCTCTGTTAGGGACACTGGCAGACTACAGCAGCTATGTGTCCACCTCTTCCTCAGGAAGGAGGTTTTCACACCTTGCATACTGTAGCTGATTTGTAACATACATGTGAGCCCAAACCAGAGAAATCATTAATGACATGAATTAGCCACTCTGTTAGAGAATGTTTATAAAACAAAAAATACGGCGATAATTTAGGGTTTGCAAATCTTGTTTTAAGTCTGTAGGAAAACAAACAAGCATTAACTTAGCTAATAATAAGCATTTACTTATTTATGGCCACTGTGCTGAAAAGTACTGCCTCTTGGCACCAAAACAAGCTGAAAATCTCTTATTTATTTATTAATGTGTTTGTTCGTTTGTTTTAAGATACAGATTTCAGATTATGAACCAGAACTTCACATTACTTTGGAACAAAATGAAACAGAGGGGTAGTCAAACTTTGCTATTGGCAGGGTAGAACATAAACTTCACAGTATGTACTGCATGTGGCTGGCAGGACAGTGTCCTCCAGAATCAATAGGCAACCTGAAACAACTGGCTTTGGGAGAACTGGCGCTTACCATCACACCAGTTTGTCAAAACTGGCTAGTGGTGTGGGGATATTGAATTTTGAGCAGCCCAAATGGAAATGCTTTAGAGGCACCCCATTTTAATTCTGCCCTTCAAAACTCAACAATCAGAAAAATAAGGGCTCCAAATCACTAGTGAGATTTTTTAATTTTATCCTCAGAAGCATAATGAAGAAAATTCAAATGGCAGCATGGCTAAGTGTTACACCATCCAAGAAAGGAAGGTATTTATCCACTGAAGACCTGCCCACCTTCATTTTGAAGTTGGGCTATCGGTACCAAATTTATTTTTTTATAGTCCATTGACTTGTCTGTAGATGACCTACTTTCCCTTGCCT